>NC_140585.1:647620582-648820582 GCF_964204655.1 Triturus cristatus
CCTCCTGAACCATACCACACCAACCCACTGCTTAAAAATAATGCCTCCTGGCAGAATTTCCACCGTTTCCGAACTAGAAGTCTTTAACATCCTATCCAAACTAAAACCGTCCTCTCACACAAATGATCCACTCCCGTCTGCTCTCACCCAAGATCTAAAGCACGTCATTGTCCCTTATTGGACCAATATCATTAACGCCTCCCTTTCTACGGGATGTGTCCCTACCTCCCTCCAACTCGGACAAATCACGTCCATCCCTAAAAATCCCAAGGCTGATCCTAATGACCCTAACAACCTCCGCCCTATCTCCAACCTCCCTCTACTCTCAAAAGCCCTTAAAAAATGCGCCCTACTTCAATTGGATAAGCACATTGACACATACAACCTGCTTGACCCCCTACAATCAGGCTTCCGCCATGGTGGCAGCACTGAAACTGCACTGCTTAACACTGTCGATTATATCCACCTCGCCCTGGATAAGTGTGAGACTTGCATACTCATCCTTCTCGACCTCACTGCTGCATTTGACACAGTTAACCATTCAACCTTACTCAATGCACTCAAAAATCGTTTCGGCCTTAATGGCACTGTCCTAAACTGGTTCACCTCCTACTTCCAACACAGAACCCAACAAATCAAAATTCAAAACTGCCTCGCCAGCCCCACATCTGTCTCCCTCGGTGTACCCCAATGATCTATCCTCTCTCCTGCCCCCTTCAACCTCTTTATGGAACCCCTCACCCCCATACTTAAACAAGCCAAAATTAACTACCACGTATATGCTGATGACACCCAACTGTACTATAAAATCAAATCCCACTCTGATATCATTCACCTCAACACAGCCCTATCCAAGATTCAATCCTGGTTTTTCACCAACCATCTCAAACTTAATCCAAACAAAACTGAAATCATTCTCTTCTCTCCTAAAAACAACCCTCTCCCCATTCAAGCATGGATCGATGACCTTAATCCCCTTAACTGCTCTCTCTCCCTCGCCGAATCAGTTAAATCTCTTGGCATCACCATCAACAGTAAGCTTGCGCTCAATACCCATATAAAAAACTCGGCAAAAGGAGCACTCTTCACACTCCGGCATCTCAAAAAAATCAAACCGTTCATTCCAGCGGAAGATTTCAAATCGGTTATCCAATCTCTAGTCCTTTCAAAGATTGACTACGGAAACGCTTTACTCTCTGGAACACGCAAAGTTCACCGAGCCCCCCTCAAATCTGTCCTCCACTTAGCGGCCAGGCTAATAACTGACTTTAAGCGTTCTGAACATATCTCACCTGCCCTCAAGGACCTCAAATGGCTTCCCATTGAAGGCAGGTCCTTCTATAAAATTGCCTGCATTACACACAAAGCCCTTTCTCTAAAGACACCAATTTACTTCTCCAACAAACTCACTAAAGCAGGCTGCGCCCGGACATTGAGAAGCAAAACTCTCTTCTTCTCGTACCCCCACTATTAAAAATAAAAGCCTCTCAGTCACGTTCCTTCTCTGGAAAGGCCCCCAGCATTTGGAATGCACTCCCCAAAGATCTATGATGTACCCCTTCCTATATCAGTTTCAAAAAAGGCCTTAAAGTACACCTGCTCAAAAAATATTGGGGTACTTAATCCCTCTCCTAAAAATACTTGTTCTACCCACCCCATCTCCCTTAAACATTTCCGCTTTCCCCGCTCGTTCCTCACACTTCCGCATCCTGACCCCCCTCCACCCTACTTCCCTCTTTTCCCATCCTAACTTTTCCCCTCCCTCTCCCTCTCACATACTTAATCCCTCCTGGTTTATTATGACCACTGTACCTACGCACTTTTATACTGTTATTGTCTGTATTGGTCAATTGACTATATTAGTCCACCATGTATAATTGCTTCACTTTATATCAATTGTTCTGTTTCTTTACCTAAATAATTTTTATGCAAATGTAAAGCGCTCTGATACCCCCAGGTGGAGCTAGCGCTATATAAAACTTCTTAAATAAATAAATAAATTATACTGAAAATCGAGATCAAGCAAGCTTTTGCCCTTCTGCTCCGCGGGAGGTTTCTGTCCTCCCTGAGCTCACCTTAGGACACCTGCGTTATCGTTTGACAGGTGTACAGCCCCGGTCAAACTCCCCACCTGCCACTGTCCCCGGAGCGTGTTGTGCCCGGCGGGCGCTGGGTGCTTGGAGCCAGAAGCGAGAGCCCCACGGGGCTCGCCCCTCCCACCTCACCGGTTAAGTGAAAAAATTATACGAGTAGTAGTATTTCACCGGCGGCCGAAGGGCCTCCCACTTATCCTACACCTCTCATGTCTCTTCACAGTGCCAGACTAGAGTCAAGCTCAATAGGGACTTCTTTGCCCGCTGATTCTGCCAAGCCCGTTCCCTTGGCTGTGGTTCCGCTAGATAGTAGGTAGGGACAGTGGGAATCTCATTCATCCATTCATGTGCGTCACTAATTAGATGAGGAGGCATTTGTCTACCTTAAGAGAGTCATAGTTACTTTCGCCGTTTACCCGCGCTTTATCAAATTTCCAACTCTGACATTCAGAGCACTGGGTAGAAATCACATCGCGTCAACACCCGCCTCGGGCCTTCGCAACGCTTTGTTTTAATTAAACAGTTGGATTCCCCTGCTCCGCACCAGTTCTAAGTCAGCTGCTAGGCGCTGGCTGAAGCAGAACGCCAGCCCCGCGCCCCCGGGGAGGGGGCACGGGGAGAGGAGACCACCGCAGCTGGGGTGATCCACAGGAAAGGCCCGGCTCACGTCCAGAGTCGCCGCCGCCCCGGAGGGAGGTGCCTCGCCTAGCCGCGGCGCGCGCCCAGCCCCGCTTCATGCCCCAGCCTGACCGACCAGGCCCTTAGAGCCAATCCTTATCTCAAAGTTACAGATCTGACTTGCCGACTTCCCTTATCTACATTGTTCCAACATGCCAGAGGCGGTTCACCTTGGAGACCTGCTGCGGATATGGGTATGGCCCGGCGCGAGACCAGAGAGAGCATCTGAACCCGACTCCCTTTCGATCGGCTGAGGGCAACGAAGGCCATCGCCCATCCCTTCCGAACGGTGCTCGCCCATCTCTTAGGACCGACTGACCCATGTTCAACTGCTGTTCACGTGGAACCCTTCTCCACTTCGGCCTTCAAAGTTCTCGTTTGAATATTTGCTACTACCACCAGGATCTGCACCTGCGGTGGCTCCACCAGGGCCCTCGTCCCGGGCTTCCATGCCCACCGCAGTGGCCCTCCTACTCGTCGCGGCTTTGCCCCCGCGGCTCTCAGTGCCGGTGACAGCCGGGTATGGGCCCGACGCTGCAGCGCCATCCAGCGCCTTGAGACCCTTCCGGGTGAGTAGCGCGCTATACAAATGCTACGATTGATTGATTGATCGATTGATTGATTTTCACGGCTAGTTGATTCGGCAGGTGAGTTGTTACACACTCCTTAGCAGATTCCGACTTCCATGGCCACCGTCCTGCTGTCTATATTAACCAACACCTTTTCTGGGGTCTGATGAGCGTCAGCATCAGGCACCTTAACCCAGCATTCGGTTCATCCCGTAGCGCCAGTTCTGCTTACCAAGCGTGGCCCACTAGGCACTCGCATTCCATGCCCGGCTACACGCCAGCGAGCCGGGCTTCTTACCCATTTAAAGTTTGAGAATAGGTTGAGATCATTTCGGCCCCAAGACCTCTAATCATTCGATTTACTAGATAAAACTGGGGCTCCGAGCGCCAGCTATCCTGAGGGAAACTTCAGAAGAACCAGCTACTAGATGGTTCGATTACTCTTTCGCCCCTATACCCAGGTTGGACAACTGATTTGCACGTCAGGACCGCTACGGACCTCCATCAGAGTTTCCTCTGGCTTCGCCCTGCCCAGGAATAGTTCACCATCTTTCGAGTCCTATCATGCACGCTCATTCTCCACCATCCCGACAGAGCGGGCGAGATGGGCTGGTGGTGCACCCATCGTGGGAAGTGTGGTGGGATCCCACCTCAGCCGGCGCGCGCCAGCCCTCACCTTCATTGTGCCACAAGGTTTCACTCGGCTCTCCAACTCGCGCACGTGTTAGACTCCTTGGTCCGTGTTTTAAGACTGGTCAGGTGGGTAACCGACATCGCCGCAGACCCCTGGCGCCTGGTGTGGGCTTCCCCACCCGGCAGCGTGACGCAGTTGGGGCGCAGTGAGAACAGTCCGCCCCAGTCGACAGTCGCTCCGGGAGCAGGGGGCCCCGTCACTCCTTCAACCGTCCCGGCGCAGAGGCAGTCGAATCTCCCTTGGCCCCGCGGACACGGTGAAGCTGCTGTCAGGGGGGCTGTAATACCCTCCGCCGGAGCAGAGGGCCACCTGCTACCCTGAAGCCTTCCCAGCCGACCCGGAGCCAGTCACGGCACACCGCCGCAAAGGAAATGCGCCCTGCGGGGGCTGGGTAGGGCCGGGTACCGGTCCCACGGAGGGGATCCAGAACTCCCAGGCCACCGACCTTCCCGCCGTGTTGAATCCTCAGGGCGGACTGCACATACCCCACACGTTTACCTCTCGATGGTTTCACGCCCTCTTGAACTCTCTCTTCAAAGTTCTTTTCAACTTTCCCTTATGGTACTTGTTGGCTATCGGTCTCGCGCCTGTATTTAGCCTTAGCAGGGGCCTGCCATCCCGGCCGCGTGCGCCCTCTTTCCCCAGATCGCATCTGGATGGGTTTCACCCTTGCTGGGTAGCCAGCCGCGGAGGAGGGTGCCTAAGGCGCGTGCGTGCGGGCAGCTGGTGGGATACCACATACAGCCACGTGCGGCACGCAGCCAGGCGCCCCGGGACGGGCCCGGGGCAGGCCAGTTGCCAGACCCCTTCTCAGGGCTGGGCGCGCCGGCAGCGTACCTCCGTGGCAGGACCTGACGGGGGACCCTGCCACGGGCGATCGGGGGGTCTGACTTTGTGGGGGGGATGAAGGGGAAGTGGAGCTCACCCTGCGACGCCCCCAGCCGCGTCCCTGGGAAGCCCTGGGGCAATTGACGATTGAGCGACCCTCAGACAGGCATAGCCCTGGGAGGAACCCGGGGCCACAAGGTGCGTTCGAAGTGTTGATGATCAATGTGTCCTGCAATTCACACTAATTCTCGCAGCTAGCTGCATTCTTCATCGATCACGCGCGAGCCGAGTGATCCACCCGCAAGAGGCACAGGCAACTTTTCAAAAACGTTCGCCCACGTGCGGGACCAGAAGAGGCGGGAGGAAGGCAACACTGTCCATACGCCGCCTGTGCGGTCAGACGGCTCGGGCACCCCGATCAAGACTTCCCCTCTGAGAGTCAGACTGCACCGTTGGGAGAAAAAAAACATTGCCAGGCACTCGGCCGGGAGTCCAACAAGGGGGCGAGGGAGGGGGCTCCCGGAGCAACGGGAGCAGGAAGCCCCAAAGCCACCGGTCCCTCCCGGGGTAACCCAGGAGGGACCAAGTGAGTCTTCAAACCCCTCAGCCGGGCCACATGGGACAGGGTAGAACTGGGTACCTGGCAACGAGGGAGGGTCGGCCCACCTGCACATCAGCCATCCATCGCCAGGCAGCCCAAGCCATGCCAGCGGGCTGGCGATCAGCCCACCACCACCCTCGCCTGGATCTGAGGCACCGGAAGGGAAGAGCCAGGCGGCTCCCATTCCGCACGCCTCTCTCCGAGAGGAGCCATGGTCCCCTCACAGGCCCTCAGCCCCTTCTCTTCCAGGCCGCCCTGCCGCACGAGAAGGGCCGCTCCTCAGTCACCCAGAACCCGGTCAGGCCGGGATTCGGGCGCAGGAGGGCCCAGCCGGCGCCAGGGCCTTTTCGAGGAAGGGCTGGTACCAGCCAGGGGATGCACTGCCATTTGATTTCCCCCCACCGCTGGGAGGGTTGTGCCGGGTGAGCTTGGGTTCTGTCTCGGAGAGGGACAGGGGATGGGGGCTGTCCCCGATACCCTATCCCTCGCACGTCAGTCAGGCCTTCCCCAGGGGGAAGAGGCCCGCCGACATCCCTGTCCTCACCCGAGCACCCAATGCGGCTGTGGACCACTCCACGGGCCAGGGCATGCCAGGGCAGGGCCGGGCCCTATGCCTACGGTGCATGCTTGCAGGAGACAGCCGAGGGCTTCGGGCTGGCGCTGTCGGTCGCTCGGGCTGCTCTGCCGTTAATGATCCTTCCACAGGTTCACCTACGGAAACCTTGTTAAGACTTGTTTACTTGCTCTAGATAGTCAAGTTTGATAGTCTTCTCGGCGCTCCACCAGGGCCGTTGCCGACCCTGGCTGGGCCGATCCGAAGACCTCACTAAACCATCCAATCAGTAGTAGCGACGGGCGGCGTGTGCAAAGGGCAGGGACTTTATCAACGCAAGCTTATGACCCACACTTATGGGAATTCCTCATTCATGGGAATTAATTGCAATCCCCAATCCCTATCACGAACGGGGTTCAGTGGGTTACCCGCACCTGTCGGCGAAGGGTAGACACATGCTGATCCGTTCAGTATAGTGCGCGTGCAGCCCCGGACATCTAAGGGCATCCCAGACCTGTTATTGCTTGATCTTGTGTGGCTGAACGCCACTTGTTCCTCTAAGAAGTTGGACGCCGACCGCTGGGGGTCGCGTAACTAGTTAGCATGGAGGAGTCTCGTTCGTTATCAGAATTAACCAGACAAATCGCTCCACCAACTAAGAACGGCCATGCACTACCACCCACAGAATCGAGAAAGAGCTATAAATCTATCAATACTTTCCGTGTCCGGGCCGGGTGAGGTTTCCCGTGTTGAGTCAAATTAAGCCGCAGGCTCCACACCTGTATTGTTATTTTTTGTCACTACCTCCCCGAGTCGGGAGTGGGTAATTTGCGTGCCTGCTGCCCTCCTTGGTTGTGGTAGCCGTTTCTCAGGCTCACTCTCCGGAATCGAACCCTGATTCCCTGTTACCCATGGTCACCATGGTAGGCACAGAAAGTACCATCGAAAGTTGATAGGGCAGACATCCGAATGTATCATTGCCGTCACAGGGAAGTGCGATCGGCCCGAGGTTATCTAGAGTCACCAAAGTGGTTAAGGGAGCCCAGATTGGTCTTGGTCTGATCAATGCACGCATCCCGGGAGTTCAGCGCTCGTCGGCATGTATTAGCTCTAGAATTACCACAGTTATCCAAGTAACAGATGGAGCAATCAAAGGAACCATAACTGATTTAATGAGCCATTCGCAGTTTCACTGTACCGGCTGTGTGTACTTACACGTGCATGGCTTAATCTTTGAGACAAGCATATGCTACTGGCAGGATCAACCAGGTAGTCGCACCTGCTGACAGGGTGGGTTCAGGGGGCCGTGAGCCCATCCCCCTGACCGGACAACCTTCGCGCACCCCTCCCTCTCGGGAGCCTGCTGGGGGAAGGAGCCCACCCACCTGGGTGGGAGGACTCGCTGGAGGGGTGGAGAGGTGCGGTCACATGGGCACCGGCAGGCCCAGCCATCTCCCCAAGAAGGGAGAGGCGGGCCGAGGCACAGCCTGAATGAGACTCAGGGGTGCCGGAGCCTGGCGGAAGCAGCACCCCTCGGAACAGTCGTTCCAAGTTGCTGTGGAAATGTACTGGGCAGAGAGGGGTGACAGTGTGGCGCACGGGGCCTACGAACCTGCTGGGCAGCAGCATTCGAGGGCCTGGCACCACCCGACCCTTTCCGCTCGGGTCAGACCACTGGGGGACACGAGCTGCCGGGGCCGCTCGACCTTTGCTCTGCTGGGTGGGGTGAAGGGCCAGGTGGCATGCCCTCGAGTCGGATGGTCCATGCGGGGAGGTAGCTCCTTGCTTGAAACAACAGCCGAGGCTGGCCAAGCAGTCCAACCCTAAACGGACCGAGAGTGCCCAATTGATCAGAGTATGGCCAAGGCATCCCCTGGCAGGCCGCCCTGCGCAGGGGAGATGCCGGCTTCAAATCCCTGCCTGCTCCCGGGGCGAGCAGGCTCAATGGAAAGGCATACCCAGGCCCCTGGGGGCCCCAGCGGGCGGGCCCGGGAGCTGCCTTCCCCTGTCTCAGAATCGCCGGACCTCACGGAGGTCTGACTGAGCAAACTCGGAGAAAAAGGATCATCGGGAAGAGGCTGAGAAGCAGGTGTGTATGGGGGCCCCTGGGGCCCCAGCGGGCGGGCCCGGGAGCTGCCTTCCCCTGTCTCAGAATCGCCAGACCTCACGGAGGTCTGACTGAGCAAACTCAGAGAAAAAAGGACCATCGGGAAAGAGGCTGGGAGGCAGGTGCGTACCTGGGCCCCTGGGGGCCCCAGCGGGTGGGCCCGGGTGCTGCCTTCCCCTGTCTCAGAATCGCCAGACCTAACGGAGGTCTGACTGAGCAAACTCAGAGAAAAAGGACCATCGGGAAGGGGCTGAGAGGCAGGTGTGTACCCGGGCCCCTGTGGGCCCCGGCGGGCGGGCCCAGGTGCTGCATTCCCCTGTCTCGGAATTGCCGGACCTCACGGAGGTCTGACTGACCAAACTCGAAGAAAAAGGACCATGGGGAAGGGACTGAGAGGCATGTGCATACCCGGGCCCCTGGGGGCCCCGGCAGGCAGGCCCGGGTTCTGCCTTCCCCTGTTTCGGAATCGCCAGACCTCATGGAGGTCTAACTGACCCTCTCCCTAGTAATCCAGAGGAAAATGACCCCCCTTTCTTGTAATCCATGCACACGAGGTGACAGAGGGGACCCAAGGTGCGAATGTAACCGACCTCCTTTAGGAGGCAAATGAGCCCTCATCAGGACTTCCAGGGCAGCCCAGCCATCTGGTCACCCCACTGGAAAGCATTGCGTGCGACCAGATGGCCGAGGGGAAAGGTGCGACCAGATGACCGGGACCGAAAGGACTCCATTCTGCCCGCCCGAGTCTTCGCGGTAGGGCTCCTGTATGCCCACGGAGGGCTTGAGGGCTCGAGGGCTCAGTGTCCCAGGGAGCTCGGGACCCCGGCTGGGCCTCAGGCACGGGGAGGACCACCGGAGCTCTCGGGCACGGATACCCGGGTAGGACTGCCCAGGACCCAAGGAGCCTGTCCCGGGAACTTTGCCATGCCGTGGGCCGGAAGAGGGAGCACTCACTACAATCACTACCATCATCCCTTGCAAACAGGAGACACAGCCAGCAGCAAACACCATTACACAGCAACCACAGACACACTCACAACTCACCCATCACACAACTCACACACCATTAGCACCTCATCTAACATCACACACACATACAGGCAGCAAAATCAACACCAACCCACCCTCACTTGCACCCTCGCACACACACATCCCTCACCACCACCACCACCCGTCACCATGCCCCCAAAGAAGAATCCAAAGTTCACAGATAGTGAGTTAGAAGTGCTGGTAGACGAGATCATCAGAGTAGAGCCACATTTGTTTGGTACATTGGTCCAATGGACCCCCATGTCACAGAAAATCAAGATGTGGACAAGGTGAATGCTCAAGCACCAGCAAGGTGCACAAAGAACGATATCCAGAGCAGGTGGTATGTCGTGCGCAGGAGGGTCAAGAAACTCATCGAAAAAGATCACGCCCTGATTCAGTGCACCGGCGGTGGCCCTCCTGCCAAACCAGTCTACTTCAGTACCTGGGAGGAGAAGGTGCGGGACATCCTACCACCAGAGAGCGTCCATTGGCTAACAGACATACCAGAGCCTGGTGAGTACACAAACAACATACCCAAGATTGTGTGGCAAGGGGACAGTGAAACCATGCACCGCAAGCAAAGCTACAGTAACCATTAGATAATCAACCCAAGATGTGTATGCCAGTCAGACAGACACAATATCTGCCATCCCACAGTGACTTGGAACTGTGTCATGACATGCACCAACCTACAAACAAATAGAGCAAGGCAGTGGCACAATGCTAAATAGACACTGCCAGACAGTTTGTCACCACAAACACACTACCTCACAGTGCAGCTGACTGACAAGAAGGAATTGTGGGGATGCAGGTGAAGTGAGTGTATCCAAAAGCATGATGGGGTTTGTAGTCACAGATAATGCCCTCCTGATTGGCCCATCAAGACCTCGCTGGAACATGCCCACATCACAGGGAGTGGAAAATGACTGACAAGATGGCTGACACTGGCTCCTGCTGTAGGGAGCACAAGGCCCTGCTAGGGCATGTGCGCAAATCAGAAGCAGGACACCACTGACTGACATCCTGAAAGACAACTTGCACGACCTACAATGGAAGCACGTTTCATGATGGGATGTCTGGCCGGGTGGGAAGGAAGACTGACGGCTCTGACCATACTTACCAGCATGTGGAGACACCCCCCCCTCAACACAAACGCCACAAAACCCACCGGGTAGAATGCATTGCAATGTGAAATATCAGCAGAAGATACCCCATACTGGGTGCTGCTGTGTGAAGCACAGGGACTCTCTTTGGACTTGTAGACGAACAAACACCAGGATTTTACAGTCAGCCATCTTGCCATTGCCGTCACACCCCCTCACAGGGAAGCAGTTTCAAGAGGGAGGAAGTATGGGCATGCTGTAAAGGGGGGTGTGGCCAAGAGTATGATGGGAGTCGCAGTCACAGACAATCTACACCCCCCCATATGGCCCAGCAAGTTCTAACTGAACCATACTCGCCCCACAGAGAGTGGGAAGGGACTGTCTGACACTGGGCTCTCTAGTGGGGAGCACAAGGCCATGCTGGGACATGGGCAACAACAATATCAAACTCTGTCCGTGACAAGCTGGGAAAAAGCAGTGTACAGGCAGGCATCTGTTCGTACAGTAGAACATGTCATGTTTGTGAACCATCGATGCATGTAGAAACTAAGGGTGGGCGACAATTTCCATTCCGCTCGCGGAAATTGCGAAAATTCAACATTTTCGAACGCAGTTGAGTAGAGGTATTGCACAAAACGGTGGCATCTTCTTGAATAAATAATGTGCAGGGGAGGTTTCATTCTGGCACGATGCTCCTGTCACAAAAATTAAACCCCAAACAGGAAGTACACTATTTGATCTTCAACTCGGGCACGTGCTTTATTTATAATATATCTGTAAGTCTTACAGATATAAATAAAGCAGGTGCTCGAGTTGAAGGTCACTTTCAGTAACGCATTAATCAGCACAAAACATTTGTGAGCACGGTCGAGGCTAGGCAGGTGTGCTTCTTTCTCCCCATATCTACCGTCAGCAATTTGCTGTAATCATTGATGGAGGTCTGTGCATCCATGGGTTTCTCGAGCGCAATCCCCGTTTAGTTCCTGAAACCAGGAGGTTCTGTCTCCTCATCTGCTGCTCTGGTCGGTCTCTGACCCTTTATAAACAAGAGGCATGTGAACTGCATAGAAGCCCCGCCCCACACACTGGCGGTGTGCAACATCTTCCCGCCCTTTCCCCAGTATGATGGACAGCTCACTCGAGGGACCCCTGCGTACATCGGCACGGTGGCAAAGTTACAGACACACATGGTCACTGGAGACAACTCTTCTGGCCCTTTACGCAGCTGTAGTGTAGGAAAAGCGCCATACATTTACCCAATGAGGTAGCACTTACTGATTATCCAGTAGAAAGTACTCCAGTTGAGTAGAGGTATTGCACAAAATGGTGGCATCTTCTTGGATAAATATGCAGGGCAGGATTCATTCTTGCACGATGCTCCTGTCACAAAAATTAAACCCCAAAAGGAAGCACTTAACTATTTGACCTTCAACTCGGGCACCTGCTTTATTTATATCTGTAAGAATTACAGATATAAATAAAGCAGGTGCCCGAGTTGAAGGTCAAATCCAGTAACGCATTAATCAGCACACAAATCTCCGTTATCATGCAAAATTTCGCATGATCGCAGAGATTGTTTGCCGTTTCGCGATATTTTGCGAAAGGCACTTTTGCAAATTCCGCCCACCCTTAGTAGAAACATAACTCACATTGTGTGTCTCTTCCAAACACAGGTAGTGCTGGGGACCCAGCACCAAATGAAGAGGATTCCCCGGCCCAGAATCTGGTGGACACTGAGCTCTCTGTTTTGACTCTGTCTCTGTCCTCTTCGTATGACGACGACCAACATGGCCCCTCCGGTGTGAGTCATCATGCAGCACCAGCAGCATCAACATCTGCACCCCCTGTACCCATGCCTCCAGCATCTGGAAACTGACAGGGCACCCCCGTCAACACGGACAGACCAAGGCCACTGAACACCCACAGCACAGGGACACAGGACCCCCCCGGAAGCTACAGTAAACACCACCAGCAACACCACCCAAGGCGTCCCAGTGTCAACTGTGCGTCCCGCTGCTGGTCCTGCCCGTGTGGATAGGGGTGCTGGGAGGGTTGGGAGGCAGAGGGCACACCTTGCAGAGGGTTCTGAACTGCATGATGACCGCCAACTGGCACGCATCATAGATGCATACCAGGAGAGCACCGGAGGATTTGGCCAGGTTGTGGGGATCCTCAAGGACATGCAACAGGAGCAGGCTGCCCACCATGCCCGCATGGAGGCCAAGTGGGATGCCCTTACTGCGGTGCATCGGGACATACTCCAATGCCTCCGCCAGATCAACACAAACCTGTCCACACCTCCCTGTGTGGCCACATCATCTGTTGCAACACCATCTTCCAGCGCCATAGTGTGGGAGGAGGACCGTGGTGGAGAGTCCCCTGCACCGCAGAGGCCTGCACGTGAGGATCCCCCCCAGGAAGAAGAGGGGTCGTCCGAAGAAGGACATGTGAGAGGCAGATGTCCCAGCACATTCCCCAGAGCCTCTAAACCTGTCCTGAACAATGTTCTTTGTGCGCAACCCGTTCACCTTGTCCAATCGCACACAACTCGCCCACATGAAATGGAGGGTTCATGTTGGGCCAATGTAGCAGATGACTGTGGACTTTACTCTGGACATTTCATCTACCAGCACTTCCAACTCTAATGTGAACTTTGGATTCCAAAACCAATGTACAGCACTCACCATCCTGTGCACTTTCCTCACACATGTTCGAAAATAAACTCACCCGTACACCATACTTGCCTCTGTTGTGATTCCAAATTGTCATGTGTCATGGAGATGTCGTTCTGCTTCACAACACAGTGCATGCCAAATACTGCAACAACGTGACCAACGTTAGGTGAGTCATGGTGATGTGACACATGTGAGGGAGACACACCACTATGGCACCACAACACATATTCACCATGGCCATGTTACTCATCACACACAATGATGTTGACTTGAAACACATAGGTATGCTCAACCACAACACCTATCCACAGTCAGTGGTAACAAGTCCACAGGTGAGGTAAGCAAATGTCAGTCAGATGTGGGAAGACCGACAACACACCTAACAAGGCATAGCACAGGTTCATTACACATCAGCAACATGTTTATTCAAAAATAGTTGCAAGGCAACTGTACGTTACGGTGGACACACGGTCACAGAATTGTAGTCCAGGGGTGTGTGGCACATCACTTGATATCAATTGACTACTCCCACACTGGTGTTGGATTCTGGGTGTTGGAGGTCAGTGTTAAACATGCATCAGGCAAATTACCCTATGAAGGACAGAGACAAGACACAGTCAAAAGCACAGCAGAACAGGAGAGAAATGCAATACACATGCACAAAACATGTCGCAAGAAACCTACACAAAAACAAGTTAGCAGAACTACCCTATTGTGGAGTACACACCACCTGAATAGACACATCACTGCACGCATCCAGTCAAGTGGCTCACAGACACACTCAGACAGCAACAGAGCAGCCACAACACATTCCAGGCTAACTCCATACATAGACAAAACAACCCTGGAAACTCACATTCAGGTGAAGAAGTTGTTGATGAGCTGTCAGCGGACGTCACCCTCATCCTCATCATCACTAGCATCTTGGCCCAGGCCGGGATCCTCCACAGGTGCCGGAGGTTGGTCATCGTCATCGTCATCCTTGTTGAGAGGCACCTTGTTCCGCACTGCCATGTTGTGTAGCATAAAGCATACAAGGATTATTTTGCACACCTTTGCAGGCTCATATGGGAGGGCCCCTCCGGTCTTTTCCAGGCAGCGAAAGCGGCTTTTCAGGTGGCCGAATGTCCGCTCAATCACCCTCCTGCTCCAACCATGTGCCTCATTGTAGCGCATCTCGGCTGGTGTCACAGGGTTCCGGAGGGGTGTCAGCAACCACGGCATGTTGGGGTATCCGGAGTCACCAACACACACAAAAATGAACAAGTAGCTGAGTTTTGTAAGAGTGCAGAATACAACATTGACAAACAAACACAATGATAAACAGTCAGTATACACCGACAAGCCAGGTATGCTGAGCTGGCATCTGTGACATCAGTGTTGTAATGCGACTACTCCTCATTATGTAGGCATCGTGCGCAGAACCAGGGAACCGTGCACACACATGTGTGATAGACATGTTTGCAAGACATACCACCAGAGCTTTGATTGAGTGGAAATGTTTCCCGTTCCGGTATGCCTGCTCATGTGCCTGTGGTGGTATCAGGGCCACATGTGTCCCATCAATAGATCCGATGACGTTCGGCATCCTCCCCAGTGTATAAAAGGCATCCTTTATTTCAGGCAGTTCAGCTGGGCTTGGGAACTTGATGTACAGGTCTAGGAAATGCAACATCCTCCAAGACATCGCGTAGCACCAGACTGAACATAGTTTGTGACATACCACCAGCAGTAGCCACAGTTTACTGGAAGGTACCAGTAGCAAAGAAGTGCAGGGCTGCCATCACCTTCACCTCTGGGGTCAGTGCTGTAGGGTATGTCCGGCCAGGTAGCAGATGTGGCGCCAACTGCTCCGCCAACTCCTCAATCAGTGGCCTGGTGAAGCGGTACCATCGGATGCAGTCGCGTTCCTGCATGGTTGCAAGGTCTGGGAACGGTCGATGGCCAGCTGGTGCCCTGCAGAATAGAGATGAACAAAGGAAGAATGTTGGTTCATCCACCCATGTGGCCATGACTAGGCTCAATATCACATGATAGATCATGACATTACACAATGTACTGAGGTGTGTGCTGTTGGGCATGGACACATATGTCACCTACATGACCATCACCTCACATCTCAATTCCACATGTCCACATGAGTCCCATATAGTGCAATGGCCAATCAACTGGCTGTGTCACCCGACCTATGTACTGCTGTGACGTTACAAACACACACCACAGTGACAAGTGAGGCCTGATGTCTCCCAGGCATCACAGATCTTTGCCATGCAGAAACCCAGGGTCCCTGTATTGCCACATCGACACTGGCATGGACATAGCGTATTGCGTACACACCACAAGGCAAGCGTGAGTCCCACAGGTAGTGGCCACTGTTGTTCCTGCACGCCCTACATGTACGTCTCTTAGACACACACACACCATCAAGGTTGAAGCATATACAACATGGATGTGGAGACTGTCACCCATTGGGCACATTTGATCAGACACATCTGAGACACAACATGCACACAGACTGTGGGTGCACATCAGTATTGTGGCTACAGGTCTCACTGTGACGTACATGCCATGACCCCCAGGACTCAGGGTGTATGTGACATGGCCCAAACATATCCAACATGAAACTGTGTCCGTGCAGCCTTACATGCCATGGGACACTGTGTGGCCAATGCTGTAGTGTGGTAGGTGTGCACAGGTGTCCCTGGCAAGTAATTGTGTGTTAAATCCGTCGAATAGTCACACCAATGAGGTCCGATGCGGGTGACAATGCGTATGCATTGCACGGTTCATGACCGAGCCGTGCGTACGCTTTGCCATTGACTGCAATGAGGTCCGACGCGGGTGACTATCATGCATACGCGTCTGGCAGGCATGGTTCGAGACAGGCGTACGCCTTGGCCATTGAATCGTATGGAGACGGGTGTGTGTGTATTTTAAAAATACGCATTGTACAGTCAGTTGAACAAGCCGGGCGCACCCATTGGCTCTGGACTGTCATGGAGACGGATGCGGATTCAAAACTTGTACGAGTTGTGCGCTGGAAATTCAGTTGGATGCCTACAACAATGTTGCAATTTCAAGTGTTTCATGAAGGTGAAGATTTGAATGATGCGGAAGGCGTGTCTACGAGTCGTACATTTCCATGGATTGGCCAGATTCATAGAATGCAACCGTGTTGGACCTATCACTTGGGACACATGGCACAGATTCTGCCTCTGCAGCACAGATATAAGGCTGGCTGGCCCCCGGGGAACTCACTTGCCTGCACTACATGCTACTGGACCACATCCCTGCTACCACTGCTGCTGTCTCTGCATCCTCTGGCTCCTGCTATGGCACGTACTCTGGAGAGGCTTCCCAGCCTTCACTGAGGAGGAGAACCAGGCCCTGCTGGACGGGCTCCTTCCACAGTACAGCAAGCTCTATGGGAAACCAGGGGAGCAGGTGAGTGTGCAGTCCATTGCCCTCCTAATTATGTATGTTGTCTGACTAGCAGTACTTACAGTGTGTACACCAGCGGCAAGCATTCTCACTGACTACTTTCATCACCCAAAGTGTGTAGGTACATGTAATCAACAGGTGTCCTGCTGCTAAAGTGCATTAGTGCAAGCTTAAACTATCCAGGCATTGTTAACATGTCAGAGATGCAGGTGATTTGTCCTTCTCCATGGTTGCACTACCTGTGTAACTCATTTCCCTTTGTGATGATGACATGTATATCCAAATGTGTGCAGCACAAATCTGGGGCATGTGTGTTAATGTACTTAACTTTGTCATCTCCACAGGGAAGTTCGTTCGGTGGGGGTCTACAAGCGCCGGATCTGCAACTGCCAGAAGAGGTGGCAGGACCTTCGGGGCTGGACCCGGAGGATAGCTAGAGTCCAGCTGAAGCTGTCACCTCCACACAGGAGGGGCGGTCACCGGACCCTGACCCTCCACATGCTCTGGATCCTGGCGGTGGTCTTCCCGGACCTGGATAGGCAGCTGAAGGCCAGACAGCAGCAGGAAGGGGGTAAGTCCATGCCTAATCTGTGTACTATGTCTGACATGCTAATTGCAGTTTTTTGGCCTGGTCACACTTCCACATTACGTAGGTCTTGTAGTCCAATACTCAGGTCCCTCAATTGTGTGATGCACCCTCCTCATCTGTTCCACAGGTGTGGCCCCTACAGTCTGTTGCTTGTGTCACTAGGGCACTGTGTCCCTGCAGTCAACTATGCTTCAGCTACCAGACTAGAAAACAAGTAGAGAGTCTTGGCTCCAATCAGTAAGGCTGAGCATCAAATACCAAACCATCAAAATTGCCAATACTGATAATGTTTCAAACATTCCTTCCCTGGTGTATGGAAAAAAATCTGTAACACCAACAGCCAGATTTTGTTATTTTAATTTTAATTTAACAACCTTTTCATTTTTGCTAGCTTCAAAAGAATTACTTTTTTGAAAATGCAGCACAACTTTATCAAAACAAGACAATAAAAAACATTTTTAAATACAACTACTCATCATACCACATGACTCTCTTTAACATTCCCACATACCACTCACATATCCCATTCTCCAAACATTCATAACCCACACTGATCAGCAACCATCCAAACAACACAACTGCAGCCTGGCCTCAAATCCTACTTTCAACAATTAAACCACACCGGGGGCAGCTACCAAACATCGCCAATATTTTAAATACAATAATCCCTACTGTGCACTACCAAAGATGGAGAAAATACTCTTTGATACTTTTATATCCAATTTACATTGCACAGAGAGGCAACCCAAAGTAAACAACAAAAGATTGTTTGGCACCAAGCAACTAAACACAACATGTCGACGCGCTTCGAGCCCGCTACTTGGGGGGCTCTCTTCAGGACCAAAATCACTGAAATAAAAGGAAAAAATCCTTATTACCGCAATGTCACGGTGTTTATACAGCTATACCAACCATGACACACCTACCAGTGTAAGCCTGCTTACCTCTAAAATGCAGTGAAATTCAAATCACTGTTCAATGTCACAAATTTTAGTCGTGAGGTATCTAAAGGAAAGAATAAAAAAAAATGAAAGATAATTAATCATGTCCCACTAACAAATGGTCATTGTCTGTGTTCTTAACTTAAAGGAATACTTACAGAAAAGAGGGAATAGTCAATGGCCCAATCACTTATGGCTCATTTCAATGGTAAATTATCACCAGACTGTTGGAAGAAGGAATAAAGCGGGTGTTGGAGTAATCCATAGTTGTCATTATGCAGCTCGCTGTTTAAAAATTTATTAGAAACAATCTTTACCTTAGCTCCTAATTTTGAATCATAACATGGCACCACCTTCCATAAGGTGGAGCGGTAAGGAAACAAATTATCCGTTGTCGTTCAAGTTTCTGTAAAGAAGAGAGAAAGCCGCTGTCAGCGCAACCAAATGGATTGACCATGTCTGTATATTAGTTTAGACAGTGGGAAAGTGAACAGACCACCACCAACAAACGCGTGAGTAACCTCCAGTCCATGCAAAACTTTTCTTACGTCTCATGCACATGACTGAATACCTAGCCGCACCGAGCAAAATATCTCAGCGCACGGCATAAAAGCGCTGTTTAGCTACATTCAGCTACCGGACAGCATCTGTTCCCGTGACTCTGTTGTGTGTTTCATGGGTGGTTCAATTGTTTGCCCAATGCCTGAGATCTGACATGTGATCTGTGTGTGCCCTTGATATGTGTTCCAATTGCTGGTCTGACTTGCCACTGTGTCCTTGAGGCAGCTGGGTTACATGCATGGCAGACTGTGATGTGTTAATGTACAGGGAGTGGTGTTTGCAGAGACTCATATGTCTGATTTGCATGATGTGGGGTCTTCTGGGTCCTGGATATGTTATTTGCAAGGGATGGGCAAGTTCGCCGGTCATCTGCAGAGTTAGCTTTACCCCTGAGCTAGGATTGTGAGTGCAGTGCATACTGTTGTTGTCTGGTTGCCCTGCCCCTGTGACAGGAGACAGTGTTGACTTACTTTCCAGGCATCCCAGTGCCATGGCATTTAACTTGCTATGAGTGAGCCTGCATTGTGTTCAAGTGTGCACCATGCACCCCATTGTGGCATTGCTCATCAGGACATGAGAACATCATAGTGTGTGTTCCTGCAATGCATCACAAGCATGTGAAATGAGTATCTGCCCATTCCTTCCTCCGGACACCTGTACTGAGTCAGTAGCAAGAGATGTGCTGTGTGTATAGTGACATACTCCTACATGTTCAATTGCATGTACAACTAATGTGTGGGTGTTGCATGTCCGCCCATTGGGGTCTTAGCATCCAACATGCAACAGAGATATGTGTGCAAGTCAAGGAGGGATATGTGTGCCATGGTTGATGTTAAGAATGACAATTGGCTTATTCTAAACAGTGTTGGTACTTTGAGCTGTGTTCAGCTGATGATGCCAGGGCTTGCCCTGTGATGTGATGTACTCACTGTGGTGTGTGCAGTCAGTGCAGGTGACTGATGTTCTCTTACTTCCTATTCCTATCCAGATACATCCACAGCCACAGGAGGGGACAGCTCCACAGACCAGGATGAGCCACAGAGCCTGACAGGGACAGAAGGAGAGGGGTCGGGGGGACGCAGTGGCACGGAGGGTGAGTGGAGCCACACAGAGGAGTCGTCAGCACCATCTCCCCCAGCTGAGGGCCACAGCAGCTCTGAGGATGACTCCCTTGTGGAGGCGGGTGTCAGCAGCCACGAAACCCCAGCTAGTGAGGCTGCCCACCACCGCCACCACCACCATCACCACCCTCCCATCGGCTCCCAACCCAGAGGCCCCTGTAGGCTCCTGTGTTCAGGAGCATGTCTCCTTTGTGCCAGGCACCACACCCCCTGCCCCTGTGTCCCCTGCTGCCCTGAGTGAGGAGTTTGTGGACTTACTTAGACAGATCCATGTAGGGCAGACGTCGATGCTGAAGGTCCTCCATGCACACACAATTCTGTTGACGCAACTGGTGTCGTTCATGGAGGGAATTTCCTTGGACATGTCTGCCCTACAGAGGACCAATCAGTCCATGGCCTCCTCCCTGACGGCAGCAGTGTCCCTCCTCCAACAGTCCCGCACCCCTCCTACACCTGCACCACCCACGATTCCTAGCAGCCTACCTGTCCCAAGCATACAAACACCTGCACATTCGCACAGAGCCACAGACACAGGCAGCACACAAACACCCAAACCAAGGGCTAGACGTGCACACAAGCAAGCGCAGGGGACTGATACCACACTCACAGGGTCTGGTTTGCAGACACACACAGTCATCCACAACCACTCCGCAGTCCTCCGAAACCTCTCCCTCCCAGCCCCCTTCCCTTGCCTCACCTGCAACCCCATCTCCACAGAAGCTCTTCCTCTGTGACCTTGGCCTCTTCCCCACCTACCCAGCAGGTCCTGATCACAAGGGGAAGAGGAAGTCCCCACACACAGTGGGGAGTGCCCCTTACACCCGGACACCCTCCCCCAGGCGCAGTCAGACTGTGACCCCCACCCGCAAGTCCCCCTGGAGCCAGAAGAGCAAGACCCCCCGCCACCACGCAGCTTCAAGGCAAAGTCTCTGTCCTCCATCCCCCAGGCCACCACTCCAGAGGTTCCCCCGCCACACCCTGCCCCGGGTTCCCCCACCCACAGATACACCATCCCCAAAATGCTAAGGTCCTCCCCCCCTACCACTTGCTCCTCCACACCTGGTCAGACGGTTAGTGCCACTGATGTGGGGACCGTGTCCCCCCCCTGTCCTGCCGACCTCACCTGCACCCCATTCCGCTCCAATGGATTTAGGCACTGCAGTGGAGTCAACGACCTCCTCGTCTGACTTGGGCACTGCAGTGGGGACCCAATCCACTCCATCTGACCTGCCCACTGGAGTTGTGCCGGCACCCACCCCATCTGACTTGTGCCCCACAGTTGTGACTGCACCCACCACTTCAGTCAGCTCCACTGCAGTTGCAAGTGTCTCGCCTGCATCTACCACCTCTTCACTGCCTCCTTCTGCTGCGCCCTGATCCTGTCCCTGCGGTGCCCGGCCTGCACCCATGTATGCCCCTCCGAGGGATGACCCCTGTCCTTAGCAGTGCAGGCAAGCAACGTGTGACAGTTGTCACTCTAGTTTACTCCTTGGCATTTGGACATGGACTGGCCATTAGCCTATTGTTTGAACGGACCTTTAACTTTTAATATGCTGAATAAAGCTTTTTTCTTTATCCCTGTGAACTTGATTTAGCTGTACATTATGTTGATGATGTTTAACATGCTCTTGCACCTGTAATGCTTGGTTTCCAATGTTGAATACTGATGTGTTGATGTGACGTACTCCATGTGGTCCACGAGATATGTATCCTATTCTGGTGGGTATCCATGTCATCCTTTGCAGCTACCTGGGTGTGTCACGATCAACTATTTGTGGACATCTCTGTGAACATTTCATTTGCATGGTCACATCTCTGGCTTGCGCCCATGCTCATATGATGTGCTTCCCATTGTCCAATTTGTCAATTTCACAAACTTTGTGCGCATCACCACTGGACCTACAGGTGTGGGCATCATTGGTATAGGAGCAACTGGGTCCTCTGTGCAACTTGCTAGACATATGTTTTGAGTATAAGTACAAAACACAAGGCTAGCGGAGTCCCACTAAGACAGCACCGGATTTTAGAGCAACTCAATATAATAATATGGTGAAAGAGATTATTTATTCACCAGGAGTGTGCACTTTTGGTTAGCACCCGCCAGCACAATGCTGTTCCAATAATTGGAATCTACATATAAAAAAACACAGCACCAAATGCACCACTCAATCTATGCAATATAAGTGAGTCCAAATCTTTAGGGTAGTTCGTTTTCCAAAAGGTTCTTCTTTATTATACAGTTTAACATGTAATTTTTAAAAACTTCCGACAACAGCAAAAGCAGCCGACGCGTTTCGTCCAACTTTGGACTTATTCAGGGCCAAAATAGTAGGTTGAATAACAAACACGTAGGGTTCTTATTAACTCAATTCAAGAGTCTTTCTCCATCCAATAGGATATAGTATATCCCTGTTACGAGATCACTGTCCTGTTTAAAAAACAGAAGTAAATGGTACTAATTAGAAGATAAAAAAGATCCTTTGCCATCAGTTTCAAGCAATAGTAGGATAGTGGGTTTGTATGTAAACTCCTCCAATGATAAGGGCGAGTTTGTTCTATCGTGGGATACCCGATTCAGTATCCAGATGAAAATCAAAGGGAGGCACCAGCTCCGTCCGGTAACAGCGACCACTGTTAGTACCATTTACTTCTGTTTTTTAAACAGGACAGTGATCTCGTAACAGGGATATACTATATCCTATCGGATGGAGAAAGACTCTTGAATTGAGTTAATAAGAACCCTACGTGTTTGTTATTCAACCTACTATTTTGGCCCTGAAGAAGTCCAAAGTTGGACGAAACGCGTCGGCTGCTTTTGCTGTTGTCGGAAGTTTTTAAAAATTACATGTTAAACTGTATAATAAAGAAGAACCTTTTGGAAAATGAACTACCCTAAAGATTTGGACTCACTTATATTGCATAGATTGAGTGGTGCATTTGGTGCTGTGTTTTTTTATATGTTTTGAGTATGTGCAGATGACTTAGGGGAGACTAACGTACCCAGGCTGTTGTGACCAGAGCCTTCATTGTGTGGTAACTGATGGCTGACTGATCAAGTGTTCTGCTGACATGAGTGAGACGTGCTGTGAATATGTTTGGCACAGCTGGGCTTCTCCAGGAGTTGGGTCCCCTCAAGTAAGTGTATTGTCCCGTGACATAGCCTGGGCCCATGGTGTGTGTTGTATGAGCATGTGTGTGTATCCACATCCCTTTTCATACACAGGCAGTGTTCCCTTGATATGTTCCTGTTGTTGATGCTTGCAGAGTGGTACTGTGTTGATTCCACTACTTTGCCATGGGCTAGCAGATGTGTGGGTGCATGACACACTACTGTTAATTGGTGTTTCATCTTTGGGATTTGTCAGTTCTGAGTGGTGATGATGTTGTCAGGCACAGATGGGACACAGTCAGGGTTCCCCAAGGCACTTGTTTATTTGCAATATCATGTAGTTGTCCCTCGGTGGTACCTTTCAGTGATTGAGACATGTGTATGTGTGTGTGACTGCTCCCACTTGTCAGGTTCAGGGCTGCAATGTTGGCAGGTGTCAGCATGTGTGCCTTGTGGTTCTCCTTGGCTTCTGCATTGTCCTGGGACTGTGGCAAGTATTCTGAAGGTTACGTGAGCTTTGACGTCATGGCCATTTACCGCATACTGTGCAGTATGTCTGTCATTCACCAGGGTTGTAAACTGTCCTTGTGTGATGAGTCTGTGCACCTTAGTTCCTCCCAACATTCCTGTGTTTGTCATGGGTGCATGTGAAATGTCACCTGTCCATGTGGGCTTCACAGATGCACATTGTTGCAGTTCAGGGTGTGTGGTGTTGAGGGTGGACTGATGTAAATGTTTGCATGGATGGGCCCCTAGCTCCCGTTTGTCCATGGATGACGGGCCATGCTGAGTGATTGGTGTAGGTGTAGGTATGATGTACGTTTGTGGCACAGAACACATGTCTGGGTTTCCCAGTTTGTACAACATCTGCCTTTGTCATCACAGTGGAGGTGTCATGCATGCTTGTGTCACCCCAATGTCTGGTCCCTGGGGGTAGTGCTGTTGTGTGTCAGTCTCTTGCTGTGTTAGTTGGTGTTCATTCCAGCTTGTGTTACATGCGTCTGTTGTGCTCCCTCTCATCTCACAATGCCTGATTGCCCACTAAGGGTGTCCCAATGATGGTTTACTTTTGTTTGGCACTGTGTCCACATCTGTGGCACTGTGGTTCAGCCCCCCTCATGTGTTTTGTAGTTGCCTGGGGATACTGAGACACACACACAAATGTTGTGTCAGATGTGCAGTGTGAGGTTGCCTGTTTGTGTTTGTGCATCTGCATCAGTGCATTGGTATTGCTGTTGTGGGCCTTTGCATGGATGCTGTTTCTGTGATTTTCCCTGCTGTCCCTGTGAGTCATATCACATCATTGTGCACATTCATCCTGGTTGTTAGGTGCCATTGCTGGCATGGAATGTGAGTTTGTGAGCTGACACCTACAGTCTACACAAGGTGTTTTGATTAGTGTGTCTATTTTCGAGATGTGTGTATGCTTTGTGATGGTCACTTCTGCTCTTGTGTCATTGTACACTGTATGCATTGTCAGCCCCGATGGGTGTTGCTTGTCTGCACATGGCAGAGAGTGTGTTAGGTTTTGACAGCACTGTTAGCCTCAACACATCTCTATGGGTATGGTACACAACCACTACTTCACCCCAGAAGTGTTTAATGTGTTGGGAGCAGGGATCATACATGCTGTTTGTTGTTTGCAGCTTTGACCATGATGACACTTACCTTTTGGTCACTGTGATGAGGAGGGGTTTAGACCCCATCACCACAATGCTCAACATCTGCTGCAGTTTGGAAGCCCACACTTAACTTTTGTTCTACACAGTGAGGGGGTGTTCTTTTTACATTGACACAGTGTTATAGTGATGCTTGCCTTGTGTAGGGAACACTCATTTGTTGGTCACACATGTGCTGTTAGTTACATTGTATGTTTGAAGTCATAATCACTGTTGTGGGCATTTGTCACAGACTACACACTGTTGTCATGATGTTAGGGAGGATGTATTTTGCTGACATACCTAATGTTGGAGTATGATGGACAACAGGTCCCCTATGGCTGGGGGTGGCAGTAGTGATGGGCAACATAAGCCCTATGAGTGGGGGTGGCAGTAGTGATGGGCAACAGGTCCCCTATGGCTGGGGGTGGCAGGGGTGATGGGCAACATATGCCCTATGAGTGGGGGTGGCAGGGGTGATGGGCAACATATGCCCTATGAGTGAGGGTGGCAGTAGTGCTGGGCAACAGGTCCCCTATAGGTCAGGTGGCTGGAGTGTTGGGCAACTGGTCCCCTATGGCTGGGAGTGGCAGTAGTGCTGGGCAACAGGTCCCCTATGGGTGGGGGTGGCAGGGGTGATGGGCAACATAAGCCCTATGGGTGGGGTGGTAGTGGTGCTGGCCATGCAACCCCTATGGTGGCCTGTTGTTAGTGGCCAGGATGTGGATACCCTGTGTGTGTGTACCATTTTGCGGGTACGTGTCTGTTTGTGTGGTAGGTGTCTGACTTACCGCCTGCACCGCCGGCGTCGGTTCCTGATCCGGTCATAGATGTAGAGTACTGGTATGACCTGCGCGATGGGATTCATGATGTGTTCGTGTCGTACGTGCTGCTTGTTGCTTCGTCTCGTACCCGCTGCAAGCTGGTCCGTCTCGTAGCCGTGGATTGAGTTGTGGCGCGAATCGTAGCTGATATGCTTGTTTTCCGGATGCTGTGACGTACCGTACGTGGTGACCCGTCCGGCGCATAGGAAGTACGCATCGTACTTGTCAGGGCGGAAACTGCTATGGATACTGCTTCCGGGCGACTCGGTTCGGCGTTAGGAGTTACGGCTCGGACGGAGAATGGAGCTTGAATCACAGCCTACTTGTCGGTTGTGTTTTTGGCAGTTATGCGCATCGTACTCCATCTACAGGACAGACCGGCTACGGGTACGTGTCGGTCGCACGGTAAGGCTACAGACAGCTCTCATAGAGCTGTCCGACCTGGATCAGAATCGACCCCATAGATGTTGGAGTGGGGAACTTAAAGTGATTATTAGCGGTGAAAACTGTGAACACGCACCGAGCGGTTCTCTCCTTTGTCAAGGTATTAACTTACACGGGGCCTGTGATGGATCCACTTCAAACTTATCCTGTCACCTGCAAGGTTCACCGACTGAAGTGATTAATCCAATTTTTGGCCAACTTTCTAATGGGAGTTACATTATGTTGAATGATCACAGCTGCTGTGGCATGTTGCCAGGTATTCCATATCTAGTTACGGTTACATCCAGGGTCACTTGCTGTATGCAAGTCTTGTTTATACAAATAGAAACAGTCAGGGAGTCTCCTTTATGGCCTTCACTGAACATCTATTCTATACAAATTGATACTCTAAGCAGAATGAAAGCCATTCTTTTACAGAAAACAGTGCCACTGACCTCGGCCAGAGAAACCTATGATCTCCAAGTCGCAAGGACTTCTGCAGAGATACATACCCTTTTGTATACAAACTGCCCTGTACACTTCTCAGAAATGTTAGGTCGTATCTTAAACATGTCTGATACGAGCGGTATTATACATGTATTTAAGAACGTGTGTGCCGGACTATTAGCACCTTTTCAGGCAGTCCTCGGCTTATTTCCAAACTTCGTGCACACTGTGTTTGGCGGACTGCCGCTCCTTTTAGCACTCATTGCAGGGATCCTATTTTCGCTCCTACTGTTACGATATGGCAAGCCAAATCACCAGCGTCACTCCCAGCACCATAGAGAGAGCTCTATTGGAGATGAAGTGTCGTGAGCGCATTGTCCAAATTTTGGGTTTATCTTGTCTACGAGAATTAAACACCACATAGTTTCTGTCATTCAGACCAATCTGGCAAGATTGCATCTTACCTGTTCTACGCTGCCTGCTTTGCGGTGAAGAATGCGTGCTAGACATCTGTCTAACGTTCCCATCAGTCATGCCTATGGATATCGATACTCTGCTGGACCCGGTAACGGCTCATGCTCTGTGTTGTCCCCAGCGGCTACCAATCCTGATGACGGCATTCATTGAGATCTCACAGACACAAATTGCTACTGCTGAGGTACAAGAAGAAACAACAGGCACGCAGGTAACATCCGATTCGAACATTGCTGATGCAACCAATTCTGAAGGCGATAGTTCACATCTATGTGCAGTTAATCTTCTAAACGAGGTATTCCAACTTTCACCTACAACGGTAGACGACTTTTTGTCTACAGATTGGAAGATTTCATGTTTTCTCCAGGCCCACTCATTGACTTTTGATTCAGGCACACAGTATTCCGAGGAGACTCTGAATTTGGCCTTCATTCTTTTCATCTATCAACACCAATAATGGCTTGGCATCAAGAGGACTCACGTTTCAATTCACGGACCTCCACTACTATTGGGACAAAGAAAGAGAATGAAAGTGGATGTCCAGTGAGGCGAGTGATTAAAACCCCATGCCCTGATGAAATTGCCACAATAAAGATTAATGGCAATGAAACATGTTGGCCTTCCTTATAAAGGTTAGCGACATAAAGTGCTTTTATTTTTGAGTGAACTCACTGGTTGTGAATAAAGAGGGTGACCTAAAGTGAGTTTTCAACTCAATTTTAACATTGCTTGGAACACCTGTTCTTGGCAATACACTGGGTTTT
This sequence comes from Triturus cristatus, assembly GCF_964204655.1. Taxonomy (NCBI): domain Eukaryota; kingdom Metazoa; phylum Chordata; class Amphibia; order Caudata; family Salamandridae; genus Triturus; species Triturus cristatus. Next base: position 647,647,868 of record NC_140585.1, read on the forward strand.
TCATTCTCTTTCTTTGTCTATGGGGACAGCAAAGTTTCCTTCTAAAAATTATTTCTTTTTCTTTGTCTATCCACCTTTTCCTTTACTGGACACCATCTCTATGAGTTGGCAACCAATGATGAGAAAACGTGGGCATACCAGGGAGAACCAGCTGGCAGCCTTCCTGGTGTTGCGTACGTGAGGTGCCTTCTCATCATTCACTTTTCACTTCTCACATCGACTTTTCTGACTTTTTTGTGAGCTGTGGTGTCATACTTTGCGTGAGGCAATGAAGGGCTGTATTGCAGGTTGTTTTAATTGAAATTCAAGAGGTTCAGGACCTGGCTAAATTTGGACGTGTTGCCGGTGGTTGGGAAATAGTTATTCCCAATAGTAGTGGAGGTCCGTGAATTGAAACGTGAGTCCTCTTGATGCCAAGCCATTATTGGTGTTGATAGATGTTGAGTGGAGGGTGGCTTGGCATTTTCCCTCTATAGCTCCTAGTTGAAAAGAGCTTCATTCTTTTCAGACAAGGGACTAACTTTGGAACTTTTTCCTATGATTAATTTTTTTTCCAAATTTGAATTGTTTTATTTTTTGGCACAGTAATCTGCTTATAGTAGAACTATTCATAGAGAACAGGATTCTTTGAAAATCTTCCAGGGACATTATGCTACCTTGTCACATCAACAATTGATCTGTGTTAACCTGATATGAAATGGTTTCGGCCCCTTTTCTTCTGTATTACCGAGCCATTTCCTCATGTGTATAAATTTCTGGTTCATTCTTTTTAGAATTTCCAGTGCACACATATGCTTAGAATGAAATATTGCTTTTAACATGTACAGCACCTTATGCATAGCAATGGTTTTGTAATGCATATTTAGGACATATGTTTTTCGATATGTTTTAGCATGTTTTAGCTAATCATGCGATACTCTCTTTTAGATATGTTTAGTATGTTTGGGATTTAATAATGTCATTCATACGAAACTGAAGTGGGTGTTGTGTGTAGATTTAGATTCCGTATATAGGTTTCCCGATTTATGCCCTTATATAGGTACAATTCATATTGCCCTTATTTAGGCATAGAAAATCCAGCCCTTATTTAGGCATTGTCTATGCTAACCAAATACAGGCATGGTCTCTTACATCCGTCAATCCACATCACAACGAGTTCTTGGAAAACCAGACTCTTAAGCCTTTAGGAAGTTTCCTTGCTTGGATATTGATTTCTCCAAAAACGTATTTATTATGCATGAACATCTATTCCTTAGGGGTTCATTCATGACGTTCCGATGCCCGACTTTTACGTCAATACAGGCATTCCTAAACACCTTCAAGGTATAAACACACCTGCACTTGCCCTGGCAAACCATGGTTCCGGTACGGTCCAGTTTGACTGCCTACTTGGGGTTCGCCACGACACGTTCGGAAGGAGATCGAGTTCCCGCCTGATGCACTGACCAGACACTGTCATTCTCCTCGCTGAGAATCCAGCTCCAGTGTTTCTGACTCCAGTTGCGGGGTGTTAGATATCGAGTCCCGGAAAGAGATTCCAACCTCACACATTCTAAGGTATGGAGCAGACTAGAACTTAGAGAAACGTTTGGCAACTCTTGGCAAAACTAAACTATAGCTAGCTATACTTTAGAAAACAGCACCTACTTCTTACCTCTTACTACACTTAGGTTAGGTACACTGGGGTAGAACTATTTAGAAGCATCAGATGAGTATTCACATTTTAGCCTGTGTTATTTATGTATGTATTTTATGAATATATGTCATAGCTACAAACCATGCTATTGCAGTATTATTTTATCTTACTGCTAGCCATGCACGTATTGTACTTCGCATCCTGTCTTATGATTGTAGCAGTTCATATCTCTTGCATGAGAAATAAGACTGTTCAATAAAGCCTTTTTTATTGAAACGCCCATCTCTCTATTTCTGTGCAACTCTGTAGAAACTGTTATCTATTGTTTCCACGGTTCTGAGATTGTTCCGACTCTAAGGGAAACAAAGTTGTCATGTTTAGGCGGTTGTCAGAAACGAATCCCTTCTTGTATATTCGAGAAGTTTCTAGTGACCTCTGATTTAGCTGGCACACACAAGTAATTAAGTTTAATGTACTCGATAGAGACATACTGTCCTCAGTCCTATGTCAAAACTATAGTGTATATTATTCCAATGCGCAGAGCCTATCAGAGATATGAGAACTACACTACATCGGGACTTACAGACCGGCACGGCCATCTGGTCACCCCATTGAAAGCATTGCGTGTGACCAGATGGCCGAGGGAAAATTTGCGACCAGATGGCCGGGACCGAAAGGACTCCCATCTGCCCGCCCGAGCCAAGCCTTCGCGGTAGGACTCCTGCCTGCCCACGCAGGGCTCGGGGGCTCCACATCCCGGGGGGCTCGGGGACCTCGGCTGGGCCTCAGGCACGGGGAGGACCACCAAAGCTCTCAGGCCCGGCCCCCCGGGTAGGACTGCCTGGGACCCATGGAGCCCGTCCTGGGCATTTTGCCATGCCGTGGGCCGGAGGAGGGAGCCCTCCGGATGGAGAGGAGGTGTTGTCCGGGCATAGCCCATCTGGTTCCCATCAAAGAACCACCAGCCCGGGAGGGGTGTCCCGGCATACCTTACCCCTAGTAATCCAGAGGAAGGCTACCCCTCTTTCTGGGAACCTGTGTGCACTGCCAGGCTCAGGGGACCCTAGGCGCGGAGGCCCCTGACCTCCTGGAGCCCTGGCTAGGATCGGGGAGGCGAATGAGCCCTCATCGGGACTTCCAGGCTGGCCCCGCCATCTGGTCGCCCCATTGGAAAGGATTGTGTAGAACCAGATGGCTGAGGGGAAGTTGCGACCAGATGGCCAGGACCAAAAAGACTCCCATCTGCCCGCCCCGAGCCGAGCCTTCGCGGTAGGGCTCCCGCCTGCCCACGCAGGGCTTGGGGGCTCCACGTCCAGGGGGGCTCGGGGACCCCAGCTGGGCCTCAGGCACGGGGAGGACCACCGGAGCTCTCAGGCCCGGTCGCCCGGGGTAGGACTGTCCGGGACCCATGGAGCCCGTCCCGGGCACTTTGCCACTTCGTGGGCCGGAGGAGGGAGCCCTCCGGATGGAGGGGAGGCGATGTAGGGGCAAAGCCCATCTGGTCCCCGGCAAAGAACTGCCAGCCCGGGAGGGGTGTTCCAGCATACCCTGCCCCTAGTAATCCGGAGAAAGGCTACCCCTCTTTCTGGGAACCGGTGTGCACCGCCAGACTTAGGGGACTCTAGGCGCGGAGGCCCCCGACCTCCTGGAGCCCTAGCTGGGATCGGGGAGGCGTATGAGCCCTTATCGGGACTTCCAGGCTGGCCCGGCCATCTGGTCGCCCCATTGGAAAGCATTGCGTGGAACCAGATGACTGAGGGGAAAGGTTTGACCAGATGGCCGGAACCGAAAGGACTCCCATCTGCCTGCCCCTAGCCGAGCCTTCGTGGTAGGGGTCCCGCCTGACCATGCAGGGCTCGGTGGCTCCACGGCCAAGGGGGCTCGGGGACCCCAGCTGGGGCTTAGGCATGGGGAGGACCACCGGAGCTCTCAGGCCCGGACGCCCAGAGTAGGACTGCCCACGTCCCTTGGAGCCCGTCCCGGGCACTTTGCCATGCCGTGGGCCGGAGGAGGGAGCCCTCCAGACGGAGGGGTGGTGTTGTCCGGGCATATCCCATCTGGTCCCCGGCAAAGAACCACAAACCTGGGAGGGGTGTTCCGGCATACCCTCCCCCTAGTAATCCTGAGGAAGGCCGGGGAGGACTGCCCGGTACCCATGGAGCCCGTACCGGGCACTTTGTGACGCCGTGGGCCGGAGGAGGGAGCCCCCGGATGGAAGGGAGGTGTCGATCGGGCCCAGCCCATCTATTCCCCGGCTGCGAACCGCCAGCCCAGCAGATGGACACTTGGCAGGCCTCAGGACGGGGTGTCCCAAACCCCAGGCCCTGACCGAAACCCAGGCCCCGGGGCCGGTCCCTGCTTCTCAACCCAGCCAGGCCAGAAAGATCGGGGAGCCTGCTCGGGCACGAGGGACCCTTGTCCCGGGCACACGGACCCTCAGGGCATGCACTCGTTTTCCACACATTTTTTCAAAAATTCTGCGTAGTGTGGCTACGCCAATTCTGCCCAGCCCTAGTGAGCAATAGAAACATGTTTATTTTTGCTATGCCCTTCTTTTGCAAACAAAGGTCTTAAAGTCTTGTGTGGGATATTTGGACCTCTAATCCATATTCCAGTATTGATTGCTATCTGGAAGTAAAGAGGAAATTATGTGATAATTCACTGGAAGTTACTAGCATGGTATTGGTCCTCCTTATGTGGTTTATAGGTAATAAGAGGGTTTCAATAAGACAGTTACATATGTCACTGCATTTCATCCGCATTATTTAATGATGGTATTGTTTTTGTTTTATAGAGCTCCTCATTTGTATTGTTGTATTCCACTTTAGGTGTCCGTATATAGGTTTTCCTGATACTTGTCCTTATATAGGCACAATTCGCATTGCCCTTATATAGGCATAGGATCCCTGTCCTTATTTAGGCATTAGCCAAGCTATCCAAATACAGGCATGGTCACCTACATCCGTCCACCCCAACGTTTCAACAAGTTCTTAGAAAACGTGGAATACAAACTATAGCACACCATACTATAGCATACAGCCTTAGGTACACTGGGGTAGAACAAGTTAGAGAACGCATCATATGAGTACTCGCATTTTTAGCCAATGTTATTTGTGTATATGAATATATGTGTCATTGTTAAAGATAATGCTAGCGCAGTATTATTTCTTTCTTTTGTTTACGCTGTACATAATATATCTTGTATACTGTCTTATGATTGTAACAGCACATATCTCTTACACGAGTAATAAGACTGTTCAATAAATCCTTTTATTGAAACGCTCGTCTACTCTTTCTGTGTAAACTATGCAGAAACTAAGCATGCATGATTAGCTGAGTGAAACTGTTATCTATTGTTTCCACGATTCTGAGAGTGTTCCGATTCTAAAGGGAAACAAAGTTGTCATGTTTATGAGGTTGCCAGAAACTACTCACTTCTTGTTTCACAAGGACTTTCTAGTGGCCTCTGAGTTAGCTGGCACACAAAGTAATTAAGTTTAATATACTCAATAGGGGCATACTGACCTCAGTCCTATGCCAAAACTATAGTGTATATTATTCCAATGCGCAGAGCCTATTAGGGAAATAGGAACTACACTACAGTATATCCTCTTCACTCAAAAAATCAAAGTCAAAAGAGGGAAGTCTTTGGTAAGCTCAATTCAGGGCCGCTAACAGGGTTACTCTTACACCTTGTATCAGAGGGACACTACTTTTTTTTTTTGTTGCTGGACGCAGTCAAATGCCATAACCAGAAAAAGACCAAAAAACTAGTGAGAAGTGCCTGCACACAAAAGGACTGGACAAGTGAAAAACATTGGGGCATATTATCAAGCACGGCGTTAAAATTATCGTCGCTTTAGCGGCAGAAAACTGCCGCTAAAGCGGCGATAATGGGCTTGATAATATGCCGCAGAGAATTCCAATAGAAGCCCATGTTGACACCAGAACATGGGCTCCTATGGGAATTCTATGCGGCATATTATCAAGCCCATTATCGCCGCTTTAGGGGCAGTTTTCTGCCGCTAAAGCGGCGATAATTTTAACGCCGTTTCTTGATAATATGCCCCTCAGTTTCTTCTTCTATTCATTCACTTCCCCTTTCCCTTGAGTACTGGCACTGTTTGAGCCGTCAGTCAGGATTCGGACTGAGTCAGTGGTTGGGTGGCATAGGGAACTGGCTTCTGGGATCACATCTCGCTCTTACAGGATTGCACTAATTAAAGAAACTAAAGCCCATGTCAATACCATAACGTTACAGTGACATCAATGGTTTCCTGCAATAATTGTCTTTAAAAGAAGAACCGATATAGTAATACACAGAGATAATACATGGAGAATAGCTTCTAAGACTACACATGTTTTAGCAACACACTCTTAGGAAGTTCCTGCTCTAGGGAACTTAGGGGCTCATTACGATGGTGGGCAGACATCAGTCCGCCCGCCATCGTTGCGGTGCTGGGACTGCCTGCCAGACGTGCAGCGGTCCCAACACACATATTACGATGTGCCCGCCATACTGGTGGGCACATCCTGGGCTTTTAACATTGCGGACGGTGCTGCTGGCTGCAGCACCGTACGCAATGTTAAAAGTGCTTGCACTGCATTTCCCTGCACTAAGTGGCAGGCACCACACTGTGCCTGCCACTTGGTGCATGGAAATGCAGGGGGGTACCATGGGTAACCCCCCAGTGCACCCTCCACACACAGAGGTGGCCCAGAACGGGCTCCTGAATTCAGCCTCCACCTGTCTTTTGCAGGGGGTAGACAGCCGCAAAAAGACAGGTGGAAATGGTTTCCGTAATCCCTACGGCGGTGCCTGCAAGGGGCTGCCGCAATGCTGCCCTGTGTCCTGGTTCCCCAAGGTGGGTGGAAAAGGACCACCTTGCGGAACCGTGGCGGAGGGACTTTCCATCCACCACAGACACATTGGGATTCCCATCGCCATCCTAATTTGGCGGTGGGAATTTCCTGTGCAATGGCAAAAGGACCTCCACCGCCGGTCCGGCGGTGGCGGTCCTTCATCCATCATAATGAGCCCCATAGTTATCATTCTCATAGTTAACGTAAGCATAGTTTAAACATGCAAATTTGTTAAGTCATACTGTTTCAAAATGCGTAATACTTAACGTAAACACACTTGAACAGACATGTTCAACATGCACTCCATGAAACTCAATTACGTGTACTTCCAATGCCTTTCATGTTCCATATATTTAGCATTTACATGCATTTTACATTTTACATGCATTTTACATATGTTTACCATATGGCTACATAACTTGGTAGTTTAACAGGCGATCCTCGGAGGAAAGCTTTTCTTTGTTCTTGCCATGCCTTTAACGCAGGATGGGGGGAGGGAGGGTGGGTTAGGTATGTGGGGAGGAAAAAAGGGTCCCTGTTTCTTTAACTTTTTCAATTTTCTTTCCAATTTTATTGCTACTTTTGGTTGTTCATGTGTTTTGCCGAATGTATTTTGTTTAGCGCCATTGGAACACACACAATTCTAAACTTGACTGACGCGTGCCGAAGGATGAGGGTGCCCCTTAGTAAGCTTTTACTGACAATGGTCCATGGAAAATACTGCCCATTACTAACCGCACACTATCAATAGTCCGTCAGAGACGAAAACAAGCCCTAGATAGGAAAGCACTTGGAAAAACGATGAATATGAATTTCAAGATCTTGGGTACCACCTTAAGATGACGAAACAGACTCAAGACTATATAAAAATAATTTCACTTAATGTTAAGGGCCCGAACAACCCACTTAAAAGGAAGAAAGTCCTCGACTATATCCATAAACAGAATCGATCCATAACAATCAAAACACAGACATAGCTTACTCGCCGGTAGTTGGGGAAAAAACTGGGTACTCACGCTGGTAACAAGGAAAGCTATAACATTAATATATTCATCCTCTACCGATACCCACGGTAGATAGGTGATTTCAAAACTAAGGAAACAGAACTCTACACTATATATAGCCAACATATACGCACTCACAAATGACGACCCAGACTTCTAGGAAGACCAAACAAAACAAATCAAACCTATCACAGACTCGGAAACGCTAATTATTGAAGGAGATTTTAACCTACCGCTTGACCCTAATTTGGATAGAAAGTCCACGTGTCAATTTAGGACTAACAAATCTCATAGGGCCTTAAAAATCTTATGTAGCAATTCAACATGATAGATGCGTGGAGACTACAGGATCCAACAGAGAGAGAATACACCTTGTATTCCTACCCACACAACTCATACTCATACTCACGTATTGACTACTTTTTGATCTCAGGCAAAGCAACCAGCACAATAGATCAAACCACTATAGAATCCAGGGTTCTGTCTGACAACTCCTGTATCACTTTAAGCATTGCAGACTCAAAACCCTACTTAAAAACCTTTATGGAGATTTAACAATGACATCCTCAACTCATCACAAACCAAAACAATAACTGAGGAAGCAACTAGAAATTTCTTAATAGAAAACAAAGTTAATGACACCTCACACTTAACCAGATGGGAAGCTCTGAAATCCACCATCAGAGGAGTAATAATTAAAATCAAGTCAAATATGAATAAAGAGGCGGATGATAAACTAATGAACTTAGAAAAGGATATAGCGGATCTGGAAAAACGACATATACTAAATAATGACCCCCAGTCTCTAAACAAAATACTGAACGAGAAACACGAGTATAATAACATTGTCAGCTCAAAAGCAGGAGTTTGGATAAATAAACAGAAAGCCTACATCTATACAAGTCCAACAAAGCAGGGAAATCGCTAGCCTCATACATCAAGTTCAAATTACAAAAACAGGTCATTAATGCCATTAGAGACAAAAGCAGTACTATACAAAGTAATCCACACAAAATTTCAGACACATTAAAAAACTTCTACCAAAAGCTTTACGAAACTAACACTAATACCAAACAGATAAATAACAAAAAATACCTAGATGAAATATCACTTAAATCTCTAACAGAACAAGAAATGATCTCGATTAATGGGCCAATCACTTGATCTCCTTACAAGAAATTGACAACACAATTAAGAGACTCAAAGCAGGGAAGGCCCAAGGGCCTGATGGATTTAACACCACTTTCTTTAAAACATTTGCAGACACACTAAGACAGCCTTTGCTAAACCTGCATGAGCAGTTTGCCTCCACTGGACAAGTTTCAGGCACCTCAGCCGAGGCCGTCATAATGGTAATTCCTAAGGAGGGTAAAGACCCCCTTCTCACCAAAAACTATATACCCATATCCCTAATAAAAAGAGACTGTAAGCTATACGTGATGATTCTAGGTTAGAGAGAAATATTTCTAAACTGATCCACACATCCCAAGTAGGATTTCTTAAACACAGACTATCAAGCGACAACACAAGGACCTTCTGCCACGCAATTGAAAAAGCAAGATTATCCAACACTCCAACAGTAGCCATCACACTCGACGCTGAAAAAGCTTTTGATAAAGTAGATTTGGTTTTCCTACGTATGAAGCTAGAAAAGTTCAACCTGGGTAATTTTCTGATAGACATGATCATGGCACTGTACAAGGAGCCAACAGCGAGGGTACGAGCAGGAGGAGCATTCTCCTCTAACTTCCCACTCAAACAAGGAATGAGGCAGGGGTGTCCGCTTTCACCTTCACTTTTTCTACTTGTAATATAAACGTTTTTAGAACACTTAAGAGAAAACAATGATGTTGCAGGTCTAACTTTTGGGGACACAGTGATCAAAGTAACTGCTTAAGCAGATGATGTCCCAGTTATCTCTGAGAGGGTGGAGGTAGCCATCCCTGAACTTATGAAGTCGATACAGGAGTTTTCAGAGGTCTCAAGATACACACTGAACAAAGATAAAAGCTGATTAACAATCAAGATAGTAAGAAAATAATAGGAGTGTCAGGCATGACTTGGCAAACAGCTACAATTAAATACTTGGGTCTTGGGTCTGGAGTTTACTAACAACCTCATCACCACACTAGAAAAAAATGAGAAAATCTCTGAGTTACTGAATGGATGATCACCAACATTTTTATACTGGTGAGGCAATCCCGATTAGACTCTCTGAAACATTCCTTCTGAAAGTAGACAAAACCATCAACAATTTTTTGGGCAAGGGAAGAAACCAAGAATTTTTTTAATTAAACTGAAACAAGCTAAAGACAAAGGAGGGGTAGCACTCCCAAACTTTAAAGTGTACCAACTAGTTCCTATGTAAACAAGGAGCAGCCTGGTTTTTCTAAAACCCTGACTATCGACCACTGTGGCTAGAAGTGGGAAAATATTTAACTAAGGGTATCCCCCTACCTGCACTCATATAAATGAATACATCCTCTCTCCCGCACTTCAAATACGTCATATAAAACACTAAGCAGGCTATCTTCCAATTGTAGAAACACACAAATGTCAAATTTAAGACCTCTAACATAACAACAGTATGGCACAACCCCAGTATACAGATAAAGGCCAGACACTATATTGGCAGGACTGGTCAAAAAAGGGATTTAACTTTATAAAGGACCGATACGAAAATACTCTCCCAAAACCCTGCTCCAGACTAAAGAAGGAAAAAGAATTGAATGCAATAGATCTATACAAATTCTTGAAACTCAAGGTTCAGATGGCCAACCTACCCATGAAGCTGGCAACTCCCTCACTTCCCTCTAAGGTAGCCCAGTATAATACTTTGGGACACATGGTATCTAAAAGATACAAAATACTCATACCAGAAACCCCTAAGTCCCACAAAGAAAATGAGAGGAAATGGGAAAAGGAAATCAACTTCAGTACAACCAAGCTTGACTGGGAGCAAATATTCAAGACACCCTTCAGAAATAAAATCTCACCTATACTCTCCCAAACCAAGTTTATGGTTATAAATAGAACATACTGGACACCAAACAGACTACACCAGATTAACCTTATTGATTTCCCCATATGTTGGAACTGCAACAATAATGTAGGCGACCTTGCTCACATGCTATTCCATTGCCCCTTACTCCAAACATTCTGGGATAAGATGTTTGACTGTATCAGAGATACCTTTCACATAAACCCAAGTAGAGAGTTGTCTTATATACCCCTAGGACCTCTAGACCCCTACTACAAAATGATAATGATTGTAATCTGTTAGACCCTATCCTGACTCTTGCATGCAAAGTCATTTCATGTCACTGGAAGAATTACAAAGGCATTTCATACAAAATATTTCACGATTGTCTAGCCTTTCTTAGAGGCGCACACAACTTGACTTTACAACTCTCTCCCTGGCACTCCCCGCACACTAAACTATGGACGCCCTAGACGCATCTAACCACGTTTACAAACCCCCATGAAGAGGTGAAAGGTCCCAGGATCAAAGCCTTCTTTATCGCAAGAGGAATCCATGGACCCATATCAGAATTTTGTATTAATACACCCCTTAACGATAACTGTCCACTATAATGTTCCAATGGCTGCCTTTTCCTTTTCGCTTTCCCCCATTGATTAAATTTCTTGTCTTAATTTATTCTTCATTTATTTTTATTTTTGGTAGAAGAACAACTGCAAGACTGCCATAAGAAGTTAATGACGTGGCTATTAAAAATCATACCAGGCAAGAGCTATGTATCAAGGATGACGGTTAGCTGATAGCTACTACTAAATCTGAAACTTAATATGTACAATCATCACAATCTGAATATGTAAACAATATCTTGGATGTCTAAAAGTGTAGGGGTAATGCCATGTACAACCGTCACAATCTGAATATGTAATCAATAACTTGGATGTTTGTAATTGTATGACCAATGTCATGTATCAACAACATGGACATACTCATACTAATGGGAGGTGTAATACTTGAAGTCATTCTGTATTTCGGTTGTATTTTTTGTAAAATTGCCGAATAAAAATTATTTGAAAGCAAAAAGAAGAAGTGAAGCATGAGGACTCATTTCAATCACCTATCTGCACAGGAAGCAACATCACTCAATTTCGCATCCTGCATCTGCATAGGAAGTGGTTTCCCACCAAAACTGTCTTTAAAAGAAGAAGCCAATAAAGAGGACTCATTTCCATCATCCACCTAGACAGGAATTGACACTGCTGGATTTCCCATCATCCAGCTATGTAGGAAGTAACATGTTGGATTGTCCATCTGCCCTGGAAGTGCCATCACTCTTGCCTAGTGTGTGTCTCTCGCATGCTATAGAAAAGCCAATTGCAAGCCCGCCCATGCCTGAACCTTGCCCAGCACCAGGAATTGTGGTCCTCGCATCTCCCACTGCTACGCCACTGTGACGCTCCATGCCCTTTATCCCACCTGACTGTTCAACATGATGCTACCTCATCTCACCACACAACAAGGCACTGTTCTCCTGTGCTTCCTACAAGCTGTCATGTACGTACTCACACCCAAAACTCACCACACACTTACTGACAACACCAAACACCCCTCTTTCCCATACTCGTAAAGTCCTGCAACCACCAACACAGCACTTTGCACTCACATGCATGCTCCTCAACACCGAGTCAGTCAATAAAAATGCCACAGAGATTTGGGACCTGTTACAGGACAATGCCCGGAAGTACTTTTCTGCACTGAACACAACATTGGCACCACATTGGCACCTGAAATTGCTGCAGATCCCCTATCCGCTGGCTACAAGATCACTGGGCAAGATAGAATTAATTAACCCAAAGGCAGAATCGCCGTCATATCCAAGAATGCCATCAGCTGCACCACCTCCACGGACACATCATCCTCTAACATAGAATACCTGTCATTCAAGCTCAACGTCACAGCCATCTCCAACTTAAGGGGCAATCTCATCTACAGACTACTGGGACCTGTACCAAGTTTACTGGCACCATAATGGAGTTTGTCACACCACTCACCTTTGACACTAGCAAATATATCCTATTCGAAAACCTGATCTTCTACTGGAAGACCACACTGACCTCGACTCTAAAGACCTTGGAAACCAGATCCTCACCCAATGAGTAAAGGGATGTAAACACATTGCAGGACACCTCCTGACCCTATTTTTACCACCTTCAACAACAAGCCCACACCAGTCTCCTGGACTACCATACCCCCAGAAGTTCAGCATCCCCGTCTCGGTCCAAGGCATATGCACCATCGCCAGACAAGCCAGTTGAAACTGGAACTGCATCACTGACAAGGACTGGAACACTACTCTCAACATCCACTGACTCGAACACAGCAACAGCCTCCCCAAAGCCATGAAGACTTTCAACAATTAGATCACCTCGTGCTCTGACTCCCTGGTGGCCCCTCAAATACAGTAGTACAGTAGTACAACAAGATATAGGCCCCAGGCAAGTTGGTACACAGAGCAACTCACACTGATGAAACTGCAAATAACTGCATACAACCGGTGCACGAATGGAGGATTAGCCAGGACAAGACAGGAGCATGTTCAAATCTGCTGCGGGACCCTAACACCAAATTATCCGGACCATCAAACGCACCACTCTGGTGGACTGCATTGATGTCAGCATCAACAGAAACAAAGAAATCTTCATCATTGTGAAGGATTTCACCTCATTAGCTTCCACCTCCAACTCAATCACCCCCTCGCAGGACCTCTACAACTGTTTCCTAAATCTTCAGCAACCCAATCACCACCATTTACTGAAACTTCAGCCCACAACCAAGCTTGACAGACCTTTCCAAACTCCTTACAATCTTATTCAAAGAACCAATCAGCCCAGAAGCAACCACCACCATCCACTCATGGGCCTCATCAGACCCTTGCTCCCATCCCGCCTTCTCCAGAGGAGTACCATTCTCACACTCATTCAAAATGATTTCACCTCTTCCACAAACTTCCCAGATGCTTTGAAACAAACAATGTTTCTTCCATTGCTAAAAAAAATCCTCCGCAGTCCATTCTACCAATATCCCTGCTACTATTCCTGGCCAAGGTCATAGAGAAAATCATAAACATAAGCCTCACAGAATCCCTCTATGACCAGCTACTCCTCAATGCCACTCCATCTAGTTTCAGCGCCAAGCACAGCACCAGAAACTGCCCTCTATGCTGCAACGGATGACATCCTAATCTCTGTTGATGGAGGAGGGCAGCCCTCATCCTCCTGGACTTCTCTGCAGAATTTGACAAGGTCTCCCTCATCCGATGCCTACATGACATTGGAATTCATGGATATGCACTCCACTGTATCTGCTCTGTCCAGACTAGAAGGACCCACACCGTCAGCCTGGCACGTACACCTCTGACACCTGTGACCTCATCTACAGAGTTACGAAAGGATGCTTCTTTCAGCCTGATCCTCTTCAATGCATACAAGAGCCCTCTAGCCAACATCATCCGCTCTCAAGACATCAAAGTCTTCTCCTTCGCCAATGCCACGCAACTCATTCTTTCCCTCATGGACAATTCCTGCATGACTAATTCACCCACTGGATGAAGACCAACTTTCTGAAGCTGAACAGCGACAATACTAAAATAATGATCTTCTGGAAGAGCACTTCACTGAGGGACTCCAACTGGTGGCCAATGGAGCAAGAACTGACACCCATCACCCACACCAAGAACCTCAGGATCGTCATCAACAACATATTCCACCTGACCGCCTCATGTTTCTATACCCTGAAGATGCTGAGAAACATTTTCAGATGGATCCCAATGATCACCCAGAAAACAGTCACGCGCGCCCTCTTCACAAGCAAGCTGGATTACGGATGCTGCAGATCATTCAGAACTCAGCAGCCAGAATCAATCTCAATATCCCATGCTGCATTCACATCACACCACACCTGAAGGAGCTCCACTGGCTACCCTTAGACAAATGAGCACAATTCAAACTCTGCACCCAAACTTTCAAGGTGCTACATACGACTGGACTAGCATACCTCAACAATTGTATCAGCTTTCAAAAACCTTTGCTCATCCTGACTCTTACTTGCACGCATACCACACATGTGGAAAACCAGATCCGGCGATTTAGGCTTCTCCTACACTGCTTCTAACGCATTGGAAAACCTGCCTTGACACAGAAGAGCCTCCTCCTCACTTCTTGAATCCTGCAAGAAGCTGAAGACCTGACTTATTGTGTAGTCCCACTAGGGCCTAGGTTTGGCTAGACTCACACCTGCCCAGTGCCAAGATAACCTCCCGGGTGATAGTGCGATCTACACATCTGCAAAACATAAAATAATATAACATTGGCTGTCTACTTCAATGGGAAGCAAGAGAACTCAAAGATGCCTATCCCCAAGAACTGGAAGAAGGTGCATTTATTAGGAAAATGCAGACTATTGGCTCTACTTAAGTGGTTGTGGTTGTCTGGCTGTTTGAGTGATCAGCCAGGTACATGTTGTAAAGCTGGGTACAGTTGCCTGGTTGTCTGTGATTTTAGTACTATATTGGTTCTTAGTTAATGGCTCACCACTGCACTAGCCTCAGTTGCCTCATCTAGCTCCTCATACACCATGCTTACCTTGGCTCTCCAATATTGTCATTCTGTAACTGCATTCTACTGGCCTTTTCTTGTGCAATAAAGCTCCATGGTGCTCCTGCTCTGTTGTTTAGCCCTGCACCCAAGAAGGATAATGACAGAAGAATGCAGTTGCACATCCATTTTGAACTGAGTATAATTTTTCTTTTATTATAACTTTTATTTAAACTAAACACATCCTCCTTATTTTTTGATTTTCAGGCCTATATAGCAATTAGCTAATTTGGAATTTTAGGGGATGAATTACTGTTTGAATTCTTAACTGATATTTCATCTTTCTTCCACTAAAGATGTGATGTGCTCATGGACTTGATCAATGTTATGTTTGTCTATCTCTCACCTTTCCCTAATTCCCTGACCTATCCATACTTGAAAGACTGAACCCTCTTTCCTCACATTGTGTAATCTGTTTTTTTGATAAGTAATTTACCCAATGAACAGATCTTTTACTTGGTGGAGCAGATGTGTTTAAAACTAATCCAACTGCTACAGTTGGAGATTAACAAAAAATTAACAGTTTTCCTCGCCGCCCCTCCAACTCAAGTAAGAAAGGAACATCACAGTGCAGAGAAATAAAAACGACAGTGGATGGGCAAGGATAGGTGGTGTGCACTTTTTAGCACAATCCCTATGGATTCTACAGAAGTCACCTTTCATGGGTCCTAAGACTTGAGGTTTATGCTTATTTTAGTAAATAAATATAACTCTGAACAATACGTTGATTTGTGATAGTCTCTGTCTTGGATTTTCCAGATACTGTGTGTAGTCTTGTCGTGTAGTTCCTATAAACCTACATAGGATCTGAGCGTTTAGACAACATAAACTGTGGGAGTGGTGTCCAGACTGATTCCACAAACCCCCACCGAATATGCTCACCTGTATACCAGCTAGCTCACAGTGCCAGTCACTCGTGCTCACTTTGTCTCAGATTTGTCGGTCCTTTTCTAAGTCGCACCAATTAACTTGTGATACTGCTATATTTTAACATCAACCGGTAGACAATGGGACTATCACATCTATACACCTTAAGGGCCCGATAGCGCGTAACCACCTCACCCCCCACAAACTCTGACATACCCTCGACCTTGGTATCAGGCCGGGCGGACCCGTCATAGGCTAACAGTGACACACATTTTTAGCCGAGGCATCCCTACATCACATACTAGTCATATCTTTGTTGTCTAGTTTTCTTTTCCGGCAATAACATACCGAGATTGCTTCACGGCCCGCATGCGCGTAGTATCACATTCTACACACACCACGCATGCGCATAAACTCTAACACGCATGCGCGATAGAATACTGAAACTTTAGGTTTTACTACGCATGCGCAGCTCCGGGCCCACATGACTCAGCGTCTCCTCAATACCGGAAGTAGGCACCTCCTACAAACACGGGTCTCACTCTTTAAATAACACGGGCTAGGCCAATTCAGTTACCTTCGAGCAGGCGTCTGGACCGGGCAGGTTTCCAGTGCCGTCACCTGAGCAACCCGTGAGTATTCCTCGAGGCGACCTATCTACTCAGATCACAACGTAAGTCTTCACCCTGCTCTACATTTGGCAACTATGTAAGTAAACCTAACGCTCCACTTTGTCTCCTTTACCCACCGGGTACTCCCTGCTGATACCTATCATTACCGGCTATCAGCCCTAGATGGTGTGGGCCTCCTACGCCGCTTTTAAACTCAAGGAGTAATCCCAACTCCTTCTATAGGTAAGACCACTCTATGTGCACTTTACTCGTGTTGAACCTGCGGATTTACTTGTGAACTCACCTTAGCAATGCACATGTCTCTGTGACTTGCCCGTTGGATAACACGCCTGGTGAGCCCGCTGCGCAGCCTAGTGGAGGTTTTTGGGGCCCCGCGGGGTACAGCAGTTTACCTAGCGACCCTCCAGCTGGGTTCTGTGACCGCCACCGGGACCCGTAACCTACCATCTATGACTGGCATGGGACTACACCCACAGCTGCCCGCTCCTCCTAACTCGAGAGTAGCCTGGGCCTCCAGATGTATGATATTGTGATTGTCTCTATGCAATGTGTGATTTCTCTCATTGCTGCTTACATATGCAGATTGACATGGCACCTCCGCATATGTATTTTAACTTCTTCACTTTGTTATGTTTTATCCTTTTTTGGTCTAGGTCCAATGCAAAGGGGGCACAACAGACTCCTTTTTCACACACTACCTGTTTAGGAGACACTTCACTCCCCCCCCTGTTGCCTAGTGAGAGGGTGATTTTTTACCCCCCCCCACTACACATAGTCTGGGCACCTCTTCCCACACTTTTCACCTCTACTGGTCCTGATGAAACGCCATGGATCATTCTGACCACTAAAAGGCGCGAAACATGTCGACCATTTGACCTTTATTTCCAGTTACCACAGACACATTACGTCTCGACAAGTAACAATTTTTTCACGATTTTTATTGTACCAAGGGTACCATCTTATTAAAATAGCCTCCCAGGTAACCCTTAGGTATTTTTATCCTTGCACACACTACCCTCACCACTAACCCCGGTACTCCCCCTCCACATACTCGCATGCACCCATCGGCAGCTCTCTAAAAGATCTCCGCTAAAGAGACCCTTCGGGGGACCCGTAGGGCATTGCACCGCCGGCCCGACGAGGAGCACCGCCCGATGATGAAGCATGACATCCCTCGGGATGTGTGAGGGCAACAAGAGACACTTTTGCTGTCTCCCCCCATCCAGAGTACCTCACCCTAGACCAAAAACCCATAGATCTATCTCTTTTTCTTTTTTTGCTTCTTGTTGAGGTCTGGCCTTGGTTGACTTTCAACCATACCGACCCTGGAACAGTGCCTTCTAGTGATTACCCTCAGATTTATTGAGCCAGCGTCATTCTAGTGTAAAATATGTGTGTTGCAACCATAAGACAGAAACAGATATAAACGATTATAAGCACCAAAAGAGTAAAAGGATGGTAGATTTCTACCACAGTGCTAAAACAATAGATATATGCAGGTATATAGATACATAATAGTAAAAATGGATACTCCTACAATACTAACCCTAACTAGATAATCCTAAATGCACCTAGCATGTATGTAGGTGTAGAGCCAAGAATCCCCCTAGGATAAAATCAACCCCCTTACCTGAAGTGAGAAAATGAAGGTCCCCGTCTTGGTCTCGAGTTGGACACCCCGCAAGGGAAGCAGGACCACTGTGTGGTGAAGTCTCTGTGTTCAGGAGTTTCAGCGTCTTGTGTCAGAATGCCAACATGGAAGTCTTTCTCCTCTGCCTGCCCCAGCAAAGATATGTTGTTTATATACCCAAAAGGTACCCTCAGGATTCTACCTTGCTGTGTCATGTCGGCCGAGGATGACGAAAGGGATGACCATTATACATAGTTATTATGCAGAAGATGGTAGTCCTGCTGTGATTCTGAGAATCCTCATTGCATAAAAAGTGAGGCTCGTTTTTGGAGAAAACCACAAGACATTTATGCAGCACCCAACTAGGTGAAAGGCCAGCACAAACCTGTTATGTAGTAAAATGCCACTGTAAATGTAGGTGAAAGGTTAGGTGACTAGCCAAGTCTATATTGGTGTACATTATAAACCATAACAGTCTTTCACCTTGTTGCAGAATGAGAACCCTCTGGCTGCTTCACCAGCTTCATTCACAATAAGAAGAATCTTGTTTTTCTGTGATGTCTACCGTGTTGGGGTCAACACCATTTGTAAGACCCTTTGGAAAAGCCCCTTCATAAAGGTACTATTGGGTAAAGTTCGTGAATGCAGAGAGTAGGGCAATGCAAACAACTATTCCTGATGGAAGGTGGGTGCTGCTGAAGTAACAAGAAGCCATTAACGTGGGGTGAGAGTTGGGTATGCTTAGTTTTCCAACACTGATAGCAGGAGGGTGGATAGGACTAGTGGGCTGGAGGTAGTACTAGTAGCCTGTTAAGGGGGTTCAAGCAAAGATGGACTAGACCATGATGCTGACAATTTATTTGTGATGGAAGTAGGTGCAGCACTCAGTCTCAGGTACATAGACACTTTGTAAATGGAGCTTACTGTTTTAAGTACTGGGGTTGCTATTGCTAAACAGTAATGCATAGCTAAAAAGGTATATTTGAAAACACTCGTTTATGAAAATCCTATTTATTATACTAAAGATACACTGGCCCCACCACCCTCAACTGGCCCAACCCACTCCCTAAACCCTAAAATACACCTAACGAACAAACTATCCCTACTCCAAATGCTACATTTCCCTACTACCCACAGATGGTAACCCCCTCAAAACACTTAAACTAATCTAACTAATTTACACTTTCGTTAACTGTTCCCACCCACATCACTCATAACTGCCCAGTCCCCTCATTAAATCCTAAAAAAATCCATATTAATCTTATCCAACCTCCCTTCCCCAACTGGACCACCACACCACCCACAACTGACCCATCCCTTTCCCAAATACTTTTGTTTTAAAAGTCCCTCTAAGAGGTCCAATCTGCCCAGAATGTCCTTCCGGGTTTCCCTGGTTTGTCTTGGGTACTCGTGGGGGTGTGGTGTTGGTCTGGTCTTGGTGATGACAGTGGTGGTTGTAGACTTTGTGATGGCACTGGTGGTGGTAGACTTTGTAGCCTGCGTTGCAATGGCACTGTAATGGCTTTTCAAGTTTTGCCAGATCAGGCGATCTAGAGATGCTGCTGCCACTTCCTCTTCCTCCTCTTCCAATACAAGTAGCCAGAGGTAGGCCACCACTATGGATACCATTTTTTGCTGCGTAGCCACGCCAATGTCTGCCGCTGGTGAATGGTCAACACCCGTTTAATCAAAAGGGGAGAGATAGAAGTAAGAAAAGGTCCACTCAGCTTCCAATTGTAATCCAGTATCTATCAAGGGGGGAGTTAGCCTCACCAGTCTATAAACCAGAGTCTCAAAGAAATTGTCTCATAGACCCTCAACCATGTTGTCGCCACAAACTGTATATGTTATCTCCGTTGGGGTAAAATAGTGGACAGTGTCATCATTGGGTCTCTTCACTTGAGTGTTTGGTTGGGAGAAAAGAAACATAAGTTAATATACATGCTAAACAGTTCCACCTACAAATCAATGGGAATTGGGATCTACCGCACATCGTCCTGAAGAAGGCCATGGAGCCATAGAGGTTACCCATGACCGAAACATGCCAACCACTTCTCTATATGTTCAGGACACAATAATCATCCAACTAACATTACTACCTTTTTAGTCTTACTCCTATCGCTATTTTCTCAATAAAGCATTTCTACAGGTATAGGAGGTAATTTGACTTATGTCACTCAGATCCCTACATTGTCTAATGCCGAGACAATCTCCCTTCTGGTATTGGTTTTGATTAACATGGAGAACTGAACACTCAAGTGAAGAGACCTGATGATGACACTTTCCACTACATCAATGGAAATAACATACACTGTTGGTGGCGACAACGTGGTGGAGGGTCTCCAAGACAATTTCTTTGACACTCTTGTCTATTGACTGGTGAGGTTCAGTACCACCTTGATAGATGGTCCGCACTTGTCACTATTTGGTAGAAAGAAGTAAATATTTTTTAGTTCCCACTTCAAGTACGTGGGATGTATAGTCAAACAGTCACGCATTGTTGATGGTTATCTAGGACAACAGATTTCTTTTTATACATGAAAACTCTCTTTGTGCGATCCAATTGAACAAGTAATACGCTACGATGATCGTCTGGTTTATATTGCATCCCATTCCCCTCTACTTATGTACATGTTCCCCACCCTGCGCGTTCCCTCTTGCTCTACCTATTACCTGTACCGTCTACTCGCTCATAATTGTATATGCTGTAAAGCGCTCTGATACCCTCGGGTCCAGCCAGCGCCATATAAAACTCCTAAATAAATAAATAAATAAATAATTATATGATTCTCGGTCACACAGTGTTAGAAATTGGGTTTCTGATTGGCAGAGGTATGCACCCTGTCCAAGTAGGAACTACGATCATAATCAGGGTAAGTCAGACACACACACTATAAATTAACCTGTGCTCACCCTGTGGTACCTTGGCACATACCAAGCAGGCTTAATTTAAGAGGGAATGTGTAAAGTCTTTGTGCAACACATCAAATAGTAACACCGTGAAAACGCAACAAAAAGACTCCTCACCAGTTTAGAAAAATAGAGAATAATTTTATAAATAAACCAAGACCCAAATGGCAAAAATTCAATCAGTAGAAGTCGAGATATGAATTTTTGAAGATTAAATGCAAAATTAGCACTTAGAAGCAGTAAGCGCATAAAGAGTTGATTGGTCGCGCTGGACTGTTACAAAGCCAAGCATTCAGGCTGACCGCAATTGACCGTGGGGCAAATACAGGACCCACAGAAGGGCCGCTGAGCAAAATAACCTTGATCCTGATCGCAAACAAGGAGTTGCAGGGTGTAGCTGAGTGATGTGTTGGTGATCTCCACACAGTTGGGGTG
Source organism: Triturus cristatus (assembly GCF_964204655.1). Taxonomy (NCBI): domain Eukaryota; kingdom Metazoa; phylum Chordata; class Amphibia; order Caudata; family Salamandridae; genus Triturus; species Triturus cristatus. The sequence continues at coordinate 647,669,474 of NC_140585.1, forward strand.
TTGCGCCAGATTTCTCCAATCAATGGCAATGATGTGTCGGTTCTGTGAACATTGCACCAGTTCTGCGGTGTGGTGGTTCTGAGTGCGATGTGCTGGGTTTCTCCATGCTGTAGATGTGACGTATCATCTGACAGATCCACTGAGAGGCTCATGCACCCACTCAAAGGATCACTCAGAGACTTACAGAAGCACTCAATGAAACACTCAGACAGTCATAAACACACTCACAGACTCATTCCGACGGTCATGCACCCAGTCATGGGCCCAGTCAGAGACTGATAGACCTGCTCCAGTCCCACTCAGACGCTAGTGTACCCACTCACAGGTGCAATCAGAAAGTCATGCAGCCTGTCAGAGGTCCACTCAGATATTCACACATCAACTGATAGATCCTCTCAGACACTTATGCACCCACTCACAAACCCACTGAGACACATAGGCACCCACTCACTCACCCACTTAGAGATTCATGCACCCACTCACTCATACACTCAGAGACATATGGATCCACTCACAGATCCAAACAGTCACACATGCACCTAGTAACTCATCCAGTCAGAGACTCATCCATCCACTCACAGACCCATTGAGACATTCATGCACCCACTCACAGACCCACTCAGATAATCACAGCTACTCACAGACCCACTCAGAGAGTGATACACCCACTCACAGACCAATTCAGACACTTAGACACCCACTCAGAAACCCACTGAGAGACTCACACAGACACTCGCAAACCCACTGATGTGCCTACTTACAAATGCACTCAAATACATACACACCCACTCACTGACCCACTCAGACACTCACACACCTTCTCATAGACCCTCTCAGACACTCACAGACCTTCTTAGAAACTCACATACCCAGTCACAGACCTACTTAGACACTCCCACATCCACTCACAGGCCCACACAGACATTCACACACTGACTCAAAGACCCACTCGGACACTTAAAAAAACCCACAGACCCACTCAGATACTCATACATCCACTCACTGACTCACTCAGATAGTTAAGTACCCAGAATCACTTATATAGTTGTGAATTTTTAATGTGCTGGTGACTATTGCATTTTAAAAGGAAATGGACCGGATTTTGGGAAATTTGGTGGCTCTGAGAAGAGCCTTTGTTTTTATTGTGCGTATATAATAACTACAAATAAAACAGGATGCAGTGTTTCAAGTTGCAGAGAAACTCTTGGTGATGTAAACTCCATCTCTTCTATAGATTCCATCCATGTCAAAGCGCAAGTTGTTGTTGTAGATAGAGCCCATGCTATGGTCTTAGAGGAATGCAGAAGTAGTATTATTGACTTGTTTCCTGACATTGCCTATCTGTGGACAGAATTAATTTGACCACTTCCATTTCTGCCTTTGACTTATGTTAGAGAACACAAAGGCAGTCTGAGAGAAAAGTACCATTAATTGAGCAAAGGTATACTTCATTAGGATTTCCAGTCCTAGCCCAGTAAATGTGCCTAGGTCATTGCCACCAAAGTGCACTATCATGAGGCCAGGGTGTTGAAAATCTGCATTTCAATCAACCAAAGGCAGCAATTGATGCCATTTTAATCCTCTCTGGCCAATCCAAGTAATGTCCACATTAGGTAAATACAAGGCCCTGTCAATGCCACTCTTTCTAGGACACTCTCTGGCCCTAAAGACATAGTTGTGGCCCACAATCCACACTCAAACTATTTTTAAGGCAGAGAGCAATAGCACACAGGAGAAGGCTGGAGTTGAATGAGACAGTTTTCAAAATAAAAGGCAGTTAAAATGGAGGACAGGAGCTGGTTCAAAATAATACATATTTGACTGGATGGTGTGAATATGCAGGTTGATATTATTAGGTAGTCTCTTTAAATGATAAGTAAGTGGATTTGTGATACGTTGTGGTAAAAAAAAAGAAAACAATAATGCAAACTTGGATATGCTTTTAATTCTGAATAGTCAACCACACCTGCTGCTGTTCATTTTGAAATTAGTATGTTTCTTCTAGAATGTTTTGTGACCATGTGACCTACTGGTTCAAGAAAGTGTTCCGAAGGGGTTGCTATGGAAACTCAGTTAATAGACGGGGAAGGGTATTAAACCGACTGTAGTATATTAGTTAAAGTTGAAGTGGTTTGGACCCATTATTATTGAAAGAGGGTTTATTTTCCTACTCAGGAGTTTCCTATGAAGTGTAGTGTAGTTGTAAAGTATTAAGAGTACAAGTTGTAGTTAGGAAATAATATTTTAAAAAAAATAATTTACTGAAAGCAGTCAAAGGTTACAGCGATGTTATAGTTAGGAAATAGAATTTGAAAAACCTTTGAAATTCACTAAAAAACAAAGGTTACAGAAACATTATAGTTAGGAAATAGATATTTTTTTAGCACCTTAGAAATTCACTGAAAAAGCTAAGGGTTACGGTGCTATTATAGTTAGGAAATGGATTTTAAAAAACCTTTAAACTTCACTGAAAAACACCTTGATATTATAGTAAGGCTCAGATTGTACATGCACAAAACCATAGAAATTTAGCAGCTATAGCTACCTGAGCTAACTATAACGTATGTCCCCTCAATGCACTGCTTATGACCTCACATATTACATTACTCATGACATGGTCAGTAACATCACTGGTGATAACATTGATGATACCACTGTGGAAAAGTAGCTCGTAACTGAACATTATCTGCGCCATCTTGTCTCTCCCCAGCGCGACACACAGGAAAGCGCACGGCAGCCATTTTAGGCACCCTGGTCTCTCTCCCTGCTCATTGCCGATCGCCAGCGTGTCCCCCTGGCGCTGCGAACATTCCCCTGCGCGCCGGCCACCCCCGCTCTCTCATACATGGGCCATAAACCCTCTCCTTCTGCGCGACCCTGCCATGGAACCACATCCCACGCCTGACTGACATCCCATACATTATCTATTATTTATTTATTTAAAATATTTATAGAGCGCGGCTGTCACCTGGCAGGTATCCTGGCGCTGGTAGCTACTCCGGGGGTTTATTGCCGGGGGGGGGACTGTAGCTGGCCGGTCTAAAGGGGTGAAGGAAAGAGCCATGTTTTGATTCGTTTCCTGAAGGGAAGGAGATGGGGGATTTGGCGGATATCGACAGGCAGACTGTTCCACAGCTTGGCAGCAGTTACTCTGAACGATCTTCCCCCCGTCCTGGCCTTCTTACATCTGGGCACTCTCACAAGGCAGGCAGTTGTGGACCTGAGTGTTCTGATGGGGGTGTACCAAGAGAACAGACGTTGAAGAGGTCTGGGTCCTGCACCGTGTAGTGCCTTAAAGACCAGGCAGAGGGCCTTGAAGGCAACGCGTTGCTTCAAAGGCAGCCAGTGCAGCTCGGCCAGTGCAGCGGTGGCCGAGGATCTCCTGGTCCATCCCAGAGCCAGTTTGGCTGCCGCCGACTGAACTCGTTGGAGTCTGTCCAGTAGTGTCGCAGGAGATTCAAGCAGCAGGGCATTACAGTAGTCGAGGCGACTAAGAATAGTACACCTGACTACTAGTGCTCTGGCGGAGGCAGGTAGCAAAGGCACAACCTTGCGCAGCGAGCGCATAAGGCCAGAGCAGGTAGCGACTGTTCTTGAGACCTGCGTTTCCATGCTCAGTTGGTGATTAAGCATGACGCCCAGGTTGCGAACAGTGGTGACAGGTGACGGGTTGTTGGAGTTTTCCGGGGGCCAGAATTCAGCGGGCAGAGGGCGGGGTATACGACTCGCAGGGCAGAACAGCACCTCGGTTTTCGAGGCGTTGAACTGAAGGGAGTTCTGATGCAGCCAGCTCGCAGTGTCTCTTAGACATTCATGGAAGGCTTGCAAGGATATGGAATCTTCGCCTTCCCAAGAGAAGAGGAGCTGGGTATCGTCCGCATAGTTTACTGTGGTCATGTTATGTGATTTAATTAATGTGACCAGTGGTTTCAGGTAAACATTAAAAAGAATCGGACTGATAGAGGAACCCTGGGGGACACCGTGAGGGGCAGGGGAAAAAAACGATTGGAAGGGAGGGAGGGATACGGCCTGTTTTCTTTCGCTGAGATAGGAGTGAAACCAGATCAGGGCCGTGCCGTCGATCCCTGCCTCTCTCAAACGCTCGAGCAGAATCCCATGATTGACAGTGTCGAATGCGGCAGACAGGTCTAATAAAATCAGGGCTACGGCTTGGCCCCTGTCTGCACGCATTCGCAGCTCCTCCATGGCGGTGAGCACAGCAGTTTCAGTGCCATGGGCTGGGCGAAAACCAAATTGGAATTCGTCCAGAATGTGGTGCTGCTCGAGGTGGGCCGAGAGGCATTTACTGACCCAACGTTCGAGCACCTTCACCGGGAAAGGTAGGAGTGATATGGGGCGGAAGTTGGATAAACATTCTGGGTTTAGCGTGGGTTTCTTTAGTAGCGGGGTGATAAGCGCTTGCTTCCAGGAGCGGGGGACGAAGCCGCAGACGAGGGATTGATTACAGATCATCCGGAGAGTGTCAAATAGTTCGTGCCCACATGCTTTCCAGATTTTCGGAGGCAGAGGATCAAGGGGGGATCCCGAGGTGATGCCCTGTGCAACTTTTTCAAACTCGGTTTGAGAGATAAGGGGGAAAGCCAGTAGCCTATACGTAGGAGGGCAGGTTGACCTCAGAGAGTCAGAATTGGTGGGGCTGACTTCGGGAAGGATGGGAGAAGTGTGTGACGGGGGCGTTGCCAGATTGATGATGATGTTCTCAATTTTGTCAGTAAAAAACTGAGCAAGGCTGTCACAAAGGGACTGAGATGGGGGAATGGGGTTCTTAACGCAGTCGGGATGTAAGATGTTGTCAAGGATCTGAAATATACTTTTTGGACTGTTGGCCGCGTTGGCTATGGTAGAGCAGTAGTAATTCGCTTTACTCTCTGCGATGGCGAGTTTGTAGTCACGGAGTGACTTTTTCCAGAGGATTTTATTGTTGTTACAGTATCCGTGTCTCCACTTTCTCTCAGCCTGTTTGCAGGTAGATTTGAGGGTTTTCAGAGAGTCATTGTACCAGGGAGCGGGTGCTCTACCTTTAGGTTTACAAAGTTTAATAGGGGCAAAGAGTCCGCGATGGAAGTGATTCTCGAGCTAAGGGATCTGTAATTGTCTTCCACCGAGCTGGTGGAGGAAAAACTTTCCTCCACCTCAAAGACTTTGGTGGAAATGCTGAGTTTTTCTAAAGCTTTCCAGTTCCGATAAGAGAATTGTGGTGGCGAGTGATTTATGGGCTTACTTGTTGTGGCGTTATTGATGTACAGTTTGATGAGCGAGTGGTCTGTCCAGCTCATGGGTAGAATGTCGCCTACTTGAGTTAGACCCGGGGTCGAGAAGATAAGGTCAAGCCGGTTGCCTGCGGAGTGAGTGGGGTCCTTTATCAGTTGGTAAAGCCCCACACTATCACAGGACAGCAGAAGGTTGTCTAGACCTGTGTCTAGGCTGCCGTTTGGCCAAAGATTGAAATCTCCTAAGAGTATAAGTTTATTGTGAGAGGTTGCCATGTTGGTGATAATCGTGAGGAGTGCTTGCTGTTGCGAGAGAGGAAAGGCCCCAGGTGGACGGTAGCAGATAATCACCGTGAAGGTGACTCCTTGGTGGCAGTTTATAGTCAAACCAAAGAGCTCGGTTCCGGGTACGGGATCTATGTCTAAGGTGTTCATTTGCCACGAGGCTCGGAAGATGACGCCCACTCCGCCACCGCGGCCTTTGGGTCTGGGGAGATGAAGAATATTAAAGTTTAGCGGGCAAGCAGCTGCTAAATCAGTCTCACAGTTTGCATGTGTCCAGGTCTCGGTTAGGAAGAGTACATCCAGATGGTGTGAATCTATAAGGAGATTGATTTCAGTGGCATGCTTCGGTAAAGATCTGACGTTCAAAAGGCCTCCTACAATTAGGTCCTTGTGGGTAAAGTCAGTTACAGGAGAGGCAGTTTCTTCAAAGGCAAGCTTACCTTCGTGCGCATACCCTCGGAGATTAAGCAGTGCATCCCGAGTATAGCAGGGGAGGAGTGGGCTGTGTAGGGCAGGGTTTGTGGCGCTGGGCGCGTCCTCATCACGGACGAGCGCAGACGAGCTTGCCTCAAGCGCGCCTTCGGCGCGCAATCGGCGTGCCCGCTGCGCTCGTCCGCTGCGCTTCCGGTATTGACACATGATTTATAGTGGTCGCTAGTGACGTCGGAGGGGGCGTGACCAGCAGGAGGTGGGCGTGGTTATCGTTCTCCCTCGGCGGTCAATGGCGCCAAGAACGAGTGGTTTTCCTTCCCAAACAGCTAGTATTCAGCTGCTGTGGAGATGAGGCAATGTGCAAATCAGGTATTTTAAAAACAAATACACAATTACAAATTTAAAAATCACAGTAGAACGCCTCCCGGCTTTCCGCCTCAGGAGTTAGCAGTGTAATGGAGCCGCGCGAGTCAGCGCGCCCTATTTATCACGAACGAAGGGGGCGTGACCAGCAGGAGGTGGGCGTGGCTATCGTTCTCCCTCGGCGGTCAATGGCGCCAAGAACGAGTGGTTTTCCTTCCCAAACAGCTAGTATTCAGCTGCTGTGGAGATGAGGCAATGTGCAAATCAGGTATTTTAAAAACAAATACACAATTACAAATTTAAAAATCACAGTAGAACGCCTCCCGGCTTTCCGCCTCAGGAGTTAGCAGTGTAATGCATGGTCATACATCTCTTTGATAACCCCCTTCCTCTGCGCCCGATTGTCCGAACCGATCCCAGGCCATCACCTTGCCCTGCGGATGCAGTTTATTGCCCCTACTGTAAGGGAAACACCCCACATCAAAGGGATTACAGTAGATCAAGGCCCCCCCAACCCCTGAGACCCGACCAGTCGCACACACCCCCGGGAATTGGCGGAATGTCCAGCTGTGTGATAGCCATCTCCTACTGTGGGTGGGGTGGGGACTTCCACTGTAGATATGTGTGGGAACGAGCTTGAAGTGGGGATTCTGAGGATGTTCTTTCATGTATCAAAGCGATCTCAAGAATGTGCCATGTATGATAAACCTGCAATAAAGTCATAAACCTGTGTATAAGAGGCCAGGCCTCAGAGATGTGGTTAGAGCACCTCGTGACGATACCTTGCTGTCTGATCTGATGTGTTCTCCTCCGGAGAGAATAAACCTTGGTTTCCTGCCATCCAGTCTCCGGCGCCTGCCTCTTTGTTGGTTAATTATCGAATGGTATAAGAGGCGATTACCGCCGGGCAATACTCGAAAGGTTATCGACTGCAACTGCCGCTACCTTTTAACAATTGGCGTCCCAAGCGTGGGGCCCATCAGCGACACGTGGATCCAGTGGGAGAGGTCCCGACGACAGAGTGAACGACTGCAACGATCGGAAAGAGCTCCTGCCCGATAGACCCTCGTCTGGCAGCCGATCATCCGAACTTCACTGGTTCCGAACCGACCTCTCTCGAGTGATCTACGGTCCTGACTGGGAACCATCAGGAGTGCCGCGGCAAATACGGAGAGTAGAGGACGATCAGGCGCTGGAGGCGGAAGACGAGAAACTGTCCATGCGGTCCGGGTAAGGTCGTGAAACACGACAAATTGCGAAACGATTGATTGATTGATTGATTGAAAATACTAGTATTGGTTATTGATTGTTCTCTTTGAGATATTCGCTGTCTACAAACGGGGAGGAGTAGAAATACTCTCTCTTCCTTTGCAGATAGTGAAGGGTAGGTAACGCAGAGTTTTGTCCCCATTGTAACCCGTCGTGCCTATTTTTATCTCCCCACTGATTGATTGTCCGAACATTGATTGTTTTGAAGAATAGTGCTCTTTGAGATATTCTCTGTTTGCAAATAACGTAGAATAGAAATATTCTGTCTAGTCTTTGCAAATAGTGAAGGGTAGGTAACGCAGACTTTTGTCCCCATTGTAACCCGTCGTGCCTATCTCTTTCTCACCATTGATTGATTGATTGTCTGAACACTGGTTGTTCGATATTGGTTCTTTGGAGGTATTCTCTGCTTACAAATAACGTGGAATAGAGATATTCTGTCTAGTCTTTGCAAGCAGTGAAAAGATAGGTAGTGCAGACCTTTGTCCCCGTTGTAACCCGTCATGCCCGTCTTCTCCCCACTGATTGGTAGTTGGTTCTGCCCGGACCGCTTATTAGAGATGAACCATCCGCTCCTCTGGAAGGCACCCCTAATAAGGACATGTTTACTAAATATGGACTAGTCGCTGTAGCTTATAGCAAACTATGGCATAAATATACAAAGAAGGACTCCGAAAACCAGTAGACCACTCATGGGATCCTTTTTTTTTTCTTTTAAGAAACACTAGGAAATAGCCCTTTGCGAAAAATATGAAACTAGGGGAAGGAGCCAAGCTCACGGTCAAGATGGCCACGAGGTAGCTCAGCTCCATCGCTCTCGCTGCCTAAACATGTCTGCCCTACCACCCACCCCGCCCAGTAAACACGACAAAATCCTGCACAACCGGAAGCCTGCTGATACCCACCATCAACGTCACCGAACTGGGCTAGATCACGCACAATTGGGCTATGTCATTTTCCGATTACGCAGTAACATCCTTGTGCTCGTTGCCAGATTGCAAATATGTACAACACTCCAACAAAGTAGTATGATTAAAACATTTTAATAACTTATAGGTATAACAACATTCCGACAGGGTGAACACGTTAAAACACGTTTTTTTAACAACTATTTACATGACAGCCTGCCGCAACCTCCATCCCAAAGCATTCACGTCCGCGTGACACAGTCCTCACCCTCCTTCCTCGAAGTAGCAACATTGGCTTGTTTTGGGCGGTCCTTTTAGTCGGCTTTGGGCTATAAAAGGCATGCAAAATCCATCGGCCTGTAGGGCGGCATCAGTGGCGGACGGTTGTGCGAATAGGCCGGAGGCTACACGCAGCGCTGGGACCCTGGCGGCGCCGAGGAGGAGTCTAGCGGGTTTTTGTACTGGTCTTGCCATTCTCTTCTGCTGCACAGATCGACAACGAAGGCTGCCCTGGCGGGGGGGAAGCGACGCGAACGGGCCTCCCCGCCTCCCCAGGTGGAGGCTCACCAGCTGAGAAGGCACCCCTGCCGTTTCACTCGCCGTCCAGCTGAGTAGCCGCCCCTGCACTCACCAGCCAGCTGCAGCAGGGGAGCCATTTACGTCCCGCCTGCCGGACGACCACCCAGGCACGGGTTCTTTTCTGCACCAAGATTGCCATTAGCGTTCGACGCAAGAAGTGGGCCCCCGCAGCTGAGTGGTCGGAGGGACCCACCCCGGTGGCTGTAACGAAGAGCTGCTGCTGCTGCTGCCACTGGACTCTCGAAATGGCGGTCGGCTCTTCAGATTCAGGCCTGGTCCACTAAAAGATGGCTCTGGGCTACCTTGGAACTCGGAAGCTTGCCTGCTCGGGCATGGGCCACACCCTTGAAAACGCCCTCTCAGCTTTGCAGATTCTGCGGGAGTCATTGGCCTTCGACTCCCGTGGACTTCCGGTGGGGGCAACCGCCGCTATTGCTTGATCATTCCACATTAACTTGTCTTTGCCCCGGGCGGCAGCCATCTTGCCTCCTTTTGGTGCCCTGAGAGAGACTGATTCAAGGCGTCGGCAGCGAGACCCGCCTGCTGTCCCGCCCTAAGAACGGATCACGCCATTTCTGCGAGACCGTGGTGACGCCATGCTGACGCAAGCTTCTGTTTGAATTATCAGGAGACACTGTAGCCTAGCCGCTCGGATCAGTTCCGGTGGAACCTCAACATGACCCGTAGGAACAAAAACTGTGCTTCCCCACCCCCGAATCACGATTCATGCTGTCTGTTCTTTCCGTTGACACTAACGGAAGTTCTCGAACTGCCGAAAGGGATTCTGGTCCGGCCGTCAGTTAGTGGAAGGACCTAGACTGTACACTGGACCCGCCCGACCTCACCCCAAAATGGCGCCGATGTAGGAGGGGCCTACAACTCCTTATGGCGTTCCAGGTTACTTAGCATTGATGTTAAGGGATATGTATACGGTCTTTTTGCACATGGCGGGCGGGGGACAGGGAGGGTACTGACTGGACATGCGGACAACCTTATCGATGCTGGTCTTCTCATTATTGATTATTTTTATTTTCGCATTAAGGTAGTATTGCTCATGATACTCGACGCCTCTTGCATCGTGGCCGGCCTATACGGTTGTAGGCCCGTATTTGTATACTGACATTTTCACAATAAAGGGTTTTCGAAGGAATTATGGAATCAGCGTCTTAACAATCGTCTAGGTTGGTAGGGTCTTGAATAACGGCTGTCATTCCCAAACAATAAAAGACAGATAATGCAGGCCCTTTACCTGAAGTTTGGATTAATGAAAATTTGTATCCATGTAAGGTATGGTATTTTGTCCAATAATATGCGGCTAATTGAGAAACAAATGCACGAAGAGGGAACTCGAATTTAGGGAAAAATAAAAAATAAATGAAGAAATTTTGGTATAGTAGAAAAGAAGGGTATAGTACACAGAAAGAAATATGCGAAAAGGATAGTCAAGGTCTGTGGTATTACCCGCCCCTGCAACTAGCCTTGTACGTGGTAAGTAGAACTTTTTCGTGTCTACGCGCGCTAACGTACTTTGAATGCTGCATACCCCCCCCTCTCTTTTCTCCTCTGTAGGTCACATCGGAGTTCCGACTAAAGAATGGAGTGAACATGGACCGCACCGTGCTCAATATAGGGAAAAACATAGACAAACGTTGTGGGATGGTGCGCGAAGTGCAGACCACCACTGGGAACGTGAAAAACTAGATGGTATGACTGTGTGTACGTGCCATGATTATACGGTATGAATGTGTATGCATTTCGTATGCTTGGGTCGCTGGAAGAGAACGTCATCGCATGACTGAAGTGCTTGTCTATCGATCAACATGCATAGGAAAGAGGACAGGAAAGGAGAGGTCCCCATACTCAACGTAGCCCTGTGTCTTCGTCTTAAGTTTCTGCGCTTGATGTATGTACTGTCACTCCCTATCCGGTATTTATGTGTACGTGATCGCCAAATTTATGTCTTTTCCCCGCTTGTGTTTTCTTACATAGAATTGACCCGTGCTACTCCATGTTGTGTGTGTGCACCAAGTGGCCTATTATCGTACACATGTCTCTCTCTCTCTCGTTTTGTGTCGTACGTATACCAAATAGCCTACTTGATGCGCACGTCTCTCTCTCTCTCTCTCTCTCTCTCTCTCTCTCTCTCTCTCTTTCACGCTCTCTCTCTCTCTCTCTCTCTCTCTCTCTCTCTCTCTCTCTCACTCTCTCTCTCTCTCTCCCTCCCTTGCTGAAGGCTCTCTTGCCCTCTTTCTTTTTGAATAAATTAACGACGCTATACCTCCTCAGCATGTGTATAATTGGCCTCAAACACGACAGTGTTCGAACAAATTGACAGAAGCAAAACGACCATATTTTCCCACATTACTACCTCTCCTTTCTGTAAAATGTTGACCTCAACTGGCTGAGAAAGAAAGGACAGGTAAGACGACTGATGTCTCCCAATCTGGCCCTCACCACGGGGACTATATGTCAGTGGTTTTAGTTTTAGAGCTCTAACGGCACCACCTCCACCGCTCAGAGTCGCCCCGCCCAATTGCCCAGAACTGGAACGTCTAAACACCCCGTCCTCCCAGAATAGCCCCAGTTTGGTACTAGCCATCCCAGGGTATTTAGAACAGTACAGCTGATGACTTTATTTTCTGAAGACACGTCGTCTAAACTAATGAGGGTTACCTATTATCTTTAGCTTGTGTCCCTCCCCAAAATAAACATTGCGAACCCATCTCGCACTTTTTCATGAACTTAGCAGTCCTAGGGGAAAAATGTGAATTAACAAGAGCTTGTGTTAGAAGAACGAGTCTCTACCGGAGAAGCCAGTTCGAATTTTTGATAGACCAGAAAGTTGACCGATGTCAGGCCTCCCGCAACGATTATAAGGTACAGGAATGGACACCTAGCAGGCCAGACGATGGAAATTTGCAAGAACACCCACAAAAACATGCACCACAGCAATGATTAATAAGTTAGTAACATACACCGACATAAGAATTAATAGACATCCATCATAGAGCGACCGACAAAACATTTCCCCGACTACTCGGTGGTTGGGAGAGAGGATGAAGTGCGTAAATGTCTTCCCTGCCAATTCTCTAAGATTTTGTTTCTTGTACTCATTCAAAGATAACATGCGGTCATCGGAGGAGAGGGGTCGGACGTGACGCACAGCCTGGCTGTGGATCATGGAACATCTATGGCCTCGACCAAGGAGGAGCCACGGAGCAAAAAGATACGGGACGAGGCACCATTCTCAGCATGGAAAGCGATAGAAAGAAGGGCTATCCCGAAGCGCCTGCTCACTGATCAGCTCGTGCCTGAAGTCCCAGCCCGTCGAGCCCGATTGATGGGCTCAGTGCTAAAAGATTCTGCTCTCCTTGGTCCGCTTTTTGATCCGATCCCACTCCACCCCCTCTTCCCTCGGCCTCCCAAAGCACGCCCCTATTCCCCCCCCCTCTCGTTTATATGGGATTTTGAATTTGACTTGACAACAGAAGAACAAAATGCGGGTACCCCGTCTCAAGGTACCTATGATAAGATGAGTTAGGGAACAGGACTGTGATCCGAGAACAATGAATGGTCACACCCTGCTACGTGAAAACTTGGATTTGAGCTGGACCTTAGCTCCACCGCCGGTGCTCAACAGTGCCAACAAAAGAAGAAGAACAATGAGAGCTTACCAGTGATGGCTCGTTATAATAGGACACTGGAAAGAAGAACTTCCTCCCCTGACTGTAACCCTTGTTAAGTTGAATTCCTCTCCCAACCGCTTTCGTATTGACTATCTTCCAATCGAGTTTTCATGATATTGCATCGGTCACTTCCAACTGTACACTGATAGTTAAGAAACTTTAACTTTGTATAATGACACTTGTATAACACCAGCCGTGCACATGACTATGCTGTCTAGTTTGATCCACACGAAGTCTAGGCCTTAAGTAATGTACGTAATATTCCTTGTTTTGCCAGAACATTTTTTATTACTTTACGGTATCATGTTTGTGTTCAAGCGAGCTACCCTCCTCCTATCTCCGGGTCTGACATGTGACGCAGCTGACGTAATTTTGTATGCACTTCCTCCTCACCTATCCCATCAACTACATGTAATTATGTACAAATGTGTCGGATTATTCCTGTCCGCCCTAAAACTCTGAGCTTTGAAGCAGAATATATGAAAGCTCTATACGAGGTAAAAGATCGTGGCATTATGGGGATAGATCCGAACTAAACAAGCTGGCGAGATATGTTAAAAGGGAGGACTGTGGAAAAGTAGCTCGTAACTGAACATTATCTGCGCCATCTTGTCTCTCCCCAGCGCGACACACAGGAAAGCGCACGGCAGCCATTTTAGGCACCCTGGTCTCTCTCCCTGCTCATTGCCGATCGCCAGCGCGTCCCCCTGGCGCTGCGAACATTCCCCCGCGCGCCGGCCACCCCCGCTCTCTCATACATGGGCCATAAACCCTCTCCTTCTGCGCGACCCTGCCATGGAACCACATCCCACGCCTGACCGACATCCCATACATGGTCATACATCTCTTTGATAACCCCCTTCCTCTGCGCCCGATTGTCCGAACCGATCCCAGGCCATCACCTAGCCCTGCGGATGCAGTTTATTGCCCCTACTGTAAGGGAAACACCCCACATCAAAGGGATTACAGTAGATCAAGGCCCCCCCACCCCCTGAGACCCGACCAGTCGCACACACCCCCGGGAATTGGCGGAATGTCCAGCTGTGTGATAGCCATCTCCTACTGTGGGTGGGGTGGGGACTTCCACTGTAGATATGTGTGGGAACGAGCTTGAAGTGGGGATTCTGAGGATGTTCTTTCATGTATCAAAGCGATCTCAAGAATGTGCCATGTATGATAAACCTGCAATAAAGTCATAAACCTGTGTATAAGAGGCCAGGCCTCAGAGATGTGGTTAGAGCACCTCGTGACGATACCTTGCTGTCTGATCTGATGTGTTCTCCTCCGGAGAGAATAAACCTTGGTTTCCTGCCTTCCAGTCTCCGGCGCCTGCCTCTTTGTTGGTTAATTATCGAATGGTATAAGAGGCGATTACCGCCGGGCAATACTCGAAAGGTTATCGACTGCAACTGCCGCTACCTTTTAACACCACTGATGACACCATCCAGTCAGTGCAAGTGTTTAAAAAGATTATGAGATTTAAAGCTAGATAATAAACTACGACATAAGTTAAATTATTTTTCTTTCAGTACTACTGATTAATGATACTAGTTGTTACATATGTCATCTGAGTGGATATGTGAATGTGTACATTTGAATGTGAGTGGCTGTGTGAGTAGCTGTGCAGTTGGATGAGTGGCTGTCTTGTTGAGTGAGTGGTTTTGTGTGTTGCTGTAAGGATGAACAAGTGGATGTGTTATTAGTTCTATATGTGAGTGGGTGGTTGTGTGAGTAGCTGTACTGGTGAGTGAGTATATGAGTGGCTGCATATGTAAGTGAGTGGATGTGTGAATGCCTGTATGGGTGAGTGAGAGGCTGTGAGGTCTCTGTATGGTTGAGTGAGCGGCTGTGTCAGTGACCATAAGGGTGAGTGAGTATGTGACTGAATATATGGGTGAGTGTGAGAGGTTTATATGGAGGTGTGAGCAGGAGTCTGAGTCATTAGGTGGATGATGTCATCAGTGATAATATTTGAGATGTTATCAGTAAAGCCACTGACCATGTCATGAGTGATGTAATATGTGAGGTCATAGGTAGTGCATTGTGGGTGAGTAAATTATAGTTAGGTCTAGTAACTATAACTGCTGAATTTCATTTGTTTTGTTTGAGTGAGCCTAACTATAGCGTCCCTATAACTGTTATATTTTTTAAGTGAATACATATATATATATATAATATGTGTGTGTGTGTGTGTGTGTGTGTGTGAATATATAGATATATTATATATATATATATATATATATATAATATATCTATATATTCACACAGGTTTCAGGGACGTTATAGTTAGAGATTAGCATTTAAAAAACCTTAGAAATTTACTGAAATAAACCACAGGTTACAGGAGCACTATAGTTAGGCTGACATTTCACTCGTACAAAATAGAGGCATTCAACCATTATAGTTAGCAGAGCTAACTATAACTCACGCTCCACAATGTATTGCTTATGACCTCACATATTACATCACGAAATGGTTATCCTAACTATAACATTCCTGTAACCTGTGGTTCTTTCTGTGAATTTTGAAGGTTTTTTAAATACTGATCTAATTCCTAACTACAATGTCCCTGTAACCTTTGTTTTTTTCTGTGAATTTTTTAGGTCGAGCGTAGAGTCAGCACGCAAGCGCTGATCTGGTGAAGATCGTCTGTAGTTCAGTACGTGAGGGAGGCCCATATTTTTCATTGGCTTGTGTCTTTGTCCTTCGTAAATGCTGCCTTCATATTCGTTTATAGGCTTGTTAGTCCCTCCTTATTATGGCCATGTCGTCATTTGTGTCCTCCCATGGCTACTGGCCCCTCTACTTTGAGTGTTACATGGTACGTGTTAATTAGACTACGAGCACTATTTTCTTTTAATGAGGTTCTCCTACTGCCTTCTCTACTCCCCCTCCCTCCCGTTGTTCGTGCCTTCTCATCCCCTCCCCCGCCCTCACTCCAGTTGTCTGTGCCTTCTCGCCCCTTCTCCCCCTCTCCCCACCTGCACTCCCGTTGTCCATGCCTTCTCTCCCCTCTCCCCGCCCGCACGCCCATTGTCCGTGCCTTCTCTCCCACTCACTCCTGTTGTCTGTGCCTCCCACTCCCTCCCATTGTCCATGATGACTACCGTTTGCAATGCAATAGGTCTCGCGTAAATGCGAGTCCTATTGCATTGCCAATGCTTGTTTTTGGAGTGACCACAAAACTCACAAGCTGAAAGTAGGAAATGTCCCCGGTGCTTTCTGGATGAGCGGCGGCCTGGCTCTCACTTGAAGAATTGGCAGGAAGCCAGCGCAGTGTCAGACGGGGCCACTGCGGTTGGCCATGTGTCATCAAACACTCGGTGGCAGGAAGTGAGATAAAGGCACCGTGGAGAAGTGGGGCCGTCTGATGACTGCAGACATATCAGCATCAATCTGGTCATCCTCCTCTTTCTGACTCGGGCCTACTCCATGGCTTTCCTCTCCTTACTTTCCACCTCTTTTGTCCACCTTGCCTACGTTTTTTAAAATTTATCTCCTTTAAGGGGCACACCTGCTCAGCACCAGGATATTACAGCGGGTGGTAGAAGTGTCCTTTACAAATACACATACCATTAGCATAACACAAGTTTATATACTATTTGTCTTCAGGCTATGCCAATAGTTGAGCATTAAGTGGCACTGTACCTTTCTTCTCCTTGTTTCTGTACACAATAATGAAGAATTGGTAAATACAAGTAATATCTCCTAAATCTTTTGAAATGCACTGCCCACTACAAAAGTGCCAAGTTAAATCCTCAGACGTTGATATTCCTACCCAACTGAAATATGAGGGCAGACCAATGGGTGCTAGGTTCACAAAATTGTTGGCATTTATAAGGCAATTTATCAAAGCGAAGAACACACGTTATGTGGCTCTTGTGCTAGCTCTCTGTTAGAGGCTTACAAAAGCAGCCAGGTGTGTGTCTCTGATAACCCCACTTCCAGCAGTCTTTGCATGTGTGAATCGCTCTAAGGCCTAGTCTTTCAGAAATCAGGCTCCTGACAACAGAGCTTTATAGGCTCCTCTGCATTCGTTAACATTCCCATCCACTCTGCTGCTCACAGTCACGGGAAGACACTGCTTCCACTGTAAGCCAAGTCCAGTGACACTCTGGGCGGGATTATTGGCATCACTCCTAAATTATTGGGGGCCCAGGTACTCTGAGCTTTCATAACCTGGCACACAAGGGCTAAAGTCTCCAAGTAAATGACTTTGAGCCACAGAGTCCCTATCGCCTGGCACCTCTCCCCTCCCACCTGGAACTCTCGTTTAGGTGCTGGTGAGGGAGCTAGCTTTCCCTCGTCCTCCCCTTGGGCTCTGATTCACCATAATGCCAGGGGTAGGGGAAGTTGCATCATATACCCCTTCACCTTAATGACATCACAGGAAGTGATTTCATAGGATCCCTTACTCTAATTTATTCCCAGAAGGCCTGTCACATGACTTAACATCACAACAATGAGGATTTGTGTTGGATAGTATCTCAAAGTGACACAAAGGTGCGCTATGTGCTGCATTGTATTATTTTGTATCAAGGAGGCATTCCCATGCAGCCACCCATGGGTTTTGATGCAAATCACTGTCTGCAAACATTGGTAGACATGAATTTGCACCAAAATCTTATGCCTCCTTGAAGCATGCATAATGAGTTGTCATTTTTTCATTCTTTTCTAGTTTTTCCAACTTTGCTTGTGTGCGGCATTATACAGCATACGTAAACAAGCATTTGCAATGCAATAGGTCTCACATTTACACCAGTTTAAGCTATTGTCATTGTAAATGACAATGTGCTTGATTTTTTTCAAAAACCGAAACTTAAATAAAAGGCATTGTCATTTACAATGCCAATAGCTGAAACTCACGTAATGTGAGACATGTTGCATTGCACATGCTTGTTTAAGTAGTAGTCGTATTGGTACAGTGGCGGAGAAATGGAGCTGGGCCTCCAAATAGCTCTCAGGAATTCCGTTGCGTAGGACTTACAGGAAGTACCAGGAGGGCTTCTTGGCTCCCCAGGTCCCTCAGAAGTAAAGTGGACTTCATCCCCCAACCAGTAGTGAACCAGGAGGTACGTTTGCAGAGTGATGGAGAAAGGGGAATGGCTTCCGAAGACCTCTTTCCAATATCAATGTGTGGGACCCTCTGGAGGTAACAGAGGGGGTAGTTAGTCCCCAAAGACGTCCTTGGGCCCCAACTACCCCTCCTATTACCTCCAGTAAGTCCCACACATCAGGATTGTTGAGTTCTGATAGCAGGCTAAGCCCCATTTCTCCACCAATCTGCAAATGTGTCTCCTGGCACGCTCTTGAATTGGGGATAAAGTCCCCTTCATTGCTAGGGATTCTTCGGGGCCAACTAGCCTACCTGCTACCTCCAGAAAGCTCTTGGTTGGGGGATGAAGTCCCCTTGCCTCTTGAGGGTCCCTGGGGACCAACTAGCCCTACTGTTACCTCTAGTAAGCCCCACACAGCTGGATTGCTGAGAGGTGGTCAGAGGAAATGCCCCCTTTCTCCACCACTCTACAAATGCACCTCCTGTCGCACTGCTGCTTGGGGGATGAAGTTTACTTTACTCTTGAGGCCCTCAGGAGGCAAGGGGACCTCATCACCCAACCATTATTTCTCTAGTAAATTCTGTGTAGCATCGTGCAATGAGCATTTGTACTTTTGTGCACCGTGGCAGCCTGTGATCAAGGAGCTGTGCTCCAAAACACGTTAGGCAAGGAAAGACTTCCAAAAATTAAATGCCGGTTGCCTTTAATAATCTGAGTTTTTAAATGGGTGCAAATTGATGAACATGAATTTTATGGCAGCTCAGCCGTGAGACCTGCGCCACCCCAAGAATTCAACTGGACACCACGAGATATGGGAAATTCTGAGCTTAAAAATGGAAAAGCAGATAAGTTGAATTACTGTACATTTACGAGTTGGAGGCCCACTGGAGGGTAATGTATAAATGCTTATTGCATGATGCTGCGCAGAATCTACTAGAGAAATAATGAGATTGAAAGGCACTACATATCGCAGCATGTTACACCAGTCAATTCACCTGTTTAGACCCAATGAAGGGTAATTGAAGTAATTAAATGTGGATGCAAATGTCATCTTTCCAAAAACATATACCTCTGCATCTTTAAGTAAACTCAAAAGTCCCACCGTATATATAGCTATCTGCAACCACAAGAACCATATCTCACCATCTAAGCATATGCTAAACATTCATGTAAGTTAAACACCATATTGACAAACACTTCCCAATATATACCTAACAAGTATTACTTCACTCTAATTCATATACAGGCACTCAATATGTTCTCATCTTTTATTTGTGACTCCACTACTCCTGTTTAATAATGTTACTAAAAGTACTACTACTCCCAGAATGCAAATCACAGATGTATCTCTTTTGCACATGATATTTAGACATTTAAAACATTCTTAGTTTCCACAATACTATACTATTTTTTTTCAATAAAGTACACAATGTAATAAAGAGACACTAATTAATTTTTCTTTTACTTCCCGAAATATTCACCACTAAGCTCTTAAGCAAATACCCTCTAATACATACAGTTCATCTGATATTAGTTTTATGTCACTATGATACTATAACTCCCATACACATCTTCATTGCTAATGTAACGTTTATAAAGGAATAAAAAGTTATGTACATACCAGCGAATTCAATCTGGAGATTATATTGTGGTTTTAGCTCTTTCATGGATATCTGGATGGCTTGAAGGTGTACATCTATTAAGAAATCGCATATATGTTGACATGGTGATCTATGTTCAGTTCAATAGGCTGATGAAAATGTCATGTATATGGTTAGGGTGGTGTTTACTTTAAACATGGTTTGTTTAAAATTGAGAAGGATTAATAGTGTAGAATGTCTTGAGAGGTCTTGTGCTAGCTTCATTTGGAGTGTAACTTTTGTTTGGAAAACTGCTGCATTTATGTTTTAGAGGCAGAAGAAGTATTTGAGAAATGATGTAGCTATGCCATTCACAAAAGATTTTGTGGTTTGAAAAATTTGAAAATGTTGTTTTCCAGTTTTCAAAACTTAGATGTTCAGTAACAAAGCAATGTATGCTGCTAGATAGAAATGTATGCAATTACACTTCAGACTTCAGTCACATATTGCTCACTAGAAAAGCATATATAACGTATATGATAGTGACAGAAGGAGAAAACCAATGAGTCAGATATATAGTCACATATGTTATGCTTCTAACAGTAATGAAGATACTTTTATAGTCAGTCAGGGAGTAGTCAGGTACTCATGCAATCAGCCAGACACTAGTGAGGCGGTCATCAAATCAATGATTCAGTATCCATGGAATTATTAAATTACCTAGACACTACACACGTACTCTTGCAATCAGGCAGGCAGAAATGATGCAGTCATTCAACTATGGAGGCACTACTTATACATTTATCTAATCAACCAGATCGTAATCATTTACTTATGCAATTAACCATGATGTAGCTATGCAGTCATTGTGACACTTGCACAGAAGCTATGCAGTCATCTATGTATACACTTACAATCCATGCAGTCACTGAAATACTTAGGCACACACATGAACTTATGCAAGCACTAAAGTACTACTCATGCACACATCTAATTATGTAGAGAGTACCATTGTAATTAATTTGGTATTCATCCAGTAGCTATGTACTCATTTAATAACTGAGGGAATACTCTTGCACTAATATAATCACCCCAGCAGTATACTTACTTTCATCCAATCACTCAGACACTAGTCATGCACCAATGTAATCAGTCAGACATTACTGATGTACTCATTGAATTTTCCAGGCACTATCCATGTAGTTAGCTAAACATCCAGGCACTACCTGTTTACTGATCCAAAAACACATGGACAGCAGGCAAGTAGTCATGCAGTCACTGAAACACTACACATGCACTCATCCTATCTGCTAGGTGCTATGCATGTACTTAAACCATCATGTATGCACTACCCATGCACTCTATAAATGATGTATATAATATCTATGCACTCCTGCAATCATGCAGACACTAAAGTCGCACTCATTTAATCATCCAACCAGTATCTATGCATATATTGAATTATTGGGCCAATAGTTATGCACTTATCTAATAATTCTGACACTACTCATGCATTCATCCAAACACCCAGGTAGTAGTGATATACTCATGTAACCATGCAGGTAATAACTATTCAGATATGAAATGACCCATGGAGTTCTGATATACTCAGGCAGTACCTGTATACTCAAACAATCACCTAGGTAATATGTATGCACCAATTCAATCAGCCAGGGAGTATTCATGTATTCAACCACAAATGCAAGTTTTTACAAGTTTTACTGATGAATATGTAGTCTTGTAGAACAATCTGGTGAATTATATATGAAACTGTGACATACTCTTTGGATGTAGTTAAAAGAATTAGTGAGGTAAATGCTTTGATAGACGTTAAGATAGTTATTTGCACCGTTTCCCCAAATTTAAATCTGATACATTTAAGTAGCACAGTACTGAGATAGTAAATAGACCATTAGCACAGTGGTAAAAAGGCATCCAATAGCTCTTATGTTTTGTTTTTGTATTTATAGTTTTGAGACACTGTATGTACGTGTACACTTGGGGCTAAATTTAGAAGAAAGTAGTGCAGCGCGGAGCTGCAAGCCGTTTGGCTGCGCCATGCTGCATTACTTTCAAAACACAGGGATGCCTCATATTTACAACAATATGATGGATCCCAATGCTTTAATCTGTGCTGGCACAGAACTGGTTGCCATCCACCAACAGAGGCCCCCTTGCACCGTGTTGCAAGGGTACCTTTGTAATGGGGATTATTTGTGCAGAAAGGGACACCTTCCTGTACAAAAACAATCACAAGAGGTATTTTCTTCTTTGTATGCCTGCTGTAGAATGCAGTACGCATACAAATAGGAAGAAATAAGGAGAAAGAAAAGCATTTCTCCTCGTTGCATCTCCCTATACCTCCCCTGGGGAGGTGTAGGATTGTGACGCATTACCACGTTCAGAAATTGTGGTAAATTTGGGTATGTGGAAGAAACCATGGGTGTTGCATGGGAACACCCACAGCAACCCCCAAATGCATGTTTCTTTCATGAAAAGTGCTGCCTGAAAAGAGCCCGCATTTATAAGGCCATGAAAAGCTACTCAGACTGGCTTTACGTGGCTTTGTAAATATGGAGCACCACATTACGGCACCAGTGTGTCAAAAAAAGTGACACTCCGGAAAGTGCATGGGGCTTGTAAATATGCGTCCTTGCCTTGATGTTCATTTTACTATTTACTACAGAAGGGATAAACTGTTCATTCGACATGTATAAGTGAGAAGTGAGATATGCTGTAGCTGTGGTTCTACAAGAGGGTGCTAAAATGTTAAACGTTAACTTATAAATAAAGTTTTGTATTTTGCTCTGGGTTTGTTATATTGAAGTAAGTGCTTGTAGTAATATTTCTAGGATCATCTGTATATTTAAAACTGCAACACAACATGAAAACTATTTTTGTATTATGTGTAAGTCACTAGTAAAGTAGTTGGTAGGTTGGCTAGGGTAAAAATTAAAATATACTTTTTTATTTTTACAGAACAATATCTACTTAACTACACTCAGTTACAGTGCCTACAAAAGCTCGGACAAAAAAGCAACAGAAGCAACTACAGTATGTTTGCAGAAATTAGTTACAAAAGAGGAAAAATGCAGAAAAATTGGTGAAAGAAAAAAGAGCTACTGGTAAGAGGACAAAGACTTTCTTAAAAGTATATGCACACATTTGCAAAGGTTACAAAACAAAGAAAAATAAATTATGCCTATGAGAAGTAATAAGAGTGGACAAACTGTCCATAGCAAGAACAAAAAAGTTTGTAAAAAACATAGACACACAGAAGCAGTTTAAAGAAGAGCCAGAATGTTTTGTAGTAGAGTGGTTATAACTCTACAAAGAACTATAAAGAGGTATAGAAGAAGGGGAGAGGCACTGAAACAGAAAGAACAAGTTGAAAGAGTAGTTGATAACGCCTTTGCTTTGAAGAGGAAGCTTTTCATTTTGATTCTAAATAGAATGAAGACTCTTGACAAAATAGTGTTGTGAATGAAGAGACAAAACCAGAAGAAACGATTCATGAATAGAATTAACTTTTGTACAGTTTTTTTAGTTGAGAATGGATGCATACTTCTAGTACAGAGCCTTTCTTCAATGGAGAAAGCTATTTCCAGGATAACAGATTAGTTCATGCTATTGATTAAAACGGACGTTGTCATAAAATAAAGAATTGCAGTCCTATAGCAAATGAGGTGATGGTACCTAGAAATGTAGAAGTAGTTATTGCAGAAGAGGTACAAGGGAGGCATAGTCAGGCCCCTGTATACAATTGGAACTGTTGTAGTGTTTGTAGTATTAGATAGCAATCCATTGATATATTAACGAAATTCCCACATGTTTTTCCAAGGCAAAGTTTAAAACACGAAATAAGTACTTTACAAGGTTTGGATCCTTGCAAGCTGAGAAAGCATACACATTTGCAGGGACACTCAATAGCTTGTTTATCAAAGAAAGTGTGCCAAAGCACCTTTCATCATTTTAGGATATTAGCTGTACACCACTCAACAATGCAAACTTTGCTTAGGAGGCTGTATTATTTGAAAACGCCTGCATTATGTTTAGGAGAAATGAATAGGGCACTTTTGCATGGTACTGTGGCAGAGGTAGAAAAGGTTTGTGATGATGTGTAGTTTCGTTTCTATGGTTCAGAACAGGACTGCAGGGAAATTAAAGAGTTGATAGCAGGAGGAGTTGCAGAACAGGACATAGGTACTACAATTGAAAGTTTCGAAGAAGAAATTACAAAATCTAAGACCGTTTGTGCTGAAAACCAGAGTATGTTTGTATATGCTGTTGACGTACTCACTACAAGAATCAAACGCAGTTTGTTGGCTTATATTTAAAAAGCAAAATAGAAAATAATGATTGCTGCCAAAAGTTTGTACTGTACTGTACTTTGTAGAAGAAAGATATGACTTGTCCACATGATAAATTATATGTAAGTAATGCTATAATAAATTACAGGATAATAAAATGCTTGCTAGAGGTGTGTATAACAAGTTGGAACTGATTACCATTTCAGAAGCACTTCAAGGTTTAAATATTTATGAGTCTATTCTTATCCACACTATTTCAGGCTATAGACATATGGAGCCAAAGACAGGCAAGTTACCCCCAAAAAAGCTGCAAAAAGGTCTAAAAGGTAGTGTAGCGTATTTGTCATTAGATGTCAGGAAAAACATTGAAACGGTAGGGGTAGATAGAGATTCAGAGGAAGGGCTAGTAATTCTTGTAAATGGTGTGCCTACCAAGAACAAGAAAATATGGCAGGAGTTAGTAGATGTTATCAAAGTTAAAAAAGCAACTTTATATAGGTTACAAAACAATGTTTACTATAGAAATGTGGAAAGCCTGCAAGATATCACACATTATGGAGGATCAGACATTCCCATCAACAGGTCAGATTGAGAAGGTGGATCGGTCCATGACAGGAGAAATTTATGGACATTATAGCATCACCCCTTTGCATTCTAAAGAGGTTATTGGTAATGCCATTGAGCTGTTTCAAATGAAGGAAGCAAAAGGAGCTCCAATAAGTGTGTAGGAAAAAAGTTTAGAAGCTCTGTGTCTGAGTGGACTGTGCAAATACCTGCAGCTGAGTATAGATGTAGTAGACTTTATTAAGAATATCCTAGATTCCGTCAGTGTATTTCATATATATTTCACCTATTATTTGAGAATGACTTGTCTGACCTCTCATATGCCATGAATCACATTCTTAAAACAGGAGTTAATTTGCATAATATATCAGCAAGAGAACTTTTGGAAAAAGTTAAATGAAAAGATGAGCATTTGAAATACAATGTAATAAACCTAATGGCATGTCAGCGTGGGACTACTGAATATTGGTATTGGCGTCATGGTGAACTCAAGTTGATGTTGAGGAACCCTGGAGCACCTACTTGATTCCTAAGGCTGAATTGTGCTGAATATGCATGGGATGACCTGCTAGAAATTTTGCAGGAGGCAAATTCAAATATAAAAGACATTCATCTGAAGACGCCAGGAGAACTGTGCTCACTAGACCTTGCAAATATTTGCAAATATTTAATCACAGATTTCAAGCAATGATGGCTTTGAACAAAACAAAACCTCCTCTTGGTTAAGAGATTGATTTCTTTTGGCATAAGGAGTACCAAGCCAGAGGTGCTCCTCATATTCACATGCAGTTGTGGGTAAAAGATGCCCCAATGTTTGGAACAGACAGTGATTAGTCTGTATTGTCTTTTATTAAGCAGTATGTAACTTGCTCCATCCCAAAGGAGAGTAGTGACAACATATTAAGAGAACAAGTTCTACGATTCCAAAATAATATTGTCAGCAAAAATACAGAGCAAAAGGGAAATTTTATACAAGATGGTGTTTCGGATTCCCACGACCTGTCATCTTACAAGAAAGAGTCAACAGCTTTTTGGTCTGCAGTCAGACATACACTTACAAGGAAATGACCAAAAAATGCAGACAACCTAAGAAGAACAGAGGCCTCCAAGTACATTATTGACTACAATCCTGTGATTCTGAAGATGTGGAATGCAAACATGGATGTGCAGTTTGTTGCAGACAACTCAATTGCTGTTGCTCAGTAAGTTACATTTTATATAACAAAGTCAGAGAATATTGTATGAAAACGATGAGGAAGGAGATTTCAGCAGAAGAGTGTCTTACGAAGAAATTGTACAGTTATAGTTTGAAAATGCCTTCTCACAGAGAGATAGGCTGCTATGAATGTGTAGACTGGTTAAGCTCACCTAGTTTGTTTTCTAAATCTAGAGGAGCTCCATGGGTGAGTTTAGAGCTTGCTAATACTCATAAAAGAGTACTGAAGTCTTTTCCTGAAAGTCAATATCTTTCCGAATTTGAGCCACACATTGCAGATAGTCTGAAGAGTAACATAATGGATGTGTACTATCCAAGAAGAAGTCATCGTCTGGAAAGGATGTGTCTTCATCAAATACTTCAACATTATACTTTCAGAAGTGATGTCAGTGAAAATATAGATGAAGGTAAATTTGCTGTGGCTGGATGTGAAGAATGTTTGGTGAGACATAACAAAGGAAATGTAATCAATCATTGAAAGCTAAGTTGCCAAACTCACCGCAAAAGAGAGTTTTTCTATTTAGCCTTGTTACAGTTGTTTAAGCCATGGCGCACTGAAAGTGAGCTACTTGGAGAATTTGACTGATATGAAGTCTTTTTCAATGGTGTGAAATATAGCATTGAGTGCTCTGTGTTTCCAGTGTATCTTCAAATGTTGAGAGATGAGATTGAACAAGAAGAACCAATTGCTGCTGAGATAGCAAGAGAGAATTCTCCGAGCAGTCAAGTTCAGCACCTGGAAGTCAAGATCCTCTTGGACAGCCAATCATTGAAAATGAAGCTGCAATAGCTGCGAATGAGGTGGAGAGTGCAATGCAGCAAGTAAGACAGGAAACTGTGCATCTAGAGCTTCTGATACAGCAATTGAATGCAGATCATAAACAGATTTTTAAAGGGCTAAAAGGTAATGTAGAACAAGGATTTCTCCATGAGAATAAAAAGTGTGCATGTCCTACATATAAACCAGCTCTATTGTACATAAGTGGTCAAGCTGGAACTGGAAAAAGCTTATTTATTAAAGTATTGACAAGTTATCTACAGTAGAGAACAGATTTCGATTTGTTGTGTGTAGTCACTGCACCAACAGGGTTAGCTGCTCATAATGTTAAAGGAGTTACCCTTCATTGATTATTAATGCTGCCTGTTAAATATGACAAAACTTAATTGCAACAAATTATGTGGTGATGCTTGTCATGAAGTGACAAGAGTATTATAGAAATTAAAGCTACTAATTATTGATGAAGTCAGATGGTGTCTAACCTAATGCTAGATTTTATACATTTAAGAATGCAGCAAATACGAAAAACTGACTATGATGTACTTTTTGGAGGAAACCACTTAGCAGTCGTTGGTGACCTACTACAACTAACTCCAGTAAAAGGGCAACCTATATTCAAGAAAGTACTACATAATGAAACAAGGAATTCACTGGATAGTATTGGAAATGTAAACATTTGGGAAAACTTTCAATACAAAGAGTTAATCCAAATATGTGCCAAGCATCAGATATGCATTATGCAGATATACTAAAGGATATAAGAGTGAGAGTCCTCACAAAAGAAGGAAAGACAGCATTACAAACCCGCCTCACCAAAAATGTGCTTCCAAGTAATGTTTCAGCTGCTAAAGCAATGTGCAATTTTGTTATGGAAGAGGAGTGTAGTAAATTCAATTAATAATTATTGCAACTGGAAAAAGAGGAAATTGGCAACATTAGAGAAAATGATAAAATGGAACATCAAGTAGTTACAGCGCTACTAACAGAAAAACTGCAATTGAAATTGGATAGTTTAGAAAAGTCTGTGTTGAAAACTGCAGGATTAGAAAAACAGTTACTTATATGTAAATATTGTCATCTAATTTTACTTCGTAATTTAAATGTTGAAGAAGGGCTCTTAAATGGTTCAATGGGTAAAGTTATGAAATTTATTAACTATTGAAACAGAAATGATGTGGAATACTTAGCCATAAAATTTGATATTGCTGAAGTTAAGTAAATTGGTAGATGCGTTGTATGTTAATTACTTATGAAAGACTTGTATATCCAGCGAAAGCAGTTCCCAGTGTCTTTAGCGTGTTCAGTAACTATTTATAAAATCACAAGGTTTAAGTGTAGATACAGGTCTTGTTAATATTACTAGTAGTATAATCAAAGATGGAATGTCATATGTTGCATTGTCGCGAATTAGAAAATTGTCTGGTTTAATTTTGATTGATTTTGATGAGAAGAAAGTAAGTGCTGATGTGAGCTGTGTTACAGACTATAATCGGTTATGAGCTCAAGATGCACCTCATTTAGTACAGTATCCTGTGGTTCAAAAAGCAATACTGTGTGCAAAGCAGAAGATATCTAAACAGTCTATCAAAGCTGAACAGAAAGATGAACAAGGAGGAAAGAAAAGAAAACTAGAACACAATGAGGAAATACAAGGCTATCACTTTGATAATAAATATGGTGTGAACCATTATGCAAATGTAGTGTTAAATGGACCTTATCATTAGCCTCATTTTATAAATTCCATTAAAGAAAAGGTAGCTAAAAGAATGTCTTCACACCTGTGTAATTTACTTGAAGAATTAAGAAGTGATAGAAGTATTATACATTCTACTCCTGGAATAAGAAAACTCACTGATGACTGTACAGGATCAGTAGTGTTCTCTCAAAATATTCAGCAGGATGCTCAAGAATTTCTAATGGTAATGCTAGGACTATTAGATGAAAAAGATGTGAATGTCGATTAATTATTTGGTTTAAGTTATAAATGGACCCATTACTGTGAAGACTGTGGATTTATGTCTAGCACTGAATCAATTCAGAACGATCCCTGTACTTGACATTTTGTGAAGCAGTGCCGTATGAAGATTTAACTACAATGGCCCATCAAGACATGACCTTTCCAAACTGCATATCAGAACTTATGTCAACGTTGTATCTACAGAGATATGGAAAATATATCATTGTCATGCTAAAATGATGCAGAGTGGATGGTACTATATTAAGAACTGAAATTACAAACTTCAAAGCTGTACAAATTTCCATCTCAAAAAGAACGTTCACAATCATAGCAATCACATTTCATGAAGGAGTTAATACAACCTCTGAACAATATACACTGTATTTAAGGAATATATGACATCACAACGCAAACAATTACAACGCATGATTTTACAACACGGTTTTTACATCGCAACTACCATTACATTGCATGATTTTACAACACATGCCATTACCACGCATTTTTAAAAACTACCATGACAACGCATTCCATAATAATGCATACTATTAAAACGCATAATACTTTTAGGGTAATAGTAGGGTAAGTGTTGGATAGTGTAGAGGTAAAAATTACTATTCGCACTCCAGTGAGTGCAACAGTAGGGTAAGTGTTGGTTAGTGTAGAGGATAAAAATTACTATTCCCATCCACCCCAAAACCCATACCCACCCAAAAACAAAAAAATATTCATTACTTACCTTATAATAGGTTGTAATGGCATGCGTTGTAATGGTATGCGTTATAATGGCATGCGTTGTAGTGACATGCGTTGTAATGCATGTGGTGTAATGGCATGTAATGCAAAGGCAGTTGCATTGTAACAGTTGCGCTGTAAAAGCAGTGCGATGTAATGACTTCGTTGTAATGGATTTCTCCCATATTTAAGATGGACAGAGTGCAATGACATACAAGCGACATTCAAATCAAGACTACCCAAAAAGTAACCAAACTCATATCTTCTAATTCTACAACCGAAGTTCTAAGAAGAATCTAGAATAAGAAAAGGTGGTATTGTGTTGACATATATATGGATTATGTGTTTCTGAGACATTATTCAGCCTATTGGGGGTATTGTCTACAGCAAGCTGTTAGAAATGAAGGACTCTTTTTAACTGTGAGAAAGGAATTTGTAAATATTTGAGGGCTTCATTGTGTTACTACAGATAAAAAGTAAATGGACGTACTATAATACCAGTAGCCTTAAGTTGCATGTGAAAACTCTTTTCACCACTAAAAAAGTCCCCTTTTGTTTCTGCTTCAGCAAATTTTATGTATTACTATGAGTTATGCTTTTCCTACATGGAATAAGAAAATGTTAGACATAATTTGGCTATAGGGATGATATTTTCAAAAGGATATGCAAAAATGAAGACTGCTTCATAACTGTTGGGCATTTTGTATGAGATATGAGAATATCAGAAACAGTTTTCCCATATATTTGCTTTCACTAAGGTGGTAACCTATCACTAAATCAGTATTAAAAAACTTGTAGAGTGCAGTGAACAGTATGGCATAGCTGTAATGATCTAGTATGCACATGTTCTTTTTTTTTTACAATCCATTGATTGTTTTTTCCCACTATTTCATGGTGAGTCTTCACACAAAGCACTGTTGAAAGTGAACAAGTGCGAAAGCTGAAAACAGAAAAAAACAGTAAAACATTTGTCTATGTTGAATTAAAGTTTTGCTTAAAAAATATTGTATGTTGTTTGGTTGCCTAATGCTTGAGATGAAATTCTAATCAAATCAATCCAATGTTTTATTGTTTCAGTTAGTTAAAACCTTAACAATATAGATTCTAAAAACAGAAGAGAAGAGTACAAAATGTGGTGAATTCCTTAAAACCATAAAAGTTAATACTCAAGTAAATGCAAAGATGTCTGTTACACAATTAATAGATCCGTTAATAATATTCAGATGTTTACAAAAGTATGTGATTAACACCTAGTAGATCAGGGGGATTAATAAGCCCATAGTCCGCAATGCGAAAGGGAATACTTTTTAGACGTTCTCAACAACCTTTTCAGTATTTTCAGTGTACAGTATTCACTCTCAAAGACCAATTAGTCTTGTTCAGCATTACCGGGCAATGGCTCGAGATTCAGTTTTTAAAGCTTGCTCATGTACGGTAAGGAACTTTATCAGTTGGCAATTCAGTAAGGTGTCAGTTGGGACCAAGCCAGCTATGATTGCAGATCTGCACGTCCTTATTCTTCTGATGTTCATAGCGTTTTTTAATAAAGTGACTCATGCTTTTAACAGCTTAGGACATGTGCAGACTAGATAAATAAAATCCTCTTTGCTGCTTCCACATAATCTACATTCTTTCGGCCCTTTGTGGACCCATGTTGGATGGTCCGCGATAGATGGCAATTTGCCTAAACGCAGGGCCATTAGTTGTAACTTTCGATAGACCGAGAAGGTGATGTTTAGATATGGTGCTGGGGTAAGTGTCTTATGGTTGGTGATTACCATCCAGGCGTATTTTCTCTTACTGAGGATGTTTTTGTCTACTAGCAAGGAGCAGAATTTTGCTGATTTGTTTATGGTTTGTTTGAAGGCTGAGTATGACAGGCTGGTTTTCCAAATCTCACCTGTACATGTTGCTGATAAAGCTTTTTTTAGATATTGATTGTAGGGAGACTTTTCATCCTTCTCTAGTTCCCCCCACAGAGCCTTCTTTAGTTCTGATTCTCCTGCATTTTGCTTCAATCTGTACCATTGCTTAGTGGTTGCATACATTCTCCCCAACGTTTCGTTGGTTACCCCAAATTGTAATCTCACCTGGGCTGGGAACGCAGACTGATGAATTTGAATGACCCTTTTGTATATTGAAACTTGTAATTTATTTAACAGGTCAGCGTCTTTCCCGTGAAATGCAGTACTACCGTATGATAACGTTGGTAGCGCTTTAGCTGGTATTACTGATAGTAGAGGTTTAAATGATGGCCCCATCAGTTTCTTTGCTAAGGTCCTGAAGGCAAATGATAGGGCATTTGTTCTCTGAATCATTTGTGCTTTTTGCCCCCGATGATTGTGACTCCTATCAATGTAAAAACCCAGGTACTTGTAATTAGAGACTGTCTCTAGCTTTTTGCCCTCTAATTGAAAGTGCTGTTTGGCCGTCTGGTGTCTATTGATCAACATTGTTTTACTTATTGCTATATTTATCTATAACTTATTGTCAGCTATGTATTCCAGCAATCCTGCGAGCAACCTTCGGAGGGCGATCTTAGTTAAACTCATCAGGACTAAGTCATCCGTGTATGATAGATGGGATAAGGACAGAGTACCCAATTGGGGTGAATGGGAGTTGATCTTGTTGAACTTTTGTGCCAGGTCTGTCATGAAGAGATTGAAGAAATGCGGTGCCAGTACGCACCCTTGTTTCAGCCCTTTAGTAGTTGTGACCTTCCTTGATAGTCTTGAGCCGTCTCCCAGCTTTACTCTCATCCATGTTTTAGATATAAAGAAGCAGTATTCCTCTGAGTATGTTTTCTGGGATTTTCCATGCACGCAGTCTTTCCCATAGAATGCGACGGTCCACACTGAAAGCAGCCTTTAAGTCAACAAAACAGAGGTGCAACGACTACTGACATCATCGCAGGGACTTTTGTAGTCGCAAATATTTTTTTTTTGTAAAGTTGGATTTCTTCTAAATTGATTGTACAATGAAAAGTTAAAGCAATATTCTACTAAATATTTAGATTTAAATTTTATTTAAAACATTTCTTTAAGTGTATTTTTCAGTATGTGAAATAGATTTACTGATGACAGAATCTCCACTGTAAATGCAGGTCTGGTGGCTCAGTAGTCTAATGCTTCCACTACATGGGCCTGTGTTCGACCTCATGGTTACAGGTTCAAATCCTGGTGGGTCCACTCAGTCTTTCATCCATCTGAGGTTGATAAAAATGAGTACCATTGAGTTGGGTAACAATAAACATCTGTTAGTCAGTGCCAAGATACCTACTGGTGAATGTGCACTTTACAAATACATGTTATGTTAAAAACAAAATGCAACAAAGTTGTGCCGACTTACAAAATTGTTAAAAATAAAAACAATTCTTAAAGTATTTTCTGATAAACACATATGAAATCAAAAAATAAATTGTGTATTATATAAATATAATACACAATATCCAATTATAGAAAGAACGTATGAAAATCAATAGAATTTGAAAAACCTTAGAAATTGAAAAAACCAAAGGATACAAGAACGTTATAGTTAACAATTAGCATTTAAAAAAACCTAAAGAATTGACAGAAAAAAACAAAGGTTACAGGGACTTTATAGTTAGGAAATAGAAATGAAAAAAAAATTAGAAATTCATTGAAAAAAACAAAGGTTACAGAGACGTTATAGTTAGGCTGGCATTTCACTTGTACAAAGCCAGATAAATTCAGCAGTTATAGTTAGTTTAGCTAAGTATAACTTGCACCCCTGTAATGCACTGCTTATGACCTCACATATTGCATCATTCATGACATGGTCAATGACATCACTCATGATATCACTGATGACTTTGCGACTTGCGAAAATGTACCGGCAATTTGTCTGAGCAAAACTCAATAAATGCCATTTGAAACCTCAGTAATTACAATGAGATGGTTGATTAATGATAACGTACTGGCCCACAGTAAACTCATGTGTTAGCAAGAAAGAATTGCTAACTGAAAAGCTGTTACAAAAACTGGAAGCGCATTGATTGGATTTTGAAAAGCCTGTCTCGTACTCCTTCCTTCTTTTTATTAAGGCCTATAAAGTGAGCATTGTACTTGCTAGCTACTCTTGGTGCTCCTGTTTGGTCGCACATAACGGAAACTCAATATATTTTAAAATCCAGTTCATGGAGAATGGTGATGAAGGTTTGGAAATGGACCCTTTACGAGATCCTGCGATTTGGCTTAATCTCCAAATTGGATAGATCATTATAGAACCACTAGTTTGTCTCTTTAAGTTAAATGGATCGTCTGTGGCTACTTCTCAGGGCCTACTGCTTGAAGAAATACTGAATCAAGATCCCCAATGCCAGGGGCTCTGAAATTATGCAATTCTGTGGCCATGGCGTTTTTTGTATGATCATGGATTTGCCGCATTTGCCACATAATCCATTATCTGCTCCATAATCTGCAGATTTTACCAAAAACAATGTGTTTCTATCTCAAATGGATCAAAAGTTACTAAAAATGCAGCAACATGTGCTGCCACGTAATGGATGGTCCTTCACAAATGTTCAATGCTGACGTTTCAGTTGCATATTGTGTTTGGGTGTTAAACTGGTACTAATGAGGTGAAACCTTTGCCCATAAATTGTTAGCATGAGCATAAATAACAACATACTGAAGTACTACTATAAAAAAATGGCCCTCATTATGCAGCGTAATTTGTCTTCTCTTGCCATATAATATGGTCAATCCTGACGCATGATTTGGTCCTCCTCTGCCGCATATTTCCAGTGACCTTGCCCTTCGTGCATTCCTGGCTTAATACACTGGAATTAAGATAAATGTTTTTGCCTCTAATTTGAAAACAAAGCTGAGTTGCGTTATTGCTGGCTTTCTCCACCAGACTATCTGTGGCTATCCAAGCTTGTGCACTACAGTAAATACAAAGCGGCACTTGAAATGGCAGGAATACCGGGATATTTGCATTTTGGGATTGATTGGGAAATGAACGTCCTTAACATGCTTCAAATGTATCAAACAAAAAATACTATAGGCCATAAAGTAGCATGTGAAACTATAATGAAAAAAGGGGCAATTAAGAGATGTCCCTGTAGAAAATATTTGTTGTTACCGCTTCATCCATGCCTCTGCGCTCTGCTTACTATATGCATTGGTAAGGAGAATCATCACTGCAGTCAGTCCCTATCAAGCACCCTTAAAGAAAACAATGAAAGGAAAAAGAACGCCTCCCCACCTTAACTATTAAATGGGAATTTCCGGCCACTTACCGGTAATATTAGTCCTTATCTTACTCACCGCAGTCCTTACATATGAATTTATCTCCATTCATGCAGAACCAATAACCAAACTTGACTTTTCCTTCCCATTCTAGGAGATCCCCATACCAAAGGTTATAAATACATCACTTCTTAGGAAGGACTTCCAAAAGCAAAAGAGCACACCACTGTCAGGGAAAGGGCCAGACTAGGACAAAGCACCACAATGGACGGAACAAATGACAGAAGGAAGGGGAGGACAAACAATGCCACAATCACCAAAACTAGGCTCCCAGATGAAAAGGCCACTAGAACAACTGTGGCTGGAAGAAACCCGAAGGTAGCCGATCCCAAAAGACACAAACGCAGCCTCCCATAAGACCAGCAAGACGAGAGGCAAGCCACAAAGCAGCACTACGGAAAAAACAACAGGATGCCGAAGACAACAACCATGCAGCAAGCGTGTCATCAGAGGGGCAGCAGACAAAACTCCAGCCCCATGAAAAGCCCAAATCACAGCCCACCTACTACCGCAGGCAGAGACAGCCAAACCCAGTTGAAAACCATCCCAAAGGAAGACCAACAGAGCTGCAGGAACACAAAAGGAAAACACCCTATCCTGACACCAGATGGAAAAATACCGCCAATCACATCAACAAGCTATAAGGGTAGACAACTGCCGCAGTTGCTGGAGCAGCACAGAAACATCCATGTTCCAAGACAACTGCCTCTCAAGAGACAAACTGCAAACCTCAACCAGTGAAACAAGTCCAGTAGTAGAAACGGTTGAGATAATGGCAACAGATGGAATGTCAAACCCCAATAGGGCTCGACTGACAGACGGAGAAGACAAGGGAACCAATGGCACCACGACCCAACCGGGGCATGCAACAGAACCATTGCTTGGCCCCTAACCCAACAGAACCACTTGAGGGAAAAGAAGGAATGGTGGAAAACAAAACAGGATGCCTCCGGGCCAGGGAGCAGCCAGAGGAACCACAACTGAAGCATTCAAGTAGGGAATTGGACAATTAAAAGAGGGGAAGAAGGGCATTCCCTCAGCAGCAAACCAGTCAAGGGAGACTGAAACAAAGAAAGGACAGACAGACCTC
This sequence comes from Triturus cristatus, assembly GCF_964204655.1. Classification (NCBI taxonomy): domain Eukaryota; kingdom Metazoa; phylum Chordata; class Amphibia; order Caudata; family Salamandridae; genus Triturus; species Triturus cristatus. Next base: position 647,704,787 of record NC_140585.1, read on the forward strand.
CAGGGCCAGAAACACCTCCACAGAGGAATGGAATCACCGCCACAGGGCAACAGAGGCCCAGACATCCACCCAGGAAGACAGACTGCGGAGAGCCAGGAGAGCGGAATAAGCCCAGATGCATATCTAACAGGAAAAGAGAAGCAGAGGGGGGCACAACCGGCCCTCCGAAGGAGTTGACAAGCCGATCGTTTGGTAGACACGCACCGTGTGCATGGAACTGCCAACAGCCTCAACCAAGTGGTAAAAAAGAAAGAAGAGTCCTGTAGGAACATAGAGACAATGAACCAGAGTTATTTACTCCGGAGACAATGGGAACAAAGCCATGACAGATGACAAACAAGGGGAGACAGGTGCATCCCCCCCCCCAGTGAGAAGGGCCAATGTGGAGGACATCACCCCCGACAGGAGAGGCACAGCCCTGCAGAAGGCGAGGGGCAAAAATGAGTGAGGACCAAAGTGAGTTGAGGCGAACACAACGCACCACTGACCCTAAGACCATCCCCAAGATTAACCAAAAGCGGGCCTCAAAGACAAGGAGAACCAGGCACTGCTGGACAAAGGAACCACACCAAGTAGATCAAGAAGCCACAATCAGCAACAGTGCGGGACCCTGAGAACCACTAACTGGTCATGGAAAGAAAAAAGGAGAGACAACCAACCAGCCATCCAGAGAAGGGAAGGGATGAACACCACAGAAAGTAAAACACCCCCCAAAGGAGCCAAGGCATCGAGACACCCAGGGGGTGGATGTCAGCCTGAAGGGCAGTGCCCAGAACTGGAAGAGGATGCTCCAGACAGTAAAACAGTGCAGGTGAGATGGAAGAACCCAGTCCTGGAAGTAGAGAACTACAAGACTGATAAAGGGCAGGACACCACCATTCCATAAGCGGGGCAGAGCAGCTGGAGACACCAACTGGAGTAACACAAGAGGGAGAACTGAATCACCCCCTGAAAGCCAGAATAAGGCTGAACGCATCCAATGCCCAATGGGCCAGGAAATGTAGGGGCAAAGCACCACAAAAAGTTGAATGGAACCACCAGAAGCAAGTCCCATCATCTCTAAGGCAATTCTCACCAGTCATGCAGAGGAAAAGTCTCCTGCAAAATCAATCAGTGGACACCATTGACCCAAATCAGAGACCTCCAGGGCCATATGTACAGGCAGAGAGCTAGGCAAACAACACTGTCCACAGCCATGGAAACAAAACCAGGTAAAGACAAAGTGAACCAAACAAGGGCAAGGAGAAAATAGAAAAATAAGCCCTGAACGGAATCAACACCCATTGAGGGATAAGTAGAAACCACACAATATGAAGCCACAGCAACTATGGAGGCTGGATCCCCAACTCCAGATGCAAAGCAGAATCCACTGTGGTTGCTAACATGATATGTAGCAGCTCCTGCACATGCGAGGAGCCACACCCACCATCAAGACACAGTGAGGCAAAAGACCCACCACACCTGAGGAGGCATCACCTAGAAGCAGACAGGAAAACACACACATAAAGATCCAGGCAAGCCAGCCATACTCTGTCACCCAGCAACAGAGAGGAGGCCCTGCTCATCATTATTGAACTGCCAAACTGGAAAGACAAGAAGAGAGCGGCAATCAGACCACGCACACAGGAGAACCAACATGAACTTCCACAACTCCCACAACAGAGGAAAAAGTAGGCTGAAATCCCTGCTCCTGAGGTCAGCTGAGGAGCGGGACCACCAGAACTGGGAGAGCGCCAAGTGCGAGCTCCAGTACAGCCAGACCCCAACCGGCCAGCAGAGGGTGTATTGCCTTGCCCACTTGCGTCATCTAAACTTACGCACACCACTAACTTACACAGAAACTCCAACCTCCCGTGGAGGTAAAATGAGCTTTATTATTATCGTAGACAAGGGCAATAAGTAACTGAAGCTAGTAAGTTCTTAGGCATCAAGTGAAACAATGAATACACCACACTATATATATATATATATATATATATATATATATATATATATATATTATCTACTGGCGGTCGCCAGTAGATAGTTATAGTTAGGATCGTGTTTCCATAGGAAATCTCAAAATTCTATTTTGAATAACTTTGGCGCCGGTTGACGAATCCTCGCGAAATTTTCAAAATAAATGGGGCGCTCCGCTCAGCTCCTACCCTGAAAGTCTCGGGGTGATTCGTCAAGCGGGGGCCGAGAAAAAAGGGGGTTCCCAAAACACGTTTTCCCCATGCATTTTTCCATAGGACCTTTAGTCGAAGGTACAGCCCGAACGGCTGAACAGAATTACTTGAAATTTGGCAGAGAGGTAGTCCTCAGGTCAGGGAAGTGCCTTTTGCAGGTCTGGTGTCAATCTGTTCAGTATTTCCTGAGAAAATAGCATTTAAAAGCATATAAATATCTATACGCGCACGTGCGCGCACGGTGCCGTGCGCGATCAAAATTTTGATTGGTTGTTAGATGTCGGTAAACATTCGAATCGGTCGAAATCAGGAAGTGTCGGCCGCCATTTTGTCTCTCGCACTGAAAAGGAAAGGGGGAAAAAAGGTGGAAAGACCCCCCCAAGGGGAAAAAAAACATTTTTATTTTTTTTTTAAATCGCAGGGTGCGCGCACGGTGCGCGCAGTGCACCGTGAGCCCAAAGTGCGCGCACGGTGCGCTTGGTGCGCACACGGTGAAAAACCTTGAAAAAAAAATAAATTAATAAATACATAACTTAGCATTTAAAAAACCGTACAAATTCACTTAAAAAACCATAGGTTTCACACACGTTATAGTTAGGAATTAGCATTTAAAAAACCTTGCAAATTCACTTAAAAAACCATAGGTTTCACACAGGTTATAGTTCGGTGGATATTTCACTCGTAAAAAACCAATGAAATTCCCCCGTTATAGTTAGTTCAGATAACTATAACTCGCGCGACCGCCACTCTATCACAAGGATGATGTCATCAGTGATGTCATGAGTGATGCCACTGACCATGTCATGAGTGATGTAATATGTGACGTCATCAGCAGTGGATTGCGGTCGCGCGAGTTATAGTTATCTGAACTAACTATAACAGGGGAATTTCATTGGTTTTTTACGAGTGAAATATCCACCTAACTATAACCTGTGTGAAACCTATGGTTTTTTAAGTGAATATATATATATATATACATATACTGTAATACATACAATTATAAGGTCTTGAATATGGATATATATAAACAGTTAATGTACAAAGCACCTCACCAGATGCGTCTGCACCGGAGTCTTCAACGTCGGGAACCCTGTAGAGACTGGGGCACAGGAAATAATCTCTCCGGGCACCAAAGTCGTCCCGCGAGTGCGTCCACTCCAAGACTGAGTTCCTGAGCTCCACCGCACAGACACCGCTTTTTATAGTTAAATCAACACGTTCGAGAACCCTCTAGCAGGCGTTCTCGCCCATCTATCCATCATAGGTGCTGGCCGCATCTCTGCGTCGGATCCACCCAATCAGACCTGGCCACATTCTGTCTGGGTGCGCTGAGGCAAAAGACATTCCTTTCCCTATCTCCGGCCTTGGAGAGCCTTGCACAGTGCATCCTCCCTCTGTCCTAGAGATAAGCATAGAATGCACAAAAACAAGCTGAAGGTACAAAATAACCTCACGAGATATGTCTCATACCAGCTTTTGCTGGTTTACGTGAAAAACATGTTTATGTTACTGCTGAAGTGTAACTACAGGTCAAAGCAGCACATAATGGAAATGCAGTGCAACAAAATGGAGGATCAGAGCATCACATGGAATCGAGGTCAACATGCAGTTTAGCACGTGTAAAATGTCAAACGCAGTACATTCCACCCATTGACCCTCGATTCACCCATCATACCCCATTGGCCTCAATACCATGGATCTGGGACGAAGAAGGGAGAGAAGATTAGGAATGCATTGAATACAACAACATAGTGAGATAAAAATGCAAATAATCACTATAATAATACCCAAGATATAACGAAATTAGGTAGCCACCCAAACAACCAATCCCACCATCCTTGGCAGGGTATGCTCAGACGTGAGTCCCTTGCTCACTTTGCCACTGGATTCAAGCAAGCCTGGCTGAAGACGGCTGAAATGCCAGAAACCGGTCCCAGGAAGCTTGTTTCCGGTCCAGGGAAGGCATGGCTTGGCAGTTCGGGCTGGACTGTTCCCATGAGGCACAGGGTCAGACTGATTTGCATATGGCCATGTCTGAACTGGGGTGGCAGAGTGGGCTACAGAACGGTGATGGATCAAACCCAGATCTGTTGACTGGGTGTGAGTGTTTGATTGGTTCTGATGCTCCGTCCATCACCACCCCCTTTTGTACCGCTATGTTCGCCATAAGTTGGCAGGGTATGCTCAGACGTGAGTCCCTTGCTCACTTTGTCACTGGATTCAAGCAAGCCTGGCTGAAGACGGCTGAAATGCCAGAAACCGGTCCTAGGAAGCTTGTTTCCGGTCCAGGGAAGGCATGGCTTGGCAGTTCGGGCTGGACTGTTCCCATGAGGCACAGGGTCAGACTGATTTGCATATGGCCATGTCTGAACCGGGGTGGCAGAGTGGGCTAAAGAACGGTGATGGATCAAACCCAGATCTGTTGACTGGGTGTGAGTGTTTGATTGGTTCTGATGCTCCGTCCATCACCACCCCCTTTTGTAGAACTCTGATGATTCCCAGATGTTAGAGTCCCAGGTGGATGGATCAAAATCTAAGCCTGCTTTGGCAATCGCTAAATGGACTTTTCGCTTACTCACTCTACCCCTCCTTTTCCTGTCTCTGTATTCAGCGACACGGACTGCAGCCAGTTCTGCTATAGTCTGATATGTTTCTAATTTGTCTTGTAATAACTTATTATGACAGGAAAGCATCGTAGACATATTCTTAGCTTCAACAAGTTGTTTTTCTAAGCTCAACTGTTCCCGCTGCAGAGATAAGCATTTGTCAAAAACTTGACGGTAGGCATGCAACAGAGCCCAAGCTCGACGGCTCACTGTCCATAATTCTTTACCTTTCTCCACAGGAACCTTCCGTAAACAATTTAAGACATCTTCTGGCGTTGCTTCGCCCAAACAGTCAAACCAGCTCTCACTTAATCCTGTGCTGTTAGAGTACTCACGCGCCAGCACGGAGTACGGCGTCGTCTCCCATCCAGGAATTTGCATGGGGGCAAAAGGAATTTCACTTGGTGCCAAAGAACCAAAACCACCTTTCGTCTTTTTAAACATGTTCCTACCCGCGTTATTTGCATATCCTGCCTGACAACGCCAAAATGTATTGCCTTGCCCACTTGCGTAATATAAATTTATGCACACCACTTACTTACATAGAAACTCCAACACTCCTGTGGAGGTAAAATGAGCTTTATTAGTATCATAGACAAGGGCAATAAGTCACTGAAGCTAGTAAGTTCTTAGGCAGCAAGTGAAACAATGAATACACCACACTATATATATATATATATATATATATATATATATATATATATATATATGTATATATATATATATATATATATATATATATATATTATCTACTGGCGGTCGCTAGTAGATAGTTATAGTTAGGACCGTGTTTCCATAGGAAATCCGCAACATTCTATTTGGAATAACTTTGGCGCCGGTTGACGAATCCTCGCGAAATTTTCAAAATAGGTGGGGTGCTCCGCTCCGCTCCTACCGTGAAAGTCTTGGGGGGATTCGTCAAGCGAGGGCTGAGAAAAAAGGGGGGTCCCAAATGCGTTTTCCCCATGCAATTTTCCATAGGGACCTTTAGTCCAAAGTACAGCCCGAACGGCTGAACAGAATTACTTGAAATTTGGCAAAGAGGTAGTCCTCAGGTCAGGCATGTGCCTTTTGCATATATGGTGTCAATCTGTTCAGTAGTTCCTGACAAAATCAAAAGTAAAATCACATACATATCTGGTCGGAGCCTAACCACACATCTCATCGTGAGATCTGAATGGCTGTCAGTACTTCATCCAAGAAGTGTTGGCAGCCATCTTGGGACCAATATACATGATAGCACCTCATTAAAAAGCATTGCAGTTAATAGAAGGTTTTAAAACTTTAGTTACATTATAAATAATTTGTTGATGGTACCATACTCATTTTAGGAATTGTGGTGTGTTCTAAGGTGATTTTACCATGTGAAAAAGCCTTCTGCTGTGATATCACAAACCATGTTTGAGAGAAAACTATTTTCTCATACTTTTCCCACAGAGGTTTGGAAGGTGATCTATAAGCTAAACTGAGAGCATATTTTCTGTAAATTCACTTTTTCTTTCTCAGTCATGTGTTCCTAAGAACAACTAGAGCGCTAACAGTCTTACTTATGACAAAAGTATGGCACACCTGAAGCCATCTTGATTGGAATAAAGTGGTAACACTTAAAACATTTAATTTACAAAGGAACAAAATGAGGGGGTTCATTTTGCCATATAAATTATGATTAGTGCTGCAGAAAGAAAAACTAGGGCACATTTTGACTTCTGAAATCCTCTTTTATTTCATAAAAACATTCTGACATGCAGACTGAAACATGCACTTTGAATACAAGCAGCAGACTTGAATGGTGAGCAGTAGCTTTACTACAGTGATCTAATGAGCAACTAGAGTGCTAACATTCAGAATTTATGGAAAATGTGTGACACATCTGAATGCCTTCTTGATGGAATCAAAGTAAAAAACTGAAAGTATTTCCTACTGAGGAGACTGCAGTAAATGGGGAAATTAGGAAACTTCATAACAAATAAATCTCCCAAGATGGCCACCAGAGACAAAAGAGCCCAAATGTAGCCCAAATATCACCCAGATGTAGCCCAAGTATAGCCCAATGACAGAATGTCCCAGAGTGTTCCTAAGAACAACTAGAGCGCTTACTGTCTTACTTATGACAAAAGTATGGCACACCTGAAGCCATCTTGATTGGAATAAACTGGTAACACTTAAAACATTTATTTTAAAAAGGAACACAATGAGGGGGTTCATTTTGCCATAGAAATTATGATTAGTGCTGAAGAAAGAAAAATTAGGGCACATTTTGAGTGACTTCTCAAATACTCTTCTATTTCATTAAAAAATTCTGATATGCAGACTGAAACATGCACTTCTAATACTAGCAGCAGACTTCCGTGGTGAGCAGTAGCTTTACTACAGTGATCTAATGAGCAACTAGAGTGCTAACATTCAGAATTTATGGCAAATGTGTGACATATCTGAATACCTTCTTGATGGAATCAAAGTAAAAAACTGAAAGCATTTCCTACTGAAGAGACTGCAGTAAATGAGGAAATTAGGAAACTTCATAACAAATAAATCTCCTAAAATGGCCATCAGAGACAAAAGAGCCCAAATGTAGCCCAAATATCACCCAGATGTAGCCCAAATGTAGCCCAATGACAGAAGTGTGCAAAACACTTATTTTTTTTGTATTTGCAGTTTTATATAGTGCAGACTTGTCAGGTATTGGAGTGCCTTACATGAACATTGGTTACATCACACAAGATCAAATTCATTTTGGTTGTAGACATGGGGAGATTAAGTGATTTGACCAGAATCACAGAATGCTGAGCTGAAGCAGAAACTCCAACCTGGTTCCCCAGTTGCAAAGTCTGCAGCTCTGGAAGTAACACCACACCCTCTCCCCTTGGATGCAACATTTAATCAAGTGGTCAACTGGATAAAAAAACTAAGATTACAAATAATTTAAAAGTTCTTTGTCGCTATTTAAAAACTCAGAAAATATGTCCTCATTTTAGTTTTTTACAGCACTAACCATATTTTTGATGCAAATAAGACCCTCTCATATATGTAATTTCTAAAGGAAATGCTCTAGGCATTACAGTTTTGATTACATCAAGATGACGTCAGGCATTCCACACTTTTGTAATAAATATAGAATGTTAGCAATCTAGTTGTTCATTGGGATACTGTTGAGAGGCAGCGGCCAGGGGCACGGACTCTGAAAATTGAAGGCAGGTAGGAGAGTGCAGAGGCAACAATTTGACTACACTAGGCAGGCAGGAAGGGCAGTGGCAGCACAACAGACTATGGAGGGCAGTGGAAAGGGGGGCAGGGGCAACAAACCAACAATACAGGACTGGCAAGAGAGGCTGTGGCAATATAATAGACCATTGTGGGCAGAAGGAAGAGGCAGTGGTCATACAACCATGCATGCCAACAGACCCGTTTCAGCCAGGAAACGTCCAATGTTTTTAAGCTCAAATGGGCTTTACTTGATCTGTTTCCTGTCTACAATCTTCTCTTTTTCAATGTAACTCAAAGGGGAAAATCAATACCCCAGTTTTTTTCAAAATCTCCCTCTTACCAAGTTCAAAATGTTCGCAAGTATGGTACATTGAATCATGGTAGGCAGGAGGAATTGGGGTAGGGACATGGACTCGGATAACAGAGGACAGGAGGGACATTGAGAGGTGCACCAAACTGACCCTACAGGGCAGGCATCAGGGTTTGCAGCAGCACAATACACCACACTGGGCATGCGGGATGGGAGTGCAGCACAACAATCCATAGAAAGCAATAGGGAGGGGACAGGACCATGCACATGGACAACAGACAACAGAGGGGAAAGAGGCAATGGTAGCTAGCTGACCATAATGGACAGACAGGAGAGAAAGCTGCAGCATAACAGACCATAAAGGGCAGGAGGGACGGATCAGGGGCATTTCAATGGAACCGACAAGCCAGGAGGGACGGAATAGGGGTCTGCACATGGAAACAGAGGGCTGGGGGCAAGGGGGCAGGGCAGGAGCAGCAAGATGACCATGGAGGTCAGGCAGGATGGGCACTAGAAACAAGACACACCATGGAGAGCAACAGTTGTATGCATAGTCGCCTTTTAATGAATATCACGCAAATCGTCATGGTGATAGGTACATACGGTTTGTCCAGCATGTCCTAGGTGTTTCTATAAATATATATTTTTTTAAAGAACAAAGGCCGGCCCCGGGGGATGGGGTCCCCGGGGCCATAAGTGGCCTGAGGAGGGGGGCAACACAGCCCCCCTCCTAAAGAATAAAAAAAAAAATAAAAGGCCATGACCTGGGGGTTGGGGTCCCCGGGGCCGATTAAGGCCTTGGGAGGGCCAAATTAATTTTTTTCAACAAAAAAAATTAGGGTGCAGAATCTGGGGGATGGGGTCCCCAGGGCTAATAAATTAGAAAAAGAAAGGGGGCCACACAGCCCTCCTTCTTAAAAATAAATAAATAAAAGACCGGCATCGCGCCGGAGGCCATGCCCCCTCCTTGCAGCACTCTGCAAACGTGCCCCCTGGCCAGTTGTAAGTTGAGGAATTAATTCCCCTTCAATACTGAGGGTCCCTGAGGGCCAACTAGCCCAACAGGTATCTCCAGTATGCGCCAGGGAGCTGCGTTGCAGACAGGTGTTCTGAGGCTACGCCCCTTTTTACACCTCCATGCAACGCAGCTCTGTGGCGCTTACTGGAGGTACCTAGTGGGCTAGTTTGACCCTATGGACCCTTAGGATTCAAGGGGACTTAATCTCTCAACTCAGAACGCCCACAGGCCCTGTGGCGCGTTTTTAAGTTAGGGAAATAATTCCCTTTCAATCCTGAGGGACCCTGGGGTCCAACTAGCCCACCAGGTGCTTCCAGTAAGCACCACTGCTCTGCGTTGCAGAGAGGTGGTGCAGGCCGTGCCACTTTTTACACCTCTCTGCAACGCAGCTCTGTGGCGCTTACTGGAGATACCTAGTGGTCTAGTTGGACCCTAGGGACCCTCAGGATTCAAGGGGACTTAATCTCCCAACTTAAAACGGCTACAGGGCGTGTTTACACAGTGGGGAAGGGAGGGGACGGGGCATGAGGTGACGTGTTCAAACACGCCCTGTGGTGCGTTTTAAGAGGTAGTTTTAATCCCCTGCCCTATTATATACTAGGGGCTTACAGAGGAGGTTATGCTAATCACAGGGGGACCCCAAAACATAGTGTGCCCTAGTGTATGTAGGTGTTTTCACTGTATTCTGAGTGTCTTTTAACATAGCACTGGCTCTAGGACTGGTTAGTCAGACTCAGTTACCACCAGTATCCGTCTGAAAAAGTTGAGGGTACAGGATGATTTTGCAACAAGGCTTGTTTCTGCTCTTCTGTTTGTTCTTTCTGCACGTTATACTTCTTCCTGCACTTTTCTTCGTCTTGGAGGACTTCTGTTGCTTCTTTCTGCATTTCTTTTTTTCTTTCTGTGCGTTTTTCCTTCTTTCTTCACATGTCCTATCTCTGTAGGCATAGCTAGAAATTAGCATTTAAAAAACCTTTGAAATTCACTGAAAAAACATAGGTTTCAGGCACGTTATAGCTAGGAATTAGCATTTAAAAAACCTTAGAAATTCACTGAAAAAAACCATAGGTTTCAGGGTCGTTATAGTTAGCTGGACTTTTCACTCGTACAAAACCATAGAAATTCCCCCGTTATAGTTAGTTCAGCTAACTATAACGGGGGAATTTCTATGGTTTAGTACGAGTGAAAAGTCCAGCTAACTATGACGCCCCTGAAACCTATGGTTTTTTCAGTGATATATATATATATACATATACTGTAATACATACAAATATAAGGTCTTGAATAGTGGATATATATAAACAGTTAATGTACAAAGCACCTCACCAGATGTGTCTGCACCGGAGTCTCCAACATCCCTGGCCAAGCACCAAAAACACCAAGTCGGGAACCCAGTAGAGACTGGGGCACAGGAAATAATCTCTCCGGGCACCAAAATCGTCCCGCGAGTGCGTCCACTCCAAGACTGAGTTCCTGAGCTCCACCCCACAGACACTGCTTTTTATAGTTAAATCAACACATTCGAGAAACCTCCTACAGTCGTTCTCACCCATCTATCCATCATAGGTGCTGGCCGCATCTCTGCGTCAGATCCACCCATACAGACCTGGCCAGATTCTGTCTGGGTGCGCCGAGGCAAAAGACATTCCTTTCCCTATCTCCGGCCTTGGAGAGCCTTGCACAGCGCATCCTCCCTCTGTCCTAGAGATAAGCATAGAATGCACAAAAACAAGCTCAAGGTACAAAATAACCTCACGAGATATGTCTCGCACCAGCTTGTGCTGGTTTACGTGAAAAACATGTTTATGTTAGTGCTAATGTGTAACTACAGGTCAAAGCAGCACAAAATGGAAATGCAGTGCAACAAAATGGAGGATCAGAGCATCACATGGAATCGAGGTCAACATGTAGTTTAGCACGTGTAAAATGGCAAATGCAGTACAGAGGGGCACCAATAAAGTAAACATAATAAACAATCCAAGAAGGCCAAAACTGTGCCCTGCACAAACAGCCCCAAAGGACCACATCACTCCCCTACCCACAGAGGGAATCAACTGAGGGACCCCAGCAGAAGGGAACTCCCACCTGAGCACAAAATTCTGCCTCAACAGTAGGCGCAAAAACAGAGTCACCCCAGCAGAAGGTCCCATCCCCACAGGCACGTCCTCAGAAAGGAAGGAAGCAGGCCCGCCCTCAAAGAAAAACAATCACATAGACACATAACTGTGGCACTCAATCAATAAAACAAAAGGAAGCAAAACCTCAAACCACAGAGGAAGAGCCAACCTATAGACTACAGCATCCGCAACCCCAAGGAGCAAGTGCCCACAAGTCAGCGAGGAAGTGCGAAGCACAGCAACACAACCAGCAGAGGAATATACCTCTCAAAAAGCCAGCTGGAAATCAGGGAATGCTGACCATGAGCATGCACCCTGCATGCCTGTATCAGTGGGGCATAAGCCACGCAGAAGTGCAAGGACGCGCCACCTGTCATATGCAAACAAGGCGGGCGCCACGTGACCTGTAAGTTACCCAAGCAACACAGCACCAACCCACAACAAGGGCCATGTATAACATAAACAATGTCTCAAGGGGTATCGTTTGAGAGAGGAGTGGTTAAAGAGCAAAATAAATTGAGTGGAGGGGCATAGGGAAACACAAGAACGCGGAGCGAGACAGTTTTTTATAAATGCTTCCCACATATATTTAACTAAATTGTATGATGAACTCAAAAATAAATGAATCCATAAACAAAATGCACTGTGTTACATTAAATGTCATGTAAACTGTGATACCGTGCACAAGTGCTTGTGAAAGGTGAATGGCCAAAAGTGACACATGAAGGAATATGTACAGCGGAAAAAGAGCCGCAAGCAGGGTCATATATACAGTCAAATTGTTGTTGATGCCTATACAATTAATACAATTATGTACAAACTGGGATCTTCTCGACAATCACAGAGATTGAATTACCCTATGGTGGGCGTTTCGGCCTGTATGCAATGTTAGGCCATCATCAGGACCAGGTTACAAAATTTCAATACAGTGTGGGTGGGCGTCATGGAAGGACTGGCGGCGTATCCTATTGATAGGAGGCTGAGCGCTCTATCAAAGTGAATTCAACTAATCAGTGCGGGCTCGGAGGGGAAGAATTGCAGGAAGCGGTCAGTGTAAATCCTTCAAGGACCGCGTGTAAACACTCAGAGGGAGCTGTGCGTTCCAGTGAGTTACGGGTAACCACATAAGGAGTCTGAGACATTCGAAGGGGAAAAAAGGAGCAGCCGGGTTCAGTCTGGTGCGAGTGCGATTGCGCAATGTCGAGCCGGCGGGAGTCCGGTGACGACTGAATAACAACGAGGGCCAGGCTGAAGCACGGGATGCCGGAACAGAACCCTGCTGGTGCCATTTTGGAATCAGGCGGGCGCTGCACTCCCTCTGATTCCTGCATTAACAAACACCAAATCAACCCGAACAGATGCCGCACGAGTGCCCCACAACCTAACATAACATCACATAAACACAGTGATGCAAACAAAAAGAAAGCAAAAAGAAACAAAGAAGTAAAATAAGGCTCACCAACATCCTCCGAGGCCACCACAAGTTGCCCAGCACACCAGAGATGGACTCCAGGATCCCGCATGCCCAGCACACAAACGTGATCTCCAGAAAATGACCGAAACTTCTAAAGCAGGTCTGAGGGGAAAAAACCAAAAAACAGTACACACACCTGAAGCTAAGATGGCAGTCAGCTGCAGAGTAAAGAAAACAGGAAATCCTTCTCAGAAAGTGATGCATTCATACCCTTCGGTATGGGGGCCATCTTTGATTGGTAAGCAAAAGTCAAGTTTAGTGTTTAGGTTCTTCATGATTGTAGATAAACTCATATTTAAGGATTGTTAGTAGACTAGTCAATTTGTTGCGGAACCTAGAACTAATTGCAATACCATTTCTGTGAGTGGATTGTTATTGAAATTTTTCCGCAGAAAACAAAGGTGAAAGTCTACCACTCTATCATGACGCGTTAATCCAATATGGCGAATTTTTCAAAATGGCTGCCCATTATTAGAGATATAGGGTATAACTGTTAATATGCCCATGTGTGGTATCATTTAATATGTTTTAGGGACGGGAAAGTAAAAAATAACATCAAAAATTGTTTCTGATGACCATAATATCAAATAGTCACGGAATATGTCAGATAGACAAAGTTTGTATAATTTTTTCGTTGACTTATATGACAAAGTGCGAAGGAACGTAAATATTAAAATTAACTTTTGAAATAAAAAGTTTGCTATTCTTTGTGTTTTATTTTGTATCTTTGTTGTTATTGTTTGTTTTTTCTTAATCAAAAATGTTTCATTTATGTGTTACAGGTTCAAGCGAGTTGCTGTGAGATACAGTGAAAATGGACGTAGAAAAGTGTTTCATTTGTGATGTGGTGTTTCAAGAAGATGACGATGTATCTGTACTCACTGAAAGAGGAGTGACTGGAATTCAAAAAACATGCAAGGAGAGAGTTTCACGTTTGTGTTGGGCAGAAAGTTCACAAGAAATGTAGAGCGCGTTTTGTTACCTTGAAAACTCCATTCCAAGAGAAAGAATCAGATCCCACAACTTCTCGTGTTCTACGGTCGTGTGAAACCCCGTTTGATTTTAGAAAAGATAGTTTTTTCTGTGGTACTGAGTTAAGTTTATACTTCAGGGAGAGGAAAAAAAATGCGTGGTTTAATGCACGAACAGTTGAATTCAAATCATCAGTTTTACAAAAATGCAACGAACGCAATGATGAATGGGCAGACAAAGTTAAGAGACGTATCCAAAATGTACCATAAACAGTGTTACATCAATTTTTATACTGGAAAATTCATTCCCGGGCAGTTCACTGACAACCCTCCAATATCTTCAGGTCGACCAGAGGACTGAGTTCGCCAGGAAACTTTTCTTCAAGTAGTTAAATACATGGAGGCAAATGATGAAGAAAAAACTACTGTTAAAGAACTTGTTAATAAAATGCGAAAATTACTGCCAGAAGATAGTGAACTCAAAGAGCATTTTGAAGATGAAATCTTCATAGGAACAGTTGCAGGGACTGCTGATGTCGTTAATTTTAAAAGTACAGCTGCTCATGTATTGCAAGAGTACCACAGTCATAGCCATGAAGATGTTGAAGAGGATCGAAACAATCTCCTTACGGCAGCTGCTGAAATATTAAGAAATGATATTAAAGACATCCCTGTAGAACCAGAAACATATTCACCCACTGAAAACATGAGTAGTGTTGACTATAATGTGAGCTATATTCCTGATTCTTTAAGGCTCTTATTATCAGTTTTTGTTACTGATAAAACCAACTGAGAGACAAAAGTAGCTTCTATAGAACAGGCAATTATGCAAGCTGTACGCCCACGAGTCTTAGTTGCACCGTTGCAGCTAGGGCTGGCAGTTCAATTACATGACAACACAAGCTCGAGATTTGTAGTTGAAGCAGTAAATCATATGGGATTCTGCAGCTCCTATTCAGAAGTTCTTCGTTTTCAACGTTCAGCTGCAGCAGAAAGAGGAAATACTATACCTGTCCTTGTGGAACCTTCTGAAAGTCCTCCGAAATTCGTTCAATATGCAGCTGATAATATTGATCACAATATTATTTCAATAGATGGCCATGGTACTTTTCATGGGATGGGCATTATCGCCACTGTGGAAAACGTGACTCCATAAAGTTGCTAAGAAAATCAGGCAGCTTCAAAGAAAGTGCTGCTGTATTCCAAACTTCACAAAAATCAACAGAAGAAATTGAAAATGCTGGTCTTAACGCTATCATAGAGTTGTATGGAAGAATAACAGGAGAAAGCACACTACATCATATGAGACTTTGAACTTTCACTTCAAAGGCAACAAAATCAACAATACATGTGAAACCGGAAGTCTTGCCTCCTACAGAGGATGCCTGCAAATTTCATTCACTCAGAGTATATCATCAGGTGCAGCAGTGGATGGGTATTCATATGGATCCATTACAGTGGGGATTTGAAGTGAAAGATGGAAGATTGGCTCCCATTAGAATGAGTCAAGCACCAGATCATTTATTAAAATTTGTGAAATGTGGCTGTAGCAAGAGTCAATGTGCGACTCTGCAATGTATATGCAAAAGACAGGGAATAGTGTGCACAGATGCGTGCACGGATTGTCGAGGAATAAGCTGTTGCAATTCCATGGAAGTGGACATGGACGATGATTGAAATCATACTATTCTTATACTGAGGAGTGCTGATTGAATTTATCTCTTTAACAATTTTCATTTGTCAGTGTCATTTTGAGAAGTGCTATTTTATCTAGTTGAAATGTGTTTATCCTTTTGAAATGATGTTAAAAAAATTTAAATAAAAAAAATGTCAAAACTATGTTTGGTATATTAACATATAATTATCATTGTTCATTGTAATAATCCCAATTTGATATTATGGTCATCAGAAACAATTTTTGATGTTATTTTTGACTTTCCCGTCCCTAAAAACATATTAAATGATACCACACATGGGCATATAAACAGTTATACCCTATATCTCTAATAATAATGGGCAGCCATATTGAAAAATCCGCCATATTGGATTAACGCGTCATGATAGAGTGGTAGACTTTTAACCTTCGTTTTCTCCGGAAAAATTTCAATAACAAACTACTCACAGAAATTGTATTGCAATTAGTTCTTGGTTAGCCCATTTTTTGAACTAATTTGACTAGACTATAGAGGAAGACAGACGAGGAAATAATCTTCATTACTCTGATTACTTATTCCTTGTCCAATTCCTTGCATTCCCTCCCTCCAGCTCTTCTTTGTTTGGTAGTGTTTGTGGAGGCTCAGTATTATTAGGAATTAGTTGTGCTTTAATAGTTAAGGTAGGGTGGGGTTCTTTTGCTTTGTTTCTTTTAAGAGGTGCTTGATAGGCGATGACTGTAGAAAGGATTGTCCTCACCAATGCAGATTGTAAGTAATGAGACGAGGGATAAGGAATCAGAGTTATGAAGATTACCAGTAAAAAATCCAGCCATTAAATGGAGCAGCCACCAACAGAAAACTGCATATTAATCGTTATGGTGTCGCTCTGTCCAGTGACCAGTTGCCGTACAGCTGTTCGCACTAACTTCTGCTTAACTTGCAGTGAAAACAAATCCGGTCTGAAATGAAATGAAGGGAGTATTGTAATAGAAATACATTGCACATTCCTTTCTTCACTCGCAGCAGGTAGTAGCTGGCAGACATTTCTTTTATATCCATGAATAAAAATTGCACTTACAGCAACACAAAACTCTCAGAGGAAAAGATTACAGGTGTTGTCAGTTTGAATGCTCGCACCGTCTTCCTGTTTCAGTGGGGACACGGAAGGATAGCGCATAATGACTGCTTTTCCCAAAGCTAAAGCCACCAGGGGCACGGTGAGAGACATCACAAGAGAGCTTCTTTCATTGCATAGAAAAACAGCTACTCCTCTATTGTACTCAAAGGAAAAGAACAGCTTTGACAAAAGAAAAAAAAAAACAGACCGTGCTAAAACATCATAAATACAGCAAAGTAAAAAAATGACATATTTACAAACCACAAAGAATAGAGGAGAAATAAATGATTACAACTTCAGTAAAGTACATTGGCTAGAACTATTACATTTTCTACATTTCTCTTTCAATCTCTGAGTGGGAACTAGATTTCACCATGAACTAAAATGTATGTCTTCATGCAGTATTCCTTTATTTAAAAGTCAGACCTTTCTGGTGGAGAGAAGCCGGTCAGATTTATTTCTTTATTTTAGGTTATTTGAATATAGCCAGGCAGACTTCGATAGCCATCTAAGAGTCTTCTGCAAGCCAGAGGAGTGTTAGTGGGGAGTACAGCTGGTTCAACAGCATGTCTCAAGGTGTTTTCAGTCCACGACTCCCATTGAAAGGCAGATGTTGTGAAAATGGATCACGCATGAGACATACCAGATGAAAGGGTAAGCCTCTAACTCGATTCTAGGTAGAGCTGTACCATCACTAGGGTATTCCACCACAGTCTCGACTAGAAACTATCGTGGGGCCAAACATTGAGAACCAAAATATAGGGAAGGTAAGTATTTATAGCTAAGCATATGTTTTCTATACTTAACTCAAATTATTTGCCCCATCTTCAAGGTACGTAGATGTAAAGTTAAGAATAGTAAGTGTTACCCATATGAATTAACCTTCTTAATATTTTGGTATTCTACACTTTTCTACTCAATCTCTATTTCCCCAATTGAGATAGTGAGATAGTGAATCCATGAACTTCAGTCAACCAGTAAATGGGTTGTTGGAAGATGCAAACTGATCTTAAGTGTCTGGCTGGACAACAAAGTATCTCAGTGGGTGCGTCTTGGTATATTTGTGTGCCATGAAAATGTTTAATGCAAGTGGTGTGCCTCCTAGCCACAGGTGAATATGAACTTGTGGTATGGTCCTGAAATATCGAGTTTTAAATATCGTGCTACAAAATATTATTGCAAAAATATCAATGACCAAACTATCAACAAGGTAATTATTATTAGGCAAATATAAGTTTGCTTTACTTAACACCAAAAAAATGCACCATCAAGATATATGTATATTCACGGTGCATAGCAGTTTAGTTAAGAATTTGTATACTTGTCAATATATACGCTCCTCTACAATATTTGGTTTTCGATAATTTGCCTACAGTATTCGTGTATCACAATATTCCTGTAGTCAATATTCAGACATTTATCCAAACATTTGATTCTTGAGTCAATTCTGGAACTTGAGAAAGTCTCCTCCTAGACTCAGGTGATCAAAATGGGCATCCCAGAATAAGAAAACAATTATATAATGTGTTCTGCTTCCAAAGCTTTTGAATCTAGTGCAGGTGATTGAAAGATTATTTTGAGTAGCTGGGCACAGCTGCTTGGGTTTACAGCTTATAGCTATAGCTATGCTAAGCTTATAGACCACGGAAATAAATTTTGGGGCACAGCCATGAGATGCTGAGTTTGTTAGGAATAGTGTCTTGAATGGCATTCTTTACTTGATGGGATGACAGTGAACAGTATTCTGATTTGGAGTGATGTGTTGTAAGAGTCGCAAATAAATGATGAGTCAGGCTGCATGATTTTTTGCTCTTTGGGGCTTGCACAGCTCATTTTGAGGGATCTTATTGTAAATGGTATTGCAGTAGTCAAGCATGGAAATCAAATCTGAAGAAAATGTGGCCAGACCTGCTATCTGTGGAAATGGAGAACCAGGTTCGAGTCTCAGTGTCAGCATCCTGTAATTCTGTGCAAATAGCTCAATATCCACATGGCTAAAGAAAGTAATGTGATCTTGTGTAATGTCAGTGATGTTAATGTAAAGCACTCCAATAGCCTGGAAATGAATTCCTATAAATCACTTGCACCACAAGCATTCATTAATCAGGGCTAGCCCAAAGGTATAAAAATAAATTTTCTAAGGCATAGATTGGGTATCCTCCAATTCGCTCAGCACCTTCCACCATGGCTAAGGGCAACAACACAAAGCATGTGCAGGTTGTGTAACACCAAGCAAGGAGATATTTAAACAACTAATCTGCACATGCAAGCAATTGCATCAAGAATGGCTACAGTTACTAAAATCACCCTGTAAGCAGAAAGGCGTCCACACTAGGAGGCAAGCAGTGTTGGCCTGCTTAAACACAGAGAACACACAACTGAACTGTATACTGATAAAATATCTTATGCTGGCCAAACAAAAAATGCCTAAAATGCCGGAAATTTAATAAACCCAACATAAGGTTGAAGTCTCCGGTGTTGTAAGTCGGCCCACAGATGGGAAGCAGCTTTTCTTGACCACACCAAGGACGGAACACCAGCACTTTCATTGAACAAAATTCGGAACAGGCTCAAACAACTGACCAATATGTACTACACAACACTGGTCCACGGGCATGTCCGACAGGAGCCAAAAAATTAGCGACCACACTGCACTTCACCTTGCAAGCTGACGACTTTGTCATCACCAGCATTGTCAACTTTGATTTCAAACTTTACATTATTTTTTATATTGGGTTTTAACTGATATTAATCTTATAACATACTCCAAAAAGAAAGGTGGCAATGGTTGATGAGATTTTTACTGATTATCTTGTTTTATTTCTTTTTAAAAATCGAGTTGCAATGGTTTTTGTTAACTATGCAAAATAAAGTAAACTTGAAACATGAACATTTTGAGGGATCTGTTGTAAATGGTATTGCAGTAGTCAAGCATGGAAATCAAATCTGAAGAAAATGTGGCCAGACCTGCTATCTGTGGAAATGGAGAACCAGGTTCGAGTCTCAGTGTCAGCATCCTGTAATTCTGTGCAAATAGCTCAATATCCACATGGCTAAAGAAAGTAATGTGATCTTGTGTAATGTCAGTGATGTTAATGTAAAGCACTCCAATAGCCTGGAAATGAATTCCTATAAATCACTTGCACCACAAGCATTCATTAATCAGGGCTAGCCCAAAGGTATAAAAATAAATTTTCTAAGGCATAGATTGGGTATCCTCCAATTCGCTCAGCACCTTCCACCATGGCTAAGGGCAACAACACAAAGCATGTGCAGGTTGTGTAACACCAAGCAAGGAGATATT
Source organism: Triturus cristatus (assembly GCF_964204655.1). Classification (NCBI taxonomy): domain Eukaryota; kingdom Metazoa; phylum Chordata; class Amphibia; order Caudata; family Salamandridae; genus Triturus; species Triturus cristatus. Next base: position 647,724,734 of record NC_140585.1, read on the forward strand.
TAAACAACTAATCTGCACATGCAAGCAATTGCATCAAGAATGGCTACAGTTACTAAAATCACCCTGTAAGCAGAAAGGCGTCCACACTAGGAGGCAAGCAGTGTTGGCCTGCTTAAACACAGAGAACACACAACTGAACTGTATACTGATAAAATATCTTATGCTGGCCAAACAAAAAATGCCTAAAATGCCGGAAATTTAATAAACCCAACATAAGGTTGAAGTCTCCGGTGTTGTAAGTCGGCCCACAGATGGGAAGCAGCTTTTCTTGACCACACCAAGGACGGAACACCAGCACTTTCATTGAACAAAATTCGGAACAGGCTCAAACAACTGACCAATATGTACTACACAACACTGGTCCACGGGCATGTCCGACAGGAGCCAAAAAATTAGCGACCACACTGCACTTCACCTTGCAAGCTGACGACTTTGTCATCACCAGCATTGTCAACTTTGATTTCAAACTTTACATTATTTTTTATATTGGGTTTTAACTGATATTAATCTTATAACATACTCCAAAAAGAAAGGTGGCAATGGTTGATGAGATTTTTACTGATTATCTTGTTTTATTTCTTTTTAAAAATCGTGTTGCAATGGTTTTTGTTAACTATGCAAAATAAAGTAAACTTGAAACATGAACATTTTGAGGGATCTGTTGTAAATGGTATTGCAGTAGTCAAGCATGGAAATCAAATCTGAAGAAAATGTGGCCAGATCTGCTATCTTTGGAAATAGAGAACCAGGTTGAGTCTCAGTGTCAGCATCCTGTAATTCTGTGCAAATAACTTAATACCCACATGCCTAAAAAAGTAATGTGATCTTGTGTAATGTCAGTGATGCTAATGTAAAGCGCTCCAACATCTCTGGGTCGACTGCTCATTATATAAAACTGCAAAAAAATTCCAAATATTAAAACAATTTTCTGAGGAGTTGCATAGAGGCAGTATCCCCTGTAATTAGCATTGATTGGATATATCATCCTTTGTTATAGCATTCACTTAGATAGAAAGGGAAGGTCATAATCTACAATGGCACTCAAGTAATGAATCTTCTGCAATGGTGATTATTAAGTCCCTACGGAGTCAGACCATGGGAATGAAAAAGTTGTTGGGTTCACGTGCCCCAAGATCAGTACCTTAGTATTCGGAAAAAGTAAGGAAGAGCCAGTAAAGCTGCACTGATTACTGGATTTCGCTCTGGCAAACAGCTACTTTGCTGTGGGTTTCAGATCCCTCTTCCAGCTAGGGGTAGATCTGAATAGCATCCATGTATAGGTGATGGACAATGTGATTAAAATCCACAGTGCTAGTTACAGAGGCAAAGACCAAGTCGAAGATGTTTGTGGAGAGCGACAAACCTTGGATTTGGTCTCCAGCAGAAAGGAATTTCTCTCTCATGTTAATTTATGCGGTGTCAGTTCCCCACCATGGTTGAAAGTGTGACTGAAAGTCAAGTTGTTGATTTCAAAGTGAGCAAAGATTTACAAGCACACTACACATTCCAAGGCCTTTGCACTGGAAGAAAGATGAACGATAAGCCTGTAATTGGTCAAAATGTCAGCGTCAGCATTTTCTATCTTTAAAGTGATGTGGTTGTAGCATTTTTGAGTTGATCACAATAGTTTCCTGCCAATAAGAAAGTATTGACGAGATTATGATGAGATTAGTGATATGGGAAACATGAGCTGGTAACACTAAACTGATTGGTATGGCACTGTAAATAGTGGGGCAGGTGTTTAGAAGCACGACAAAGATTTCACTCTAGCTGCTCCCTGAACCATGGACAGTTCCAAGAGTGTTAACTGGAATTGTTGTTTTACATTGTATTTAGAGGCAGGAGATAAAAGTGGTGTACAATATTTAGTCAGATACTGTCGTTTGTGCTACCAACAGTGGTGCTGGAACCATTTTCAGACTGGGGGTTGAAGCAAATTAGTTCAAAAATGAGATTTGACTTGCCGACCATGTTAGAATGGCACTTTTAGAATGCATTTAAATTACTGCAGGAATGTTTTCACATACAAAAATGACACATAGACAAATTGTGCCCATTTCATACTGTGAAAAGAATCCTTCTAATGTATAACTAATGTATAATAAATAAAATATGTCATTAATTAATATTGTAGGAGAAACCTATTTACTTGTGTCTAAAATAAAATTTGTACTAAGCTAGCATTCTTAAATGTGCACTTTTAGTTAGGCCTTAACCCCTTTTCTCTCAACTCTTACTCACACCTTTATAGGTGTTTATTTAGAGTATTTTGCCTAGCACCAGGAACCTGCTTAAGAATGTGCTGACTTAAAATCTATGTTACATTTAGTTCCCTTATTTCATATTTCGTCATTTACCTTAATACATTGAGACTTGCTGTGTTTGTTATAATAAATGATGATTACACTAATTATAATAATGACATACACTGAAACTTATAGTGCATCCTTTAGCTTAGTTAGGTAAGAAGGTTCTCTTGAGAACTTTCCTTCATGTAACCTCGTCCTGAAGCAATGTTTAAACAATATATCATGAATGTTTATGTGGAAATCAGGAGAAGAGACATCGGAAGCTTGATGACACCATCGGATGGAAGATTTCCATTGGAACAGAAGAGTCAACGCCCAATATGTTCGATACAATATTGTGTCATTTTATATTAATGTGTGTTCCTAGCTAGTTAGCAGACCCGATGCGAAGAAGAAACCCCACAAACCCTGATATGAAACTGAGAGGCCCAGATCTATCATCCCTGCCTTTCGACTCTTCTCCTGGAGATTTGATCTTTTACTTGCTACTGACAGCTACTGCTAATGGTGACTTATGTTCTTCTATATAAGACCCCTTTTTAGGTTGAGCCTAGACAGCGGTTGCGCTGTCTGCAAGACATGTTGTATTGTATTCTATGTGTATTAAAAAATGAACTGCTTTCTATTGGATGTAGGCTGTACCATAAAAAAATGTGGTCTTTGTATTGGTGTTGGTTTGTAAAAGTCCCTCCCTTATCTCCTTCTGGCGATTTCACTTAGTGAGTATTTAGGGGCATATCAACAAGGGCTTTAACTCTGCTTTTTTGGCTTTAAAAGCCAAAAAAGCAGAGATAAAACTAGCACCCTATCAACAACAGGGTGCTAACATGCAAATTTGCATGTTAGCACCCATTTACTCTACGCTTCCCCTTGCATCTCTAATGAGATGCAAAGGGGGCGTTCCAGAGTAAAATAATAGGAGAAATGTCGCTAAGCGACATTTCTGCTATTATCAAGAATATCGCTAACCCTGTTAGAGACAAAAAAAGCAGCGCTAACCGCGGTTAACGCTGCTTTTTTACGTCTGGTATATTTCTGACTTAGCCATAATATCCTATGGAAGGAGGATATCATGGCTAAGTTTGTCTGTCCCTATCAACAAGCTAACGTGAGATTATCGCTGGGTTTCCAGCGATAATCTCATGTTAGCCACTTAGCGTGAGGATTTTTATCGCTATTGAGATAAGCGTTGCTAATAGCACGCTATCTCAGCGATAAAAATCAACGCTAGCTGGCGATAATTATCCTAGCGCTAAGTGCGCTTAGCGATAATTATCGCCGGTTGTTGTTGATATGCCCCTAAATTTGGCCATCACACTGTGTAGCATGTGATGGCCCCTGTTTACAGAGACGTGCATCTGTTAGCAATTATCCTTATCGTAACTGCAGTCTGACATCCATTCTGATCTAAAGAAGCTCTGTGGCTTTGTTTCTGTGTCAGCGTGCATCTGTTAGCAATTATCCTTATCTTAACTGCAGGTTCACTTAAATTCCGACCTAAGAAAGCACTGCGCCTTTGTTTATGTTTTAACGTGCATCTGTTATAAATTATCATGATGGCAACTGCAGTATGACTTTTATTCCAACAGTCAAACTTAAAAATGATATTAAAACGCCACGGAGCATTTTATTTTACTAATATTAAACATTGCATGCTATTAATTAAATAATGCGGTAGAGCGGACATGGGCAGAGATGCTGGAGTCATGTAAGGTGTGGCTAGAAGTAAATCGCAGTGCATATGCACTTGTTTCGGCACCAGCTTTTTAGAGCTAACGGTGGTGAGCACCAGCACGACCCGCGCTAATTAAAGCTGGTGTTCTTAAAAAATAAGTTAGAGCACTTTTAGTTTCTTTTTCTGTTGACGTTGTCAGGGTTTGTTTTCCGTTTTGCCAGCGGACATGGGCAGAGATGCTGGAGTCATGTGAGGTGTGGCTGGGAGTAAATCATAGTGCATATGCACTTTTTAGAGCTAATAATAGTGAGCACTGGCAGGACCCTGGCCAATTAAAGCTGGTGTTATTAAAAAATACGTTCAAGCATTTTTTGTTTCCTTTTCTGTTGACTTTGTCGGGGTTTGTTTTCCGTTTTGCCACCAAACATGGGCAGAGATGTTGGAGTCATGTAAGGTGTGGCTGGAAGTAAATCGCAATGCATATGCACTTCTTTCCGCACAATGCTTTTAGAGCTAATGATGGTGAGCACCGGTAGGAACCGGGCCAATTAAAGCTGGTTCTCTTGGGCTCAATAATACAACTATATCAAATAGTCAAACTTAAAAATGATATTAAAAAACCACGGAGCATTTTATTTTAGTAATATTAAGCACTGCGTGTTATTAAAAAATAATGTAGATGATTTTTTTTCCTTTTCTGTTCATGTTGTCAGGGTTTGTTTTCCGTTTTGCCAGTGAACATGGCCAGAGAGGCCGGAGCCATGTACGGTGTGGCTGGAAGTAAATCGCAGTGCAATGCAGTTGTTTCGGCACCAGCTTTTTAGAGCTAACAATGGTGAGCATCGGCAGGACCTGGCTGAATTAAAGCTGTGTCTGTTGGTGTGATTAATACAACTATACTAAACCGTCAAACTTAAAAATAATATTAAAAATCCACAGAGCATTTTAATTTTACTAAAATTAAGCATTGCGTGTTATTAAAAAATACGGCAGATCATTTATTTTTTGCTTTTCTGTTGACGTTGTCAGGGTTTGTTTTCCGTTTTGCTACTACTGCTCTTTAATACTTTCACTGCTCTTTATTACATTTTATATACTAAAATCCAATATATGGGGAGACCTATCGGCACCGCCAATGGTTGTTGATTAGTGCTACTGCAGAGATCATTCTGTTACTGATGGTTACTACTGCAGCTGTAGGGAACTTGGATGAGTTTCCAGAACAACTCTTTATGGGAAGTTCTTCTTACATTCTCACTTTGCTCTTTTCTGAGAGCAATTATTTATGGGTTCTGTTTAGAATAGGTTGGGTCCATTAGCTAGTTTAATGACGATTTCTTTTATTGAACACTGTGTATTGATTTATGCTGTCACAAATCAATCTTTTATCGGTATTTCTGTAAACCGAATCATTTGAATAAAGATTACCAAATTAGTACAAAACTTTTAAGGTGTTGAAAACTTCACTAACCTCTCATCATTGACTGAACATTTAAAATTCTAATTATCAATGATATTTGCATAGTTTATGTTTTTGTACTAGCTCTGTTCTAAAACAGTGACCTTTTTCAAGAGCCATCAGGATTTTTCAAGACGAAATCTGTAAATTGGGTGTTAGATTTTGATACCATACTTGGTTAATCCTCAGGTTCCTGCAGTTTCTGGTTGTAAAGTTATGGTTTATACCCTGAATGGAGCTTTAAATTAGTACCCAAGCTATTTTTGAATAATCCTTGATTCCAGTTTCCAGTGCCCAGATCCAGACAGAGTGGCAAAGCGGTTGTGGTTTGGCGGTTGCGGTTTTGAAGGTGTGAGTATTAATAGGGCAAAAAGTTGTGGTTGTAAGTGTAGTGGTTGTATGTGTTTTCTCTTTCAGATTTTATGAGTGAGTAATGAGAAAATGTCGAAAAATCATTGAAGAGAAAAAGTTGATTTCAGGCTCATATATGTCGAAAGATCCTGGGATAATAATAATAATAATAATAATAAATGTTCCAACTTGTTTGAGCGAAAAGTTGATGTGGAATGTGAGGTACCATGACTTCCATATGTAACATTATGTACTAGCAGTTGTGTTTGATTAATCTCTGTTAATCTTGGTGCAACCTTGCTGAGCAAACTGGTAAAGTTGCATTATTACTGGTCGAGAAGTCACTTGCATGTGCGGATTATTCTTCAGTGATTGTTTTGCTTAAATGCAGACGTTATTTATGAGATAAATTGAAAGAACGAGTGGAAGTGAAGTAAATTGTGATGGAGGGTGAGCTGCTGCGAGGAGTGAGTCAGACTTCATAGTGTTTTGCACTAGGATGGGACGGTTGGTTCAGTTTTGCGCTGCCATTGGTTAATAGGTTTTGTGTGCCGCGCTCATATTGGACATTGTTGATTTGATTTCTGTCTTAGGATTTGGTAGAGGATCACATGAAATCAAAGTTGTCATATAATTGGTGAACAAAATATTTGATGTATACGGAACAGAATCAAAACATTTGGGTTTTTTTACAACTGAAATTCAACTGTCATTATGAAATGTTTTAAGGATTTTAATAAATATATGAAGGGAGATGTCACTATTCCTGTACGAAACGGGGAGTAGGCACCTCTTGAGGGTACTCCAGCATACATTACGACTACCTACGGAACATTGATTAAATTCATGTCTATTGCTAAAACAATGGGAGAGAATTACGGAAGATGAGGGTGCTTTATGTTTTCTGAGATACAGGACATTTAATATCAGAATTCTTGATCATTTGAAAGGAAAATTGGATTAAATGAAGCCACCACCTCGACCTATGTAATATGAGGCATTTAATGATTGGGAAAAGTCTAAGAGGCAAAAAGAAAAGGAAAAATATCAGAGAAGGGCAGGAAGAGAAATTAAACATTTTGAAAATACTTTGGGCCTCATGTAGGTAGCCAAATACCGGTCGGTAACGGCCGATTTTCGGTAATTATACCGTTACCGACCGGTATTTTGGCTATTGGTATGTAGGGGGACAAATTTTGGTTTCGGAATTTACCGAATCGGTAAAATTACCGAATCGGTAATAATACCGAATCGGTAATGTTACCGAATCGGTAACTTGTCCGATTCGGTAATTTTACCGATTCGGTAAATTCCGAAACCAAAATCGAGATGTAGGGGGAGTGTGTGGGTGTTTTTAAGAGTCGGTATTTACCACCAACTTATAGTTGGTGGTAAATAATTAATGTATGTGTATGGGCATTTTGAAGCGCGTAGCAGTGTGCAATGTGGCATACATACATGCCCTTAGGGCATGTATGTGTGCCACATGTGCACACATGGTCGAATCAGGGGTGCAACAGGGTGTCAATGTGACACCCTGCCACCCTTGCTTGTTCTCCACCATTACCGAATCGGTATTTACCGATTCGGTAATGAGGCATGCCTTCCCCTCAATGGGAAGGTATGCCTCATTACCGAATCGGTAAATACCGATTCGGTAATTACCGAATTGTAACGAATCGGTAAAAAATACCGACTCATTACCTACATACGAGTTACCACTTCTAAAATACCGATTCGGTAACGTTCGGTATTTTAGAAGTGGTAACTGGTATGCTACCTACATGAGGCCCTAAGGGCCTCATGTAGGTAGCCAAATACCGGTCGGTAACGGCCGATTTTCGGTAATTATACCGTTACCGACCGGTATTTTGGCTATTGGTATGTAGGGGGACAAATTTTGGTTTCGGAATTTACCGAATCGGTAAAATTACCGAATCGGTAATAATACCGAATCGGTAATGTTACCGAATCGGTAACTTGTCCGATTCGGTAATTTTACCGATTCGGTAAATTCCGAAACCAAAATCGAGATGTAGGGGGAGTGTGTGGGTGTTTTTAAGAGTCGGTATTTACCACCAACTTATAGTTGGTGGTAAATAATTAATGTATGTGTATGGGCATTTTGAAGCGCGTAGCAGTGTGCAATGTGGCATACATACATGCCCTTAGGGCATGTATGTGTGCCACATGTGCACACATGGCCGAATCAGGGGTGCAACAGGGTGTCAATGTGACACCCTGCCACCCTTGCTTGTTCTCCACCATTACCGAATCGGTATTTACCGATTCGGTAATGAGGCATGCCTTCCCCTCAATGGGAAGGTATGCCTCATTACCGAATCGGTAAATACCGATTCGGTAATTACCGAATTGTAACGAATCGGTAAAAAATACCGACTCATTACCTACATATGAGTTACCACTTCTAAAATACCGATTCGGTAACGTTCGGTATTTTAGAAGTGGTAACTGGTATGCTACCTACATGAGGCCCTTTATGAGATAAACAACATAGCTGTAGAGAGGGTATTATTGAAATAACCAGAATAGATCCAGTTCTTACATCAGAAAATAGAAAGAAGTATAAGGAAATGGTTAAGCAAGAAGGGGATAAGTCAGATACTGATTTGGGAGATGAAATATTAGAACAAATATTGTCTTCTCAGCCAGCACCTGAAAAATATACAGTCCCAGGAGAAATAGGTGCTTGCGCAAGTCAGACAATAGCTACAGCCCCAGCGGAATCAGAACCACTTCCGGTTGAACAACACTTACAGATTTTGCAAATTGCCCCACCAGTTGTGAGAAGATACATAGCTGTGGTTCCCAACTGACTCTGATCCAGCTGTACTACAAGTGGTTTCTACGGCACCACCCTATTGCAGTTGTTGGAAATGTACCGAAAACCAAAAATACACAGCTAGTTCTGTGGAGACCCCACAACATTTGCAGGCTCTAGTAGCTGGAGAAATGAACCTTTGTCTTTATGGCTCTCTTGGCTCCAAATGATTTCATTGCCAATGAAACTAGAGGTTACCCAGCATGGCTTTAAGAAATTAATAGGGACAGAAGAAAAGAAGCTACGGAGCCCCCAAAAGACGTATAGAAAAGAAAAGACAAACCATTGGATATTCCTAAATTAAAAATAGAAAGCTGATCAAAGGCTGCCTGGAGTTTGATCATTTAGATCAGTACAAAATACTTGAGTTAATCTACCTGTGTAGAGAGATCACTCGGAGAGCCGCTATGATGCATGATAAGTTGGCACAAGTAGCAAATAAATATGATGTAGATCTCTCTAAAAACATGACCCTGCATCGTAGTTATAGGGTTCAGTTACCCAGTGAAATTGCTGTTGTAAAATGTCCAGGACATTAAACAGGCTGCGAGTACATTGACATGGGGAACAGATACGCTCACTCTGTAGCCAGGAATTGTGCACTGCTAGCATGCATATTTAACAGCGGTTTCACAAATGAATCTGAGGAAGAAAGTGCCTTTGCAATGATGATGGGAATAACTGATATTTTGGAGGAACTAAAAAGTGTACAAGAGAAAATATGTCTCAAGCAGAGCAAAATGGGTGTATCAGATCAGGTTCTGCAAAGAATTCAAATGCCATTTGGATGTCAGCTAGTGGAAGGCCAGTGTTGCCAGCTTGTTGTTTCCAATGATCAGATATTGCCATGGGTACACACATTTAGGGATAGATGCCATGTCACAACTCTTTCGACAAAGCTGGTTTAACCCCAGTTTCCAAATGATTGTTGATGAAATTTGCAGAAGGTGTGTCATATGCCAACAGCTAAATGTAGGAGGGAAAACACATGTTGGAAGCACACAGGTAGGGAGACCATGTGTCCCTTTTAAGAGACTGCAGGTGCATTTTATTGGGATGCCTGTGCATAACGGTTTGAGATATATCCTAGTTATTCTCTGTGTAATCTCAAGATGGTTGGAAGCCTACCATGCAAGGAGAAATGACAGCCTCAATGCAGCTAAGTTGTTATTAAGGGCGATCATACTGAAATTTGTGATGCCGGTCCTTCTTGAGTCAGATAGAGGAACACACTTCAACAATGAAGTGATGAATATGCTGTGCTGCATTACAGATGGAAAAGAAACTACAATGCAGTTACAGGTCAGAAGCAACAGGCATATTTGAGCAAATGAATGGAACTATAATGTCAAGGTTGGCAAAAGTCTGTGTCTCACGCCTCACTGAAATGGCCAGATGCTTTACCATTGATGCTGATGAGTGTCTGAAGTATTCCAGACAGGAAGACAGGACCATCCCCCCATTAAATTATGATAGGAAGGGCAATGAGACCACCAGCTGTGCCTGCGAATGCCCTAGTGGACATTACAGATTATTTAATTTTGGACTACTGCAAGACACTCGCTCTGTCTCTCATCAGGTGCCAGCTGCTACATGAGACCCTCATCAAGAACAGTGCCACGACCTCTGTCGTGCTGACTGGGTAGGGATTTAGAAGCACGTTCATAAGACTTGACTTAAACCCAGATGGAAAGGTCCCTACCAAATAATACTGACAATGAACTCTGTTGTTAAATGTGCTGGGATTTCGAACTAACTGGATACATGCCTCGCACACCAGGAGAGTGAGTAATCCAGAGGAAGCATCTCTGGTCTAGGATCCAGAGAAAAGAGCTGTAAAGATCCACTCCAACTCAGGAATAAAGTTGGTAGTCTTTATTAGAAGTATACAGGATATGTACCTCCAGCTTACTCTTCCAGCTTCACAGCATCAACTCCTCCACTTCAAAGATCAACATTCTATCCTAGCAACAAGCCTTACATTCTACCATTGAGTAGACTCCACACATCTTCCCCCCTTACATGTAACAACAATAAAATGAATAAGAGAAGAAACAGAATTATATAATAAGAAATGTTACCACATAGTTATACAGGAAATACAAACACTGCAGGAGTAACATTAATCATGTATAATCAGCTCAGGAGCACAACACTTAGAAACATTTCCTGTACTCCAAGCGGAACCATCTGTTAGAATGAGAATGTTCTTTTTCACTACCTTGACGTGCATAGGTTGTGTACATTTGCTCTCACCTTTGATGACAATCCCCCCTCGCCTTACGACAACCCAATCTCCTACCTTTATGTCAGGATTCTTGACACCTTTTCTAATATTGTAATACCTTGCAGCAGCTTTTTGTTGTTCTACAACGTCATTTTTTACTGCAGCACGATCAACCCACACACACTCCTTATTTTTAAGCCACCCTGGGACTTCTTTCATACCTGGTTCACGTCCCTTAAGAGAGACAAAGGGAGACACTCCAGTCACTGAATGCGGTGTTACTCTATACGACCACACCATTTTTTTGAGTTCTTCAGACCACGTCAAACCATTGGAAATAGAGTTGAATATTTTCCATTATCAGGCGATTCATTCTTTCCACTAAGCCATTGGCCTGAGGACTGAACAACGCAACCCTCTCATGATTGATTCCCATCTTGCAGAGAAACTCTTTCATTCTTTTGGAGACTAATTGAACTTGCATTGTCCGATACAAGTGTCTTAGGTATTCCCTCACTCATGAATACCCTTTCCATGAACCCAATTACTTTTTCAGTTTCAATGCAGTCAGTGCTTTCAACAACAAACCAGTTGGAGTGATAATCCACCAAAACCATCAAGAATTTACTGCGTGAAGCAAGTTTGGAGATGGGAACTAAAAAATCAATTGCCACTCTTTCCCATGAACGCTTAGGAAATTCAGAACATGCAAGGGGCGGTTGTCTCACAATTTTTATCTTATCGCTTCTAGCACATGCAGAGCACTCTTAAACAACCTCCTCAACATCGTTGTCCATACCCGGCCACCAAAATGACTGACGGACATGCCTTTTAGTCATTTTTCTACCTAAATGCCCTTCGTGAGCTATGTTTATTATCTTGCTTCTGAAACTAATTGGAGGCACCAATTTGTTTCTTCTACACAACTTTCCTTCACTTACACTCAATTCAGTTTCAATATGCCAATAACTTCTGAGACGAATATCTTGACAATGACTGTCCTTCCATCCTCCTGACACACAAATCATAACTTCTTGTAGTACCTCATCATTCAACATGGCAGTCTCCCATTGTTCTTTGTCAAATGCCTGCTCTTCATTACATCTAATCACACCTACCCCATCGTCCAAATCTCCCTCAATGACATCCACCGGCATCCTAGATAGATAATCAGCTACTACATTTTTTAAGCCCCTCATATATTCCATTTCAAAATTATATTCAATCACCGATAGAAGCCACCTGGAAATTCTTGGAGTTACATTGCCTTCCAGGCCCCTACCACCTTTAAATAAATACATTAAAGGTTTATGATCGGTGCGGACCTTAAAAGGCAAACCCCAGACAAAATAACGAAAGTGCTTAATGCCCCAACAACATGCCAAAGCCTCTTTCTCGATCACGGAATATGACACTTCTGCACCTTGTAGCCTCCTAGACGCGAATCCAATAATCCTTTCTACTCCATTATACACTTGAGTTAAAACCGCACCAATGCCTACAGCACTAGCATCAGTCGTGATAAATGTTCTAGCATTTACGTTGAAATGTCCAAGAGTGGGAGCATCGAGGATGCAATTCTTTATACTTCTGAACGCCTTGTCACAGTCCTTGTCCCAATCAAATGCAACACCATTCTTCATTAGCAGCCTTAGCGGTTCTACTATCTCCGTAAATCCACTCACAAATTTAGAGCAGTACTCTGCTAGTCCTAGAAAAGATTTCAGTTGCTCCTTATTGAGAGGAGTAGGAGCATCATTAATGGCGGACACAATACTTTTCTTTGGTTTGATCCCTGCTTCGGATATTTCATGACCCAAATAGGTTACACAACTTCTTTTCAATTTACATTTTTCTTTCTTTATAGTTAGCCCATGACTTTCCATACGTTTCAAAACCTCATCCATTACCTTAACATGATGTTCGCCATTCTTTCCTACAACTAACACATCATCTTGAAAAAAACAGGACGTTTTCTAGTCCAGCAAATATCTGTTTCATAACTCTTTGGAACACCGCCGAGGCAGACGCCAAGCCGAATGGCGCCCAGTGGTGTTACGAATGAAGTAAGATGCCTTGATTCCTCATTAAGATCGATTTGGTGATAGGCTGAGGACATATCAATCACACTGAAATGCACACCTCCTCCCATAGCAGTCAGCATCTCAGAAATATTAGCTAGAGGTTGCCTATCTACCCATATATTCCGATTCAAATCGCGTAAGTCAACACACAAACTAATTTTGTTTCTATCCGTGGGCGCAACCACAATGGGTGCAAACCATTCTGAGGCCTCAATAGGTTCAATAATCCCTTGATTTCATAATTTGTTTAACTCATCTTGAAGAGGACCTCTCATCAAGTGGGGAACATTCCTTACCTTATGGACAACAGGCATAGCATTTTCTTTTAGAATGATTTTATGAGAAAAATGTACAAGTTTCCCCAACTTGTCAGAGAAAACATTAGAAAATTTCTCCATCACACTCGCCTCGTAATTATCAATATTATGAATAATAGTGGATTTAACAGGCTCACTAGCATTTGGATTCAACATTATCCCAAGGTCCTTCTGATGACGCCAACCTAATAAATTAGAGCCTTGTTTTGTCAGGTATACTCAACCATAGACTTTCTTCCCTGCAAAGCTTATTATCATCCACTTAAGACCTAGAATATCTATTTTTTTACCACCATAGCCTACAGGTTTAATATCGGGAACGTCCCAGTCTTCCATCTTACTCATTTCTCCCCATACTTTGAGATACATGTCTTACTTTATTCATAACTAAACGAATTATAGAATGTGGTTTTTCCAGCTTATCAGTGCTTTCTGTAGCAATGTTAGCACTATTGACAATGTTACAACATGCTTCATTAGGAATGGAGGAGCCATCCACACACAGCATTAATTCATGAATGTTTTCACACGTATCATCAACTTCTTGTACATACTGGGTTTTAGAGTTGCACACCTTAGCAAGATGTTCCATCTTTCCACATGCTCTACAAATAGCATTTCTAGCCATGCACCTAGTGCTTGAAGCGATATGGCCAGGAGCACCACACCGATTACATTTAAAACTACGTGTAGTGCTCCATGGAATCATATTTCCTGAACGGCCAGTTTCAGTAGGCTTATTAAGAGGCTTGGATTGCAATTTCCCTACATTCTTCACTGCTTTAGTTTCATCAACACATGCATGGATCTCTGATGCTTTAGAATCTAAATCTTTTGACCCCAAATCTTTTAATGTCACTTCCTTTGGTGCTATTGAATTGCTACACTGGTCCATTTCTTTTATCCATAGATCAGTATGTTCAAGACCTTTAGCTCTTTGTATTGTTTCTTCTAATGTACAATCCTTAATGAGCAGTTTCTCACGCACCCTTTTATTATTAGTGCACCTGACAATTTGATCACGTATGAGTGAATCCCCTACTCCCTCAAAGCAGCAAGTTAAAGAAAGTCCCCATAGTGCGGCTACATAAGTTGCAATGTCCTCATCTGGTTTCTGTACACGACCAAACAAAATTATGCCTTTCTAGCACAACATTAATCTTGGTAATAAACCTCACTTCTAACATTTGCATGCTCATTTCATAATCATTAGTAGGTTGCCCATCACCAATTCCTAGAAAAATTTCAGGGAGATTCTCATATAACCGTCGACCTTCAACGCCTAGGTGATGGAGCAAAATAGCTTGTTTAGGTACAGGACCATATTTATCCGCACCAGTTGCTAATATATAAGTTAGGAATAACTTCTTCCACTCCTTCCAAGGAATAGAGGGATCACCAGGGGGATCACCAGGGGTAGGAAGAAAGAAAGGGGGAGCTGCTAATCCTTGATCGGTCATTATAGCTGGTGAAAAATAAGGGATAGGTAGTAGAATGATTCAAAATTGAATAAGAGTAACAGCTCTGCAGATAAATTGTTGAAAGAAGGAAGTTAAGAACAATAGGTTAAACTGTTTATAATCTAAAGCTCATCTGAAAAAAAAATGATGTTAGAGAAAATAAGAAACTAAAATAATAAATTACTGTTAGCACGTTAGCAGTTGAAGCAGTTCAGTCGCTGAAGCATTTTGATAAAATCTTTCCTTGAAATCGATGAAAACAAGGGATATGATGAAGAAGTTCCAGGAAGTATAAAGTAGTGGTTGGAGGTTTTCCCAACCTCTTAAGATGGCCGCCGAGCGTGCTGTGCATCACTGTCTAAGGTAGGTTGGGCACAGTAGTTCAGGAGATTGTCCCAACTCATTAAAATGACCGCCGCGTTGCTAGTGTGCGTGCGTCTTGCGTATGGATTGGAGAGCTGGTAGATAGTTGAAAGATGCCTTCCAGTCGCGAGCAGACTTCACATGGAGCACTGATGGTTATTTGAAAGATGCTTGCTACATACTCATGAGCAGACTTCACGCAATGTAGAAACGGTAATCGTGCATATTTTTAAAACATATTTTGTTTTCTTTTATCAATTTGCGGTTAGATGAAATAGCGTTGAATACGCTAATCACGGAAGCAGTCCAGAGTACATAGTACGCAAAACAGACCAGACGCTACCAGTGCAGTGTAAAATACCACAACTTAGGACGCGCTCAGTGCACTCCGTACCAAAGAGGGGATAGTCAATTACAGAAGCATTGCGCAGCACACTCGGTCGTGTAGGAAGAAAGGGCCAAAATCTTAGAGTATAAACTGCAGAAACTTAGTGATAGTCCCAAGCACGAAATAAGTTCAATAGTCACAAATGCTGGATGAGTTATTATAGAATAAATAAATGTGAAAACGCTGGACTCTTGCAAGATACAAAGTACGTACCAAGACTTCAGTATCTTGATAATTCATCCAGGGAAACGCTGGTTTTTTCTTCTTAAAACGCTGGGTTCTTCTTAACATGTACCAGAAACTTGGTAATTGTTCCAGGGGTGGAGGTACTTGAAGTCTGCCCACTGCACAGACTGAGTCCTTCGTCGCCAATGTAAAGATCCACTCCAACTCAGGAATAAAGTTGGTAGTCTTTATTAGTAGCATACAGGATATGTACCTCCAGCTTACTCTTCCAGCTTCACAGCATCAACTCCTCCACTTCAAAGATCAACATTCCATCGTAGCAACAAGCCTTACATTCTACCATTGAGTAGACTCCACAAGAGCACTAGTGGTTGCATGACAAATCGAGAGACCACCAAAACCTGCAGCACTTTCACCAGATAAAGTGCAAGAAGAAATGTAAAGAGAAGTGGAAGGAGAAGAAGAGAGTGAAGATCAAATAACCGAAAGACAAGTGCAGGTGCATGAAATAACACAAAGTGTTATCGAGGTCTCAAGTAGAGAAGTAGAAGAAACTGAACCACAAATTAAAAGTATCTGTGAAATTGAATGAGGATAGGAACAAGATCCCAGTGAAGGAACAAGTTCTGGGACAACAAGCATCAGGCAGAGTTGCCAAGGAGCCTTGCAAAAGAGAGAGTTAGGAGAAGCACATCAATAGCGCAAATCCCAGAGGCAGTGTCTGAAGAGAGTGAGACAGAAGACAAAAACTATTTTGATCCACATCATCAAGTTCACAGGATGCTTGGAAGAACTCGAGTACCTTGTCAAAGGTATTCTGTACCTGAATGGTTTTACTACATAAATGCAGCACTGAATGTGAATTTAGAAGAACTGTGCAACATGAATCCTGAACTGTTAGAACCCCCTTGAAAGTAAGAGAGACATTGCTACTTGAAAGACTCAATTTGGAAAAGTAAAAATAAACTTGGTGCAATCAGATGAAACAACTCTGAATTGCCTATTAGAGGTTTTTGTTTTAACTATTAGTTTATCAGAAGACTAACCTAGATCTGAGAAGAAAGTTACAGAAGAATAGGGATAATTATTTAGAAGAACACGAAGTAGGGTTAAGAATTGTCTATTAGGGAAGTGCTCTAACAAGCAAACTAAGAAAAACTATTAGGCTTGAAAATAAAATTGTCTTCTAATCATTAAGGCAAATTAACAAAGTACTGACTTAAGAACGATGTGTTTCATAAGAAATAAATATAAATATATCATGTCCATGGTTTTCATAATAACAGTAGTAATGATCATAATAGTTTTAGTAGTATTTTATCTAACCCCTGAATTAGAGCCTCCACGGGACTAATGTCACTAGTACATGTGCACAACATTTTAGTGATAGTATTTTTCCTAAAACATTTGTGAGTTATAAGAAAAAGATTACTCTACTAATGTATACCCCAGACTAGTTCAAGAATACATTAATGCCTCTGACATTAAGGATTGTTGTGTTTGTACACACTTGGCAACTTCTGTTTCTGATGAAGTCACCTATTATCATATCCATTTGTCTTATGCAGTGTCTTGTATTATTTTGCTTTCATTAGTTTATAGGCGAGGACACTACTCAAATTATGATTTAGTGCTATGTAGAGTGCCTTTAATAGAGAGCATGAACTTCCACCCGCAAGTAAAAACAATGGACACTGTTTGGTATTTCTACTTTCCACACTTGCCTGTAAATAGTGTGAAAGCTTACAAAAATAACGTAATATGCCCTAATGCGACCTGCAGAGAAGGCTTATAATATGGCTTCAGAGAAAAAGTACATGAACATGACAAAGACAGCAGACAGAAAAGGGCATGTTTTAGAAAATGCATGGAAAATGGAACAAAACGAATTTAGAAAGAAAAGGGTTTATCCAAAACTTAGACTCAGACTCAGATGCACAGGGAAACATTTGCTTTTATAAAAGAAGAACTTTAAAAAGGAAAAGACATGTAGGGATGAGCAGTTGCAAACATACATTTGAACTAATGGGAGGGTCATACCAAATTTTACAGGGAATCGAAAATGTAAGACTAAGAGTATATTACATTTGTGAACTGAATGCTTACTACCTATTACCTGCTGATTGGGAAGGAACCTGCTATTTAGGCATACCAATTCTAAAGATGTATCATGCTACAAGCACAAAAGCACTAACATTAGTTCCATCACACAGACAGAAATGCAGTACAGAGACAGGAGCTGCTTTAGTAGGAGACATATTTGGAGCACTGATACCACCAGTAGGGATCATACTAAATGATGAAAAGATCAGAAAACGAGCTACCGTAATTGAAAAAATGGCGACAAGCACATCAGGAGCATAACTCTTAATTAACACTGAATTCATTTCTATGAAGGTCCATGACTTTGCTAGATCGTCTTGCTTTGGGCATCATACTCGCTGAAAAGGGAGGGGTCTGTCACATGCTGAAATGAACTCACTGCTGTGCATTCATACAAGAGGAGAGCAAGCAATTAGAAGGCTTTGCAAGGAACATCTCAGGTCTAGAACCTGAATTACATGTTTTGGAAACACCAAGTTTATACGAGAATTTTGGGAAAGGATTGAGCACAATTGGAAATTGTTTTTCGACAGCTTGGAAGGGTATAATAAAAGTCATACATATGCCAATATTGATAATAAGACTTTGCATAATATTCCTTTACATCCTTTTTCTGAGCTATAAATACTTCTTGAGCAAAAGACAGGACAATTTTCAAAGAAAAAGAGACATGTGCAATAACGAATGACGATTATCTGAAATCACATCAACACTCAAGAGGAATCAAAAGA
This sequence comes from Triturus cristatus, assembly GCF_964204655.1. Lineage (NCBI taxonomy): Eukaryota > Metazoa > Chordata > Amphibia > Caudata > Salamandridae > Triturus > Triturus cristatus. Next base: position 647,743,229 of record NC_140585.1, read on the forward strand.
AAAAGACGAGACACATCTGAAGACGAAAGTGCTATCTAGACGTAAATTCTTATATGAAACCAATTTGTGTGATGATTAAAATCATCAAGAGGTAGGGATTTGAAGGAAATGTATTAAAACATAAGATTCTACTTGCAGACCATGTTAGAATTGCACTTTTAGAATGTGTTTAAATTACTGCAGTAATGTTTTGTTATGTTATGTTATGTTAATTAGAACTTGTAGAGCGCTCGTTCACCAACAGGTTTCTTTGCTCTGGAAATGTTACTTTCCATTAGGGGTTACTAGTTAGAAAGGTCCAGGTCTAGCTGTAAGCTTGGGTGAAGAGCCAGCATCTTGCTAAAGTGAAGGAGTTCTGACTAGAGTATCAATGGGGGTGATAGTGGGGGGGGGGGTCCCACTACTGAGAAGCATGACCCTCCTGTTGTTTTGCCTCTAAAGTTTGGTACCTCTAATAAGTTCAAGTGCATGGATCTTAAGGTGTGGTGGGGGTGTACTTATGAATTTTTGAGGAAATGTGCTTTGGGCCAGTCCTGTGTAAGGCTTAAACAGGATACAGCCGGTTATAAACATGGAGCGCTGCTTCTCTGGGGGCCAGTGCAGCTCTTTTAGCAGCGGCTTAATGTGACATCATCTGCCTTGTTGGTATATAATTCTGGCTGCCTGATTTTGTATCAGCTGCAGACGATGTATCTGGTTGCGCTGGAGGCCTAGATATATTGAGATGGCATAATTGATTCTTGATAGGATCAAGGAAATGAGGATTTGAATACACGCCTCTCTGCTGAAAAATCTTCAGATTTTCCTCAGTTTCCGCAGTTGAAAGAATCAGGCAGAGGTGACCGCTCCAATCTACGTGTTCATGTTAAGATCTGAATCAAAGTGTATGCCTAGGCTTTTAATCGAGTTTTCTTTTATGCAGGGGGGAGCCTAGCTCATTGGGCCAGTGGGCGGGGGACCAATGCTGAAATGTATTGTTGGGGATGATGATTTCCGTTTCTTCTGCGTTGAGTTTTATTTGTTTTTCGCTCATTCAGTTCATGATGAACAGCATGGAGTTTTTGAGAAATTCCTTGGAATCTGTAGATTCGTTGCTGGGGAAGACCAGCTGCATATCGTCAGCATAGTTGTAGATTTGAACTCCCATCTGACGAAGTGCGACAATGAGAGGGCAGATATATATACTGAAGAGATGCGGGGATAAGGAAGAGGCTTGTGGTACTCCACATTTCAAGTTTACTATGTCAGATTTGTACGGAGAGAGCCAAACTGACTGTTTTCTATCTGCAAAAAATTATTGAAACCAATTCAGGGCAGTGCCACTGAGACCTTCTGCAGCCATACAGACCACCAAGATGTCATGGTTGACGTATTGAAAGCTGCAGACAGGGCTAGGAGAATCAAGGCTTTAGTGCTGTCTACATCAGCCTTCCCCTTTAGGTCATCCATAACAGATAGAATAATGGACTCAGTGGAGTGGGCTGCGCGGAAACCTGCTTGATGTGATTCTAAGAAATTGGTGTTTTCAATAAAGGTGCTGAGATTTTTTGCTACATGTGTCTCCAATACTTTGGCCAAGAAGGGGAGGAGGGATATTGGCCTATAGTTGTTCCAGCCTCTGGGGTCGACTCCTTGTTTTTTCTGAAGTGGAATAATCACTACTTCTTTAAAGGCTTGTGAACTATCCCTTGGGTTAAGGAAAGATTCAGAAGAGAGAGAATGGTCTCTGGAAAAACTTTAAAGATGGATTTTTGTATTTCCGGTGGACATACATTGTTTGGGGAGCCTGATTTTATTTTGTTTAGGTACTCCAAGAGTTGATCTTGGCCTATACATCGGAGGGTGGTCATGGTGTCCTTGTTGGTATTTACAGACCAATTTTACACCTCCTCATGTTTGGTATCAATGAATTCCTGAATTTTCTTAATTTTTTAAGTGAAAAAATTACTTAGGTCATTGCAGAGTTTCTGTGTGGCGGGGATAGGTGGGGTTACACGATCGAGAATTTGATAGTTCCCGTACTGTGTTAAAAATATATTTGGTTTTGTTAGTTGAGTTTAACACCTTGTTGGAGAAAAAAATGTTTGCCTCCATTATGGCATGTTTGTAGTTCATGAGATTGATTTTACAGTGTTCATTGGATTCAAGTGAGTAGGAAATACGCCATTTCTGTTCTGCCTGACATGTTTTGAGCTTGGCTGAGTTTAGCTCTTCAGTAAACCATTTGGGTGCTTCATGTCCCCTAATGCGTGAAGTTTGAATTTTTAGGGGGGCATGAGAGTCGATGGCCTTCCTTTGCCAGTCTGCAATTTCTCTCTCCAGGTTTTCTACAATATCCTTGCTTTTAGGCAGCTTATGTTTTAAGGTGTCACATAATGAATTCAAATGAATGTGATGCCAGTTTCTAGATGGGACCTTTTAACAGGGTGTTGTTTTGCGAATAGAGATGTCGCCTATCGTTAACCTGATTATATGGTGGTCGGACCATATACAGGGTTGTATTTCAAGGTTTTGAAGGGTAAGATTGATAGACCATGCTTGGTCAAGTGTGTCACCTTTATTGTGTGTGGGTGCTTGAATGTGTTGTGATAGGTTCAAACTTTGTAGGGCGTCAGTCAGTTCCCTGGCACTCTTTCCTCCTGTTTCTTCATTGGCCCAATAGTTTAAATCACCACTGACCAGGACTTTAGAGAAATCGATGGCCAGAGATGCAATAAAATTTGCAAAAGTTTTAGGGAAGTTTGGCATAGGTATGGGAGGTCTATACATAGGTGTTGGACCCGGCCTCATAACATGGCTCTACTGGTCCCCACACCACCTAGCCTGGTGCCGGCAGCCCCAATCCCCCGGCCTCACCAAGCCGTTCCACCAGAACACACGCACTCGACCCGGACATCCTCGTCCATGGCCTCTCTCCTTTCGGCCACCCCGGGCCGCGTGCCCACTTCATGCACCAAGATGGCCGCCCGGCCCAAGCGCGACCCGGGCCTAGAGGCGCCACTCCGGCTGGAGGACATCACGCTTCCAGGGGTTGAGAGAGGGAGGAGCAGTTTCTATTGCACCTCTGAACTCCCCTGGGACGATGGGTTTCGATCGGCCCTCCGGCCTCCCTGAAGGCTGGCTCCACGCCTGCTGGGTGTCTGGGACTCCTCCCGACCCGGCCCTGAAAGGATCAAAAGACAATGGCAGGAAACCCCCGACAAGCGACCCCCAGGTGACAAGACCCCTGCCTGCACAGACTCCGGACATCAAAGAGGGGTCGACCTATAACAAGGGGTGCTCTGGGACTGTCCGGCAGATTCGACGCTGGAACAACGAGAGCCTGCTGACGCGGTCGCGGCTCCTGGAACTTAGAACCACTGAGCCCTGCTGAGTGACTCGCGGCTCCCTGAAGATCGTAAGACCTCCAAACTTGTACCTGAGCCCTGCTGAGTGACTCGCGGCTCCCCGAAGATCGTAAGACCTCCGAACTTGTACCTGAGCCCTGCTGAGAGACTCGCGGCTCCCCGAAGATCGTAAGACCTCCGAACTTGTACTTGAGCCTGCTGAGTGACTCGCGGCTCCCCGAAGATCGTAAGACCTCCGAACTTGTACCTGAGCCCTGCTGAGTGACTCGCGGCTCCCCGAAGATCGTAAGACCTCCGAACTTGTACTTGAGCCTGCTGAGTGACTCGCGGCTTCCACAGACTCCACTGGTCCCGCCGGACCCCACGACAACCAGCCTACCCCCCAGCTCGAGGATTGTGAGCTGTGCGCCGGGTACATCCTTACCTTGAACTTTTGTGCCAAAGACTGTCCCGCTACCCCCTATCCCTTCCGAGACTCATTGAGCCCGCGCTCTCCTTGTACATATTTGCAGTGCTAACCTGTTTGATAAAGATTGGTTCCTGAGAACGCACGGTGTGTTGTTTCTGTGTCGTGTGGTGCCGAAGTACGATCCTCGATACGAGACTTCTCCTCCTGAGGTGTCTCCCGCCAGTGCCCGGCTACGATATCTGAGGGTGGGTCTCAGGGTAGTCAGGACCCCCTTTCCGGGCTCCTCTGAGGTCGCCATCTAACAATAGGTACACATATTATGGTACTGTTTGGAAAGTCTAGCTTGAAGACTAGGCTGTCCACTAGTTCTAGCTCCAGTGGAGAGACGTTAGTGGCGGGTAGTCTTTTTTTTTATGGCGGCTGCCACTCCCCCCCCCTTTTTTTCCTATCGTTCTATTTGAATATAGGAAGTAGTCATTTTCTGGGAGTGCTGCTAGAATGTCAGGGATAGATTCTTCCATCAGCCATGTTTCTGTCATGAACAGTATATCGGGTGAGTGAGTGTCAAGTGGGTTGAACAGTTCTAACTTATGCTTGACTGCGGACTGGGTGTTTAAGTACATTATATTTAGTTCCTTTCCTGATTGTGTTCTTTTTGGGCTGTTGGGTACAGTACTATGGCTTAGGATTTGGCAAGAGTCTCTAGTCTTACCAAACTCCAGTGACCGACCAGATAGGGCAAGGCAAAGTTCATCTAGTACTTGTTGACAAGGCAGGTTAAGAGGTTGCTTGACCCATGGGCCTAAAACTTTGAGCTCTGTTATAGTTTAAGTGATTTCATATAGAAAAATGACATATAAACAAATTGTGCCCATTTCATAATGTGAACAGAATCCTTCTAATGTATGATTAATAAATGCAACATATTTCATTACTAATTAATATTGTAGGAGAAACATATTTGCTTGTAGAAAATGGAATATGTACAAACATTTTTTATACTAAGCTATCATTTTTAAATGAGCACTTTTAGTTAGGCCTCAAGCTTTTTTCTCTCGACTCTTACTCACAGCTTAATAGACATTTATTTAGAACATTTTGCTTAGCACCAGCAACTTGCCTAAGAATGTGCTGACTTTGAATCTGTTACATTTTGTTCCCTCATCTCATAATTTATCATTCATCTTAGTACAATGAGAGTTGCTGTGTTTGTTATAACATGTAATGATTTAGACATTTTATTTGTGCTGCATCAGAATATTATCGCTAGTTTCCCTCTGAACTCAAATAAGCTTTTGTCTTAACACTGAAACTCATAGTGCAACCTTTAATTTAGGGAAGAAGTTTCGCTTGAGAACTTTCCTTCATGTAACAGAGTCCTGAAACAATGTTTAAACAATATATTGACGTGAATGTTTACTGTGGGAATCAGGAAAAGAGACATTAGAAACTTGACGACACCATCGGATAAGCGGTTTCCATTGGAGCAGAAGAGTCCATGCCTAATATGTTTGATGCAGTGTTGTGTGGTTTTATATTAATGAGTGTTCCTAGCTAGTTAGCAGACCAGATGTGAAGAGAGAGACCCAACAAACACTGATACAAGACTGAGAGACCCAGATCTATCATCCCTGCCTTTCTCCAGACAAGTTGATCTTTTACTTGTTACTGTCGGCTATAGCTAAAGGTGACTTATTTTGTTCTATCTAAGACCCTTTTCTGATCAGTGCTACTGCAGAGATCATTCTATTACTAACAGTTACTACTGCAGCTGTAGGGAACTCCTTTGAGTTTCCAGAATGACTCTTTATGGGAAGTTCTTCTTATATTCTCACTTTGCTCTTTTCCGAGAGGAACTCTTTATGGGTCCTATTCAGAATAGTTTATGCCCCTTCGCAAGTTTAATGACGCTTTCCTTTATGGAACAATGTGTATTGATTTATGCTTTCACTAATCAATCTTTTATCAATATTTCTGTAAAAGGATTAATTTTATTGAAAATGACCAAACTATACTAATCTTTTAAGATAAATAAAGGTGTTGAAGACTTCACCAACCTCTCATCATTGACTGAACATTTAACATTCTAATTGTCAAGTATATATACATAGTTTATGTTTTCATACGGTGGCAAAGGTCCATTGACCTTTTACAAGAGCAATCAGTATTTCCCAAGGACAAAATTTATAAGTTGGGTGTTACATTTTTCAACCATAGATGGTTAATGGTTAATCATCAGGCTCCTGCAGGGTACTGCCTTTAATGCTACATCAGTAGATCCATAGGGATTGTGAAAAATCAAGTGTAGCAAATAACCAACGCCTATTCAGCAGGAGAGTGGTAAGGGTGAGGTACGTAGTTGGTGATACATTTTGGAGCATATTATATTATTAAAGCACTGTAATTTACAGATAGCACATTTTCATGCAGTTTTACTGATAAAACTATATACTACACAAATTATAATATCTGGAAATTGGATTTCAGCAAATATATATAATTTGCACATCACTGCAAGTAGTGTCTTGATCTGTTTTGATACCATTTTAAAATATGTATTTCTGTTCACACTTCAGAATTGCACACAAATGCACTCCGTTTGGGCCTTCTGAACTGCTGATATATTTTAAAATATGTACAGCTAATTTACATGTGTTTACATTTTGATGAGTTAGAAAAATAAATTACATTGTACTGCCTTTCCTTTCACCCTACCTGTTCCTCAACAAGATTGTTACATAGTTTACTTTACAAAAGCCTCTACCACCAATGTCGACGTTAAAAGAATGAGCAGCAATTTCTCAGAAGACAAAGCCTGATATTTAGCCTCTATCTTTGAATGCACACCAAAGGTGAAAAGATAAAAACAATATGTAAAGGCCTCTTTTTTGCTCATTTACCTTCTGAACTCCATTATGGTTATTTTGGGCTGCTGCAGCACCCATGTACTCCTACTTTGAGCACCTATGGCTACAGAAGAAGGAAGTTAGATTTTGGCATATTTCTTGAAAGGTAACTGGGATGAGCTACAATGATTTTGATGCCACCAGAGGACTGTAGATTTGGAACACTTTTTTCTGGAAACTCCTTGTGATTTCAACCAGAATTAAAAGTGTTCTTTTTTTGCTTTGGTGATTTATGGGTCATTTTTTTTGTTCCACTTCTGTTTTTAACTGCCATTTTCCCTTATGGTCATCATTGATTCAACAGTTGTCTTCCTGCTGTTGGTAGTATCTTTCAGTTGTTGTTTCGGAGACTAGTATTTGAGGGCTCAAAACACATTTTGATAGAGGTGATCAGGAATCTCTGTGACAGTTGTCAGTGTTAGGGATTCAATGGCCATAGAAAATTACGCAAATAGCATGGGTTGTTCTTCAAATACCATTTTTGTTGCAGTGGACTAGTATGCAGCCCTTTGTCACTTTGGGTTTTGTACCAAGTTTATCCATTATTATGAAACTGACTAAGGCTTGGTTGGACAAAAAAAGGAAAACAGGCGAAATCTGTAGCAAAGGGATTGTAATTAATATAAGTTCAGGGTTGTGTGTGTTGATTGTTACATTAATAGGGGAAGCCTAGGTTGACCATGCTGACATTGATTGTCTGGAACTTGCTACAGTGTTTTCTGCTGGGTAAATTAGTTGCTTAGTTTCAACGACTAAAAGTCAACAACAATCACACAATTTGTTATGAATTGGATAAGTCAAAGCACACCAAATGAAGAACAAACTTAATATGTATTATTTATATATCATTTAAAGGCTTCATGATATATAGGGCTGTAACACAGTTAAATCACAGAACAAAAAACACAAGATTGATGTAACATGAAGTTACAATGATGTGGGATGACACTATTAAGGGCATATTCACAAAAGCTAACAGTTATAAAAGACATTTCAGGACAAAGTATAATGCTCTTGAAGAATCTGTCCTATTATAGTATGTGTAGTTCAGCTTGCGCCCTGTCTTGACTTTGACAATGATTTATAAGGTAAAGTGACTTCAGGACATGGACAGATTAAGTGGCAGATTTACAAGTCCTTTGCGCCACTTTTGCATCATTTTTAACATGGGAAAAATGACGTAAAGTGGCGCAATGGGCTTGTAAATCTGGCCCTAAGCATCGACGTTGCGACCCAGGATATGTGTGTTATTGTATGAACATCAAGAGGGTCTTCCGGAGAACTGGTATGTAACCTGCAGACAGCCAAGATGAATGTATGATAATGTGCATGCACGGTCAAAAGATACCCTGAGAAGATGATCAGATATGTTTTGGTGCCTGGAATTCAAGAACAGATTTAAAAGGTGAAAATGCATTGTTTAAGCTAGTCAAATGACTTAAAATGTGATCCTTCCCACAGATAGTAATAACATGATGGCTAATGTCTACACCTTCAAATCTGCCTTTCACACTGCTTTTTTTCTAGGCTATTATAGGAAAATGCCTCTTTTTGCATGATCACCCCCATATTTTTTAAGCTGATGCTGCTGTTTTTTTTTACTCTGTGCAATGGGACATTACTAACCAGGTCCCAGTGCATGTGCTCTGACTCCTAAAACCTGCTGAAATTGGCTATACTCCTAATTGGCATATTTACTATAACTGTCTCCCTAGTATATGATGCATAGTGTACTCAGGGCCTGTAAGTTAAATGTGACTGGCGGACTGCAGCACCCATTGAGCCACCACTAGAGTGACAATGCAAAACATGATGCAGACCTACCAATGAAGTCTGCCTGTGCAGTTTTATAACTGCAGATTCAACCTACTAAAATAACACCTTTTAAAAGCCCTAATTCCTCCTTTTAAATATTAGTAAGTAACACCTAGTAGACATTAAATCCCCATAGGGCAGGGTGCATTGTATTTAAATGTAGGACATGCAGACGTTTAATGTTAAACATGCCTTTACAGTGGCAGTGCCCAAAAAGCTATTTTCACCTCAGTAGGGTTAGCTGTTCTATTGGAAAATATTGAGATACAACAATACATTTAAAATTGTTAAATCAGCCTAGGAAACGCCTACAAAGTTCATTCTTGAACTTTTTGAAATATTTATTATAGGCCCCATTTACAGGCAAAATCGGATTTGTAATAGATATTTTGCAAAAAATGTTCAAAGGTCACTTTTGCCTGCCTAAACCCTCTAGAAGCACATATGCATCCAACTGTCACCCAGGAGCTGATAAACCCCTTTGATGAGGTGTGATCTTGCTCCCAGAGCGGAGACAAAGGCCTTGGGTGTGGGGAGGTGGCATGTATCTCTTACAGGATGACCACCAGGGTCATACTGAGGATTTGATTAATTTCAAAGGGGCCTACCCTGTCACCAGCAGGTGCTAGCAGGTGTAGCTAACATCTAGCCTTGCTGCCTCCTTTGTCACCATAGTCAGCCAGGCACCTGCTGCACGAAAACTAAAATAAAGAAAGTCAAGACTTCTCTTGGCAAGGCAAAAGCAAGTTTACTGTTGTGTCAGGGAGAGCATCTATCCCCATACAGGTAAACAGCTCGTCTTAATTTGCTACTCACAGGCAGAGGTTTACATACATGAAAAATCTCCTGACATTCCAATTATCTCAAAAGCCAATAACAGGTCAAAGAATACATTAGTAAATCATAAACGTTTACATAAACATCACATCACCTGTGTCCTTTAAACTCGTAACCTTTTCTCTACATTCTCCTATTGTAAGTCTAACAAAGCTTTAGTACATCATTAACTTCCTTTCAAACATGCGTGTTTATCGTACTGCTCCGAAAACTTCTTATCTGACTTGTGCGTATTTAACTGAAGTTACCTTTCACCTACATTTTCTAAGCCATGTCTCTATTTACAATGAAATATGTGCTTGTGTGCTGTGATTGCAGTCTCTTCAATGTTCATTAAACATGTTATTACATTTAACTAAAATTTGCTGAACGTCTAGGGTAGCGGGATTTCTTCAAATTGTATTCTCTCCTTAAAATTCCCCTCTCTAGTTGATATTTCAACTACTTTCTGTAATCCTGAATCTGCACTTGGTATCAAATGATATGTATTACCTAAGCATTTTCTACTTGTGTAGGTGTCCTAACTGTAAACACCTCTCCCGCCTTTGTAACTATCTCTCCACAACAAGCTATAATTAATTTGAATTCCAAAATACATCAAAAGCAACAGCATGAAAAATGGCAATAAAGTCTTAAACAGTCCTGACATCCAGTATGGTAGCCAATCAGACCACCCTCTAAACCATTTATCTGGGGGACTTCCTTAATCCACCATTTTCTTTTATAGATTGCGCAACGTTTGAATGTCAAGCAGTTCCTATCTTGACACAATCTTCCTTCCATGGCTGTCATAAGATCAAGTACATAATGATGCTACATTATCATAATTCTCTCATCATGCAGCTCTGCCTTCATGGCATTGAATTCATTTTTAGTGGCATTAATCGCCTTTAGGAGTTCCCATCTAATTATTTGTAGCCATTGAGAATTTCTTTTGCCTGAACAAATGGCAGAACACTTCCAAAAGAACAACTGAGCATCATTGGACAACGTGTGTTCTTGGGAAACATCCTTCCAAGTGTAAATATCATAATATTCTGCAGCTCTTCTCCTCCAGTGATGATGTAACAAAGTTGTTGGATGGCTCATGGGGTGATCATGCAATGTTGAAATATTGACTTCTGGGATAACCAAGACTGGTTTGTGAAAAGTGACTAAAGGACAGAGGCCATTCCACTTAGGTGGGATCTGGGTATATGGCAGTTCTACACACTGCCAACAATATTAAATGCAAAAAGGTTCAGCACTATACAGCATATTATAATGATTCCACATCCAATTTCAAGACAGTTAGCACACGAAAAGACATCCAAGTCCAAGATGTGTGTTTCTTGAAAGGGTTTCTCTTTATTTTTCTTAAAAGGATTTCTCTTTATTTTCTCAAAGGCAGAGAATCATAGCCAACGTATTTTGTCTCCCAAAGAGACTTCTTCGGGGCTTCACAGTGTGACACAAATGAAATTCATATAGATGTTTGTGCAGTTCAAGTGTTTGAAAATCCAATATTTGGAAAACTTCTGTATAGTATAAAATGTCAGCAGTGGCATAATAACCTGCAGCTTATGTGGTCCTCGTGTTTCAGTTCGAAGACCCTGAGACACTGTTAATTTGTTAGGTAAGGTCCACAATAGCCTCTACCCTCATATTTTTGGTATAAACTGCCAATAATAGTCAATGGGGCTTGAGGTGCCCCCCTGCATGTCGGCATTATCTATGATGGAATTGCAATTGATATTTCTACCTACGTTGACGGTGTTATTTCCACTGAAACACTGAGAAACATAAGTTAGTTTCATGACTGTCCGCGGACTCACTGTAGTATCTATCCAAGTGTATCACATATTATCATCACATATTTCCTTATTGTATCTTGGACTAATATTAGTGCCATTCCATACAGATGTGACTGTACAAGGAAACTCAATATTGGAATGCCATCGGTCACGGCCATAAAGTGATCCCATAATTCTAAGTTCTGGTCTGTGAGCACAAACTGGGGTAAGGGATTTACTAGGTAATTGTTACATCTGGTGGACTGGTGTATCAGTCCAAAAAAGCCTAAATCTAGTAATTTTTCTTTCCATTCTGTAGTCTTGTTATGACCAATTGTCTGGATTGGTGCTATTTCATTCATAATGTCCTGTCTAGCTATAAGAATGTCTAATATTTCTCCTAGGGAGTCATACTTTGTGGTGTTAATTCTAAATTGTGCTACTCTAACACATGTTGGCTGCATGTGGGCTTTGATCCTAATAAGGTAATGGTGCAAAAGACATAAAGCTTTTCCTGGGGACACTTCTCTAGTTGAATGTAATCTATCTGATGCTGCGGCATAGGGTATCAATGAGCAACCAAAACATCATTCATTTGTGCTTTCGAATCCTATTACTGACATGTGTTGATACCACATGTTATTTAGCGAGCTCGCATGAACATTATTGGACACATTATCCGTACAGACATTTCTCTTCACATGTGTGTGACATAAAGAGTGGAGCTTAAGCATGCATTACTATAGCAATGCAACAGTAGCATAAAAAGACATAAAAAGTCAAATAGAGCAGAAATATATTGCTTTTTTTCTCGTAAAATAGAAAACATTGTCCCAAAAGCAAAGGTGGAGGGGGTATCTTTAAAGTCACACTCTTCTTGCCCCCTCTTGTCCCATTTACATCACTGGCAGCACTTGATGTGAAGCAGGGTACATCCAAACATCTCATAGGTGTATCTATGGTTTCCTGCCATCTACCTTGAGGGCAGTGGGGGTGACCATCTTTAGAAACAAGGTCCATCAAAAAATTGATATTCTTCCATTTTCAGACATAGTTACAAAAGTAAACGTGTTGGCCAGTCGCCACAGGGTGGAACTACTGGTCATTGTTGGACACCTTTCTCCGGAAAACCTGTTTAGGGAAGAATTTAGCAGACTTTCTCAGCTCAGACAAAAATGCAGTACTGTGTGCTTCTGTGGTGCTTCATCTACAAAGGCATTTTTGGCACTTATATCTAGAGGGTTAGAGAATGTTGTGCATATGTTTGTATGCATGTATAGACACACATATATATGAACAAGCAATCTTCCCCTTTGAAGAAAAGACGAGGGACACAGCGGAGCATGGTGAGGCAGCTTTAATCAAATCTGTGGCATGACGTGTTTTGGAGTAATACCTTTTTCAAATGCCAAATGTTGAATTTGCAGTGGACTACTAGCAATGTCTTTAAATAGTCCAGCTTCTCTTTCTAATAAAGTGAGAACACCTGACCCCCAATGCGCTCCAGCACCACCCATGCAGATTACGATGGAAAACTGCATCTCCCACAATGCAGCGCAATGTTTGGCCGGGGCGGGTAATACTTGTTGCCTGGATTACAATACTCACAGTGAGTGAGTGGCCAATTGAGTGCAAGGTCAGGGATGTTTATGCAAGTCCAGATGTCACGAAGGCTGCCTCACTTGCCCCTACTTCCAGCTGCACTTTCCCACTATGGGCAAAAACTGGAGACGACGGCACAGTGTCCACGTCTCTCCATATAGTGATGGACTGTCACTGCCAGCAGTTTCACTTCCCTCGTAGGTCGAGTGGCGGTCCTCAGCTGCCGATAACTCGGAAAACCAAAAAAAGTGTTGCCACTGTTGCCTGTGATGCTGAGGACGCCTAATGGAAGAGTCCCTCCTGTGTGTCATAGGCAAACACGCCACATATGAACAAGAAATCTTCTCCTTTGAAGAAAAGACGAGGGACAGAGCAGTGCACGGTGAGGCAGCCTTAATCAAATCTGTGGCATGACGCGTTTCGGAGCAATACCTTTTTCAAATGCCAAATGTTAAATTTGCAGTGGACTACTAGCAATGTCTTTAAATAGTCCCGCCTCTCTTTCTAATAAAGTGAGCACACCTGACCCCCAATGCGCTCCAGCACCACCCATGCAGATTACGATGGAAAACTGCATCTCCCACAATGCAGCGCAATGTTTGGCTGGGGCTCACTTTGCCTCTGCCGCTTTGTTCGCCCTAAGTTGGCTGGGTATGCCCAGACGTGGGTCCCTTGCTCACTTTGCCACTGGATTCAAGATAACCTGGCTGATGAGGGCTGTTAGCCCAAAACCGGTCCTAGGATGCTTGTTTCCGGTCCAGGGAAGAAATGGCTTGGCAGTTCGGGCTGGACTGTTCCCATGAGGCACAGGGTCAAGAGAGATTTGAATACAGTTGTGTCTGAACTGGGAAAGCAAAGTGACCTAAAGAATGATGATGGATTCAACCCAGATCTGTGACTGGGGGTGAGTGTTTGAAAAGTTTCAGTGGTCCGTCCATCATCTCCTTGTGTTTGCTTTGTTCGACCTAAGTTGGCTGGGTATTCCCAGACGTGGATCCCTTGCTCACTTTGCCACTGGATTCAAGATATACTGGCTGATGAGGGCCGTTAGCCCGAAACCGGTCCCAGGATGCTTGTTTCCGGTCGAGGGAAGAACTGGATTGGCAGTTCGGGCTGGACTGTTCCCTTGAGGCACAGGGTCAAGACTGATTTGCATGTAGCTGTGTCTGAACTGGGGTGGGAAAGTGAGCTAAAGAATGATGATGGATACAACCCAGATCTGTGACTGGGGGTGAGTGTTTGAAAAGTATCAGCACTCCATCCATCATCTCCGTGTGTTTGCTTTGTTCGCCCTAAGTTGGCAGGGTTTTCCCAGACGTGGGTCCCTTGCTCACTTTGCCACTGGATTCAAGATAGCCTGGCTGATGAGGGCAGTTAGCCCGAAACCGGTCCCAGGATTCTTGTTTCAGGTCCAGGGAAGACATGGCTTGGCAGTTCGGGCTGGACTGTTCCCATGAGGCACGGGGTCAAGACTATTTTGCATATAGCTGTGTCTGAAGTAGGGTGGCAACGTGAGCTAAAGAATGATAATGGAATCAACCCAGATCTGTGACTTAGGGTGAGTGTTTGAAAGGTTTCAGCCCTCCGTCCATCATCTCCTTGTGTTTGTTAAGTACCTCAGTTTCATTATTTCCTACTTGTCCCTGTGCTAAAAGCACCCCAGTTATGCACGAAAACAACACACAATCAGGAAGAGAAGTTATCCATTTTAAGAACTCCTCTATCCCAGTTTTACAAAGTCCCACTCAAAATCACCCTCAAGATAGTTATCTATACCCCTGCTTACACTATCCAATAATTCTTCCTCTGTCTGTGGGATATTTTAGGTATCAATTCTTCAAGCCCCAAATCCTCAGGAAGTGCATTTATGTTGATGTATGTTTCCCAGAGACCTAAAGGTAATGAACATTAAATACCTAGGTGTTCAAGGATTTCTCCCATTAATGTATCATGAGATGGTGCTGGTATTGGTGCTCGGCTGGCATCAGTGCTGTTGAAGAGGGCGAGAATCTGATCATTATAAAGATAGATAATTCATTGGGGGATCTGCTGTGATTGATCATTTGCTAACTCTTGAGACATTCACCAAGCTCATTCAATGTTTGCAATTACTTTGTCTAAATCAAAACAATGGTACCATCACTAGTCTCAATGATATCACAGAGATCTTTTCAAACGTTCCTCTTCAGTCCTTAAGGGGCTCTGATACCCGTGCTGATGTCTCTGTTGTGTTGGTGTATACCGCTGTTGACACTGATGTTCTCTTTCAATGGGATGTGTATATCTGGTCCTGATGGTTAGTGTATTTGATGACTGTCTGTGTGATGAACAGGCTTTGTTCTGGCCCCTTCCATCTTACATAAGACACATCCAAAAAGTATTTTGTGTAGTTTCATGAGAAGAGTTTTATTTTGGCTTAATCAATCTGGCGATTTGCTATTATGGTTTCTAATTTAACTAATAAGTTGATCACTGTTTAGGTTTTCTCAGGAACCCCTAAATTTGAAAGGAGAATTTACTCCGGCTATTGCATCAATATTTTTTCTCCATTAATGTATCTTCCAGCTCCTTGAGCCGAATGTACAGATCCTTCTCTATAATTTTCTCTTTCTTTACAACTCTTCTGGCTAGTTATTCCACTGTGGTGTTTTTTGGCAGGGCAACATTCTGCTTGATATTAATCCTTACTTGGTCGTTATGCCTTTTGCCTACTTTGATTTTGTGTATGACCCATACTGTCATCGATCATGGAAAGCATATGTGGTGGTATAGTCTGTAATCCTGATCTGGCATTTCCCATATAATCAAACAATTATATTGTGATCATCTAAGCGGTGGCTGCTACTGCAGCCTTTTCCGTCGCTCCCTCCTTTGCTAGTTTTTGCTACATTAACTTGGCTGCTGCTTTTTTCATTATCTCTTGCTTATTCCTCTCTTTCTCTTGTTTCTTTTTACAAAAATATATTATGTGTGCCTGTGTCTCTGTCTCTGTCCAAGGTTTGGCTTCTAATGCCACTATGTTATGAAGATTATCCTGCACATCAGCGCGTAGACCCTTCTTTACCACACTATAAAACAACATATGTAAATTGATACTTGTATAGCGCACTACTCACCCGCAAGGGTCTCAAGGCGCTTGTACGAATACCGCTGTGGAACCCATCCTGGCTTTCCCTGTGAGGCGTCCACTCCTGGGCCCCCCCAAGGTGGAGGCCAGGCATCCTTAGCGTTGTGGGGGCCGTTGTGGAGATTAAGCAAGATATTGCCCAGAGTTGCAGAGTGGGACTCCATGATTGGAATGGTACCGAGGCAAGAATTATCAGGTCCGTGGAATTTTTGAGCCCAAGACCCGCCGAGGCAGGGACTTGAACCCTGTCCTGGGCTAGACCTCTGCATCAGGGTCTGCCGCTCTAATCATTGAGCCACACTTCTCCATAGCGTTTCCTCATGTTACTTCCCAACCTTGGCGTACTTCTTGAATCCATTTCTGTTTCATCCTACTGAGAAATTAGTTGGGGTCCTCATTTGGCTACATTGATTTTGACACAAGAGACTCCATGTCTGGCCTATCAGGAAACATTTTCCTCAGCTGATCCCAGACTATTGTCCGAACTGAGTTACTTGGGAACCCTTGGCACATGGTTTCAGTAAGGTTAACATTTCTTACTCTAGCCTTATGGAAGGCAGAATCTGTTTATCTCATATAAGAGAGCTAAGTAAACTCTTTAAGGGCAAATTTACAAGCTGGCGATAAAAAATTATCGCCGCTATTGCGGCCATTTTCGGGTGAAAAGCGGCGATAATTTTATCGCCTAATTAGCAAGAAACCTTGCTTTAGCGTGAGGATTCCTAACGCCCAGCTTTGCATCTCTAATGAAATGCAAAGTGGGCGTTCCTGACCTAACATGACAGGAGAAATGTCGCTAAGCGACATTTCTCCTATCATCAAGCCCCACGCTATGAAGCATAGCGGCAGGAAAAGTAGCGATAACCCCTGTTATCGCTACTTTCCTTATGCCTGCTTCAGGACTGACTTAGCCATGATATCCTATGGAAGGTGGATACCATGGCTAAGTTTGTGAGTCCCTATCAGCAAGCTAACGCCACACTACGAAAGATTATCGCTGGGTTTCCAGTGATAATCTCACGTTAGGCAGTTCGCGTGAGGATTTTTATCGCTGAGGAGATAAGCGTTGCTAAGAGCACGCTATCTCAGCGATAAAAATCCACGTTACCCGGCGATAATTATCCTCACGCTAAGAGCGCTGAGCAATAATTATCGCCGGGTGTTGCTGATATGCCCCTAAATCCCCCATTGCCAGGGTGACACCTGCAGTTTGTTTCTCAAAAGTTCTAATCCATTTCCCTGCTCCCTCTGTAAACAGCTTTTTGAGATTTTCCGTATCCATTGTGGCCATGGAATATAATGAAGTCCTCCAAACCCCTTCTGTATCAGGGGCATCAGGTGCACTTGAGTAAAGGGATGTTGGGGATTATGCTGTCTGGAATACTTTTCCCAAATGCAGAGACTCTGTCACATATAGGGACAATCCAAGTCTGGACCGTCGGGGATACAATCCTCAGCATCTGCCATGTCATGTGGATCAGAGGATCCTTCTCTTGGACATTGGCTCATCTGTGGGGCTAGGCCTTCAGTCCACCCTGATAAATTATCTGTATAGTGTACAACATTATACCAACTGTTTTCTCCTTGGGCAACTATCTCATTGGGGTGAGATCATTTCCATGTGAAACCTATTGACCGCTCAGCTATGGTATCAGTCTATTTCATAGTGTCAGTTCCCTGTCACCTCACACAATACTTTTCTGGGATATGGCTGAGCATTCGTTTCCTGAAACCATAACTGCTCGAGCTCTGTCACTTGGGGTTTCCTAGTATTGGAGAATGCGCCCTAATCTCCTTTTCTAGTTGTCTTTATAAACATATTAGTGTGGCTGGACAACCTCATTGATCTATTCCTATGACCAAAATCGATGAGGAGCTTTTCTCAGGTGCTAGTGTTGTATGTGGGGCATCTAGCCTCCTGAGATTTAAGTATTTCACCCATGTCATCTGCGTACCTATGTACTGATTCTATTCTGTTTGCCATCCTCTCAAAATTTCCCTGAAATCAATCTGATACATTATCGCAATGTTCTTCTCTCCCTGCATCTCTCCCATCTTTTCAATCTACGCTTTGTGACAACCATTTCTGAATGTTGTCTGGTGTAAATATAACATTCCCATTCTCTTTTTTTGCCAAGGTGGCAAATCATTCTCAGTCTTTTTTCAAACAAGTTAAATCCTCATCTTTCTATTGATGTACTGGCCATCGGGCAATACCAACAGCTCTATCTACACAATCCTTCCACCTTGCATCATCTGTATCTCTTCTTTGTAGGTTAGACACCTGCTCTTTGACTATGCTTCCTGTTATGTCTTTTTTGTAAAAAGTGTGATGTTGCTGATGAGATCTGTGACCGATAGTCATAATCTCCTGGACCCTGCCCTTCATATCTAATCTCCTGGGGAGAGGCTTGATCTAAATGTATTATGAACTGTGCCTACAATTGTCCTGAGAACTGTAAGTCTCCCACCCTTTTCTTGTTGTTTAGGAGTACTTGTGTTTTGTCCTTAATGTATGTAGGGTAACACTAGGGCGTCCCTTTGGAGATAATGGAGGGGTCATAACCTTGGGGTTCTCAAATACCACCGTAGCATCCTGTAACTGTGCTAATGGATAAATACCGGATACCTTGGGAAATTTACTTGTGGGGTCATTTGGGGATGGGGGAGTGGACAAGGGACAAGATATATCAGTATTTAAGGAGTTTTTAGGGTTCTCACAAAAGACTTGCCACAAGGCTAAAGTGGCTTCTCACTTCTGTAACTTAACTACTGTATATTTACCTTTAAGGTATGTGATAGTGTTATCTAAGATTTTATCTTCAAAGCCCCTTCCTTTGGCTAGGGATACGTGGGTTTCTTAGTAGCCTTAAACCATTCTTTACAATATTTCGGTGACCTTTTCTGATCACCTGGAAAGGTTTTCTACATATGGTATTAGGGAGTTTCCATAGTCAACTGTATTTCTAACAACTTTTTATAATTTACCTTTTTATCTGTCTACTCAATATTTATTTTCTTAAAATGTGTTCACTAGCCCTCACAAATAAGAAAATCTGCCAATTTGTCTTTTTAGTCATATGTTATTTGTTACAACAGTATACAACAAAATCACACTGTGGCAACATTTATATTTACATACACACACACTCATACTTCATCAACATATTTATAATATAAACACGTCAACTACTTCTAAATGTTAATCACATTTGTTTATACTAAACTATATACTAAGTCAGCAGCCACTAGTCACTTCCCATCATGCTCAGGTGAGGATACCCCTCAAACCATGCACCTCCTAGGCCATGTAATGACTTCTAGGCATTAGGTCTAGGATGGTGATTTGAATGTTCAGTTCTTACTGGAGGTAAAGTTTAGCAACATCGGCCTTTCACGCATCCCTCTTTCAAAATATTGGAACACATACTGGACTACAAACTTTGAATCCCCAGCATTGACCACGTCCAACTTTATATTGGGAAAAACAGTCTACCGCAGCTCCTTAACTTAAATTGTGTTACGCTTGTACACAATTTTGCATGTGAGTGGGGAGTCTGCAGTGCCCAGACTAAGTTTAGGCAGAAAAATATGTACTTTCTAAAAGGGAGAATTCTAGAGTAGTAGTGCCAAACCCCATATATCATTGGAAAGGGTTTCCCGCCCCGATACAAACGAGATCAAACATGACAGACTTATTAGGTCCCAGTCAGAAATTATCCCAGAAGGGGGGTTCCCAATATTAGCCTATGGAAGATTAGGCCTCACTGCAGTAGCAGGGGCTTGTGGCAGATATGCCAGTGTCACAATGTTTTAGGGAGAGCACCTGCACCTCAGCACTGTTTAGCAGTGGTGAGGCGCCCAGAGGCCTAAGTCCAACAAAAAGGCACTTTAAAAATGGGAAGCAAGAGGGCAAAAATGTAGGAGGAGACCACCCTAAGGCTGACATGTCCAACACGTGTCCCCCCCCCAGCTGAAAGTGGGAAGAATTACCCAACCTCTAGGGAGTTCTCATCACTAAGGTGGAAAAACCTAGAGAGACCGTCAGCATTGGTGTGGTCTACTCCGGGTCTGTGTTTCACCCTAAAGTCCATCCCCTGTAGGGAAATGGACCACCTCAATAATTTGGGGTTTTCGCCCCTCATTTGCATAAGCCACCTAAGGGGCTGGTGGTCAGTCTAAATCAGGAAGTGGGAGCCAAACAAGTTTGGACTCAGCTGCTTAACAGCCCAGACTACAGCGAAAGCTTCTCTCTCAATAGCACTCCACCGCTGTTCCCGGGGGAGTAGCCTCCTGGAGATGAAGGCCACTGGTTGGTCCAGGCCCTCCTCATTGAGTTGTGAAAGTACTGCTCCTATGCCATGCTCTGAGGCATCCGTTTGGACAATGAACTCTTTGGAGAAATCAGGGGCCTTGAGCACAGGAGCTTTGCACATGCCCTACTTAAGAGAGTCAAATGTTTTCTGGCAAGCCTCGGTCCAGATTACTTTCATAGGGTGTTTCTTAGAGGTTAGCTCAGTCAAGGGGGCCATAATGATGCCATAACCCTTGAAAAATCTGCAGTAGTATCCTGTGAGGCCCAGGAAAGCCCTGACCTCAGTTTGTGTCTTGGGGGGCTCCCAGGCCAAGATGGTTTCTATCATGGCCTGTATTGGCTGCACCTTACCCCTGCCCACCAAGTGTCCTAGGAAGACTACCGACCCCTGCCCTATCTGGCATTTGCTGGCTTTGATAGTCAGGCCTGCCTGCTGCAGGAACTGAAGCACTTCCTGGAGGTGACACAGACGGTCCTCCCAGCTGCTACTGAAGACAGCTATGTTGTCCAGGTAGGCAGCAGAGAAGGCCTCTAAACCAGAGAAAACCCGGTTCGCCAGCCGCTGGAAGGTGGCAGGAGCATTTTTTAGTCCAAAGGGCATCACTCTAAACTGGTAGTGGCCCTCTGGGGTGGAAAAGGTGGACCTCTCCTTGGCTCCATCCGTTAGGGCGATCTGCCAGTACCCTGATGTGAGTTCAAAGGTACTCAGGTATCGGGCAGCCCCCAGACAGTCAATCAGCTCATCCGCCCTAGGGATGAGCATCAGTCTTGGTCACAGAATTTAGCCCTCTTTAGTCCCCACAGAACCTAAGTTCAGGTGTGGTGCCCGGTGGGGCAGCTTTTGGTACCAGAACCACCGGACTGGACCAAGGGCTGTTGGGAGGTTCTATCACCCCCAACTCCAGCATCTTAGTGACTTCACTCTGGATGCTGGCCCTCACCTTATCTGACAGCCTGCAAGACTTGGTCTTGATAGGGAGGCTGTCCCCTGTGTCCACATCATGGGTACACAGGTGGGTAATCACAGCGATAAGAGAAAACACAGAGGAGTACTGCTCCAGGACCTGGCAGCAGTCCCTCTGTTGCTCAGGCATCAAGGATGGAGAGAGGACCACTCCCTCCACTGACCCGTCCTTCTCTTGAGAAGCAAAGAGGTCCGGGAGAGGTTCACTTTCCTCTTCCTCGCCCCCATCTGTCACCATCAGTAAGGTGAGGTCAGACCTCTCATGGTGGGGTTTGAGGCGGTTGGCATGTAATACCATGTGGGGTTGCCTGGGGGTCTTAAAGTCCACCACATAAGTGGCCTTGCCCTTCTTTTCCAGTATCTCGTATGGGCCAGTCCAACGGTCCTGGAGGGCACTGAGCTCTCCAGGTTCCATGACCCACACCTTCTGTCCAGGCTCTAACTCCACAGGGTGAGAGTTCTGGTTGTACCATTCCTTCATTACTGCCTGGCTGGCCTCTAAGTTGTCAGAAGCTTGCCTCCACAACGTAGCCATCTGGCTCCGGAAGGCCAGCGTGTAGCTCACTACATTTTGGGGAAGCCTCCTAGGAGTCTTTTCCCACCCATCCTTCACTAAGCTGAGAGGTCCTCTCACAGGGTGCCCATACAACAGCTTGAAGGGGCTGAAGCCCACCGCCTCCTGTGGTACCTCCCTGTAGGAGAACAACAACAGGGCAAGAGGACATCCCACTTTTTCCTCAGGCCCTCAGGCAGACTCCTGATCATGCCTTTTAGGGTCTTGTTAAACTTTTCCACAAAACCATTGGTCTGTGGGTGATAAGGGGTGGAAAACATATAAGTAACCCCATACTCCTTTCACATGGCTTGCATATAGGCAGACATAAAGTTAGTGCCCCTGTCAGACACAACCTCTTTGGGGAAACCCACTCTGGTAAAAATCCCCATCAGGGCTCATACCACTGCAGGTGCAGTGATGGTCCTCAGAGGGATAGCCTCTGGGTACCGGGTGGCGTGGTTCACCAGAACCAGGATAAACCTGTGACCAGAAGAGGTCGGCAGATCCATAGGCTCAACAATGTCGATGCCCACACTTTCAAACGGGGTACTAACGACAGGTAGTGGTTCCAGGGGGGCCTTCCGTTTGGTCCTTGTTTTTCCACTAGGTTGGCAGGTCACACAGGTGCTGCAGAATGTATCTGAGGAAATCCTCATCCTGGGCCAATAGAAATGTGGGACAACCTTAGAAAAGGTTTTATCTTGGCCCAAGTGTCCTGCCAAGGGGATCTCATTAGCCAACTCCAAAAGAAAGGCCCTGTAGCATTGGGGGACCACTAAGGCCCTTGATGACCCATGCACAGGAGCCTTGGGCTCACTGTAAAGGAGGCCATCCTCCCAGTAAATGTGATAGTTCCCGGAAGCATTGCCTGCTGCTTGGGCTTCGGCCTGTCGCCTCATGCCCTCAAGGGTGGGGCACTCCTTCTGTGCCTGACAAAACCCCTCCCTGGTGGGCCCTCCCTCCACCTGCCACTCTGCAGGCAGGGGTAGGCAGGTCCCCCAAGGGAGCAACGTCCCCCTCTGTGGACTCCGGTACGACCTCCTCAGTTGCCCCATCCATCTCACGGGGTGACTACCCCGGGGCGGGCTTCCCACACCCTCAGACTCTTCCCTTTTTAGCAGCTGGCTGGGCCATTTTTCCAGGCTCCAGCCCTGGTTGACTCCATTCCTGGGCAGCCATGGACCGTGTGGTAGCACAGATCCACTCTGGTAACCCCAGCATCTCCACATGCGCTTTGAGCTCTACCTCCTTCCAGGCAGTGTGCTCAATGTCATTCCCTAACAGACAGCCCACTGGCATGGCAGGGCTCACAGCAACTCTTAGAATGCCTGAAACCCCTACCCGCTCAAATGGAACCTGCGCCACGGGATAGTGACCCTCCCTGTTGTCAGCCATCACAACTGGGTGGAATGCATCGGGAATTACTTACTCTGGGGACACCAGCTGACTCCTTACCATCGTAATGCGGGCACCTGTGTCCCTCAGGGCCTCCACCCCCTGACCATTGATGGTGACCCACTGCCTATACTTGGTAGTATTTGAGGGCACATGGATCTTAGGAACCATCTCACTGTCTCCCAGGGACACTAGGGTCAACCCTGCCCCCTCACCCCCAATATCTAGGGACAGCTCCTCCCCTAGTGCTACACTAGCCACCCCGGGGTTTTTACCTCCAGTGGGAGGTGGTGCCCTCTTGCGACACTTGGGATCCCCCTTGTAGTGTCCAATTTCACCAAACTCATAGCACCGGACAGTTTTAGGCTGCTGACCTTTGTCAGGGTAAGTAGACTTTTGGTGGCCAGATTGGGGCGGGGACCCAGACCCTTTCCCTTGTGAATTGTTTTGGTGGCCTTTAGAGAACTCCTTTTTTATCTCCCCCCTCTTTCTTCTGGTTGGAACCCTGACCACTCCTTCGGGAGTCCCCCCAGATCCCTTGGTGGACACCCTGGTACTGATCCAGGTGTCCGCCTCCTCCGCAAGCTTTCTAGGATTAGTCAACTTGTGGTCAACCAGGTGTTTGCGCAGCTCTGGAAAACATTTCTCTAGAAGGTGCTCTCTCAAGAGCAAGTCATACAACCCTTCATAGTCATGCACATTGCTGCCCCTCACCCAGCCCTCCAATGCCTTTCTAGTATAGTCCAGGAAATCTACCCAGGTCTGTGTGGGAAGTTTGTGGCTATTCCTAAACTTCTGTCTATACTTTTAAGGTGTAAGACCAAACTTTCTAATTAACGCTACCTTCATGACAGGGTAGTTGGTCTGATCTGCCTTGTCTAGGGTCAGGAGTGTTTCCCTCCCCACCGTAGGCATGTATCTGTACAGGCCTCCCCCCCAGTAATTCTCAGGGTCCCCGTGGGCTCGTAGGGACACCTTATAAGCTGCTAGCCATGTATCAATATCACCCCCCCCACTAAAACTGGCCACAACATATTTTGGCATATAGATTCTGGACTCATGTGAAGCTTCAGTAGGTACGCTGCCACCATTCTTGTTGCTGTTGGCCCCTACTTCTAGGGCTCGAATCTCCTGTTCCTTTAGGCTGAGCTCATGGGCAAGTTCCTTTTCCCTCATAGCCAGTCGCTTTTGTTTCGGATCCTGCTCCATGGCCAACCTTTCCTTTTCCCGCTCTCTCTCCAGCTTGGCAAGCTCCAATCTGAACTGTCGACCCTCTCTCCTGTCCTCCAGTTCCTCTGAGGACAGGCTCCTTACTGACACAATACTGCCTGCCCTGGAAGGTACCCTTGTACCTGGTAACAAATTGCCATTTTCCACTGAGGGTAGAAGGTCAAGATCTCCTGCGGCGTGGTGCTCTGATCCCTGCTCATCCCCTTCTCCTTCTGGGTGGGCCATTACCCATGCTCTCAAGGCTTTCTGAAGCTCTGCCTTCTTGGCGCTTCGCTTGAAGGGCACCCCTTTCTCTTGGCAGAATTCCTTGAACTGCGCCACCGTGTACGCTTCCAGGCTGGCCAGCTCAAATTCCATTTTGCTAGGTAGGACCTCAGACGTTCGCAGAGAAAATCAAATGGGACTTAGGCAAAAGGACTTTGAAAAAGAGCAGCCAGTCAGGGAGACTTTAAAAATAAAAATGCCAATTGGAGAGGGTAGACAAAAAGATTTTAGTGGAGTCAGGTGTAGGGTTGTGGTGTACACTGAGTCACTGTGTGGTGTTACACAAGCACAAGTCCTAATCCCACAGCTTGATCATCAATGTTAGAACCGGGGTGTCTAGTTGGCAGGGGTATGCACCCTAGTCCAAGTAGGGACCACCGCTTCCGACAGGATAGCTTGGCGCAAAGCAGGTAGGCTAAACGCAGGAGGAAATGTGTAAAGTATTTGTGCAACACACTTCAATAGTAACACAGTAAATCACACACACAAAAGGAACACCACACTGGTTTTATGTAAAAATAAAAATATCTTAATCTAAAAATTATGCAAGATACCAAAAAATAGTAGACTCCACATATAGATAATCAAAGGTTTTCAGAAATAAGGTCTTTGAGGCAAGTAACATCGAGGGAAATGAGTCTGTGGGCTCTGTCCCAAAAATAGGCTGGTAGAAACTGTCTCTTAAATGGGAACCATGGGGGCAAAACAGTTCCTCCTGTGACGTAGGTTGCACCCTGCTCGCAATATTAATCAATACGAATCGCCTTGGGGGAACAATCCTTTATATCCAATACCAACACAGTGATGAAACTTGGCTGGGCTTCCACTAGGAACAACACAGTAATGCGGGGTCACTAATAGATCTTATGCATTGATCATGAACAGCAGCCTCACAGGGCCGCAATGGAATGCCAGCAGTTCACCGCAGCTGGCTCTCGAAAGAAGCCCCAAAGCAAAGCAAGTTTAAAACATTGGCCCGTGTTCAGGCTAATGCCCCACGCGGGTGCAAGCAGGCCCGCTACCAAATGTTCATGGCCACTGGCAGCCTTATTACTCAATTGGGGCAGTCCCGATCCTCACACCACTGCCCACACGGTTTCCCGCCTCACCCTGCCCAAGATAGCTCCGCAGTCAGCAGCTTAGCGCTCACGCTAAGCGATTACCTGGGATTGGGGCAAGCAGGCACCGGCGAGGAGCTCCTCCGTCCTCCGGGCACTTGATCCTCGTTGCGCTGCACGGGGGGGAAGCACGAGGCAGCTCTTTGGGTTCCCAGCGCGTCCCCGCTCTGACGTGGGTGTGGTTAGGGCAGCTCCTTTCCACCAGCGGTGACGTAGCTGAAGGGAATCCCCATTGCTGGGCAATCCTCCCGCGCCTGCACCAATTCCAGCGTGGCGGGGGTCTACGTCACAATGGGGAATCCTCAGCGGCTTCCCGAGGTTCCCAGGCGGTGGTGATCTCTGGCCCACAGCGCTCGTTGGTCACAGCGCATCACGGCGATTTCAGGTCCCGGGCCGGCTGCGGTGATTCTGAGGTGAACAGCGCTTTCCTGCACAGCGCCACACAACACTGCACAGCGCAGTCAGGCCCCGGGCTGGCAGTGGTGATTTAGGCTCGCAGCGCTTCTTTGCCACAGCGCTTCAGTCCCTGCACAGCACTTCTAGGAAGCTAGGAAGAGGTGTGGCGCCGCGGCCAGGGTGACTGGCTCCGGAATCTGGGGATCACAGTTCGATCCCCAGTGCCGGCGGCAGATTAGCCCAGCACCATGTGACTCTGGGCAATAGCTTGCTTAATCTTCCTGACGGCCCCCAGCGCCTAGAGACCCTTACGGGCGATTGTTTGCGCTTTACAAATGTGCATTATTATTGTTATTACGTCTCAGTGCATTCCTGTCCCGGGCGGCAGCGGTGATTTCGCGGCCAGCCACACAGCGCTCCTTTGCCACAGCACTTCAGTCCCTACACAGCGCTTCTCAGTGCATTCCTGCCCGGGGAGTGGCGATGATTTCACCGGCACACAGCGCTCCTTTGCCACAGCGCTTCTCAGCGCATTCCTGTCCCGAGCGGCAGCTGTGATTTTAGGGTTGATAAAAATAGCTGCAAACACCCAGCACTGCCAAGGCAGTGGATGAGGGGAATAAAACGGTGTTGCCTTCTGGACTTCCCTGCCAGACAGGGAAACAGTCCTTGCAAGTTGCTTAGAGTCCAGGAAATCAGTGAATCTTGTTGTGGAGACACTCTGGAGATGTTGCTTCATTCTCCTCTTGGCAGGGTCAGATCAGCAGGCAGTAGGGCAGCTCAACAACAGGGCAGCAGTTCCTAGGAACAGTCAGCTCCAGCAGTGGCAATCCTCCTAACGCAGCAGTCTGTACTCCAGCAGAGTTCCGTCTTGATCCAGCAGTGTAACAAAGATGTGTGGCCAGGACCCTCCCTTTTATACCCTGCAGTCTAGTTACTAGAAGGGGGTAGAAGTCTCCGGAAGGGTCTGGGGGCAGGGGTTTCTGGAAGAGTCCAGGGATTTCTGGGATGTTCCCTACCTTCCCTGACCTGGCTGTCACAGTGACAAAAGGCAGGGCCGTTAAGGCTACAGTGGGCAGCCAGTCAAAGGGTAGAAGGTGTGATTCAACACTCCCACCTCACAGCCCAGGCAGGCTATCAGTATGCAGATGGGAGGGGGGAGTCTGCAGTGCCCAGACTAAGTGTAGGCAGAAACTTATCTACTTTCTAAAAGGGAGAATTCTAGAGTAGTAGTGCCAAACCCCATATATCATTGGAAAGGGTTTCCTGCCCCGATACAAACGAGATCAAACATGACAGACTTATTAGGTCCCAGTCAGAAATTATCCCAGAAGGGGGTTCCCCAATTTTAGCCTATGGAGGATTAAGCTTCACTGCAGTAGCAGGGGCTTGTGGCAGATATGCCGGTGTCACACTGTTTTAGGGAGAGCACCTGCACCTCAGCACTGTTTAGCAGTGGTGAGGCACCCAGAGGCCTAAGTCCAACAAAATGGTATGGTAAAAATGGGCGGCAAAAGGGCAAAAATGTAGGGGGAGACCACCCTAAGGCTGACAGGTCCAACACTTGCCAACTGTTACTAGGGAACTAATTAAAAGAGGAGACTTCTCTTTGCAAGGCAACAGCAGGTTTACTATCACCGCAGGGAGAGCAACTTTCTGCACACAGGTAAACAGCTGGTGTCAATTTGCAGCTTGCAGGCAGCCGTTTATATGCACAAAAAACTGATGACATTACAATTATCTCAAAATCCAATAATAGGTCAAAGCATACATTAGTAAATCATACACTTTTACATAAGTATCACATCACCTGTGCCTTTTAAACTAGTAACCTTTCCTCTGCATCCTCCTATCATAAGTCTAAGAAGGTTTTAGTACAGCATTAACTTCCCATCGAATCTGTATGCATGTTTATCATTCTGCCACCAAGACTTCCTGTTTGACTCTGCATGCACTTGCTGTGGTTACCTCTCACCTACGTTTTCTAAGGCATGTCTCTATGGAAAATGAAATACATGCTTATGTGCTATGTGTTAGACATGTTATTCCATTTGAATATAACTTGCTGAACTGTGTTCCTGCTTTCTGGTGAATTTTAACCTACATTGCATCTTTATGAAACCAAGGCATATATTGCTCATTTTACCCATGTACCACTCTGCATTGCTCTCTACTAATGTCTAGGGTAGCACGATTTCTTCACATTTTATTTTCTCCTTAATACACTAATCCATATGGGAGAGGTGTGGTTCAGCGGCCAGAGCAGCTGACTTCGGATCACGGGGCTTGCGGTTCGATCTCCTGCACCGGCAGCAGCACAGATCAGCACCATGTGACTCTGGGCAATAGCTCACTTAATCTCCCTGACAACCCCCAGCTCCTAAAAACCCTTAAGGGGGTGATATGTCCACCCTTTACAAATAGGAATTATTATTATTATTCCAGTGGGAGAGGAACTGCCCCCAGAACTGAATTTGAGTGGTAACAGAGGAAGAGTTGCTAATTTCCCTGGCCACACCTATAAAATGGTCACAGCTGCTCAGAAGGTAGAGGGGAAATGTGGAATTGCTTGCAGTAGGGCACACTGGAGCTGCTACAAAAGTGGGTTTGGGTTATATCATGGACCTTTTTCCCAATCGGTTAGGGAGTCACACCAGCACACAGGCTTCTGCCAGCATAAATATGGCACTCCTAGGGACCCTCTTTAGAACACCATTAGACTTGTCAAAGAAAGAAACAGGACTGCACCTGCTGTTGAGACCTGTAAGGAGACCTGAAATGCTGGACCTGCCCCCACATGTACCCAGGACAAAGTAGTGGACCCTGCTGGTGGTAACCGCTTTAGTGAGTATAGACCCCCAATTGCTGTTCCTGAGGTCCTAAGACGCTTGACCATCCCAAAATGTATTTCTCCTAACATTTTGAAAAGCCTGGAACTTAAAAACCCTTGTACTCTAAATACCGCTGGAGTGCTGGGACAAACCAGCCAAGTCATTCCGAAGAAAGTGCATTGTTGCTGGGCCAAGGATTCAGGTTGCTCCCGCTCAGAACTTTTCTGCGGCTGCAAATGCATTTCAACGGGAAGTTGCAGAGTGTATATCTTCTCTTGGAGCCCTATTTAACTACTGTGTACAGCCTTGCCCCACCAGGGAATTTGAGCTCCCAAAAATGGATTAAATCCGAATGTAAAAATCTTCATGGGGCAAAGGCGGCAAAAGTATCTAGAATTTTCCGTGCTCTGGGCTTTTCCGGGAAAGGTCAACTGTTTCACTGGGACCTCCAGATGGGTATCTGGCCTCATGCAGTCCTTCTTGGCCACAGCCTGCTGCCTTGCCCCAATATGGATTTTTGACTTCCACTTCAGACATTAAGTCAGAAGGTAAAACTTCCAATCGGGGCAAACCATTTGTTTGTATCTGGCCCACGCTCCATTGTGATTGGCATTAAACCATGGGTAGGTCCTGGTCTAGCACAACAAGATTTCTGCAGTTGGTATTTAATGCTTTTTGCCGCTATATTAATTTAAAACATCAAAACAATTCATTTCTTTGGTTACCCCTATTGGATGTTTGTCATTATGGTGTCAGTTTTTTTCTTTAAAATTATTCTTTATTTTGATAAATTGGAGAGGGCTTTTTATTGAGCTGTTTTTCCAACTTTTTAGGTGTTTTTATACTTCTAAATGCTTTGCACATTTTCTTAAGTTAAGCCTGCCTACTGTGTGCCATAGTCATCAGGGGAGGAGCCCAGGTTTAACTTACTGCAACCTTTACTGGATCTAAGAAGAAGAATTACATTATTACTTGTGGTTGACTACCATACGCCCAACTAATATAATTCACTTTCTCACAGCTGTGATAATTATCAGGGAGATCATTTTAAAAGGACGATACATTGGAAGAATCCTTCCAAAAGTGTCAGAAGTGTGCTCACTTTTCAGTGTATCCAGAGACAATCAAGAGGGGGAAAGGAATTGGGATACAAAAGATATATTGTTATGAGCTGATGGACTCTGCTTGTGTCTTGAATTAGACTTGCCTTTTAAGTTTCCTCTGTATTGGGGTGTTGGTTCTTGATCTTGTTCCTACACATCATAAATTAGGTCTATTTAATAAATCACTTTCTGTCACTTCTCTTTAAATACCTTAAACACCATTTATGTAAACTAAAAGTAACTGACAAATGCTGAAGAATATCCTGTACAATATGGGCGTTCACAGAATCTTGAAATTGCAAATCGGCGTTCTTGAACCCTGAAATAAACACATACACATTGGTATCATCTAATACTGTCATATGAATCACAGACCTTTCTTTTATGTTTTTGTTACTGTGCCTTAAACAATAATGAACTTTGTTTGATTCCTTAAGTGATGCACTGTTTCCTCAAAGTAATTCAATGCTATCCAATAGAGCCTTTTGGATTGTTACTTTCACTGTCTTAATACTCTTCCTTGGAATTCTTTGAATTCTCAGTGACACTGTATGCCATAGTATCCCAATGAAGACACAAAGGGGCAGATTTATTAAAACTTTACACTGATGCAAAGTCATACAAAATGATGTAAGCAGGTGCAAAGTATTGTTCAAGTATTCTTTTCTCACATCTTTTTCTATTCTGGAAAGTCACCTTAAAAGTAATGCAAAAAAGCAGTTAACACTGGTTTGCTTAACTTTGCATCAATGGGGCATCCCATAGTCTATACATGGGCATTGCTGTGCTACCACCCTTAATTTGTGACACAAATTCCTTTCAAACAATTTGGTAGAGAGGGTTTCGTGCTAATAAAATAATGCCTTCTTGACGCAGGCTTCAAAAATGCACTATTTCTACTACCTTTTCACAAATTGCATGAGTGGCGTTCTCTACAGAACACATGCAATTAGTAAAAAATGCTAAAAGAAGACTAAGCATAGTGTTTTGTACTGGATGGATATCACTCCAGTAAAAATCCTATGCTAGACATTACAAGCACACCTTTGCACTATGGAGCCAAGATGTTTGTGCACCAGCACTAGGTAAGAGAGCAGCAGCACGATATCTTAGTAGATTTAGCTCTACGATGCTCTGTCCTCCTAGTGCAACACAGTATAGCAACTTTGTAGCTCCTCTGTATTGCAGTAATTCTACCCTTAGGTGTAGATTTATAATGTAGCCTGTTACTGGTTTTCTCTTTCAATTTCGACCATATATAATATTTTGATTACAGTTTATTGAATATGCAACACATTTCCTGATATGTTATGGAGTAATACGCTTTGCATGCATGCCTTTGTTCTTGTAACTAGTATTCTGCCTTTCCATTTCTCTTGGTTTTGGATCTGGTGTCTACAGTACCATGATCATGTGATGTGTGATTGTTAGAAGATAAGAAAATCCATGGAAAGCACATACCTCTGGAGAATGGGTTCAACAGAGAAAAGAAGCAACATGTCTGCCAAGACTTTCAAGATCTTGTGCGATTTAGGTAAAAACAGTACAGTCTACTAAATATGCAGCAACAGTGCTCCACCTAATGTTGACCTGCACATGGTTCACACCTTATGGCCCTCAGTTTATACCTCCATAAACAAACAGTGGTGGTCCAAACTTATGGATTCATCACTGTTTTGTTCAGAAGCCCTTTAACTGTATGTTCTTGATATGGCATGGTGGCAAACCTCTGCGTAAGTGTTTTAAGATAAAATATCTCATGGATATTTTTTATAGGAATAATCAACTAAATAAGTCTCTCTAACTATCAAGAAAAAGGAGAAAATTAATAAATAAATTAATGAACTAATGAATTCATTTGTAAAGTGCAACTGCTGCTTCTGAAATGAGTTTCATCTGCAGTGTGGCATAGCGCAGGGGGTATATTATACCACACCCTAGCTACTACATAAGTGAAGGAATACCCCTGAACCCCCCTTTAGTGAGCATGATCCTAGTAATCTTCAGAAAACAGGCATTGGCATATGTCAATGCTCTTGCAGGAACACATAAAATGAAGGAAAAGACAGACTTCTCTTGGCAGTGTTAAAACAGCTGTTTACTATTGCGACAGGGAAAGAGACCATCTTAACACAAATAAAAAGCTAGTCTCAATTTGCTGCTTCACATGCAGCTGTTTTTATACACAGTTAACCAATGCTAGTTACACAAGTTCAAACAATGAATTACTAGGCAGTTACACATTGGTAAACATTAGTAATGGAAACACATGAGGTTACCTGTGACCATAGACTTTAACCTAATTCTCTACACATCCTTGATTGCAGTTCTAACAATGCTCAACAAACTAAGTATTCTACTACTTTTGAATGCATGTGTATTTGAGCTGAATGCATATTTATTTATGTGTATGCTCTATCATTATGCTCCTAAGACCTATTATCAGATTCCGTTTGTTCTTTGCTAATTCAACCTCCTGCTCACACTGTCTAATCATGTTTCAATCTAATGAAAATACAGAATACGTGTCGGTGTACCGGTGTGTACCTGTGTACTAAGGCCATACATTTCTTCAAGCTTGCTAAACTCAAGTTTTCCTTTAACTGTGTCCTCAAGTAAACTCTTCACCTCTTTTTCATCAGAAGACGTTTTTGGCATGCACTGTTCTTTCCTCAAGTATAGCTATTCTCTGCTTTTGCACCGTGTTTTCCTATTTAATGTTTTTATTTATAACATTCCCCCCTCTAGTTGATATTTGAACTACAGGGTCATAAACTTGGTCTACATGTGGCACTAGGTGTTATATGTTGCCCTGGGCCTCTACTACATATGTTGGTGTCCTAACTGGAAACATCCCTCCCTCCTTGGTACCAATCTTTCTACAACATGCTAAGACTAATTGGATCAAAATACCAAAAAATGCGCCAGTGCTGCACTTTATTCAACAAAGACTTTCACAAAGTGTATTGACTCAAACAATATCACTGGCAACTTATTTTTCAGTTGGATTTAATCAAAAAGATTCTTTGAATTACATTAAATTCCTCTTACAAAATACATTCCACAAACCTAAAAGCACGTCTCACAAAAATGCCCCCATTGCTGTTTACACATTTTGTTTTCTTTTACATTTGTATAACACCGCCTTTCGTATCAAACCAACATAGCTGTACAACTCTCTTACTCACTATTCACTCATACACAATCAACCGCATTCATAACCACTTGACAATTTCACAAAACCAAAATTATATACATATACAAAAAAAGGCCATCAACATAAACACATTAATTGTGATTTTTGCACAATGAACTCTGTTTTTTGTTTTAACAAGTAGATTGGCCTTAAGGATTGAGGTCTACGCGTTTCGAATCCCTTTTTCTTGCTGGGACTCTCGTCAGGACCAATCTTCACTGTAAGAAACAAACAAAACTTTTGTTTACCTAATGACCTGACCAAACCGACCTCTAGCCTCAGTGGGTGCTCTTATAGCTTACCTGCAACTTAATGCTGTCAAATACTCCAAAGGTATTTCAACCTAAAAAATACATAATTAAGAACCAGTCGATATTGTATCTAAAATGACGTTGCATGTCAAAAAGCAGTCACACCGGAGTGAAAAGTCTTACTTGAATTTCGATGGTGAATTGGGCCAGATTCGTTCGCTGCGCGACCGATCTGTGAATGAATGGAATATTTATGTTTAGCCTGGTTGAATACAACACTATGCGCTTACCGCATTATGGTTGAGTTGGTTTTAAGTAAATACCTTGTGATAAATCTGTGTCCGTGCGACAGAGAGGCTCGAACGTTACCAATTCAACTTGACTCGTTGGTCTACAAAACAGAGACAAAACGAGGGTGGAAGTTTATTTTAGCATAATTCTTTTAAAGGGAGATTGCCTTAAAGCCTAAAGGTCTATTTGTTGATATTCTAATCGCAAAAAGTTTCCCGTCTTACCTTTTGGGAGAGTATTATTCCGACGTGTCTGACCCAGGTTTGTACACCGCTGGTGTGTTTCTTTCGATGTCGGAGAGTTCTTTTCCGGCCCTTGTTTAACGCATCATGCGTAGGTGGCGTGACTCCGCGGGTGTTCTTGGGGAGTGTACTTCTGTCCCAAACCATTTTTTAAGAAAAGTTTAGGTGTGGAAGGCCTTATTGAATTAGCTGTATCACTGTAACGACCAGTCAAAGCACTGTCTCTGCGAGTAGCTAGAATGGCCGTATCGTCTTTGCGAGCCAAATGTATAAATCACTTGTATAGAGCTGATACTAGCCGCCAACTGTAAAACATTCGGATATGTTTTGGACATCAAAACGGCGTGCCTGGCCAAAGCTAATGGAGTGTATTATTGCTGCCACGTTGTGATGTTATTTTTCAAAGGACGTCCAATCCTAACTTTTTGATGTATGTTGCAACGCAACAAAATTACGAGAAAAATTGGTTATAGAGCAGACATCTGTCTTTACGTGCTCAGCATTCTGTGTGTTAATTTCCCATTGGGCCTACAACTTCGCTTATACGGAACTTAATCTCATCAATGTCTTCCATTGAATGGTTATCTCCCATATGATATTGGAAGCCTATGACTTTCCACTTCACTCTGTGTTCTTATCTTGTGTGGAATTAATGATAATTACAGGTTATAGATTTCTGATAGTTCATTTAAACCGTGGACTGAAGTATTGAATTTGATGATGAGCATTGCTTCTCGTTTTAATAATTTCAGGTCGAGATCACCTCCTCTGGCATCCTGTTCTACCTTGGAAATAATGGTCCATCTTAGATCTTTTTCTGTGTGGTTGTTTGAAGACCAATGATTCACCAATGGTGCATTCTGGACGTTCTTACGAATTCTTGATTTATGTTGCTGAATTCTGTGCCTAATTTCCTGGTTTGTCTTTCCAATATATAACTTATTGCACGGGCACAAAATGCCATAAGCCACATATTTAGATTTGCAATTTGAAAAAGTATCATGTTTCCAATAAATGCCGTTATGCGAGAAGAGATCTCCCTCTATAGCTGACTCGCAGCATATACATGTGCCACATTTGTGATGTCCTTGTATTGGAGGTAAATTGAGAAAACTTCTGCTTGTCAGATTTTTAGTTTTCGGCATAGCAGCTCGTACTATTTGATTTGCAATGCTTTTGTCTTTTTTGAAAGCAAATAGTGGAGCCTCTTTCAGAGTACTGTCAAGACCCGAGATTGTTGTTTTTGGTTACTTAGCGGGTGCATGCCCGCGAGGTTGTTAGAAGGAAGAAGTTGTTTCCCTTGAAGTGGTTGTTTTTGTGTGGCAGTTGTACATATCCATAGGCCACAAACCTAAGGATATAGTAGAAGTAAGTAGGCAGGATCAGTAGGTGTTTAGTGAAGTTTTTTGTCAAAGTAAGGTTTCTTTGGTTTTTGTTTCACACGACTATGACAGACCGTGACACCTTTGCATACAGCGAAGAGCACATTTTAAAACTTATAAATGACCCTCCACTCTTTGCCTCTGTAGCCTTGAGTGCAACAGCCAAAATCACTAATGAATCGGACAGACTCATTAGACTTAAAAAGAAGCAAATTAGGACGAACCTACATGGCCATTGTACGAAAAGACAGATGTCTGCTCTATAACCAATTTTTCTCGTAATTTTGTTGCGTTGCAAAATACATCAAAAAGTTAGGATTGGACGTCCTTTGAAAAATAACATCACAACGTGGCAGCACTAATACACTCCATTAGCTTTGGCCAGGCACGCCGTTTTGATGTCCAAAACATATACGAATGTTTTACAGTTGGCGGCTAGTATCAGCTCTATACAAGTGATTTATACATTTGGCTCGCAAAGACGATACGGCCATTCTAGCTACTCGCAGAGACAGTGCTTTGACTGGTCGTTACAGTGATACAGCTAATTCAATAAGGCCTTCCACGCCTAAACTTTTCTTAAAAAATGGTTTGGGACAGAACTACACTCCCCAAGAACACCCGCGGAGTCACGCCCCCTACGCATGATGCGTTAAACAAGGGCCGGAAAAGAACTCTCCGACATCGAAAGAAACACACCAGCGGTGTACAAACCTGGGACAGACACGTCGGAATAATACTCTCCCAAAAGGTAAGACGGGAAACTTTTTGCGATTAGAATATCAACAAATAGACCTTTAGGCTTTAAGGCAATCTCCCTTTAAAAGAATTATGCTAAAATAAACTTCCACCCTCTTTTTGTCTCTGTTTTGTAGACCAACGAGTCAAGTTGAATTGGTAACGTTCGAGCGTCTCTGCCGCACAGATACAGATTTATCACAAGGTATTTACTTAAAACCAACTCAACCATAATGCGGTAAGCGCATAGTGTTGTATTCAACCAGGCTAAACATAAATATTCCATTCATTCACAGATCGGTCGCGCAGCGAACGAATCTGGCCCCATTCACCATCTGAAAATCCAAGTAAGACTTTTCACTCCGGTGTGACTGCTTTTTGACATGCAACGTCATTTTAGATACAATATCGACTGGTTCTTAATTATGTATTTTTTAGGTTGAAATACCTTTGGAGTATTTGACAGCATTAAGTTGCAGGTAAGCTATAAGAGCACCCACTGAGGCTAGAGGTCGGTTTGGTCAGGTCATTAGGTAAACAAAAGTTTTGTTTGTTTCTTACAGTGAAGATTGGTCCTGACGAGAGTCCCAGCAAGAAAAAGGGATTCGAAACGCGTAGACCTCAATCCTTAAGGCCAATCTACTTGTTAAAACAAAAAACAGAGTTCATTGTGCAAAAATCACAATTAATGTGTTTATGTTGATGGCCTTTTTTTGTATATGTATATAATTTTGGTTTTGTGAAATTGTCAAGTGGTTATGAATGCGGTTGATTGTGTATGAGTGAATAGTGAGTAAGAGAGTTGTACGGTTATGTTGGTTTGATACGAAAGGTGGTGTTATACAAATGTAAAAGAAAACAAAATGTGTAAACAGCAATGGGGGCATTTTTGTGAGACGTGCTTTTAGGTTTGTGGAATGTATTTTGTAAGAGGAATTTAATGTAATTCAAAGAATCTTTTTGATTAAATCCAACTGAAAAATAAGTTGCCAGTGATATTGTTTGAGTCAATACACTTTGTGAAAGTCTTTGTTGAATAAAGTGCAGCACTGGCGCATTTTTTGGTATTTTGATGTTATTAGGCTAGACCTTGCTGCCATTAAGCCAAGACCCGAGATTGTTGTTTTTGAAGACTAATTGGATAGCACAATAAACAACTATGAGGACCACAATAGCTGGCATAAACGATCCCAACAGTATATCCCGGATGGCAGAAAAGAAACCATCTAGTAAACCAAATATTTGAGGTACCTCCTTCATCTACCATTTTCTTCTAT
This sequence comes from Triturus cristatus, assembly GCF_964204655.1. Lineage (NCBI taxonomy): Eukaryota > Metazoa > Chordata > Amphibia > Caudata > Salamandridae > Triturus > Triturus cristatus. The sequence goes on from NC_140585.1 coordinate 647,780,593, forward strand.
TGATTGTACAAAGTTTGTATAGCCTCTGGCAAAGTTCCATTGTACGCATCATTTGCTGGGATAAAAGTACAGCAAGCAGTTCCTATACTGGCACATACTCCTCCTTGCATGGCCGTCATAAGGTCAAGAACATAATTCTACTACATTATCATCATTCTTTCAGCATGCAGCTCTCCTTTTATGGCATTGAATCCATCTTTTGTACTGCTGATGCACTTGAGGAGCTCCCATTGAGTAATCTGCAGTCATCGAGCTGTTGCCTTTGTGTGAACAAATGGCAGAATGATCCCAAAGAACAGCTATGCATCATTAAACAACCAATACTGTTGAGTAGTGCCATTATACTCTGCAGTTCTCTTCCTTCAATGAGGATGTAACAAAGTTGCTGGATGATTCATGAGGTGTTCATGTAAACTTGATATGTTCATAACAGGAATTACCAAGGCAGTGGCGTGCAAGGAGACCAATGTGCAGAGGTCACCCTAGTTCGAGGGTAACTGGGCGTACAGTACTTCTCAACATTGCCAATAATAGTCCATGGAGCTGGAGGTACCCCCGTATTTTGGCCATATCTATTGTGTCACTACTGTTGGCATTGTGTCCTACATTCATGATGCCATTTCCTCTGAAACATAAAGAAACAAATGTTAGTCTCATGACTGTCTGAGGACTCACTGCACTGTCTATCCAAGTGTAATGTGCAATGTTGCTGTCCCAAATATGTGAACACTTGTTTACTGCACCCTGACCAACATTGGTACCATTCCTTAAATACATGATCCTATAGGAAAATTCACTATCAGAATGCCATTGATCATGGGAAAAACTGATCCAGTGACTCTAAATCCCGGCCTACGAGCACAATCCGGGGGTAAAGGATTCACTAAATATCTATTGCACTAAGTGGCCAGCCGTGTTACTCCTAAAAACCCTAAATCTAAAATCATCTGTACCATTCTACAGTAGTAGGACAACCTGTTTTCCTCATGCGTGATATCTCCTCCTTAATGCCCTGTCTATCTCTGATTATATATGAAGCTTCTGCTAAAGAGTCATATTTTGTGGAATTTACTAGAAAACACACTACCTTAATATGTGTTAATTGCATTTGAGCGCTAAACCTGCACTATTGCAGGGATTCTGCTTAGGAACAGAACTATGCTCGGGACCATAGAACATCAGTATGTAGGGACTGAGTCACCATACCACCTCAGTATCCATGTCTTAGCTCGAGTCTGACTAGCTATAGTGTCTCACTTACCCTCCTAACCTTTCCAGAGAGACAAGTGATTTGGAACCCCAAAACACAACACTCTTGACCCTCTAAGGCAGAGGTCTTCAATCTGTGGGGCGCGACACCCGGGGGGAGTTCCATCAATTGAGTCTCTTGTGCTGTGTAAAGTTTTTGTGCAGGGTGTGGGCTTGGCTGAGTGATATGCAAATGTGCCTATAAGTTAATCTGCAAGTGTAAAGGGTGCCCTCGGGCTGATTCTCGCTTTATTGGATCAAATCACTCCAAGCTTTGTGATGACAAAGATTTGTTATTTAGTGGTTGTGCAAAGAGTTAATAACTGGGCTGTGAAGCGTGTGCTTTAAATTTTAACTGCATTTACAGAGCTCTTAGTACCCCCAAAGGTGTGTTGAAGGGACAGTTGTGTAAAAAAGAAAATTGCATTACATACGCTCTGGCATTACTAAAATCTACATTTTGGAAGCACCATTTTATTGAAAAGCTATTTGCATGTTTTGCAGCACTCTATCTTACACTGTGATGTCCTACAGTGCATTTCCCACTGAGTAACAATTTTTTAAATTCATTTTTCATTTACGCTGCCCATTATTTTATATGTAATGAAAAACCTAAAAAACATAAAGAATATTTTGGTGCTTATTTATGAGAGGCTTTCATCACCAGAGCATCATTTTTTTAATGCTCCGGCGGCGCAAGCATCTCAACTATACCTATGAAACTGTGCAAAGTCACCCTGCATGGCTTTGCATGGCCTCATAGATATGGAGTAAGACATAGCAGCACAAGCCACTGTGTTGTCTTACTCTGCGTCAAGGAGGTGTTCTATGGGCTTTGTGAGGGGTTCCCACGCAACACCCATGAATTTCGATGCTGCCCCATATTTACTAAATCAGGTCAACCTGGGGCAGCTCCAAAAACAGATGCCCCCCCAGTGGAGGTGTAACGAGGAGAAATGTTTGAATTTTTACTCGTTTTTTCCTTATTCCACGTGTGCTGCATTCTGCAGCTCACATCGAAAGAGGAAAACACCTTTCGGGATTGTTGTCTTGAAGAAAGGTGCCCCTTCCTGTACAAAAACAATCCTGTCTATGTTGGTGCTAGGCAGCAACTTAAGCACCAACGCAAAGGAAAAGGACATGAATGCACTGTATTTCATAAATACTGTGCATTCCTACCCTTTCACATCGGCATAGGGCAACGCAGCAAGAAGACTTGCGGCGCTGCCCTACTCCAATTCCTCATTAATAAGGCCCTTTGTTTTTAGCTACACCTTTGAATACACCCCCACGCTCACTGACCTTTGGTTTGCTAAATACTTTAATATTATTTCCCCACCGTAAAAATTATTTGCTGTGGAAATTGGGGGTATTTATGGTTGTCAAAAGTTGTCTATGATGAGGAGTACTAGGTTCTAGAAATGTTCATAAAAACGTTTGACAAGGGGGTCTCGGCATCAAAAAGTTTGAAGACCTCTGCTCTAAGGCATCGCGGTAACAGGACACTCCCATTCGCTCTCTCACTCGTACTTGTCCACAATAAGATAAAAAAGAGACACAATGGAAGTTTACGATGTTTATTTAATCTAAATCTATCTTGTTCAAAGATGCAATAATTGAATCACAATTAGAAAACAAATGCATGTCGATAATGTCATCAGCATGGTTAATAAACCTTATAAATAAAAAAAGCCCTGTCATGTTATCTGACAGAACTGCCTAAACCCTCCCATATTACTGAAGCTAGGTGATTATAAATTGTAGATCTCTGGGTTTAGAACCAAACCCCTTAACTTAGCATACATCAGTGGATGTTCTACATCTCAGCTGACGCAGCACTCTTGTCTCATGAGCTGCCCTAAGCAACTCTGTTGTTTCCCAGAACCCTCTCTCTTTTTTATGACAAGATATGTGTATTCAAAACAACAGCTGCATTCTTTTATTATGTCTAGGTGCTAGTGACCGACCAGAGAGAATAACAAGGATCACCCTTGCCTAGGCTGTTCAGACTAAATCCCTGGAAAAGAATAACATGCAAAAATATATGCTGGTTCTGTGTGAAAATGCAAAGTGGCACAAAAGCAAGCATTCTATTTAGTCAACTTGTGCGAGCCAAAGTGGCCTACCACATGCACAATTAGGCCAATATAGGGAAAATGACAATGGGGTTTACAAGAAACACACAACAACACAACTAGAGATGCAACCAACATAGAGCTATGCTTCAGGTACTTCTTTAGTTGAATGTAGCCTATCTGATCTATCCAGTAGCATGAGGAATTAGAGCAAAAAAATGATTCATTGGTACTTTTTGAACCTATGTCTAACATATGCTGCTACCACATATTATCTGATAATCTCGTATGAACATTATGGGACATGTTAGCATGAATAGAAAGTTCTCTTCATAGATGTGTGAGGTTAGAGCTAGAAGATATGTTGCTATGAAAGCGCAACAATAGAAAAGATAGTATTAAGAGACAAAAAAGGAAAACAAAAATATATAACTTTCATGCAGTTAATCCAAACAATTGTTCCAATGTAGAGGTGGAGGGGGATATTTTTACAATGTCAGTCTTCTTTCCCTCTCTTGTTCTGTTTAGATTGTTTATGAGGCTTGGCGAGATGCTGAATTCAGATGAATATCATTGAGATGGATCCATGGTTTTAAGCCATATACCTTGAGGGCAGTAGGAGGTCACTATGGTCCCAGTGAATGGCCAGTCGAATCTTGTCTGTCTCCATTTCCGGACACAATTGCGAACCAAAACCTTGTCACCTGTGTGGAGGGTGGCCTTAGTGGTGGCACCCTTCTCCTTCCCTTTGGTTACCTGTTTAGAAATGAACTTTGCAATCTTGATTAATTAACAGAGGCAAACATTCATTTCACCATTTAAGATTTCTGCTGTGATTTCTCCCTGTACGTTACATCCACTTCTTGTGCAATGTGGCACATAGCTTGCTGATCCTATTTCTTTTTCAGGCCATTCATGCACTCAACAATGCCATTGCTTTGGGGATGGTAAACAGTGGATGGTTTATGTTTATTCCTTAACATTCTCATAGGATATGTAAAGCGTGCATTAACAAAGTGTGTGCCATTTTCAGATCTTAACCCTTCTGGAATACCCACCTAGAACTATAAGACATCCCTCACAACACACAGCCATACCTCTGGCTCCTCCTCCTCCCAAAACCACTCTAACAGCTGCAAGATTAACTGCATGTTTGTAAACTGTAGATCAGCAATAAAGCACGCAACAGTTGGCTGATGCAATACTGAACTATGACATTGACATTGCGTTTGTCACGAAACCTGGCTCAATTAATTATCGTATCCGATCCTCTACCTTCTAGTCCCCTAGGTTTCTCCATCATTAAAAAGGACAAAATAGACCAACGCGGTGGCGGCATTGCCATCATTCATAAGAACAACATAAGAATAGCTGAAACTAAAACCCACTCCTTTTTAACATTTAAATACCTCAGCACCAACCTAACATGACAAGACAACAAAATAACGAAATGCCGTTTCATCTACCACCCAACTGGAAACACTCCCACATTCGCAGAACAACTATCTGACCTACTAACACACTGCTTACTATCTAACTCCGACAACATTGTCCTACGTGACTTCAATCTCCACTGGAATAATGAGAAGGACATTTTAATTCAGTCAGTAAATGAACTCCTTCTCACCAATAAGCTCACCCAACACCGCAAGGGACAAACCTACAACAAAGGCTCTACCTTAGATGCGATCATAGCCACAAACGAAATTATAAACATCAATAACATTCCCCCAATCAACTGGTCAGACTACCACCTCATTCTAATCAACATTAACAAAACTGCAGCGCCACCTGTCAGAGCCCAGATGACCCATCAATGGAGCAGAAACCTCAATCCCATCCCCCTCTCTGACCTGTGAGAAAAAATATCTTCCCTACTACCGCCCACCACAGACAACATTAATACAGATAATTCGCTACACTATATAACACACTGGTAAAAACTGCACTTGACCAACGTGCCCCATGAAACAAAAAAGTCAGAGATATCCCAACTCAAGTCTAGCTCAACAAAGACCTCAACTCCAAAAGAATACAATTAGGAGCCACTGAAAGATTCTGAAGAGTAAACCCATCCACAACCAACCTTTCCAGCTCAGAAGAGAATGCAGGAGTTACAAAAAACACATCCTCAAGTAGAAAGCCATCTTCTTCCGTAGTGCTCTAGACAAAGCTAAAAGCCGCGACAAAGAGCTCTTCAACATCATCCAAAAACAGATCTTCAAGCCTTCCATGGAAAATCCCCCTGCTTCAAAACTACAGTGTGGCAACCTGGCCAAAATATTCAATGACAAAATCACCAAAATGGAGCCCTCCCTAGACCATCACCCTCAATCCCAACCAGCAACTCGTCACCCAAAACGAAAATACACCTAACCCCAGTTCACTTCATGATTCCCAAAACCGAAACCCCTCCCCATTAACCACTAAAATAAGACCATACCCAAGACCATCCTCTTCACCCAAGAGTTGGAAGGACTTCAAACCTCTCACAGAAGAAGACATCTCCATGGTGATTGCCAACTCCAAACCCTCCGCCCACTACGCAGACCAAATACTTGCTTCCCTTGCTAAAAACCTCAAACTCACCTAAACCCCTCTATGGAGGAAGATCATCAACAGCTCCTTAAACAACAGGCTGATGCCTGACTACCTGAAACAAGGCCAAATCAGCCCCCTGTTAACAAAAATCTGATGCTGACACGAACGATCACAAAAATTTTAGACCCATCACCAACCTTCCTTTCCTAGCAAAAATCCTTGAGAAATATGTTCTCTCCCATCTCAACCAACACCTGGAATTGAACAACCTACTTGACTCACACTAATCAGGTTTCAGGAAGGGATGCAGCACTGAAACAGCTATACTGAGTATAACAGATGACATTCACAATACCCTTGACTCAAACAGAGGCTGCCTGCTTGTCCTCCTCCACCTATTAGCTGCCTTTGATACAGTGGATCACAAGTTACTTTTAGATGCCCTACAAAGCGTATCAGAGCTGATTGCACTGTTTTGAAATGGTTCTTCTAATTTCTACATAACCGATCCCACCTGATAAAAATCAAAAACTCGATGTCTGACATCTCATGCATAACCCGAGGTGTCCCACGAGGCTCTGTTCTCTCTCCCACACTCTTCAACATCTACATGGAACCTCTAAACAAGCAAATATCCCCTATTACCTCCATGCCTATGACACCCAGCTTTACCTTGAAATATCCGCCCATAAATACATCCACGGACTCAACTCCACACTTGAGAAAATCGGCTATACCTCAACAAAGAAAAAAAGGAAATTATTGTCTTCTCCAATCACTACCAAGCCACTAAAATCCAAGAATGGATAAACAACCTAGACTCCTTAAACTGCAAGCATACCCCAGCTAATTCCGCTAAATCTCTAGGGATCTCTCTGGACACAAGTCTAAACATGAGCTCTCACATAAGCTACACTGCAAAGAGCGCCTTCTACAGCCTAAAACTCCTCCTCAGAATCAAGCCTTTCCTATCCCCCAATGACATAAAAATCGCAACACAAGCTCTAGTTCTGTCCAGACGTGATTATGGAAATGTCACACTAACTGGGGCAGCTAAAACACACATAGCCCCCCTGAGAGCCACCCTTAACACAGCAACAAGAATGGTCACAGGATACAAGAAACACGACCACATAACCCCTGCTTTGCAAAACGTAAAATGGCTACCAATCGTAACATGCTGCTGTTTCAAAAAGGCCTCTCTCACCCATAAAGCCCTACACACTGGCAAACAGGATTATCTCGCAGCCAAACGCACTAAAGCAGGACAATCAAGAAACCTAAGAACCTCCAACAAGCTCCTTCTAATCTCACCCAAAAGACATAAACAAAACGCCCTCTCCCGCTCTTCCCCTGGCAACGCCTTCAAAATCTGAAACTCTCTCCCAATTCATATCAGAACTTACCCCTCCATCACAAGGTTCAAGAGACAACTAAAAGAACTTCTCCTCAACCGTCATCTCTATCCCTCTGGACAATAACCACACTACGTTTCCTCTTAATCCCCTACTAACTGACTGTCACCACTGTGGCAAAGCCTCTCGATGATCCGATCCTCAACTCCTCAACCGAACTCCCCTACCCTCCCTGAAAGGAACTTCTACTTCATAATTATTGAACTGAGAAACTTCCAGAATCTAGGTGTAGTAATGTACTGTGACTGTTTATGTTTCTATTGAGGTACGCTGTTGCAAAGCACTCTGATACCCCTATAAAACTCCTAAAACAAAAAATAAAAACATAAAATAACAATTTCAGTCTTCAGTATCTGAAAAGCCTCCCTCATTTCTGATGCCCACGTTATCTTGTCATTCCTGTCTTTCGCTTGTTTGATAAAAGCTAGCAAAGGGCCAGCTATTAAAAACCCTTTGTCTCACATAATTACAATGAACAAGGAACTTCTGCATTCCTTTAATGGTTTGTGACTCAGTCATTTGATGATTAGATGCTGCTCTTTCAGGGGTTACTTATCAGCCCGAAGCTGACAGTAATTGCCCTAAATAATGGACTTCTTCCTGGTAATACTGGGCTTTGTCTCTTTCTACATTGTATCCTCTCTCTGCAAGAGTAACCAAAAGAGATATGGTATCTTTCACAAACTACTGGTCCGTAGGACTGCAAATTAGTATGTCATCGACATACTACAACATTGTACTGTCAAACTGAAAGTTTGACGGATCATTTTTCACCACTCTGTTGAAAATGCTAGGGGAATCACAATACCATTGGGGCAAACGAGAATACAAATAATAAGTCCTGCGATATGAGAACGCTGTCAAATTTGTCAGTAATTTGCTTCCCTTGCTGCTAAACTCTGCCTGGTAGCTGTTGATTCTGAGTTCGAGGCTCTGATCCTCGGTGGTCCAGTGGGAAGCATTTCTGCTCTATTGCTGTTCTCTGCCCTCTGTCTCTGTTTTTCTGGTTTCTGCCTTTTTGCTCATATGCTCCTTTTATCATCCTTTTTGTCTATTTACTGATTTTCTTATCTATTTTTCATTCTTCTATTTTTCATTCTTGTATTTCTCCTCTTTTTGTGCCTTTTTTCCCTTTCCGTGCCTTGTCACTGCTCTTCCCCTGTGGCCCGCCCCCTCCAGTGCCGTTTTCCCACTTCCCGCCACCCAGCTGTCCAGCCCTCCCCAAACACTAAGCCAAGTGTCACAGACCCTGGCCCTTCGACCCTCCATGCCCTCAAAACTGGAGGTTCCACTGCCTGCCACCCCGCTTTGCTGAAGAACACCCAAGGCCCGTTCACTTGCCACAACTGCAACTGCACCTTTGCCTGCCTCTGCGCACTAGACCCACCAACCACACATCCCTCAAGAACCGGACCCAGCCACCTCAGATGGATCCTACTCAATACCCATGCCCTCAGAAAACACGCTGTGGAGATCTGGGACCTGCTTGACTACATCTTCCTGAACGTCACATTCTTTACGGAAACCTGGATGAACCCCACCTCAGCCTCAGACATCGCAACCGCCATTCTCGCAGCTACAAAATCATCCACAAGGACTGCATCAACCAACCAACTGGGAGGAGGCATTGCCATCGTACACAAAAACATCCTCCGTCTCACAACCAACTCCGGCGACCACTCACCATACATGGAGCACCTCCACTTTTAGATCCAGATCGACCCGAATGCGACCCTCCACGGCATTGCCCCCCCTTCAGTGAAGCCATAGCAGACTTCATTGCTCACCATGGTCTCAGCTCAATGGACTAGCTCCTCCTCGGCAACCTCGGTTTCCACCTGGTCAACCTTTACGACCACAGCACCTTATCCCTACTGGAGAACCTAGCATTCATCGGACTCAAGCAACTCATCACATCACCAACCCACTCAGCAGGGCACACGATCGATCTCATCTTCTCCGGAAGCAGCAACATCTCCGTCAGCCACACCTCCAAGTCACACTGGGCCAACCACCACTGCATCCACTTCTCCTTCACCAAACCCATCGTATGTCACCATGCCCACTGCGGTTCTCGCAGAGGCTAGAACAAAGTCACCGAAGACCAGCTCACCACCTCCCTCAGCAAAATCCCACCACCGACATCCACAGACTCCAACACCTCAGCATGCAACCTCCGCCACTGGATCTCCAACTGAACCAACACACTGGCCCCCCTCACGAAATCCTCAGGCAAGCAGCCTTCCAAGAAAGCCAGCTGGTTCTCCCCAGCCCTCGAGGTGTCCAGGCGCACCTGCAGATGGCTTGAGAGAAGCAAGATCATGGCAAACCACACAGCCTTAAAAACAGTTGTTACCTCACACCACCACCTCATCAGAACAACAAAGAAAGCGGCCATCCAGATACACATCTATGCCAATGCACACAACAGCAAAGAACTCTTCGCTGTGGTCAAAGAATTTGCGAAACTCAGCACAGAAACAGCAGACATACTCCCTCTTAAGACCTCTGCGACAACCTCTCCACCTTCTTATACTGCAAGAGCAAGGAGATCTAGAACAGCGTTGCAAACCAAGACCCACCCACCCTAACCACAACCACTGCACCCAGTGGCTTCAGTCCCCAGCAGACCGTGCCCGATTGGACCACCCTCAACTCCAAAGACACCCTCAGGATCATTAAGAGCACGTACTCTGAAGCCCCCTTGGATCCCTGCCCTCACCGCATCTTCAACAGAGATGTCAACTCAATCACACGCTGAACTCTGCAGCACCATCAACTGCTCCATTGAGTCTGCCACCTTCCCGGAAGACTGAAAGGCCGCAGAGATCAATACCCTGCTGAAGAAGTCCTCTGCCGACCCTACAGACCTCAAGAACTATAGACCCATCTCTCTGCTCCCTCTCCCAGACAAACACATCAAAAAAGCCATCAACGCCCTACTCTCCGAGTTCATCAAAATGAACCAAATCCTTGAACTCTCCCAATTGGGCTTCAGAAGCAACCACAGCACTGAGACTGCTCTCCTCGCGGCTACAGATGACATCCATTCTCTCTTCGACCGAGTCAAAACTGCTGCCCCCCATCCTCCTGGACCTCCCAGCTTCCTTCAACAACCTCTCCCACCACACCCTCTGCGCAAGGCTCTAAAACGCCAGCATTGGCAATGAAGCCCTAGAATGGATTCACTCCTTCCTCACCGGACGAAAACAGAGAGTCAGACTTACACCGTTCAACTCAGAACCTACAGAGGTCAGCTGTGGGGTGCCTCAATGATCTTCCCTGAGCCCCACCCTCTTTAACATCTACATGGCCCCGCTTGAATCCATCATCAGAAACCACGGAGTTAAAACCATCCCCTACGCTGAAGACACCCGGCTGATTCTCTCCCTCACAGATGAACCCACAGCCGCCAAGAGCAACTTCCACAACGGGATGAAGGCAGTTGTCACCTGGATGAAGGACAGCTGCCTCAAGCTTAACTCAGACAAGACTGTCCTCATCCTAGGCTCCATCCGCTCTGCCTAGGCCCACAGTATTAAGAACCCCCCATACCAACAGGCAACGCACAAAGCCTACGCATCATCCAGGACTCCTCGCTCTCAATGAACTGCCAAATAAATGCCGTTTTGTCCTCCTGCTTCCACACACTCCTCCTGCTTCTTCATAGGATTTTCAAGTGGATCTTCACTAAGTCCAGGAAAACAGTCAGCCACGTTCTCACCAGCAGCAGCCTAGACTACAGCACTCTATGCCGGCACCACCCAGAAACTCCAAAAGAAACTGCAGAACATCCAGAATGCCTCTGCCAGACTAATACTGAAATTCCCATGCCGCAGCCACACCACCGGCCACATGAAAGACCTTCACTGGCTACCTATCAACAAAATAATGAACTTCAAGCTCCTGACACATGCCTACAAAGCCCTCCATAATGCCAGACCTGCATATATCAAACACCGCCTCTCATTCTACACTCCCACCAGACATCTCTGCTCCACCCAATTGGCCATTGCCACCATCCCACAGTTCAGCAAGACCACAGCTGGAGGAAGATCCTTCTCTTACATTGCTGCGAAGACCTGGAACTCCCTGCCTTTGCATCTCAGGCGATCACCATCACTGCCACTGTTCAGGTACGACCTCTAGACCTGGCTCATCCACTGAACCGCAGATCCATCCTCCCACTCAGCAACTTGAGACCCTCACGGTGAGTAGTCACACTTTATAAGAAACCTGATTGATTGATTGATTCATTCATTGTTGAATAATGGCTGTCTGGAGGGAAAGGGATCCTGAAAAAGGCATTCTTCAGCTCTATAACAAAAAAATATATAGCATCCTGGGGTATATTTGTCTGAATAGTGGAGGGGGCAGGTACAATTGGAAATTCTGGTACCACTACATCGTTCAGGGGGGCACTGGTCTTGAACCATACACAAAGTATTACCCTTAGACTTCACAACATGGTACATCAGTGTGTTACAAGGAGATACTGTAGGGTAAATCACTCCTTGCTCTAGCAGTGCCTAAATAGCAGAGGCGATGCCCTCATCTGCTTCTCTACAATTAAGATACTGCCTCACTCTAGGTGAGATAGCACCTTCCTTTAATGTAATTCTGAATGATGTAGGAGTACGAATAAGGTCTACATCATGAGGACCCTTAGTCTAAAAGGTGTCTGACACTTGAGAAAGATCTGATTCCCTAACAACATCAAAAGCTCTACCTGGTGTGGGCATCCTTACTTCTAATGCTGTCCTCAACAGTATGTCATCCTTAAAGATGATAACAGTTTTCTTAGAATCATCATTAAACATCAGATCATCCGGCATTTCCCTAACCATTTTACCTGGCTTAATGAATATACCATATGCCCATAAAACATGGTTATGTTCACTGGCTATCAGAATGCCATAGGTTGGTGTTACCTCTAAGGCCTCTATCTGCGATATTAACTCCAAGACTCTTGCCCTTGTCACCTTAAAAGAAATTCTTTAGGTAATTGGACCTCCTTCCCAGTAAATCTAATGTCTCTGTTATGATTGGTAAATGCCTCCAAATCAGCAGGTTGTACTCTGATTTGACCTCTAGTAGAGGAATCTATTGTTACTGCCATAATCCTGACAGGTGAAATTCCAAGGGTAGAAAAAATCATGGTACCATCAGACTCAAACTTACTCAAAATGAATGGTCATATTTTACTAGGCAATAAGATCTCTCCCAAATAGTGTAGCTGGGTCATCTCGAGAAAACAGCTGTCAATGCACCATCCTCTTATTTCCATCTCAACTGGTTTAGTAAATGGAACCCTCATTACTTCCTCATGGAACCTTTGTGTGTTCATTGATCTGTTAGAATTTGGAAGGCCTCCCTCTATAATTCAAGATCAAGTTACTCCTGTAACTACGAGGAATTCCTGCCTTGTCTTATTGATATCTAACAGCACAGAGGGTTCCTTATCTGGCCTGTGCGTCACTCTGTGGGCACTTTCATTGCTTGTGTCCTCCCACATAAGTTGTCTAAAGATGATTTCCTCCTCTTACAATCCCGCTTCCCTTGTCACTATGGGGGTGCTTGATTACTTTGCAGTGGCTGCAATTGTGCTTGAGGCATTACTGATTGCTGTACTTTGTGTGGTGGCGTCTGAGGTACATATAATATTTGTTGGTTTTTACTGTGGCTGTATCTCTGTATTTCCTGGCTTATTGTAGACTCATGTCCTTCCATTTGGTTAATCCCATCTCTTAGTTCTGCAATCTCTGATAAAATGTCCATATCTGTGACAGTAATGACACACTTGGTCCATCCTTTGGGGATCTATCCTGCCTCTTCCTATTCCTCCTTGTCCTCCTCTACTTCTTCCCTCTGCTCTTACAGTATCCTGCTGTTGTGGATACTGTTGTTTGGATGGTCCCTGGGACCGATCCCACAGACATTGCAGTCATCTGAGTGGTGGCTGCTACTACAGCTCCTTCCAATGCTCCTTTCTTTGCCAACTTTTGCTACACTAATTTTGTTGTGCTTTCTTTGTTATTGCCTGCTTGTTTCTCTCTTTCTCCTGCTTTTTCTTGCAAACATGGATGGGCCTGTACCTCTGTCCAGGGTTGGCTTCTAATGCCATGATGTTCTCAAGATTATCCAGTACATCAGAGTGTAACCCTTTCTTTACTACATTGCAAAATAGCAGGGCATTTGCTCCTTTTTCCTTCCCATGACTTCTTGGGTCCGTTTTTCTTTCATCCTACTGAGAAAATGAGTGAGGTCCTAGTTTGGCCACACTGATTGAGCCACGAGGAACCCAATGTCTGGCCTGTCAGGATATATTTTCCTTAGCTGATCCCAGACCACTGTGCTAACTGAGTTAAATGGAGATCCATCATAACTAGTCTCAGTGAGAGTAGCATTTCTCATTCCAGCTTTCTGAAAAACGGTGTCTGTTTCATCCACTATAAGAGAGCTAAACAAACTCTTTATGTCACCTAAAGCCAATGTGAAGCCTGCAGATTGCTTTTCAAAAGCTCTAATCCATTTCCATGCTCCCTCTGTTAGTGGGGGGAACAATTTCTTAAGATTCTCCTGGTTCATCTGTGGCCAAGGAACATATTGGAGTGCCCCAAGTCCCTTGTGTATCAGGGGCATCTGATATATGGGACTATCAGAATGTTGAGAATAGTGCTGCCTGGCATTTTTTTGCCACATGCACTAACATTTCTGCATGTAGGGATAATCCCAGTCTGTATCTCCTGCACCACAAAGAATGCAATCCTCAGCACTCGCCATATCATGTGGATCAAAGGACCATTCTAGTGGCCTTGGACTCATCTGTGGAGCTAACCCTTCAGTCCATTCTGCCAAATTATCCACATATGGCACAAGACTGTGCCAACTATTCTCTCTTTCAGCAACTATCTCACTGGGAGTGATATGCACTGCGCAAAAGTGATTGAATGCTCATCTGCTGCATTGCCTGTCATGCAGTGTCAATCCTCCCATAGCGTCACATGATCCTTTCCTGGGGTCTGGCTGGCCTTGTGTTCCCTGAACCTGCAACTTCTCAAGCTCTATTGCTCAGGGTTCCTAGCTTTAGAGAACATACTCCACTCTCGTTCTCTAGTATCAATGTGCTTAGGCAATCCCCTTGCACCCTTTAAGTGATCTAAATCATTAAGGGGCCTTTCTTGAATGCTAATATTATAAATGGAGTGCCTAGCATTGGCGATCTAAGTATTTTACTCATATTATCTACATGTCTATATATGAACTCTATTCTATTTGACATTCTCCCAAAACTTTCCTCAACTTGTCCTGAAAGTTTATCACTATATCCCCTCTCCTCACTTCTCTTGGATCTCTCTTAACCTCGCTTTGCGACAACCATAGTAGATTGTCTTCAGTCGTACCTCTATCTTGGGGTTACTGGACATTGCGCCATACTAGCAGTCATGTCCGCATGGTCACCCCATCTGCATTCCTTCGCTGTGGGGTAGATATTAATTCTCTAACTACCCTTCCTGTTGTGTCTCTTTTCTGTAAGAAATGCGATTTGGGTGATAAAACATGTGACTGGTCATCACTATCTCCTGGACTCTGCTCTTCACCTGGATCTATATGCAGTGTGAACTGCACTTTCAGTTGACTCGAAAACTGAGAGTCAGCCACCCTTACTTGCTGTCTGGGAATACTTGTATGTCTTGGCTTTGACATTTGTCGAGCGGCATTAGGGAGTTCTTTTGAAGATTGTGAAGGGATTTCAACTTCAGTTTTCTCATATCCCACTACGGCTTCTTGTATGTACGTCAGTGGATATGTACCAGATACGTTGGGAGAAGTACTCATAGGGTCATATGGAGGTTGGGGGGCAAACGGGGTGCAAGTGGAATCAACTTTTGAGGAGTCCTTAGACTTTCTAACAAAAGAAGCGCCATAAAGCTAAGGTGGCTTCTCATTTCGGCAATTTGGCTCCTGCAAATTTACTTTTAAGATGCATAACAATATGTTCTAATATTTTATCATCAAATGCCCTGTCCTTTCTCCAGGGATATGCAGATTTCTGAGTGGCTTTAAACCATTCCTGACAATATTTTTTTAATTTTCTCCGATAATTTGGAAATGTATTTTGCATATGCGCTAGGGAAGTCTCCAAAATGTCTTATATTTCTAACAATTCTTACATTGTAACTTTTGTATCTGTCTGGTCCATATTATTTTTTCTTTAAAAAATGTCACACTAGTCCTCATAAACAAGAAAATCTGTCAATGCGTTTGAAACAATCACATATTAAGCATCATGCATCACAATAACATTATGCAACATTATACAACAACATCACTCAGTGGCCACATTTACATTTACATTCACATACACGCATTCACCAAAAACATTTTAAAAATAACGCTTAACAAACTAAGTATTCTTCTACTTTTACATGCATATGTATTTGAGTTGAACACATATTTATTTCTGCGTGTGCTCTATTGTTGTGCTCCTTAAACCTTGTATCAGACTTTGTGTGTTCTTGGCTAATTCAATCTCCTGCTTACATTTCTAATAATCTTTCTATCTATTGAACACACAGAATATGTAGGTGTGCCTGAGTGCTAAGATCATAAATTCCTTCAAGCTTGCTAAACATGACTCTTCCTTTAACTATGACCTTACAGGTCATGCACTCTGTTCTCAAGTAAACACTTTGTCTTTTTTTTATCCACAAAAATCTTTGGCCTGCACTGCTCTTTCACCATGTATAGCTGTGTGACGCTCTCTTCTGTTGTCTGTTGTTGCACCGTGTCTTTAGTGCTCTAAACAGAAATGTGTTCTGAATTGGCAGCCAGTGTACTTATGTCAGATATTTAGAAATTGTCTGCTTGAGTGGCAACTTTAAGATCCATCTGGCTGCTGCATTTTAAACAATCTAAAGAGGATTCATTAGATACTTCAGGAGTCCCATATAGAGCATGTTTGCTTAATCATGCCAGCATTGATCAAGACATGCACTACAGTTTTCTGTGTTTCCATTGGTATAACTCCATTTCCTCAAATAGTGTGGGAGAGAAAAACAGTAGGAGAGAAATACGTGACCTGTGAACTACAGAATTTGGTGCTAAAAGTAGAGCTGTGTGTCAGACTTGACTCTCAAATATTTAGCAACAGTTGTGAAAGGAGGAGAGTCTCCTAAGTCCAGAGGCTACTAATCATTAGACCATACGTTTTGCGCATTGCCAAAAAGCTAAATCCCAGTTTTATCTGAGTTACAATAAGAGGACTTTATTTCATCAGTCAAACACCTGAATTAAGCAGGCTATAAACTCCTTGTTAGACCTGGCATCCTTGGCGTGTTTTTCCCTGACTTTTTGCCTTTACCTCCTGTGGTTTTGATGCTGTGCTGGATTTCGTTTTTTGCTGGCTTAGATGCTTTGGGCACTTTGCCACTGCTGATCAGTGTCAAAATACAAGTGCTCCCTGTGTAAATTGTTATTGTGATTGGTTCTCCCTGATTGACATATTATTTTTACCAGTAGGCCCCTAGTAAAGTGCACTAAGTGTGCCAGGGTCCGTAAATCAAATGCTACTAGTGGGCTTGCAGCACTGATTGTGCCACCCACATGAGTAGCCCTGAAACGAGGTCTCAGGCCAGCCACCGCAGTGTCAGTGTTCAGTTTGTTAACTGTCATGTCAACTTTGCAAGTGCACCCACTTGCCAGACCTTACCCTTCCCTTTTCTTACACATGGGACACCCCTATGGTAGGTCCAAGGTTCCCCCTGGGCAGGGTGCAGTGTATGTGAAAGGTAGGACATGTACTGGTGTGTGTACCATGTCCTGATAGTGAAATACTGCCCATTCCGTGTTTCACTATTGAAAGGGCTTCTTACCCATAGGACAGAATGTGGAATGTTTTGTAACATTTTACACGCATATCTTCCCATAGGGCTAAGATTGAAAAATTGAGTTTACTGCCCCTGAACTCAGAATTTATTTACGCATCTTCTTATAAAGATGTTTTTTAAATTATGTGTTTGGAAATAGCACTTTTAGAAAGTGGCTATTTTCTTGTCCAACTTTCCTGTGTGTCTCTGCCTGTTTGTGGATTGACTGTCTGGCTTTGGAGTGACAGGAGCTGGGGAGGTGCAGTGGCTCCATGAGTCTAGATGAGTCAGCACTAGGCTGAATAGGCCTGATCTGCATTTGGAGTGGTGGGCGGAGTAGCACCTGTACCTAATAGGACTGTGCCTGCCTTCCACAAGCTGGCTACGTCCTCTTGTGGTATGGCTGGGACCAAGGCCCACACTGACAAAGGATGTTGCTGTGCACTGGCAGAGTGCCCCCAGAGCTGGTTTGAACTGGGCTCAGAGCCCCTTGCACAAAGAGGACAAGGACATGTTGGGGTATAAGTATTAGACCTAAAACCCCATAACTTAAGATCATTCCTGGAATTCAAGAGGAACCTTTGCCAAGAAGAAGAGCTGGATAGACTGAGATGAAGTACTGCCCTTGCTGTGTGTCTGGGGTTGGCCTGAAGTTGCTGTTTCTGCCAAGGAAAGGAGAAGGACTTTGCTGTGTGCTGTGTCTTCTGCTTGAAGGAGATTTCCAAGGGCCTGAAGTGAGCTGGTCTCCTGTTCAGAAGACTCAGGGACAAAAATACTTCACCCCCAGCTCCCCTGAACTCTGCTGTTGTGAGTTCTGACCTGCTGTGAGGTGCCTGTGTCAGTTTTGGGCCTCTGGAGGTTGTTGCTGCTGTTTGGGAGCTGGAAGATAGAAGAAATCCAAAGAACTACAGAAACCGACTCATCGCTCTTCTTGCGGCTGTTTTTTCCACGCTTCTTCATGGCGTGAGAAGAATTACAACGCATCGGCGCACCGCTGCGAAAACTGTTGCAGCGCCTGTCATCGCTGCAAGAATCAACGCAATGAGGGATCGCGGCTGAAGAGGACCAATGCTGCGCCGCACAACGCCGATCACAGATGCATCTTGAAGATCCACGCATCGTACCTGTGCGACACTCTTTCCAAATGTATCACCTGCAGACTGGAACGGCACAAAGAATCGATGAATCACTCCCCATACAGACCGAAATTGACGCAACCCTTCCTCTGCGTGCAGTGGGACTGTCGCATCGCCCCCTCAGGGTCTCAGGAGTGTCACATCTCTTTGTTTTTCGACGCTGCGGCTGTTTGGCTTGGTGAACTTTGACGCAACTACAGGCACTTTGGTGAAAAGTCACGCATCCATAGTTTTCTATTGTACAAGTTCTTGAAAACTTTTTTAAAGTAATATTTTTTAACTATGTATTTTGTATTTTTATCGTTTTGGTCTTATTTAGTTTAGATAAAGATATTTTATATTTCTAAACTTGTGTGGTGTCCTTTAGTGGTGTTTTCACTGTGTTACTGTGAGTGTTGGTACAAATACTTTACACATTGCCTTTGGGATAAGCCTGTTTGCTCGTGCCTAGCTACCAAGGGGTGAGCAGGGGTTATCTAGAGTGTGTATCCCCCTTACCCTGACTAGAAGTGAGGGTCTCTATTTGGAAAAAGGTACCTACCCCAGCCAACTAGAGACCCCCATTTCTAACACTCCTCTTGCGTACTACCCGTATTGACCCCTATCGATAATATTAACTGTGTGTCATCCCCATTCGAGACCATGCTGATGCCATGCTCTCGAATCAATGATGCATGAGGAGTTATGTATACATTAAATATGGTCGGGCTTAGGGAAGATCCTTGTGGGACGCTATACTTGAGTGGTTTATGATCAGAGGAGAATGTAGAGAGCGCCACTGATTGCTCTCTGTTAATTAAGAAGGATTTAGCCATCTCAAGGCCAAACCACAGATGCCAATCTCTGCTAGAGTAGTATGGTGTGAGACCCTGTATAAAATGCTGTCAATAGGTCTACCAATATTAAAACAGTGCTGCCAATAGGTCTAACAAATGCTGCAATTTATCTAACAATATTAAGGCAGTGCTCTGCCCCTGGTCCAGACTTGATATGATACATTTTGTAACTTCCGGCAGTGTTGTTTGTGTTCAGTTCCTTGGTGTAAAGCGGCACATTAGAAGATAGAGTAGCTCATGTTGTTCCAGATAATTGCTTATTAATAAGTGTCTCCTACATCTTGAAAGAAGCCAAGAAAAGTGACATAGGCCTGAAGCTGTCTCGAATGAGGGCTTCTTAAGAAGAGAAACCATCTAGGTTGGGCGTGTGGCAGTAGTCAAAGAAAGATTAAAGAGAGCTTTGAAAATAGGATTGATGACATCATCTTCCATCGCTAAAAAGAGAGGAGGACAAGGGTCTGAGTGACAGCCAGATCTGCATGTAAGAATATAATGGGCAGATTTCCCCAAAGTTATACCCCTAAAGTGTAAAAGAGTGCTATTTTCTACAGATGGGATGTGGAGCTGTTTAAGAAGTCAATTGTAGTATAAGCAAATTTCAAGTGCATTATTTGCTGTTTTTTTCCTCACTAAACCAAGAAAAGCTGGTCGCATAGTTCAGAGGAAGGTGTGATCACCTCATTGCAATTCTGAGGGGTGAGAAAGAGTTTTGACGAAGTTAAACATTTTCAGTGCAGCATTTTACCTGTACTGATTTGATTAGAAAGAAATTCAGCTTGTGTGGCTTTAATACGTTTGATGTAAAGTTGCAACTGCTTTGACAGTGATGATGTCCTGACAAATCTGCCATTAAGATTAGCAACTTTAAATGAGTTTCATGGCTGTGAGTGTTTGATAAAAAGTCCTTGCAGAGGCACTGTAGGGTCAGTGGGACAAGAAAGGGTATTGTGGGGTTTATGCATCTGGGATTTGAGATGCATTCAGTAAGTAATACTTTTCTCTGTTTTTATAGGATGAGGGATGAGAAGGCTTTTGGATCAACTAATGTGGAGCATGTTGCATTCTAACAATTTAAAAGCAATGTTCAGAGAAGCAACCTAAAGTCATGAACTGGATGCAGGTAGCCATACTAAATGCTCTATAGAGTCTACCAAATATCAGCAAATAGACAACCCGCAGTTATACACAGTACGCAAACAGTCGTAATAAATGGTATATAGTAATACACTCTAGAGTCCATCCAGAAGTGAAAAAGGGTCAACTCAAAATCATGCCCTGAATACTGGCAACAAGGGTAAATGTATATTCAGTCCACCCAGGACGAATGCCATAGAAGTGCAAAACACAGAAATGCACTGAATACAGTCATTAAAGTTCAATGCTTCCTAAAGACAACAGAGATCTGAAAAAGCAGCAACCCGGAGCTATGCACTGACATTCATGGTTGGAGTTTGATGGCCTAAATATATAATCAATTTGGTGCAAAAGCACAGTGGGTATTGGGCACTGCAACTGCGGTGTCTGTGTGTGCAGTTTCAAACTGACATTTCTACCTGGCAAGTGCAACCACTTGCCAGGCCCAAACCTTCCCTTTTACTACATGTATGGCACCCCTAAGTTAGGCCCAAGGCAGCCACCTGGGCAGGGTGCAGTGTATTTAAAAGGTAGGACATGTACTAGTGTGTTTGACATGTCGTGATAGTGACAAACTGCTAATCTCGTTTTTCACTATTGGAAGGACTATCTCTCCCATAGGTTATCATTGGAGTTGCCTTGTAACCTCTTACAAGTGTAACTTCCAACTGGGAAGAGATAGAGATTTGGAGTCTGAGGTCCCGGAACTCAAAATTTAAAAATACATCTTTTAGAGAAGTTGGTTTATAAATTGTGTGTTTGAAAATGCAACTTTAAAAAATGGGCAGTTTCTTGCTTTACCGTTCTGTGCCTCTGCCTGCCTGTGGAATCCACATCTGAGGGAGGATGAGAGTTGGGCTGTTGGGCATTCACTCTAGAGAGTCACACAAAGGGAGCTGAGGTGTGTCCTGCAGATCCAGATAGCCCATCACCAGGCTGATGGGTCTTCCGGAGCTAGAGTAGGGGAGGAGGTGTCACTGACAACTGAGTAGGGATGTGCCTGACCTCACCCAAAGATGTCTCCACCCCCCTGTAGTGTATCTGGAGCCAGGTCAGTAAAAGGCAGAGTTGAGTGCACTACAAAGACTTTCCTTTGACGCTTGCCTACTTCAAAGGCAGAAACTGGTATAAGTACTGGAGCTGTGACACCATAACTTCGGGAACACTTCTGGAATAAGAGGACATTTGGCCCAGAAAAAGAGCTGGATGCTGTAGGGGGAACTGAAATACTGCTGGTTCCTTTGTTGTGCTGCCCTTTTGCTTGCTGCTTCTGTCCTGGGAGTGAAAGGATTGGACTTTGCTTTCTACATCGTGCTTTCCAAGGGTCTCCAAGGGCTTGTGCGTGCATGCCTCCTGTTAAGAAGTCTCAGGGCCATTAAAGACTTCATAGCAGCCCCTGAACTCCTCTGCTGGGAGGTGCGATATGCCAAGTGGTGCCAATTGTTTGTCCTGGGCCATTGGAGGGGGATATACCGCTAAGAACTAAGAAAATCCACCCATCAACTCTCAGCGCCTGTTCTTCCGACACAGCACCACTGTGTGGTTGAAAAACCAACACACCGCTGGGGTGCAGCCAAAGAATCGACGCAGTACCTGCCATGTGGCTGAAAGATTACCGCAACCCGAGTCCCCAGCACTCTGTCACCGAGGTCCATGGCACACGCTCAGACTCCCATGCGGGCCCTGCAGTGAGGGTGCGGAAATCGATGCATCACCTGCTTCATAGCCTGTTCCACTGCCACCACATTGACCCAGCAAGTCTAGATTTTCGATGCATTATCCCTGTGCACCAAGTTCTTCATCGATGTGGTACAACAGTAAGGAACTGAGACCCTCCCTCACAGTAAAGAACTAATGCATCACCTTCCCTGACTGTAAGGAACCGTCACGTCACCTCCCCTGCCCTGCAGTAAGGAACCAACGGATAACCTCCCCTGGCAGTAATGAACCGATGCATAAGCTTCCCTGGTAGTTAGGAACAGACACATTGTTTTTTCTACACCTCACCTACCATGCTCCTGTTTTCGTCTTTGTTTTTGATGCATCCCAGGTACTTTGTGACAAAAGTAACACATCCATAGTTTCCTACGGACTGAAGCTTTTAAAAATGATATCTTTACTTATATATGTTGGATTTTTGTCATTTCGGTCTTGTTTTATTCAGATCAATATTCGTTATTTTTCTAAACTGGTGTGTTGTCCTTTTGTGGAGTTGTCACTGTGTTACTGTGTATGTATGTAGAAATGCTTTACACATTGCCTCTGAGATAAACCTGACTGCTCCTGCCTAGTTACCAAGGGGGTGAGCAGAGGTTATTTTAGTGTGCAATCCCCTTTCACTGACTAGAGGGAGGGTGCCTAGTTGGACAGGGTACAAACCACTGCCAACTAAAGACCTCCATTTCTAATACCATGGATGTAGGTATGAGAAGGTAGAAATAAAAAAGGTAGGAGGGGAAGTGGCAGTGGTAGAGGAAACACAATTATAAAGCCAATTCATATAAAAGTGGCTAGCCTTGTATACGAAGGCTCGCATACTAATGTTGTGTGCAGTTTCACACTAAAAATGTCGCCACTCATAATGGGGATTTCAGCAGTAAGCATTGAGATGCAATAGAGGGCAGGGCTCTTTTAAGGATTACCTTTGGCTGGGCTTTGTCTCTTGATGAAGATAATGATCGTGAATTAGAAAGAACCTTCGTATATGGGGAGGTCTGGAGAGGAGAATACCCCAATATCAATGTAGGTTTACAAAACAAAAAAAAAGACCCTTTTCTTTGTACAAATTATCCCCCAGGACTACAAAAGTATTCTTTATTGGTATGCAGTACACGTCTGAGCACCTTGCATAGGGTGTTTCCCCTTTCTTCTCATTCAAGGCGTTCATTTAGAACCTACTCAAAATCATGTTTGAGCATATTTTTTGTAAATGCCCCAGCCAGCTCCAGCTAAGTAACCAGTGACTGGAGGGTGGTCGAATCTATCCCCCAAATAGCTACAGATAGAGACAGCCAATCATTACCCCTTCTGGCTAAAGAATTACATTCTTTGCGTCATCACATTTACAAAGTTCATAAAAATGTGATAAAAATGAAACACAGCTGGTAACGAGAAAATGCTTGAAGCATAAAGTCTAGATGACTGAGCTGCTAATTTATTGTTGGAGGAAACCCTCGCGATGTATTTCAGCTCAAAATGTTATTATAATAAAAGTCACTTCATGCACATCGCACGAACATTCCAGGACTCTAACACATAATGAAACACAAACAAAAATCAGTGACTGCCCATCTCTTTTATTTCCTCAATTGAACTTATTCTATTAAAAGAACTCCAAAAAACTTTGCAGAAATTCTTGGCAGCCATATTAATTCATAATTTTACAAGGCATGAACACTCAAGTTACAAAAGCATTTACTTTTTAAAGAAAAATAGGTCTCCCTTTTCTGACACTGAGGAGTAGAACACTGCATTTTTTCTTAGAGTATATGGAATTCTATGTTTATCTGTATCCTCCATTTACACAACATGCATATGATTCATTATCTGTCCTTTGAAGTGAGCAGGAAGGTTCTACAGTCTCCGTTCACTGCTAGAACTCAGTTTTCTTTTTTTTTTTTTTTAATTATTTTATTTTTAATTTTTACAGTGGTGGAAAAGGGATTGGCGATTTATGCTTCATAGAAACAAATACAAAAATATATACAATAGATTAAAAATAAACAACAGCAAAAGAAAAGGAAATACATGACAGTTGATAATAGAAAACAACTTATTAGTTTGCTAACCAATCCTGAAATGGGGCCCAGTTTTTAGCAGCAATTAAACGTCTTCTACTTCCCTGAAACTTACGTACAGCAGTTTCTAGTTTAAACCAAGCCAACATCCTGGCCTGCCAATGAAAGAAAGTAGGAGGTTGAGGGTTTATCCAAATGGAAGTAATACAGAGTCTAAACATTGCCATTGCAATGAACAAAAAGGAATGAAGATATCTTGATCTGGTAGTATCCATAGCATATTGATAGCCTGTAATCACCATTTCAGCAGAAATTTTAATTGGAGATTGGGTTATCTGTGTGAGAAACATTTCAATTTGATTAATGAAGAGTGATAATTCAGGGCAGTCAAAAAACATGTGAAGAGAATCCGCAGATGGAAATTTGCATCTTGCACATGACAAACTTGTGGCCCCAGGGGCAATCCCCCATCTGGCTAATTTAGCTGGGGTATAATAAAGATTAAACATAGCCATATAGCTTTGGGTACGGAGAGTACCAGAGACAAAAACCGTCTTTGCTAGCATAAGTGGTACCTTTAAATCAATAGTGGGTACCCCAAATTTGACCGCCCATTTGTTATTAAAATCCGAGAGATCATCTGGTAATCGGGACAACAAAGTTTGATACAATATACCAATTTTAGCTTTTTTTTTTAACCAATTCAAATATCGAAATCTTTTCAAACAATGCTGGATTTTCTAAGAGTTTTTTTTCGAGAAAACTTCTGATTTGAAGATATTTAAAAAAGTGGTTAGATTGCAAATCAAATTTGTGTTGTAAAGAAGAGAAAGATGCTAGCATGCCAGAGTCAGCTAAGTCGCCTATATCAGTAAGGCCTTGCAAGGCCCAGATAGCAGTTATTGAATCTTGAAATATCACTGGACGAAGCCCGGACGCATTCAATGTAGTATGAAAATTAATTTTATAGTTAGAAAATAGACGACGAATTTTTTGCCAGATCATAAACAAGGCCCATGCTACCTTAAACCTCGTTTTTTTAAAGTAACTTGGTTCTAAAATACGAGTTAATATCCCTTGTGTAGCATTGCCTAGTGAAATTGAATAAATTGAAGGAGCCAGAGATGGCGGTAATACCACCTTCTTACCAAATAGTGGAAAAGCGAAATGTTGAATCATCGCAGCCCAATAATAGTAAGTAAGATTTGGAACTGACCAGCCCCCGCGTTCTTGCGAGAGATAAGTCCATTTAGCAGCTCGTCGTGGCTTACGGTATGCCCATAAGAACCTCTGGCAAATTCTTTGTGCTTTTATTAGAGTGAGATTAGGAACTAATAGCGGGATAGACCTAAATAGATATAAAAATTTTGGAAGTACCAACATTTTAAGAACATTACAGCGTCCGAATAAGGAGAGATGGAGGTGGTTCAGCCGTTCTAGTTTGTTATGAAGCTGATCGATAATGGGAAAATAGTTTAGATCTGAAATTTGGCCAACATCCGCCGAAATCTGAATACCTAAATATGTCGCTTGTGAAGCAATAGGAGCGGTTGTTATTGGCATAGCCGACGATTGCAAAATTTGAGGTTTTGTGATATTTAATTTATAGCCAGAGATTGAGCCAAATTGGACTGCTAAAATCTCTAATGCAGGAAAAGAAACAGTGATATTATTTGTTAACACTACTATATCGTCAGCATATGCCAGTGTTTTGTACTCAATTCCATGAACAATAATTGGAGAGATGTTTTGTGCTCGTTCTATCAGGGATAAAAAAGGATCAATATATAAAGCGAAAAGGAGAGGAGAACAAGGGCACCCTTGTCTGGTGCCACGAGTGATAGGAAAATAGCTTGATTCCTCTCCTGAAATACGGATTTTAGCGATTGGGGAAATATATAATGTTTGCAAAGCTAGAATAAATTCAGGCGGTATCCCTTTCCAATGAAGAACGGCCCAGAGATAGCCCCAGGAGACCCTGTCGAACACCTTCTCGGCGTCCAACAGGATCACACCCAGGGGAGATTTTGTAATCTGAGCCCAATCTAAAAGTGCAATAACACGCTTAATATGATCAGTAGTATCTCTACCCTGAATAAAACCATGCTGACGGATGGAAACTAACGGAGAAATAATTTGAACAAGACGAAATGCTAAAACCCTGGAATAAATTTTACTGTCGGTGTTAATCAATGCTATAGGCCGGTATGATGCTGGATTTAGTTCATCTTTTCCTTTCTTTTTGAATAGTACAATGGTCGATTGCCGCCAGGTCTCAGGAATGACCCCCCTCTGAGCAAGCTGAAAAACTTCAAGCATCTGTTGTTTAAATAAGTGCGAAAAAGTTTTATAAAATTCAAGATGTATGAGATCAGGTCCTGCCGCCTTGCCAGAAGACAAAGATTTTATGGCAGCTTCAATTTCTTCCCAACTTATAGGTTCGGCCAAGGTTAAATTCTGATCGGCAGAGGTCTTCCGAGTTTCAAGGGATTTTAAAAAATGATCCATTTGCCTTTGTTGCTGCTGAAAAATGTTTGGTTCCTCAGTATATAAAGTTGAATAGAAATCCACAAAGGTGTTTAACACACCATTAGGTGAATCTTGTAGAATACCAGATCGATCTTTAACCTTTGTTATATGGCTAGCTATTGCCCTTTGTTGTACTCTTTTTGCCAGGACCTTGCCTGACGCTTCACCAAACTCATACATTGATGTACGAAATTGAAAGTACTTAGTAGCTATATCAGCATATAGAGGATCAAGGAGATTAGCCTTGGCAAGAGCGACCGCTTTCTGACAGGTGGTTAGATCTCCACCGATACGGATACTGGTGCTTAGGTCTAGCTCGGCTTGTTGAAGTGCTAGAACTCTATTTTTAAGATTTTGCTGTTCAGTTTGCCATCGATAGGACGCAATTCTCTTAGTTTCCAGGGCAGCTTTAAAGGTATCCCAGACTAGGCCTACAGATGCTGAATAGCTATTGATTGAAAAGAAGTCTGGAATCCAAACTGACATCCGTTCCTGATATAGTTTATCCAACAGTAGCTTCCTGTCAAAAGTCCAAGGTCTAATATGATGCGGAGGTCGATTCCAAGGAAAACTAAAGATTATGGAATTATGATCGGATATAGTCCGTGGATCAAGCCATTCCTTAATAGATTTCAAAACTTCAACAGAGGCAAAGGCATAATCTATACGAACCAATTTTTGATGGGGTATTGAATAAAAAGTGAACCCGTTAAGGGCTGGATTACTAGCATGCCATATATCTACTAAACCATGTTCAAGTATTAATATACGAAGTGCTTTATAGACCTGGGGTTTCCTACCGATATAATCGGTTGATTTAGTGATGTCTAGCCCGCTAGGAATATTAATATTAAAATCACCACAGAAGATTAACGGGTGCGACCAATTAGCTAATTCTACGTTTAAATCCATCAAAATCTGTGGATCATCCAAGTTGGAGGCATATATTGAACAGATCGAAAGTACAGAATTATTGATGAGCAATTCAGCGATTAACCATCTACCTGTGTTATCTTGTTTAGTTCTCTTGTTTTGGGCGACCCCTGCTTTTGAAATGATAGCAACGCCCCTTATAGTGGAGGTTTGTCTGGTGGTAGCCACTAAATCATAGCCCAAAATCTTAAGGTAGTGCCGATTGGCCCAAGAGATATGAGTTTCTTGCAGGCAGATCAAATCCACTTGCATAGCCTGCATCAACTTATAAAAGATCCTACGCTTCCTAGGATCATTTAACCCACAAATATTCCAGGTTGCACAAGTCAGTTTACGATTTGCCATTTAAACATAATAAAGAAGAATAAAGAAGAAGAACATCATATATATATATACACATGTATACCTTGGAAAAAAATTATATGGAGTATACCACCAACATATCAAAAAAGAACACATAATTAACATCTTAGACGAAATTGGAATCACACTGCCATGCATCTTACTTATATCGCCAGTCACCTCAAGTATCCACCACAATACCACCCAGTGACCCTCCCAACCCCCCCAACCCACCTTCCAACCCCCCCTCCCCCCCCGTTGCCCCCCCCAACCCCTTAACCAAAAACGGGAGCTCAGGACCGGGGGTCCTTGTGATGGTTGAGTAAGCGTCGCACCACGCTCCGCTGGGCGTAAAACAATATACTTAATATTATAGGAGAATCGGTCCTATCAAAATCATGTTCAAGTGGTGGAGAGCAAAAAAAAGATCTGTTAGCATCCTTATAACACATTGACTTGATGAGAAAAAAAAAGAAATGCAGCAACATTTTTTTTTATGTTATATAAGTCAATACCCAAAAATGAATGATAATCCCCATTCTGAACAATGATTTTTTCCCTTTTTTTTTTTTTTTTTTTGCCACTTTTTCCGCTCCTTTTTCCCTACATTGTGTCCAGATAGTCCCTTGTGGTTATTTCAGAAAGAAAAATTTTTGTTTCTGACTTATGTATTATTTTCAATTTTGCTGGGAAAAGCAAAAAAGCTTGGGCACCTTTCGCTTGAAAAAGAGGGATCTGCTGACGGAGATGCCAACGGCGTTCCACTGTCTCAGCTGCAAGGTCGGGTCGAGCAAAAAACTGGCAGCCCTTGGCAGATCTTTTTTTGTTAGGTCGAGCTAAATCAAATACACATTCACGGGCAAGAAAAGTATTAAAGCAAACCAGGATGGCACGTGGATAAGAACTGTTAGTATTGGTAGAGGATGTTTTCTTTCTTTTTGAAAACGGAAAGCGATGTGCTCTCTGGATTTCTTGGTTCCAATTCCATTGGGTAACCTCTGGAAATGCTTCGGTGAAAAGCTCAACTATGAATTGCCGGACATCACCTCCTTCAATATCCTCCTCAACTCCCAAAATGCGCAGGTTATTCCTTCTTGAGCGGTTCTCAAGATCCGATAATTTCCATATAATATCTTTTCGCTGTTCCTTAACCTCAGTGACCAAGTCTTTTTGGGCACTGCAGCATCTTCAAGTGCTGAGATCCTCTCTTCAGCTTCGGTAACTCTTGTGTTAATCTCAGCTGTTGATTTTATTACACGTCGAAGGGAATTTTGCAATTTACGACACACTGACTGAGTGCGTAAATTCTCTTGCTTAGTTGCTTCTCTATGTTGGATAATTGTATGATATATTGTTGACAGAGAAACCTCCTCCGGCACATCAAATGACGCCCCAACATTAGAATTTAATGATATCTGAAGGTTAATTTGGGATTGATCTCCTAGAGGTTTGATACCAGGGGCCTTACGAACTGTATCAGTAGCCAGGGCTTCTGTAGTCACACTAGGTCGCCAGTCACCAGCTTCGCTGTCATAATCTGACCACTCTAAATCGGGATCGCCCTCCTCCTCGTCAGACAGCGAGTGGTCTGATACAGAATAAAATTTTTCAGTTGAGTCACTGATCGCACCTGTGGTATGACACTCTGCCGAGGCTCCCGCGCCGATAACATCTTGATGAGCTGTTGAAACCACATCATCCATAATGCACTGGGATGAAGCAGAGCCAGATGCAAACACCAGGGGAGCCGAGAGGAGCTAGAACTCAGTTTTCAATAATTTATCTGTCAGGGAGCATTAAATGGTGGTGTTGCTCACCTCTTATGAAACAAACCTCACACTGCTGTGGTTGTGTGAATGTTGCCTCTACCTTTGTGGGAAATAAAGTAACTCCGAAACCACTACTGTAGAACACTATTCTCTGTCTAACCGTTTCTGAGTACCCTCTGCCTTTTCTTGTGATAGTTGTGTTTTCTCGTCTGTGCTCTGAGTACAGAGGGGAATTCGTCCTGCTGGCCAGTACAATCCAGCACTTTACTCCAGCACCGTCAGAGACCAAGAACTAAGACTCTGCTCCTATTTGCCCACTTCCATGTAGATTCTACATATTAAAACAGGGATCTCTTTGGCCAGCAGGGTTCCCTCTCCTTCACAAATGCCCCTTTCAGTCTTCTTCCATCTTGGCCCCAGGCCTATGTAACAATCCTTAACCTTAGTCAGCAATCCATGCTTTCATGAGACATGAGAAAAATACATTTTCATGTGCCTTACAAATATAGACAGCTACATTGCTGAGCGACAAGCCTGGTTCACTGTGACTAAGCATAACATTGACCGCTTTCTGCAAAAGAACAAACGCCCCCTGTGTTTACAGTCTTACCAGCCATGTATCCTTTCTGTGACATTCGTGCTGTCGTCCCATAAAGGTATAAAATGTGTAGGTGTCTCTCGTTGAATTCCTTATGTGCAATTTCAGAATGACTGCTAAGGAACATAGGCGTTCACCTTCCATAAGAGTCTACATATCCACGTTTTTAAACAACCTGCACTTATAAATGCACTACACATTTTTTTCTGTTGTTAAAGAAAACACCACATTACACTGGGTTACCATATACAATCTTTAAGGTTTTATTTTGCTTTTTTTGCATTTTAGGAAAAGAAATGCTAAGCACCATGCCCCAAATGCATCACAGTAAAAAGTTACAGCAGAAGTGAGCATTACTCTACCTGGCTCCACTGGAGGATGAGGTAAAGGGATGTTATTCTCAATGTGGTGATTGTACAATCGATCCCAGCCACGAGGTTGAACTCACATCTCATTAATATTTAGATAAGCAGGTGATTGTACGCACCTAAGGACACAGGTTGAAGGCATATGGTTATAAAGAGCAATATCAAATGTGTTGTTGCAAATATTTGAACAAAGAGTTTGGCATGTGGACATAGAATAACTTCAAATTCTTCAGATGTGCATCTTTATATATATATATATATATATATATATATATATATATATATATATATATATATATATATATATATATATATATTATCTACTGGCGGTCGCCAGTAGATAGTTATAGTTAGGACCCTGTTTCCATAGGAAATCCGCAACATTCTATTTGAAATAACTTTGGCGCCGGTCGACGAATCCTCGCGAAATTTTCAAAATAGGTGGGGCGCTACGCTCCGCTCCTACCCTGAAAGTCTCGGGGGGATTCGTCAAGCGGGGGCTGAGAAAAAAGGGGGGTCCCAAAACGCGTTTTTCCCATGCATTTTTCCATAGGACCTTTAGACACAGCTACAGCCCGAACGGCTTAACAGAGTTACATGAAATTTGGCAGAGAGGTATTCCTCAGGTCAAGGAAGTGCCTTTTGTAGGTTTGGTGTAAATCTGTTCAGTAGATCCTGAGAAAATAGCATTTAAATCAATATATATATCTGTGGCAGCTTACGGTGCGCTTACCGTGCGCTTACGGTAAGCTTACCGTACTCGTACGGTGCCGTGCGCGAGCGCGATTCTGATTGGCTGTTAGATCTAAGTAAACATTCGAATCGGTCGAAACCAGGAAGCGGCGGCCGCCATTTTCTCTCTCGCACTCTGAGTGAGGCAGCAAAAACAAAGGCAAAAAACATCTAAAGGGGCAATGTATTCAGTTCCTAACCACCTAGCATTGATGATGGTGTCCCCAAAGAACCCCCAAGGCCAAAAATTCAATTTTTTTTTTTTTGAAAAATCGCTGATTACGCTTACCGTACGCGTACGGTAAAAATTAATAAAAAAAAAAAAACTATCCACACTATCCCCACCCCGTGTGCAAAAGGTGCCCGAAGGGCACCTTTTGATGCATGGCATATTTTATTCCAAATGAAAATATAAATGATTACCTTTCACAACTAAGCGCATAATATGTCCTCCATGTGCGCACGGTGCGTGAAGCGCATCGTGCGTACATGGCCCATCCAGCGTAAAGTGGGCACGCGGTGCGCGCAGCGCACCGCCTGAAAACCGTGCGTGCACGGCACTAACTGCGTAAAGTGGGCGCGCGATGCGCGCGCACGGAACGAACTGCGTTAACTGGGCGCGCACTCCACGAATGGCGTAAAGTAACTTAGCATTTAAAAAAACGTACAACTTCACTGAAAAAAACATAGGTTTCACACACGTTATAGTTAGGAATTAGCATTTAAAAAACCTTGCAAATTCACTGAAAAAACCATAGGTTTCACACATGTTATAGTTAGCGGAAATTTTAATCATAAAAAACCATTGAAATTCCCCCGTTATAGTTAGTGCAGGCAACTATAACTCACGCGACCGCAATCCTCTGCTGATGCTAATACTGTATTTAGACAATTATTTGCCCATGTCTTCTTCCATTAAATTTTAGCTATACATATATTACAAATATTTTATTTTCATAAAGACACATATGTCATCAGCAGAGGATTGCGGTCGCGTGAGTTATAGTTGCCTGCACTAACTATAACGGGGGAATTTCAATGGTTTTTTATGATTAAAATTTTCGCTAACTATAACATGTGTGAAACCTATGGTTTTTTCAGTGAATATATATATATATATATATATATATATATATATATATATATATATATATATATATATATATATATATATTATCTACTGGTGGTCGCCAGTAGATAGTTATAGTTAGGACCGTGTTTCCATAGGAAATCCGCAACATTCTATTTTGAATAACTTTGGCACCGATTGTCGAATCCTTCCCTGAAAGTCTCGGGGGGATTCGTCAAGCGGGGGCCGAGAAAAAGGGGGGGTCCCAAAACACGTTTTCCCCATGCATTTTTCCATAGGACGTTTAGTCCAAGCTACAGCCCGAACGGCTGAACAGAATTACTTGAAATTTGGCAGAGAGGTAGTCCTCAGGTCAGGGATGTGCCTTTTGCAGGTCTGGTGTAAATCTGTTCAATAGTTCCTGAGAAAATAGCATTTAAATCAATATATATATCTATAGGCGCGCGCCGTGCGCGTACGGTAAAACTTACCGTACGCGCACGCTGCCGTGCGCGAGCGCGATTCTGTTTGGTTGTTAGATCTTAGTAAACATTCGAATCGGTCGAAACCAGGAAGTGTCGGCCGCCATTTTGTCTCTCGCAGTCTGAGGGGGTGAAAAACAAAGGTGGAGAACGTGAAAAGGGGGCATGGTGGACAGTTCCTGACCCCCTAGCCTTTGTCAGGGGGTCCCAGAAGGACCCCCAAGGGCCAAAATTTCCTTTAATTTTTTAGTACGTGTAGGGTGCGCGTACGGTAGAAACGGAAAAATTCCGCGAACTGCGTAACGTGGGTTGTGCGGTGCGCTAAGCGCACCGTGAGCCCACAGTGCGCGCACGGTGCGCGAAGCGCACCGTGCGCGTACGGTACGCGCACGGTGAAAAACCTTAAAAAACAAATACATAACTTAGCATTTAAAAAAACGTACAAATTCACTGAAAAAACATAGGTTTCACACACGTTATAGTTAGGAATTTGCATTTAAAAAACCTTGCAAATTCACTTAAAAAACCATAGGTTTCACACATGTTATAGTTAGCTGGACATTTCGTGAAAATCCATTGAAATTCCCCCGTTATAGTTAGTGCAGACAACTATAACTCAAGCGACCGCAATCCTCTGCTGATGACGTCAGATATTACATTACTGACGACATATGTGTCTTTCTGAAAAAAAAATATTTGTAATATATGTATATCTAAAAATTAAGGGAAGAAGACATGGGTAAATAAGTGTCTAAATACAGTGATGTAATATCTGACGTCATCAGCAGAGGATTGCGGTCGCTTGAGTTATAGTTGCCTGCACTAACTATAACGGGGGAATTTCAATGGTTTTTCACGAAATGTCCAGCTAACTATAACATGTGTGAAACCTATGGTTTTTTAAGTGAATATATATATATATATATATATATATATATATATATATATATATATATATATACACCCAATCCCGCCTCTTATCCAAGAACGGGTCCGACACATGCTTGTTGGACAATTGCAGGTAAGGTTTAATTGCCACCAATCAGTCAAGTAAGTACTTAAAAACACCTGGCAGATGCGTTTCGGCGAATGCCTAAATCATTGCCAGCATTGTGTTTTAAAACAGGTTCAAATATGCAGGGACTTTACATACTGTTCATTATGTCCTTATTGGTGCTTAAGAATCCAATCACAGTCTTTGTTCTTTCATCACTGTGGGCAATGGGCGCAAGGTATGCTGGTAGCTGAAGTCCCGCAGTCCCAATGTCCCATGTACTGTGCGAGTCAGCAGTCCCACACCGCGAACTTTTGGTTCAGTAACCGGTCCGTGCATTCAGTAGTGCCCTGGCTGTTGCCAGCTTATGAGTCTGCTCATCCATTTGTACGGGGACCATGGCGGCAAACATCGTCTGCAGTTGTCCAAATCAGCAGTAATCTGCTGCTCTCTCCTCAATACCAGGAACGTTGTCTTGGGCGAGGGGGCGCCGCTTTTGCGCGTTCAGCACAGTACACCACAGAAGTTGTCGACATCAAGCGGAGCACCTGACCGAGAGGCGAGCCGGATATGCAGCGTCGACTGTTGCACTTTACCATACACCCAATCTCGCCTCTTATCCAAGAACGGGTCCAGCACATGCTTGTTGGACAATTGCAGGTAAGGTTTAATTGCCACCAATCAG
The DNA here is from genome assembly GCF_964204655.1 of Triturus cristatus. Taxonomy (NCBI): domain Eukaryota; kingdom Metazoa; phylum Chordata; class Amphibia; order Caudata; family Salamandridae; genus Triturus; species Triturus cristatus. Next base: position 647,815,085 of record NC_140585.1, read on the forward strand.
TCAAGTAAGTACTTAAAAACACCTGGCAGACGCGTTTCGGCGAATGCCTAAATCATTGCCAGCATTGTGTTTTAAAACAGGTTCAAATATGCAGGGACTTTACATACTGTTCATTATGTCCTTATTGGTGCTTAAGAATCCAATCACAGTCTTTGTTCTTTCATCACTGTGGGCAATGGGCGCAAGGTATGCTGGTAGCTGAAGTCCCGCAGTCCCAATGTCCCATGTACTGTGCGAGTCAGCAGTCCCACACCGCGAACTTTTGGTTCAGTAACCGGTCCGTGCATTCAGTAATGCCCTGGCTGTTGCCAGCTCATGAGTCTGCTCATCCATTTGTACGGGGACCATGGCGGCAAACATCGTCTGCAGTTGTCCAAATCAGCAGTAATCTGCTGCTCTCTCCTCAATACCAGGAACGTTGTCTTGGGCGAGGGGGCGCCGCTTTTGCGCGTTCAGCACAGTACACCACAGAAGTTGTCGACATCAAGCGGAGCACCTGACCGAGAGGCGAGCCGGATATGCAGCGTCGACTGTTGCACTTTAACATACACCCAATCCCGCCCCTTATCCAAGAACGGGTCCGACACATGCTTAATGGACAATTGCAGGTAAGGTTTAATTGCCACCAATCAGACAGTGATGAAAGAACAAAGACTGTGATTGGATTCTTAAGCACCAATAAGGACATAATGAACAGTATATATATATATATATATATATATATTACCTACTGGCGGTCGCCAGTAGGTAGTTATAGTTAGGACCACGTTTCCATAGGAAATCCGCAACATTCTATTTTGAATAACTTTGGCGCCGGTCCACGAATCCTCGCAAAATTTTCAAAATAGGTGGGGCGCTACGCTCCGCTCCTACCCTGAAAGTCTCGGGGTGATTCGGCAAGCGGGGGCCGAGAAAAAAGGGGGGTCCCAAAACGCGTTTTCCCCATGCATTTTTCCATAGGACCTTTAGACATAGCTACAGCCCGAACGGCTGAACAGAATTATGTGAAATTTGGCAGAGAGGTAGCCATAAGGTCCATGAAGTGCCTTTTGCAGGTCTGGTGTAAATCTGTTCAGTATTTCCTGAGAAAATAGTATTTAAATCAATATATATATCTGTAAGCGCGCAGCGTGCGCGCTGGGTGCGCGCACCTTGCCGTGCGCGAGCGCAATTCTGATTGGTTGTTAGATCTTAGTAAACATTCGAATCGGTGGAAATCAGGAAGCGGCGGCCGCCATTTTGTCTATCGCATAAAGAGGGGGTGATAAACAAAGGGGGAGAACTTGAAAAGGGGGCAGAGTGGGGAGAAATTGACCCAGTAGGCATTGTAAGGGGGTCACAGTAGGACCTTGTAGGGCAAAAAAAAAGATTTATATTTTGTTAAAAAATATCACCGAGTGCGCGCACCCAGCGCGCACCCAAAAAAAAACTTTATTAAAAAAATCAAAAAAAAATCGCATTTAAGTGTTTAGATATAAGGTGGCTCTAAAAAGAGCCCTTGTGTTTATTGTTTGTTTTTTGGTAGCTACAAGTAAGTACCGATGCAGAGTCTAAAGTTCAAGAGGAAGACTCTGTTGCCTTCATCAGTGAAGTGTACACCATCTCCTCTATAAATGTCTTGCATGTTGTAACGCAAGTTGTTGTGGTATATAGAACCCATACCATAGTCTCTGAGGAAAGCAGAAATAGATTTGTTGACGTGCTTCCTTGCTTTGTCAATCTGCGGACAAAATTGGTTGGACCAGTTCCACTTTTGCCTTTGGCATATGTTAGAATATACAAAGGCAGTTTGTGGAAAAAGCGTCATCAATTGCACAAAGGTGTCCTTAATAAGCATTTCCAGACCTACCCTAGTTAAAGTGCCTAGGTCATTTCCACCACAGTGCACAATAATAAGGTTAGGCTGTGGGAGATGTAGAAAGGTTTTCACCAAAGGCATTAATTGGTGCCACTTTAACCCTCTCTGACCAATCCATTTAATGTCTACATTTGGCAAAGCAAGGTCTCTCACCATACCTCTTTTTTCTGCAAATTTTTCACTCCAGAAGACATAGCTGTGTCCTACAATCCACACTGTGAACATCTTCAAAGGAGATCTGGATGCACTCAGGAGGTGTCTTTCAGTAGAAAGGCAAAAAGAAATGAAAGACAGTTGAAAAATGGGGGCACCCATACTTTTTTTATAAAAAAAAACTCATTGGCTGTTTCAAACCATTCTACACTAAAAACTAGGCTGTATGTTTAAATTTTAAAAAGCATGTATTGCATTGGTTCAGAAAAAAGTGTGAAAAAAGAACATTAGTTTGGATTTGCTGTTAGGTTTGAAAAGTCAAGCACTCTTGCTCTTTGGAAATGAAACATTGTCTGTTGAACTTCTGACCTCTCTGCTCACACCTGTGTTCTATGACCTGTTGCTATGGTAGCAGGCAGAAGTTAAGTTGGGGGAAGGGTACATTTGGAAAGGGGTTGAAGTTTTCATCCAATAGAAATGTGTGATTTCATTTGAAAAAATGTGGGAAGTACTGAGATTGAAAATTAACATGTATATGTGTGAAAAAAGAGAGGGAAACTGTGCCATTAACTGGTTCTGCTGAGAGGAGAGAGGTGTGGAGCTCAGTGATTCTGGTCTGATAAACTGCTGTGTTACTGCTACATTTCTTTCACAACTAACTAATTTTAAAGGTGAATTATGAGTTTGAGAGGGGGTGTTTGTGGTTAATTTTGATATATAAAAAAAAAAAATGATTATTTGTTTACAGTTGTGATTTACATTTTCAGTTTTGCAAGATATTTAACTGTTTTGAATATGTAAAATATTATGGAGTATGTTTTCAACATAAGATAATGTGTACTGGTAACAATGAGGAATACTGTTTTGTGACTACCATCAAACCATGAGTCTGTGTGCAGAGAAGAATTGTGGGCAGAGATTTAATTTGTGTTGCTGTTGAAAAGTAAGACTTGCAGTTGAAAGAAAAGGACAGCTTCTTTTTAATTGTGATGGTTAGCATTTAGCATAAATCACTTTGAAAAAAAAGAGAGGAAAATGGCAGCACATTTGAAAAAAGCATGCACACATGCACTGTTACATACATCCCTGCAGTCTTCATGCAGTTCTGGAAGTCTCTTTGCTCATCTGTCAAGCACCAGACAATCCACAGTGTTCAGAAACACACTCTTGGCACACACGCAGCAGCTTCTCCAACACTCTCATGTGTAGTACACAGCTCTGTGTGCTGTTTCAGATAGCACTGTGTAATGCAAACACATTCAACGTCACCAAGGCCTCATTTAAATTGATCTTGTTTATTCACTCACTCTGTAACATATGGACATGGTCTTAAGGAGCTGTTAGGAAATGTGCTGTTTTCTGCTTCTGTAAATAATAAGGGAAATGTATCAGGCTGTAACAGTAATTTGGTACTATTCAGGGACACTGTTTTGTTCCAAAAAACATAGCATGAGTCTGTGTGCGCACAGAAATTGTGGGCAGAGATTTAATTTGTGAAGATGTTGTTCAGTAAGAAATGCAGTCCCATGAAAGGGGCAGCCTGTGTTATGTGCCTAAAATGATGGCATGACTCTGTGTGCACACAGGAATTGTGGGCAGAGATTTAATTTGTGAAGATGTTGTTCAGTAAGAAATGCAGTCCCATGGAAGGGGCAGCCTGTTGTGTTTACACAAATTATCCCTTAGCACACATGCACTGTTACATACATCCCTGCAGTCTTCATGCAGTTCTGGAAGTCTCTTTGCTCATCTGTCAAGCACCAGACAATCCACAGTGTTCAGAAACACACTCTTGGCACACACGCAGCAGCTTCTCCAACACTCTCATGTGTAGTACACAGCTCTGTGTGCTGTTTCAGATAGCACTGTGTAATGCAAACACATTCAACGTCACCAAGGCCTCATTTAAATTGATCTTGTTTATTCACTCACTCTGTAACATATGGACATGGTCTTAAGGAGCTGTTAGGAAATGTGCTGTTTTCTGCTTCTGTAAATAATAAGGGAAATGTATCAGGCTGTAACAGTAATTTGGTACTATTCAGGGACACTGTTTTGTTCAAAAAAACATAGCATGAGTCTGTGTGCGCACAGGAATTGTGGGCAGAGATTTAATTTGTGAAGTTGTTGTTCTGAAAGAAATGCAGCCCATGAAAGGGGCAGCCTGTGTTATGTGCTCAAAATGATGGCATGACTCTGTGTGGTTCCATTTCTTCACCTCTTTTTGTATATTAATTTAAAAAAAAATATCTCAAAAAAAAATTGGGGGGGTTTAGTTTATAAGTGGCTCTTAAAAGAGCCCTTGAGTTAATGGAGGGAAACAGGAAGAGAAAAACGCAAAAAAAGAAAAAACATCTATGGCCTAGTGCACGGATGCGCATCAAGTTTTCTCTGAAGGAGATCAAGACTGGTCTCCCCCACAGAAATAAGAGAACCGCAATCAGTGCACCGTGTAGACAACCTCGCCAAACAAGGTGGACCAACAAGAGGTGTAGAAACAGGTGAAGGCACCATCGCAGCTGAAGTGCTCCCCTGAGCTGCCGAAGATGTGCTCGGCTGAGCTGCTGCTGATGTCGTCGGCTGAGCAGGTGGAGGGTTTTCTCCAGAAGCTTGACGAAAAGTTACTGGATGCATTTTGTTAACATGTCTCAACATAGTGTGAATGCTAAAAGAATATTTCTTGTTAGGATTCCCACGAGATAAGACTTTATTACAAAGTACACATGTAACTTTCGGTGCATTTACCTTTTTCAGACCTTCTGGAAAAGTGAAAAACTGCCATATAAAGCTGTCTTTCTGCTTCCTGTTCCTCTGCCTCTCAAGAGTGTCCTGGTCACTGTCTGAAGTTGGTTGCTGTTCAGCCACTGTCTCTCAACAACAGAATAGCTCCTTCTCCAAAGGAATCAGAACTAATAATGAGGGGAGTAGGTGTGGTTTGGGAAGAATCTGGAACTGAAAGTACTTCAAACCAATCAAAAGTGATGATTCTTGATCACATGACTTGCCATGAGGGGATTGGGTGTGGTGTTGAAACAATTAGAAACTGAAAGTAATGATAACCAATAAGAAATATTGTTTTATTATGCATAAACCCGAGGTGTGCGCACTGCGCAAGCTCCGAGCGCGCACCTCGTGATTACGTATTCGCGAACGCGTAAGAGCGCATGTGCATACGTCATATGCGCTTACCTAGCGCGCATACGTTGAACACGCGTATACGCGACCGTTATTGCGCGTAATTTTAGCGTATGCGGAAGTGAACCGCGTAGAGCGCGTAGGACGCATGCACGCATGCGTACGTACGTACGCACACATACGTACTGGGTGCGCGCTCCCAGCGCGCACTATGACGTATATTTGTGTACGTAAATAACGTACGACGGAATTCATAAAAAACTTACGAAATAGTACTAGGAGCGCGCTCAGAGCGCGCACCCCAAGAATTTATATAAAAAAAAAAAGTGGACAAAAAATAATTAAAAAAATTAATAATAAAAAAACAATTTATCCTAAAGATACAGATAATATATAAATGAATATTTAGGAATTTTATTTTTATTAAAAAAAAAATATCATTAATTAAATAATACAAAAATTAGCATATAAAAAACCGTACAAATTCACTGAAAAAACCAAAGGTTTCAAAAATGTTATAGTTAGGAATTAGCATTTAAAAAACCTTGCAAATTCACTGAAAAAACCAAAGGTTTCAAAAACGTTATAGTTAGGAATTAGCATTTAAAAAACCTTGCAAATTCAATGAAAAAACCATAGGTTTCACACATGTTATAGTTAGCTGGACATTTCACTCGTGAAAAACCAATGAAATTCCCCCGTTATAGTTAGTTCAGCTACCTATAACTCGCGCACCCGCAATCCACTGCTGATGACGTCACATATTACATCACTCATGACATGGTCAGTGACATCACTCATGACATCACTCATGACATCTCAAATGACATCACTGATGACATCACTGATGACATCATCCATGTGATTGAGTAGCAGACCTCCTCTCACCCTAATATAACCTTTGATACACACATTCAAAATTAGAAACTACAATGTTCAAAATAATGGACATACCAATACCAGTTACAACAACCAATTCAATAATTCAAAGATCCACATACAAATCCACTCATTCACCAACAGTCCTATACAGTCACTCATACATGTACTCACTCATCATATGTACTCATACACCTATACAGCCTGTTACATAATGTCACTCATCCATAGAGTTACTCACACACATAGTCACTCATGCTAATAAAGATTAAAACATACAATTATATGCATATACAGTTATACACACACCACCACACTTACTTATACGGAAACTTACACATACTTAGTCTTTTAAACAGTCACTTATAGAAAAACATACTTATTCATACAGGAACTCTTTCAATCTCTTACTCTCACATATACTCAATTAAAAACACCAATAATCACATATACTACTATAAAACATATGAAGTTACTCATAGAGACACTATTGACACAGTCATTCACTCACTAACACACCCATACACACACTCATCCACCCATACAGTCCTGCACACATGCTGTCTTCAACACATACAAACAGTGAGTCACTCATTCATGCACCTATGCACTACGTAATACCCCCCACCGAACCATGCAGCCACTCAGACTGATACTCAAAAAACCAACTAATAACCTATATAGACACCCATGTAGCTACTCACCAACTCATGCAGCCACCTATACACAAAGTGAGAGACTGATACAGATATTTACAGACTTAAACATTACTCACAAAGCCATGTATTCACTATGATACACTGAATCAGTCACATAATCAATTTTTCATAAAAAAATCATCCATTTAGACATTTATATACCCATTTATTCTTCCATCGACCTTGAGATATACATATATAAAACATATTTAATTTGAAGAAAAACACACATACACTAGATGATGTCATCAGTGATGTCATCAGTGATGTCATTTGAGATGTCATCAGTGATGTCATGAGTGATGTCACTGACCATGTCATGAGTGATGTAATATGTGACGTCATCAGCAGTGGATTGCGGGTGCGCGAGTTATAGTTAGCTGAACTAACTATAACGGGGGAATTTCATTGGTTTTTCACGAGTGAAATGTCCAGCTAACTATAACATGTGTGAAACCTATGGTTTTTTCATTGAATATATATATATATATATACATATATATATATATTACCTACTGGCGGTCGCCAGTAGGTAGTTATAGTTAGGACCCCTTTTCCATAGGAAATCCGCAACATTCTATTTTGAATAACTTTGGCGCCGGTTGACGAATCCTCGCGAATTTCTCAAAATAGGTGGGGCGCTACGCTCCGCTCCTACCCTGAAAGTCTCGGGGGGATTCGTCAAGCGGGGGCTGAGATAAAAGGGGGGTCCCAAAACGCGTTTTTCCCATGCATTTTTCCATAGGACCTTTAGAACGAGCTACAGCCCGAACGGCTGAACAGAATTACTCAAAATTTGGCAGAGATGTAGTCCCTAGGTCAAGGAAGTGCCTTTTGTAGGTTTGGTGTAAATCTGTTCAGTAGATTCTGAGAAAATAGCCTTTAAATCAATATATATATCTGAGCCCGCTTACGGTACGCTTACCGTACGCTTACGGTAAGCTTACGGTACGCGTACGGTGGCGTGCGCGAGCGCGATTCTGATTGGCTCTTAGATCTTAGTAAACATTCGAATCGGTCGAAACCAGGAAGCGGCGGCCGCCATTTTGTGTATTTCACTCTGAAAAAAAAGAGTGAAAACAAGGAAAGGGGGCAATGAGGAGAGTTACAGACCCCCTAACATTTGTAAGGGGGTCAAAGAAGGACAGAAAAGTACAAAGAAAACATTTATTGATTTTAAAAAAAATCACGGGGTACGCGTACGGTAAGCTTACGGTAAGCGTACGGTAAAAAAAAATAAAAATAAATAAATGAAAAGCAGATTTAAGAGTTTAGATATTAGGGAGCTCTAAAAAGAGCTGTTGTGTTTATGAAGTCATTTTTTTAGTGGTACCTACAAGTAAGTACCGATGCAGAGTCTAAGGTTCAAGAGGAAGACTCTGTTCCCTTCATCATTGAAGTGCACACCATCTCCTCTATAAATGTCTTGCATGTCATAACGCAAGTTGTTGTGGTAAATGGCACCCATACCATAGTCACGGAGGAAAGCAGAAACAGATTTGTTGACGTGCATTCTTGCTTTGTCAATCTGTGGACAGAAATGATTGGACCAGTTCCATTTTTGCCTTTGGCATATGTTGGAAAACACAAAGGCAGTTTTAGGGAAAAGTGTAAACAGTTGTGCAAAGGTGTCCTTCATAAGCATTTCCAGACCTACCCCAGTCAAAGTGCCTAGGTCATTGCCACCACAGTGCACTATTATGAGGTCAGAGTGTTGGATTTGAATGAAGGATTTCACCAATGGCATCAATTGGTGCCACTTTAACCCTCTCTGACCAATCCATTTAATGTCTACATTTGGCAAAGCAAGGTCTCTCACCATACCTGTTTTCTCTGCAAACTTTTCACTCCAGAAGACATAGCTGTGCCCTACAATCCACACTGTGAACATCTTCAAAGGAGAACTGGATGCACTCAGGAGGTGTCTTTCAGTAGAATGGCAATATGAAAAGAAAGACAGTTTGGAAATGGAGGCATACATATTTTTTTCAAAACAAAAAGAACTGATTGGCTGTTTCATACCATTCTAGAATAAAAACTAGGCTGTATGTGTAAATTAATAGAAGCATGTTTTTTATTGGTAAAAAAAAATGTGTAACCAAAGAACAGTACTATGGATTTGCTGTTAGGCTTGAAAAGTCAAGCACTCTTGCTCTGTGGAATTGAAACATTGTTTGGTGAACTTCTGACCTAACTCAACACAGCAGTGTTCCATGAGCTGTTGCTATGGTAGCAGGCAGAAGTCAAGTTGGGGGAAGGGTACTAGGCAGAAGTCAAGTTGGGGGAAGGGTACTTTTGGAAAAGGGTTGGTTTTAAACCAATAGAAATGTGTGATTACATTTGAAAAAAAGGGGGAAGCACTGAGATTTGAAACTTACAAGTATATGTGTGGAAAAATAGAGGGAAAGTTTGCCATTATCTGGTTCTGCTGAGAGGAGAGAGGTGAACACAACAGAGATCCTGGCTCTGATAATCTGCTGTTTGAGTGTCACATTTCTTTCACAACTAACTAATTTTAAAGGTGAGTTTACAGTTTGAGAGGGGATGTATGTGGTAACTTAAGAAATGAATAATAGAAATGGAAATTGTTTTTGTTGTAGTTACACATGGTGGTTTCATAATGTGTCAGCCTGTAAAAGTGATTTTCACTTGCCCCGAAAAAAAAAAGAGCAGTAAGTGTGCTTTCAAATTGGCAAAGAAATTTCGTTTTGGGACTAATGTGAAAACATGACTCTGTGTGCAGAGAGGAATTATAGGCAGAGATTTATTGCGTCTTGCTCTGGTGATTTCAAAGTTGCATTAGATGGAAAGGGGGAGCGAATTTTTGGGGGAAGAAGCAGAGTCTTAGCACACACCCATGTGCTTGCCATGTATAGTCATGCACAGTATTTACAAGCGAGTGGGGTTTTCAGGTTTCAGTCTGTAATGCAAATACATTCAGCATCAATAAGGCTGGTTGCCCTTGCTGGAGTGTAGGCAGTCACCGAGAATACACATGGTGGTGGTCTGAAAAACAGTTTGGACATGTGCATTTAAATAAATCAAAAAAAGTGGTTTCATAATGTGTCAGTCTGTAAAAGTGATTTTCACTTGTAAAAAGTGATTTTCACTTGCCCCGAAAAAAAAAAGAGCAGTAAGTGTGCTTTCAAATTGGCAAAGAAATTTAGTTTTGGGACTAATGTGAAAACATGACTCTGTGTGCAGAGAGGAATTATAGGCAGAGATTTAAAGCGTATTGCTCTGGTGATTTCACAGTTGCATTAGATGGAAAGGGGGAGCGAATTTTTGGGGGAAGAAGTAGAGTCTTAGCACACACCCATGTGCTTGCCATGTATAGTCATGCACAGTATTTACAAGCGAGTGGGGTTTTCAGGTTTCAGTCTGTAATGCAAATACATTCAGCATCACTAAGGCTGGTTGCCCTTGCTGGAGTGTAGGCAGTCACCGAGAATACACATGGTGGTGGTCTGAAAAAACAGTTTGGACATGTGCATTTAAATAAATCAAAAAAAGTGGTTTCATAATGTGTCAGTCTGTACAAGTGATTTTCACTTGTAAAAAGTGATTTTCACTTGCCCCGAAAAAAAAAAGAGCAGTAAGTGTGCTTTCAAATTGGCAAAGAAATTTAGTTTTGGGACTAATGTGAAAACATGACTCTGTGTGCAGAGAGGAATTATAGGCAGAGATTTATTGCGTATTGCTCTGGTGATTTCACAGTTACATTAGATGGAAAGGGGGAGCGAATTTTTGGGGGAAGAAGCAGAGTCTTAGCACACACCCATGTGCTTGCCATGTATAGTCATGCACAGTATTTACAAGCGAGTGGGGTTTTCAGGTTTCAGTCTGTAATGCAAATACATTCAGCATCACTAAGGCTGGTTGCCCTTGCTGGAGTGTAGGGAGTCACCGAGAATACACATGGTGGTGGTCTGAAAAAACAGTTTGGACATGTGCATTTAAATAAATCAAAAAAAGTGGTTTCATAATGTGTTAGTCTGTAAAAGTGATTTTCACTTGCCCCGAAAAAAAAAAGAGCAGTAAGTGTGCTTTCAAATTGGCAAAGAAATTTAGTTTTGGGACTAATGTGAAAACATGACACTGTGTGCAGAGAGGAATTATAGGCAGAGATTTATTGCGTATTGCTCTGGTGATTTCACAGTTACATTAGATGGAAAGGGGGAGCGAATTTTTGGGGGAAGAAGCAGAGTCTTAGCACACACCCATGTGCTTGCCATGTATAGTCATGCACAGTATTTACAAGCGAGTGGGGTTTTCAGGTTTCAGTCTGTAATGCAAATACATTCAGCATCACTAAGGCTGGTTGCCCTTGCTGGAGTGTAGGCAGTCACCGAGAATACACATGGTGGTGGTCTGAAAAAACAGTTTGGACATGTGCATTTAAATAAATCAAAAAAAGTGGTTTCATAATGTGTTAGTCTGTAAAAGTGATTTTCACTTGCCCCGAAAAAAAAAAGAGCAGTAAGTGTGCTTTCAAATTGGCAAAGAAATTTCGTTTTGGGACTAATGTGAAAACATGACTCTGTGTGCAGAGAGGAATTATAGGCAGAGATTTAAAGCGTATTGCTCTGGTGATTTCACAGTTGCATTAGATGGAAAGGGGGAGCGAATTTTTGGGGGAAGAAGTAGAGTCTTAGCACACACCCATGTGCTTGCCATGTATAGTCATGCACAGTATTTACAAGCGAGTGGGGTTTTCAGGTTTCAGTCTGTAATGCAAATACATTCAGCATCACTAAGGCTGGTTGCCCTTGCTGGAGTGTAGGCAGTCACCGAGAATACACATGGTGGTGGTCTGAAAAAACAGTTTGGACATGTGCATTTAAATAAATCAAAAAAAGTGGTTTCATAATGTGTCAGCCTGTAAAAGTGATTTTCACTTGCCCCGAAAAAAAAAAGAGCAGTAAGTGTGCTTTCAAATTGGCAAAGAAATTTCGTTTTGGGACTAATGTGAAAACATGACTCTGTGTGCAGAGAGGAATTATAGGCAGAGATTTAAAGCGTCTTGCTCTGGTGATTTCACAGTTGCATTAGATGGAAAGGGGGAGCGAATTTTTGGGGGAAGAAGCAGAGTCTTAGCACACACCCATGTGCTTGCCATGTATAGTCATGCACAGTATTTACAAGCGAGTGGGGTTTTCAGGTTTCAGTCTGTAATGCAAATACATTCAGCATCACTAAGGCTGGTTGCCCTTGCTGGAGTGTAGGCAGTCACCGAGAATACACATGGTGGTGGTCTGAAAAAACAGTTTGGACATGTGCATTTAAATAAATCAAAAAAAGTGGTTTCATAATGTGTCAGTCTGTAAAAGTGATTTTCACTTGTAAAAAGTGATTTTCACTTGCCCCGAAAAAAAAAAGAGCAGTAAGTGTGCTTTCAAATTGGCAAAGAAATTTAGTTTTGGGACTAATGTGAAAACATGACTCTGTGTGCAGGGAGGAATTATAGGCAGAGATTTATTGCGTATTGCTCTGGTGATTTCACAGTTACATTAGATGGAAAGGGGGAGCGAATTTTTGGGGGAAGAAGCAGAGTCTTAGCACACACCCATGTGCTTGCCATGTATAGTCATGCACAGTATTTACAAGCGAGTGGGGTTTTCAGGTTTCAGTCTGTAATGCAAATACATTCAGCATCACTAAGGCTGGTTGCCCTTGCTGGAGTGTAGCACTCTGGACATGGGCTTTTTAAAAAATCTGAAAAGTGGTTTCATAATGTGACAGTTTGTAAAAGTGATTTTCACTTGCCCAAAAAAAAGAGCAGTTTGTGTGCATTCAAAATTGGCAAAGAAATTTCGTTTTGTGACTATTGTGAAAAGAAATGTAGTAATATATTTAAATACAATAAAGGATTTTTTTTTTAGTTTTTTTCAGGTATTGCTGAAGAGCAGTGAACAAAATTTAAGATGCCTACAAAATCCAGAGTTCAAAAAACGCTAAAAAAAAAACTATATTTGAAGACAACTGGAGGACCAAAGTTAGTAGAAGATGCTCATGTTGGGAAAAAGAAAAAATCTTCTGGTAAGCAGAAAAAACAATTTCTTAAAAATATATTCAAAACAAAGAAAAATGTACAAAATGTCTGTACTGGAAAGAATGTTACAAAAGGAAGAGAACAGGAAAAAATTGAGAATTTAGTTAATGCAAATATACCTTCTGCAACTGAAAAGATTTACATAAACAGAAAAACAGCGTTTAAAGAGATACGTAGAAAAATGTTTCAGAGAAGAGTTATGTCCAATTTGATAAAGGATGTGAAGAAATATAAGCAAAAGGCAAAATATTACAAGAGAAAAAAAGAAATTGAAGCCATTGCAGCAAAGGCATTAGAATTAAAAAGGAAACTATTCATATTAATTTTGAATAGGATGCGTACATTAGACAAAATGGTTAATGTACTGAAATCACATAGCAAAAGGAAAAGAGTAGTGAACAGAACAAACTTTTGTAAAGTGTTTTTAGGAAAGTGGATGCATAGTTCAAGTAGTGAACCTTTTTTTAATGAAGAGAGCTATTTTCAAAGTAATAGTTTGCTGCATGCAGTTGACACCAGAGGTCGTTCATACGAAGTAACAAATGGTTGCATAATGGAGAAGGAGATAATGGTTCCAAGAGATGAGGTACAAGTGATGGCAGATGAGGCAATGGGGAGACGTCCTAAAGCCCCAGTGTACACTTGGAATTGTAGTAGTATTTGCACTGTGCGTCAGGAATCTATTGACAAATTTCGAGAGTTTCTAAGAGAATATAGTAAAAAAAGTGTAAAACAGAAGATTAAGGTGCTTCAAAGTCTGGATCCATGCAGAGTGAGAGAGAATACTGGTTTGCAGGGTCATTCTCTGGCTTGTCTATCTAGAAAAGTGTGCAATAGTGTTTTCCATCATTTTAGGATGCTGGCTGTTCATCATACTGGAATGAGAAAGTTTGTGAGACGATTGTATTTTGCCAAAAGTCCAGCAATAAAGTTAAATGAATTGAATAGGGCTCTGTTCCGAGGAACGGTATCAGATGTAGAGAAGGTTGTTGATGAAATTCAGTTTTGTTACTTTGGTCCTGAACAAAACAGTGCAGAGAAGGACACAGTAAATGAGGGAGAAGTGGAAGAGAATGTAGAACCTTCTGTAAGTAAGACATTTAATGATCACATAACAAAATTTGCAATAGTCTCTAATGAAAGACCAAATGTTACTTGTATTTGTTGCCGCAGAACTCATTATAGAAAACAAACTAGGAATGTTGATCTCTACAGAAAGAGTGAAAATGAAGATAATTATAAGTGGAAGGATTTTGCCACATATATATTTCTAGAAAATTGTTTTGAATTGGGTGAAGATCAGCGTATTTGTAAATACTGTTACAACAAGTTAGAGGAAAATAGAATGCCGACCAGAGCTGTACATAATAATTTAGAATTGGATGCTATTCCTGCTGAACTTTCTGAATTAAATACATATGAGTCTATACTCATTCAATGTGTTCATCCGTTCCAGACCATAGTACGTATGGAGCCCAAAACTGGTAAATTACCTCCTTCAGATTTACTGAGAGGTTTAAAAGGTAGAGTGGTGTATTTGCCCTTGGATTTGAAAAAAAATATGGAAACTATTGATGCGGATACTTTGGAAACTGAACCATTAATTATTCTGGTTAATGGTGTACCTACAAAGAATAAGAAGATTTGGCAGGAGCTGGTAGATGTGCGGAAAGTACAAAGAGCAAATTTGTATTTGAAAAAAAATAACAAATGGTATGAATCAATTTATATAGAAGAAGAAGAAGAAGAAGATTTTCAAGAAGACACAGAAACACCAACTGGACAAATTGAAAAAGTGGACAAGTCAAAGGAAGAAGAAATTTATGAACATTTTAGCATACATCCTCTTCATTCGAAAGAAGTTATGGGAGACAATATTGATCTCTTTCAGATGAAGAAAGCAAAAGGAACTCCTGTGAGTGTATGGGAGGAGAGCTTGGAAGCTCGATGTTTTCCTCAGCTGTTTCCTAAAGGAAAAGGAGGACGATACGATGAACGTCCAGAACAGATTCCAGCTTCAGAGTATCGGACTACAAGACTATATGCTGAAGATCCCAGATTTCGACAAAGTATTCCTTATTTGTTCCATCTTTTATTTGAAAGCGACTTGTCTGCACTGTCTTATGCAGTAAATCACATTTTAAAAAGTGGAGTACATTTACAAAATGTGTCTGCTAAGGATTTTATGGAGAAAGTGCAGCACCGAGATGATCATTTGGAAACACAACTGATCAATCTGATGGCTTGTCAGCGTGGGACAAATGAATATTGGTACCGACGCCATGGTGAACTAAAATGCATGTTACGGAATTTAGGAACACCAACATGGTTCCTTACCCTAAGCTGTGCCGAGTACGCTTGGGATGATTTACTGGATTTTCTACGAGAGGCCAATTCAAACATTAAAAACATCGAATACAAGACAGCAGGAGAACTGTGCTCATTGGATCCGGTTAATGTTTGCAGATATTTCAATCATAGATTTGAGGCTATGATGTCCTTCATCTGCAATAAAAAAAATCCACCCCTTGGAGAAGTAGTGGATTTCTTTTGGAGAAAAGAGTACCAGGCAAGAGGTGCTCCTCATATTCATATGCTGTTGTGGATCAAGGATGCCCCAAAGTTTGGAACAGATGCTGATGAAGCAGTGTTATCTTACATTCAAGAATATGCAACATGTGCTATACCAAAAAGCACATAAGAGAACAAGTTAAAGGAGCAAGTTTTACGTTTCCAAAGTCATCGGTGTGGAAAATACTGTCGACGGAAATACAAGAGCAAAGAAAAATACTACACTAAATGTCGATTTGGATTTCCTAGACCTGTTCTTTCAAATGGAAGAGTCAACAGTTTTATGTCAGCTGTGAGACATACTATCACAAGAAAATCACCTAAGAATACCTACAACCTTAAAAGAAAAGAAGAATCAAAAAATATAAATGACTACAACCCAGTCATTTTATCCATGTGGAATGCTAACATGGATATACAGTATGTAGCTGACAATTCCATTGCTGTGGCACGATATGTAACGTCTTACATTACGAAATCAGAAAAAACAGAATTGAAGGAAATGTGGGAAGAGATTTCTCACGAGAAGACTGTCAGTAAGAAGCTGTACAGTTTCAGTTTGAAGATGTTATCGCATCGAGAAATTGGATCCTACGAATGTTCAGATAGGTTATCTTCTGCAAGTCTCTACTCGAAGTCAAGAAGAATAATTTGGGCAAGTTTAGGCCTTGCAGCAATGAGAAATCGGGTACTGAAATCTGTAGGAGAAATTGAATATTTGGTCGAGAATGACCCAGAAAGTACAGATATATTGAAAACAAACATGTTGGACACATATTATCCCAAGAGAAGTCAACATCTGGAGAACATGTGTCTCTATGAAGTGCTGCAGAACTACATTTATTCAAGGAAAGCCGCAGAAGACATCAATAATGGAAAATATAAAGTCGTTGGTGAAGAAGGATGTTTGGTGAAGCAAACAAAAGGAAGTTTGATAAATCACCGGAAGCTGAGTTGCGACACTACTGACAAGAAAGAATTTTACTACTTGGCTCTTTTACAGTTGTTTAAACCATGGCGTACAGAGGATGAACTACTGGGAGAATTTCAAAGCTATGAAGATTCATTTAATGCTTGCAAAGACAGCATACAATGCAATACATTCACAACTTATCTGCAAATGTTAAATGAAGAAATTGAACAGGAAACTACAATTGCAGCAGAAATAGCTAGAGACAGTTCTCAGGACAGCCAAAGTTCAGGAACACACAGTCAAGATCCCCTAGGACAACCAATCATTGAAAATGAAGCATCAATAGCCATGAATGAAGTGGAAACGGCTATGAATCAAGCTCAAGAAGAATTTATAGACTTAGAAAATTTGGAAAGACAACTGAATCAAGAGCAGCAACAAATTTATGAAGAGATCAAAAACAAAATTGATCACGGATTTCTACATGTAAAAAAAGAGTGCTCATGCACATCATTTCATCCAATCAGGATGTATGTAAGCGGACAAGCTGGAACTGGAAAAAGTTTCCTAATAAAAGTCATCAGAAGCTACCTACAGCAAAAAACGGATTCTACTTTGTCTTGTGTGGTTACTGCTCCAACTGGGTTAGCAGCATATAACATAAAAGGAATCACCTTACATCGTTTGCTAATGTTACCAGTGGAGCATGAGAACAAAATACAATTCAACAAGCTAACTGGAGAAGCATCCTTGGAAGTTTCAAGAGTATTGAAGAAGATGCAAGTTCTCATTATTGATGAGGTGAGCATGGTATCAAACCTAATGCTTGCCTTTGTGCATTTAAGAATGCAGCAAATTTTGAAGACAGACTATGACATGTTATTTGGTGGAAAACACGTCATAGTTTTTGGAGATCTTTTGCAACTTACTCCAGTTAAAGGACAACCAGTGTTTAATACTGTGACACATGAAGACACGAAGAAGTCATTGGGAAGCATCGGAAATACAAATATTTGGTCCTTCTTTGAGTACAAGGAACTTACTACTAATATGAGGCAAGCAAACGATGAAGAATATGGAAGTATTCTGAAAGATATCAGGATTGGACTACTGACAGAAGTTGGCAAAAAAGCATTACAGAGTCGGCTGCTACATAATTTATTTCCAAAGGAAGAAATAGTTGCAGAGAAGATATACAAGAACATTGCAGAAAACAAAAGTGTCATCTGCTTAATGCCAACTCTACGTGAATGCTCAATATTCAATGAGGAGCTTTTGAAATTGGAAAAGGAAGAGATCAGGAAATTGGAAGCAGTGGACAAAATTGAGGATGGAAGAATTACTGTCACAGTAACAGGCAAACTGAAAAATAAATTGGACTCACTAGAGAAGAACATCTCCAAAACAGCTGGATTAGAAAAAAATCTATATGTTTGCATGAACTGTAGAGTGTTTTTAAGGAGAAATTTGGATGTTGAGAAAGGTTTAGTTAATGGAGCGATGGGAAGAGTTGTGGGTTTTATTAATTACCAGAAAAAAGAAGGAGTTGAATGTTTAAAAATAAAATTTGATCAGATAGATGAAGTTAAAGATATTTGTCGTTGTACAGTTCGTTTTATGCTTGTGAAAGACTTATATGTACGTAGGAAGCAGTTTCCGTTTTCTCTAGCATATGCTGTAACTATTCACAAGTCTCAAGGATTGACTGTAGATTGTGCATTTGTGAACATTGGTTCAACTGTGTTCAAAGAAGGTATGGCATATGTTGCTTTGTCAAGAGTCAAAACATTATCAGGTTTATTCATGATAGACTTTGATGAGTCAAAAGTTAGTGCTGATACAAACTGTGTAAAAGAGTATAATAGATTAAGAAGAAGCTATGCTCCTCATTTAGGTCAGTATCCTGTGTTGGAGAAACGTGTAGTTTCTCGTAAAAGAAAAAATGAGAATATCTGTAGTGAAGATGTAGAGAAGAGGAAAAAAAAGAGGAGTGATGTAATTGCAAGCAAAAAGAAAAAGGAAAATGAAGAACAGGTTGTAGGATGTCATTTTGAAAATAGCTCTGGTGTCAACTGCTACGCAAATGTAGTGCTGAACGTTGCATTTTATCTGGAAAGTTTGCAAGAGCAGATAATAGTAAATCAGGGAAAAAGATTCTGTTCAGAGCTGAGTCTCCTTTTTCAAAAGCTGAGTAAAGATAAAACTCAAATAGAAAGTGCTACTGACATTAGAAAACTTTTAGATGTATGTTCAGGACGAACACAGTTTTCTCAAAATGAACAGCAAGATGCACATGAATTTTTGATGTATTTTCTTCAGGTAGTGGAAGAAGAAGGAGTTCCCATTGACATTTTTTTTGGTCTCTCTTATAAATGGGAACATAGTTGTGATAATTGTTATAATATATGTGGCTCTATTGTTGATAATGAAAGGTTTATTTATTTGACATTGCCAGAGAGTAAAACAGTCACTTTTGCAAAATTAGTTAAAGATGCTAATCATAGCATGAAATGTGGTGAGTGTAATTCTGACATGTTTTCAACATTAATTTTAAAGGAATACGGACAGTATGTAATTTTAATGATGCAACGATGTAGAGCTGATGGTTCAAAATTGGATACTTTAATAAAGAAGTTTACAGGACAGCAATTATCAATTTCAGGAAAAACTTTTTTAACTGTTGCAATAATTTTCCATGATGGACCTACTGTTACTTCTGGACATTACACAGTTTATCTTAAATGTGAAAAAGGCTGGACACTGTGTAATGATTCCCAATTGATTTTCAAACAACGTTTGCCTTTTGATTTAGCAAATTCCTATCTAATCTTCCTGAAACCTAAATTTTAGAGAGACTTGGCAAGATCTGGACAAAACAATTTTACCATTTTACTGGATTACCATTGCAATTTTGTAAAAAAAACATTTTTTAAATTATCATTTGGCCTAATGGAAAGATAACCAATTGTAATGTGGACTTTTTTAATTTTTAATGAAACTTTGAAAAACCAATAATTTAGAGATTATCGGTAACTTCTGCACATTTTAAATTTTGGAATATTATTGGACTGCCATTGGAAATTTTTTCAAAAATGTTTTAAAAAATTACTATTTGGCCATGTGGAAAAGTAACCAATTCTATTGTAGACTTAATAAATTATTCAAAAAATTTTCGTGAACCAAAATGTTACAGAGAATCGGTGAGATCTGGACAAATTAAACTTTAGAATTTTATTGGATTACCGTTGGAAATTTATTCCAAAAAAAAATTTAAAATTACTATTTGGTCTAAAGGAAATGAAATCAGATGTATTTTGGAGTTATTTGAGATATAATATTGTGATTATACTTCTGAAACACACATATCAGACGGTATTTTAAAGAAATAACTATTGGTATTAGATGATATTTTTTTTAAATATTATGCTTTTCTATAATGTTAAGTTTAAGTAAAAAGAGATTCTGGGCTTTTTTATTACAATCTTTGTGATTGTTATTTTTTTTTGCCCGCTGTAAAATGATGAATGCAATTGCTTTCACAATTTATAGTGAAATGCAATATATTCTGAAAACAGCAAAAATAAGGCGAAAATATTTTTGGGAAAAAAATGTAAATGTGTGTACTGTATTATAAAATGTTTTTAAAATATTAATACTTTTTTCTTTTTTTCCAGATAGATATAGAAAATTTTCAAAAACTACAAACATTTTTAAAACTATTTTTTAAAAAAACAAATGAATAAATATTTTTTCAGTGAGTATGGTAAGTCAATAATAATAATTGTAGTCTCTCAAGGACAATGTAATGTGATAAATGATTTTTACGCGTACGGTAAAAAAAAAAAAAAAAAAAAGTTTTTAAAAACATATGTAAAAAAAAGATGAAAGATAAGGTTGGCTCTTAAAAGAACCGTTGTGTTCATGCAGGGACAGAGGAAAGGAAGCATGGGAAAATTATTCAAAGCGACAAATGTGCTGATCTATTTTGTTGTTCACTAGGGAAACACTGGTCTCCCTATGGCAAATTAGATCTTTACAAAATGTGCAATGAATATCAACCTTCCGAAATCGAGGGTTCATTTCCAGAGGGCCAGCAAAAGGAGATTCTCCCCCCACAGATGAAGGGCTCACCTGACCTGCAGAAGAAGGAGTCAGCCCTGCAGATGATGGTTCAGGCTGAGCTACTGTGGATGTACTGGCTCGTCTTTCTGAAGAGTTACCTCCAAAAAGATGACCATGTGTCCTTCTGTGTACATCCTTGAGGTGTCTCTTCATGGTGTGATTCCCAAAGGAATACTTCCTGTTAGGATTACCTCTAGAAAGTACACGCTGACACAGCTTACAAGTCACTAAGGGTGCATTTACCTTTTGCTGGCCTTCAGGAAAAGTAAAATAATCCCATACATAAGAGGGCTTTTGTTTCCTCGATCTCTGCCTCAAGACAGTGCTGCTAGTGCTAGCCTCACTCTCAGAAGAGCTCTGCTGTTCTGCCATCGTATCCCAAAGACAAACCAGCTCCTTCTCCCAAGGGATCACAAGCAGAAATGAGGGGAATGGGTGTGGTGTAGGAGAGTTCTAGAACTGAAAGTAGTTTCAACCAATCAAAAGTTGTGTTTCATGATCACATGACCTACCGTACGCTTACGGTACGCTTACGGTACGCTTACGGCAAAAGTGCGCATGCGCGTAAAAAAGACACGCGCTTGCGCGCATGCGCATAACAGTCACTACCCGACACTTCCGCGTAACGTGCGCGTGTGGCGTAAGCGCGCACGCGTCCCACGCGCAGTACGCGCGGCAACGCAAAGTGCGTAACTATACGCAAGCAGCGTAGATAGATTACGGACGTTGCGTAAACCGTACGCTTACCGTAAGCTTACGGTACGCGTACTAAAAAAAATATTTTTTTTTAAAAAAAAGTACCGCAAATAAATTTTACATGTTTATTTTTAAAAATATATTTAAAAAAACATATTAAAGAATTTTAAAAATTTAATCATAGTCTTTATAAAAGGTAAGATAATTAAATTAAAAATATGTTAGAAAAAAAAAAAAATTAGCATTTAAAAAACCTTGCAAATTCACTGAAAAAAACATGGGTTTCACACACGTTATAGTTAGGAATTAGCATTTAAAAAACCTTAGAAATTCAGTGAAAAAACCATAGGTTTCACACACGTTATAAATAGGAATAAGCATTTAAAAAACCTTAGAAATTCAGTGAAAAAACCATAGGTTTCACACATGTTATAGTTAGCTGGACATTTTACTCGTAAAAAACCAATGAAATTGCCCCGTTATAGTTAGTTCAGCTAACTATAACTCGCGCGCCCGCAATGCACTGCTGATGACGTCACATATTACATCACTCATGACATGGTCAGTGACATCACTCATGACATCACTGATGACATCTCAAATGACATCACTGATGACATCACTGATGACATCATCCTTGTAATAGAGTGGTAGACCTCCTCTCACCCTAATATAACCTTTGACACACACATTCAAAAAAAGAGACTAAAATTTACAAAACAATGGACATACCAATACCAGTTACAACAACCTCTTCAGTAATTCTAAGATCCACATACACATCCACTCATTCACCAACAGTCCAATACAGTCACTCATACATGTACTCACTCATCATATGTACTCATATACCTATACATCCTGTTACACAATGCCACTCATGCATAGAGTTACTCACACACATAGTCACTCGTGCTAATAAAGAATCAAACATACATTTACTTGCATATACAGTTATACACACACCACCATACTTACTTCTACGGAAACTTACACATACTTAGTCTTTTAAACAATCACTTATAGAAACACATACTTATTCATACAGGAACTCTTCCAATCTCTCACCCTTGCATATACTCACATATATACACCAATAGTCACATATACTAGTTTAAAACATATGTAGTTACTCATAAAGACACTATTGAGACAGTCATTCACTCACTAACACACCCATACACACACTCATCCACCCATGCAGTCCTGCACACATGGTCTGTTCAACACATACAAACAGTGAGTCACTCATTCATGCACCTATGCACTACGTAATACCCCCCACCGAACCATGCAGACACTCAGACTGATACTCAAAAAACCAACTAATAACCTATATAGACACCCATGTAGCTACTCACCAACCCATGCAGCCACTTATACACAAAGTGAGAGACTGATACAGATATATACATATTTAAACATTACTCACTAAGCCATGTATTCACTAAGATACACTTAATCAGTCAGTTAAACAATCAATTTTTCAAAAACAAATCATCCATTTAGACACTTATATACCCATTTATTCTTCCATCGACCTTGAGATATACATAAATAAAACATATTTAATTTTCAGAAAAACACACATTCACTGGATGATGTCATCAGTGATGTCATCAGTGATGTCATTTGAGATGTCATCAGTGATGTCATGAGTGATGTCACTGACCATGTCATGAGTTATGTAATATGTGACGTCATCAGCAGTGCATTGCGGGCGCGCGAGTTATAGTTAGCTGAACTAACTATAACGGGGCAATTTCATTGGTTTTTTACGAGTAAAATGTCCAGCTAACTATAACATGTGTGAAACCTATGGTTTTTTCACTGAATTTCTAAGGTTTTTTAAATGCTAATTCCTAACTATAACGTGTGTGAAACCTATGGTTTTTTCACTGAATTTCTAAGGTTTTTTAAATGCTAATTCCTAACTATAACGTGTGTGAAACCCATGGTTTTTTCAGTGAATATATATATATATATATATATATATATATATATATATATATATATATTACCTACTTGCAGTCACCAGTAGGTAGTTTGAGTTTGAGTTTTGAGTTTTAAATTATTTATAAAGCGCACGTACACCTGGCGGTTTCATGGCGCTACAGTACACTGAGTCCTTGAGAGGCAAATGAAAGCAGGGGAGGGACTTGATTTATTGGGGAAAGGCTTTGGAGAATAGGTAGGTTTTCAAAGCCTTTCTAAAGAGGGAGTATTGGGTGAAACATCTGAGATGGGCTGGGAGGGAGTTCCAGAAAATGGGAGCAAGGGTAGAAAATGTTGAGCCTCCCCATTTTTTTCGGCAGAATCGGGGAATTAACAACAGGTGTTGAGAAGAAGAACGTAGTTCCCTAGCAGGGACATAGAGTTTGATCTCTGAAGAGATAAAAGCAGGGGCAGAGCCTAGCTGAGCTAGGAAAGTGAGGCAGCCCACCTTGAACTGAGAGCGTTCACGAATGGGGAGCCAGTGCAAGGATTTTAGGAGGGGAGTGACGTGGTGGGATTTGGAGAAGTTATAAACCAAGTGGGCAGCTTGGTTCTGGACCAGCTGTAGCCGTCGTACGTTATAGGCAGGCATGCTGTGGTAGAGGGCATTGGCGTAGTCCAGCCGAGAGACGACCATAGCTAGTACAATAAGTTTTAGGGCCGTGAAAGAGAAGAAGCGGGAAGCCTTGCGAATGGTTCGAAGAGATAGAAAGGAGGAAGAAACCACCGAACTCACCTGGGAGTGCAAAGTGAGTTGGTCATTGAGTTTAATGCCAAGGGTTTTAACGGAGGGGGAAGGGGGAGGAGGAGGCCCAAGAGAGGAGGGCCAAAAGAGGGGGGACCAGGGACTGGAGGAACCACCTGTCAAGACCAACTCTGTTTTATCAGGGTTTAGTTTTAAGTGGTTGTGATTCATCCAGTCCCGGATGAAGAGCATTGTAGATTGGAAGTTAGATTTAGAATTAGGGGATTGAGATAGAGAGAAGATGAGCTGGAGGTCATCCGCATAGTTATATACGGAGACCTCCATTTGCTGAAGAGCAAAGATGAGGGGAGCTATGTACAGATTGAAAAGTAATGGGGAAAGGGAGGAGCCTTGAGGAACCCCACATAACACTTTCCGTGGTTCGGCCGAGAAATCGCCCAGACGCACCGCTTGGGTGCGATCGCTAAGGAAGGAGGACAACCAGACCAAGGCCGAGCCGCCGATCCCCGCTGCCCTGACACGGGAAAGTAAGATGGAGTGATCCACCGTGTCAAAGGCGGCGTAGAGGTCGAGTAGGACCAAGGCCTGGGGAAGATCAGTGTCCAATCCCTCTCTGAGGTTGTCAAGTACTGAAAGCACGACTGACTCGGTGGAGTGGGCTGGGCGAAAGCCGGCCTGGCGGGGGGCTAAAACTCGGTTTTCTTCCACGTAGGTGGTGAGTGCTTTGGTGACATGTCGCTCCAAAACTTTCCCTAGAAAGGGAAGCAGAGAAATGGGGCGATAGTTGGCGGGGACAGAGAGGTCCACGCCCGGTTTTTTGAGAATAGGAAAAATTATAGCAGTTTTGAGAGTAGGGGTAACAATGCCCTGAGATAGGGAGCAGTTGAGAAAAGTAAGCGGGGGTAGTGGGCAATTAATGCAAATGTAACAGAGAATATGGGCAGGGCACGGGTCAAGTGGAGATCCAGATTTAACCAGAGGGAGGAGGGAGGGAAAGGATTCCTCTGTTAGAGGAGGGAAAGAGTCAAAACAGGCCAATGTGGAGGGACAGGGCGGGATGAGAAAAGAGGGAGAGGGAGGGGGAATATTGGCTTTAATTGTAGCTATTTTTTCCAAGAAGAAAGAGTTCAAGGAGTCACAGAGAGATTGTGATGGGGAAGGTTTGAGAGTGGTTCTATCAGAGTAAGCGAGTTTGTTGATAATAGAGAAAATGTCTCTGGGCTTGTTCTCAGCCACTAGGATTTTGGAGGAAAAGTCGTCCTTTTTGGTGGACAGAATAGATTTTTTATATTGCAACAAGAGGGAGGTGTACTGGGCTTTAAGGATGGGACAGTACTGTCGTCTCCAGCCTCGTTCAGCATGACGAACTGAAAGCTTTAACGCCTTCAGTTCATCATTGAACCAAAGATTGGAGTCGTTCGTCCGTCTAGAGGAGACTCGCCTGAGTGGGGCGATGGAGTCACAGGCTGATATTATCCAGGTGTTAATGGAATTGGCTTGTTCTGAAGTAGACAGACCCGATAGGTCTGGACTGGAGGAAGAGAGAGAGGTGGCTAGAATAGCCATATCTGCCCGACCCCAGGATCGTACCCATATGTTTTTAGGGTGCGCGGGCTTGGTAGGAGGGCCTAGTTGAGAAGAAAAGGAAATCAGGGAGTGATCAGACCAGTGGCAGGGGGAAATGGATAGGGACATGATGGGGCAGTTCAGAGACCAAATCTGGTCGAGAATGTGACCTTGAGTGTGCGTAGGGGAGTGGACATGTGAAATGAAGTTAAGGGAGCGTAAGGTTTCGGAAAATTCTTTAGAAGTGGAACATTCGGCCGAGTGGGAGGGCCAAAAGTTGAAGTCGCCTAACACCAAGATGGAAGAGTTGTTAACTGCTAGGGTGGCCACAAGCTCCTAAAACCCAGCAAGAAAGTTTTGAGAGGGTAGGGGAGGGCGATACATGAGCAAACAAGTAAGAGGTACGTTAAGGGAAAGTGAGCGAACGACTAGGAAATCAGTTATAGTTATAGTTTGGACCTATTTTCCATAGGAAATCCGCAACATTCTATTTGGAATAACGTTGGCGTCGATTGATGAATCTTCGCGAAATTTTTCAAACTTTTGGCCAGCTCCGGTCCGCTCCTATCCTGAAAATTTCATGGTGATTCGTCAAGCGGGGGCCGAGAAAAAAGGGGGGTCCCAAAACACGTTTTCCCCATGCATTTTCCCATAGGACCTGTTGACGCAGCTACAGCCCGAAGTGCTGAATGGAATTACACCAAATTTGGCAAAGAGGTAGTCCTCAGTTTAGACTCGTGCCTTTTGCTTAAATGGTGTAAATCCATTCTGTAGTTCCTGAGAAAATCAAAAGTAAAATCACATATATAGCTGGGCGGAGCCTAACCACACTTCTCATCGTGAGATCTGATTGGCTGTCAGCACTTTATCCAAGAAGTGTTGGCAGCCATCTTGGGACCAATATACATGATAGCGCCTCATTAAAAAGCATTGCAGTTAATAGAAGGTTTTAAGACTTTAGTTACATTATAAATCATTTGTTGATGGTACCATACCCATTTTAGGAATTGTGGTGTGTTCTAAGGTGATTTTACCATGTGAAAAAGCCTTCTGCTGTGATATCATGAATCATGTTTGAGAGAAAACTATTTTCTCATGCTTTTCCCACAGAGGTTTGGAAGGTGATATATAAGCTAAACTGAGAGCATATTTTCTGTAAATTCACATTATCTTTCTCAGTCATGTGAGAATGAAGTCTGACATTCTCAGTAAAACATGTACATCCAACAAGGGCAGAGACTGTCAGTTGATTCCTTTGTGTTCTACTGCAGCTTCCCAGAGTGTTCTAAAGAACAACTAGAGCGCTAACAGTCCTACTTATGACAAATGTATGGCACACCTGAAGCCATCTTGGTTGGAATAAAGTGGTAACTCTTAAAACATTTAATTTAAAAAGGAACAAAATGAGGGGGTTCATTTTGCCATAGAAAGTATGATTAGTGCTGCAGAAAGAAAAATTAGGGCACATTTTGAGTGACTTCTCAAATCCTCTTCTATTTCATAAAAGAATTCTGACATGCAGACTGAAACATGCACTTTCAATACCAGCAGCAGGCTTCCCTGGTGACCAATAGCTTTACTACAGTGATCTAATAAGCAACTAGAGTGCTAACATTCTGAATTTATGGCAAATGTGTGACACATCTGAATGCCTTCTTGATGGAATCAAAGTAAAAAACTGAAAGTATTTCCTACTGAGGAGACTGTAGTAAATGAGGAAATTAGGAAACATCATAACAAATAAGTCTCGCAAAATGGCCACCAGAGACAAAAGAGCCCAAATGTAGCCCAAATATCACCCAGATGTAGCCCAAGTATAGCCCAATGACAGAATGTCCCAGAGTGTTCTAACGAACAACTAGAGCACTAACAGTCTTACTTATGACAAAAGTATGGCACACCTGAAGCCATCTTGATTGGAATAAAGTGGTAACACTTAAAACATTTAATTTACAAAGGAACAAAATAAGGGGGATCATTTTGCCATAGAAATTATGATTAGTGCTGCAGAAAGAAAAATTAGGGCACATTTTGACTTCTCAAATCCTCTTCTATTTCATAAAAAAGTTCTGACATGCAGACTGAAACGTGCACTTTGAATACCAGCAGCAGACTTCCCTGATTTATTTTTTATTTTTTTATTTTAGCGATTTCTAGAGCGCCTGGTGACCCAAGGGCATCCCCGCGCTATGTGACTTGAGGTCCTGTAGAGGGGAAGGAGAGGGAAGGGAGAGCGACAGAAGGAATTTATTTAGGAAATAGGTAGGTCTTTAGTTTCTTGCGGAAGACCAGATAGTTGGGTTCTAGTCTGAGGGAGCGGGGGAGTGCGTTCCAGCCCTTCGCCGCTTGAACGGAGAATTGTCGACCTCCTGTACGGGTTCTTTTGAATCTAGGGGTGCTGGCAAGGTTCTCATTCTGCGATCGTAGGGATCTGGTTGCTATGTAGGGAGTGATCATTTTACTAAGGATCGCTGGACCGGATCCGTTGAACAGCTTGTATGTTGTACACATTGCTTTGAATTGCACCCTCTGGCGTACCGGGAGCCAGTGAAGGGCTCTGAGGGCCGGCTTGGCGGACGTTCTGGAGGGGGTGTTAGTGAGCATGCGTGCCGCCGCGTTCTGTGTCCGCTGGAGTTTCGTGATGGTGGACTCGGGGGCTCCTAGATAAACCAGGTTGCTGTAGTCCAGGCGGGACAGCACTACTCCCTGGATGAGTAGCTTCCTGGAAGTAGGTGGCAGTAAGGGCAGGATTTTGCGGGTCGTGCGCATGAGCCCGAAGCAGGTGCCAGAGATTTTAGTGGCTTGAGTTTTCATCGTGAGCTGCGGTTCGAGCCACACCCCGAGTGTCTTGATTTCACGTTTTGGGGGGGGGATTTCTCCGAACACATCGGGCCAGAGTGTTGGAGGGATGGTCGTCCATTGCTTTCCTAGCAGCATCACTTCCGTCTTTGTCCCGTTCAGTTTTAGTGATGAGTTATTCATCCAGTTATGAATTCCTATGAGGCAGTTAGTCAGATTTTCTGGATGGTCAGTCAACTGGGACAAGGAGACGACTAGTTGGGTATCGTCAGCGTAGCTCACCATTTTTATATTAAATGGTGTTACCACGTCCTCGAGTGGGGCCATATAAACGTTAAAAAGCGTCGGGCTAAGGGAGGAGCCCTGGGGGACGCCGCTTGTGAGTGGGAGGGTAGATGAATGATGATTGTCATCCCACACTTGGAAAGTGCGCCCTGAAAGGAAGGATTCAACCCATTTGATTGCTGTCTCGGTAAGTCCTGCAACGGCCAGTCTATGCAGAAGGATACGGTGGTTGACCGTATCAAAGGCTGCGCTCAGGTCCAGGAGGATCACTGCCACTGATCCTCCTGAATCCAGTATGCCCCTTGCCTCCTCGATGACTGCGAGGAGTGCAGTGTCTGTTCCATGGCCCGGGCGAAATCCAGTTTGGGATTGTCGAAGCAGGTGGTTGGTTTCAAGGAACTGGGATAATTGGGTGTTTACCAGTTTCTCAGTGACTTTGCTGATACCAGGGAGTAGAGATATTGGTCTGTAGTTAGACAGGTCCGATGGGTCTAGCTGAGGTTTTTTTAAGAGTGCTTTAACCACAGCACTCTTCCAGCTGTCGGGAACGGTTCCGTGGGCGAGCGAGCTGTTGATGAGGTCCGTAACGGTGGGTACGATTACTGAAGCAATGGTCTTGAGGAACCTTATTGGTGCTGGGTCCAAGGGAGACCCACTTTTCATTTTCATAAGGGTTTGCTCAACCTCTAGGGGGGTGACTTGTCGGAATGTTGGTAGAGTGGGGCGTAGGTTACTTTCAGCCTGGTTGAAGAGTATACGGCTTTCCGTATGACTGGGGGGTCCGGGGGGTGGGAGGGAGACCAGGATGCGGGTGATTTTATCGTTGAAGAAGTTCGCTAGCTCATTGCTTCTATCAACTTTAGGGGTGTTCGAGGGGGAGGTGATGGGGACCTTGGTCAGCTCCTTTACGATTAAAAAGGATTCTCGGGCTGAGTTAGATGCTTCTTGTATCCTCGTATCAAAGTATGAAGCTTTAGCTAGTTTGATGGCCTTTTTATAGAGTTTGACCGTGGACTGGTAGGCCTCTTTGTTGGCGTGTTGCCAGTTTTTTCTCCATAGTCGTTCGGCTATTTTACAATTTTTACGGTGTATTCTGAGATCCGCTGTATACCATGGAGCTGAGCCAGGTTTACCGTTTTTGTCTTCCCTAGTTCTAAGTGGGAGTACTAAGTCTAGGGAGGAGGTGATCCAGTCCCTGAAACTTCTATCCGCCGTGTCCGGGTCCTCTGCGTGTGCAGGGGTGGTGCTTTCAAGGGTCTTGGCCCATTCTTCCATGGGGAGTCTGGACCAGGTCCTGTCCTTACTATAGGTGGGGGGTATTCGGTGTTTCCTGAAGATACCAGGTAATTGGAAGGGGACAAGGAAGTGGTCTGTCCAAGGGAGGGGAAGGGCCTCCTTCGCTAGCATCGAGGGAGAGCTGGTAAATACCGGGTCCAAAAGATGGCCCTTGATGTGGGTGGTTCCGGAATTTAGTAGGCGGATGTCGAGGGCCGCTAGGTCTTGGATCAGATCATTGGCTACCGAGTTTGTCGGGTCTTCTAGATGGATGTTCAGGTCCCCGACTATCATAAAATTTGATAGGGAATGGGCCTGGGTTGTAACTACGTCTAGAAGGGAACAGGTGAAAGGACCTGGGAGGCCGGGAGGGCGGTAAACAAGGAGTCCTGTTAGTGAATTGGTTGGGTTGAGTTTAAAAGCGAAATGCATACTTTCTGCATCGATAATCTGCGCATTGTGGGTTTTGCAGAGGAGATGTTCTCGGTGGATAATGGCTACACCGCCACCTCTGCCTAGAGGGCGGGGTAGGGACTGAATACAGTAGCCCCGTGGTGTTGCTAGAACCATGTCTGATTGAGAGTGTGGACCGAGCCATGTTTCCGTGAGGAAGAGTATATCTATCTCCTGATCTTCTAGGAGATGGGTAATCTGTGACGCATGTTTCGGAAGTGAGCGACAGTTCAGTAAGGCAAGTTTAAGGGTGG
This sequence comes from Triturus cristatus, assembly GCF_964204655.1. NCBI lineage: Eukaryota > Metazoa > Chordata > Amphibia > Caudata > Salamandridae > Triturus > Triturus cristatus. Next base: position 647,845,495 of record NC_140585.1, read on the forward strand.
CAGGTTTGATGGGTTTTGTATGGAGCGTGAGCTGGGCTGGCTTGCAAAGCGAGCAGTGAGTGAAAGGTCCATTAAAGTCATGGATGTAGTCACAGGAAGGGGTGGGGGGTCTAAGGCTTAGTAGTTCTCTACGAGAGTAGCTTGCATAAGGGTGGGATGTTACAGGCAGGGGTTCTGGCCCTGGGCCCGGTCGTGATGAGCAGTAGCTTTACTACAGTGATCTAATAGGCAACTAGAGTGCTAACATTCAGAATTTATGGCAAATTTGTGAAACATCTGAATGCCTTCTTGATGGAACCAAAATAAAAAACTGAAAGTATTCCCACTGAGGAGACTGCAGTAAATGAGGAAATTAGGAAACTTCATAACAAATAAATCTGCCAAGTTGGCCACCAGAGACAAAAGAGCCCAAATGTAGCCCAAATATCACCCAGATGTAGCCCAAGTATAGCCCAATGACAGAAGTGTGCAAAACACTTATTTTTCGTGTATTTGCAGTTTTATATAGTGCAAACTTGTCAGGTTTTGGAGTGCTTTACATGAGCATTGGTTACATCACACAAGATCAAATTCATTTTGGTTATAGACATGGGGAGATTAAGTGATTTGACCAGAATCACAGAATGGTGAGCTGAAGCAGAAACTCCAACCTGGTTCCCCAGTTGCAAAGTCTGCAGCTCTGGAAGTAACACCACATCCTCTCCCCTAGATGCAACATTTAATCAAGTGGTTAAAAAAACATAAAGATTACAAATAATTTAAAAGTTCTTTGTCGCTATTTGAAAACTCAGAAAAGATGTCCTCATTTTAGTTTTTTAGAGCACTAACCATAATTTTGATGCAAATAAGACCCTCTCATATATGTAATTTCTAAAGGAAATACTCTAGGTATTACAGTTTTGATTACATCAAGATGACGTCAGGCGTTCCACACTTTTGTAATAAATATAGAATGTTAGCAATCTAGTTGTTCATTGGGATACTGTTGAGAGGCAGAGACCAGGGGCACGGACTCTGAAAAATGAAGGCAGGTAGGAGAGTGCAGATGCAACAATTTGACCACACTGGGCAGGCAGGAAGGGCAGTGGCAGCACAACAGACTATCGAGGGCAGTGGAAAGGGGGGCAGGGGCAACAAACCAACAATACAGGACTGGCAAGAGAGGCTGTGGCAATATAATAGACCATTGTGGGCAGAAGGAAGAGGCAGTGGTAGTACAACCATACATGCCAACAGACTAGTTTCAGCCAGGAAACGTCCAATGTTTTTAAGCTCAAATGGGCTTTATTTGATCTGTCTCCTATCTACAATCTCCTCTTTTTCAATGTAACTCAAAGGGGAAAATCAATACCCCAGTTTTTTTTCAAAATCTCCCTCTTACCAAGTTCAAAATGTTCGCAAGTATGGTACATTGGATCATGGTAGGCAGGAGGAATTGGGGTAGGGACATGGACTCGGATAACAGAGGACAGGAGGGACATGGAGAGGTGCACCAAACTGACCCTACAGGGCAGGCATCAGGGTTTGCAGCAGCACAATACACCATACAGCGCATGCAGGACGGGAGTGCAGCACAACAATCCATAGAAAGCAATAGGGAGGGGACAGGACCATGCACATGGACAACAGAGAACAGAGGGGAAAGAGGCAATGGTAGCTAGCTGACCATAATGGACAGACAGGAGAGAAAGCTGCAGCATAACAGACCATAAAGGGCAGGAGGGACGGATCAGGGGCATTTCAATGGAACAGACAAGCCAGGAGGGAGGGAATAAGGGTCTGCACATGGAAACAGAGGGCTCGGAGCAAGGGGGCAGGGCAGGAGCAGCAAGATGACCATAGAGGTCAGGCAGGATGGGCACTAGAAACAAGACATACCATGGAGAGCAACAATGAGACTATGATGGCATACACACAGACCATGGAGGGAAGGTGGGAGGGGGTCAGGGGCAGCTACCTGACCACACAGGGAAGGTGGGAGGGGCCATGGCAGCACAGAAGACCATGCATGGCAATCGGGAGGGTTAGTGACAGCACAATGGCTATGATGGGCAAGAAGGAGGGTGCAGGGGCATGCACAAAGGACCATGGAGGATAGAAGGGAGGGTCAGGACCTGGGCACAGACAAGAGAGTTCAGGGGAAGGGGCCTCACAACAGACCATGTGGGGCAGGCAGGAGGAGCAGTTGCAGCACAACAGACCAGGGAGGGCAGAAGGGTGTGGCAGTAAAATGGATCATGGAGGACAGGAGGAAGGGGATAGGGGCATGGCATGTGGACGGGCACAATACACCATACAGCGCATGCAGGATGGGAGTGCAGCACAACAATCCATAGAAAGCAATAGGGAGGGGACAGGACCATGCACATGGACAACAGAGAACAGAGGGGAAAGAGGCAATGGTAGCTAGCTGACCATAATGGACAGACAGGAGAGAAAGCTGCAGCATAACAAACCATAAAGGGCAGGAGGGAAAGATCAGGGGCATTTCAATGGAACAGACAAGCCAGGAGGGAGGGAATAGGGGTCTGCACATGGAAACAGAGGGCTGGGAGCAAGGGGGCAGGGCAGGAGCAGCAAGATGACCATGGAGGTCAGGCGGGATGGGCACTAGAAACAAGACATACCATGGAGAGCAACAATGAGACTATGATGGCATACATACAGACCATGGAGGGAAGGTGGGAGGGGGTCAGGGGCAGCTATCTGACTACACAGGGAAGGTGGGAGGGGCCATGGCAGCACATAAGACCATGCATGGCAAGCGGGAGGGTTAGTGACAGCACAATGGCTATGATGGGCAAGAAGGAGGGTGCAGGGGCATGCACAAAGGACCATGGAGGATAGAAGGGAGGGTCAGGACCTGGGCACAGACAAGAGAGTTCAGTGGAAGGGGCCTCACAACAGACCGTGCGGGGCAGGCAGGAGGAGCAGTTGCAGCACAACAGTCCAGGGAGGGCAGAAGGGTGTGGCAGTAAAATGGACCATGGAGGACAGGAGGAAGGGGATAGGGGCATGGCATGTGGACGGGCAGTGTGGAGGTGGCAGGGACAGGTTAAAGTCATCTGACAATGCTAGGCAGGTGGGAGGGGAGTGGCAGCTCAACAGAACACTCAGAGTAGATAGGAGTGGCAGGTCCATGGAACATGGTGGGCAAAAAGGATGGAGCAGGGGCATGCAGAAAGACTTCGGAGGGCAGGGGGAAGGAGAATAGGGGCAGCAAGCTAAGCACAGAGGCTAAACAGGAGGTCAATGATGGGCCATAGAATTGGGCATGGAGGGCAGGAGGAATGGACTGGTACGTCATGCTAAATGGAGGGCAGTGGCAGCACATCAGACCATGCATGGCAGGAGGGAGGAGGCTAGTCCGTGGATTCAGACAACAGAGGATATTGAGGAGGTGGATGGCTCACTGTTCAGAGAAGGTGCGTATTAGGAACTTTATTGTTTTTAAAATGTGTGTCTGTGCGAACTACTTAAAATATGAACAAGTATGCAGCAAAATCTCACTTTTATTCAGGAAGAAGAGGACGTTTGTGACTGTGACTCCGGGCTCACTTGGCAGAAACACCCCCTGACCCTCCACCCCCCATTGCAAAATGTAATGCCCGTGAAAAGTGTAGGTGGACGCAGTGTTATATAGAACATAGTCCTGAGAGCACGATTGAAAATGAAAACTAGATATAGTATATGGTATAAACTATGCACCAAAAAGTGTGATATAAGATGAACCGGGGCATGAAATATAATATGCAATACATTGTGCGCAATGACAGATTCATTGGAGAGCGCGAGATAGCACAGGCACTAGCGCGTGCTATGCGATATGCGCCTTAGAGTGTAATATGCACAGGACAGTGTTGTGTAACCTAACTAGTCTCTAAAGTTGTAATATAAAATATGTGCTGGGGAGTGTAACGTTGCATATGCACTGTGACAAAGATATGGATCCCAGATTGTAATATATATGGCATAGCGCTGTGCGTTATAATATAGGCATCGAGGAAGGCACGTTAGAAGGGGCAATATAACCCGTGCGTTACAGTGCACATGGGCTAGATAGTGTCATAGCATACGCACTAGCTGGTGGAATACAACACAGAGGTGTGAGGCACTCGGAGGGCACTGGTGGGTGTAACACAGCATTGGGCTCAGCCAGGAGCACGCTGTGACTCTCAAGTGAGGTTCGTCTCCTTTCCAGAGAGTAAAATAAAAAGAATTACACATCCGGCGGTGGATGTGTGTTTTATTAACCGTGAGGGGGGTTTCTTGCATAGTTTGGTCTAATTTTTGTCGAATCCCCTTTGAATGGCTTGGTGTGCATGTATATTAAGGTGCCGATCACGATCCGGTAAAAAAATTCCCCGTGCGACTCGTATCCGGTCTTTTTACCGTACGAATCGTACAAGTGCCGTACGAACTGGCAATCACGATTCGCATGGGAAAAAGACCATACGAATCGCATTGGGAATAATTCCCCACACGTCCTCGGGTCGGAAAAAGTGTCCGACACGTCCTCGTACGATTTACCGTACAAACGTGAAAAGCAAAGTCCGACCGGGGAATCACGATCCGTCCCGGGCGTCCGAATGTACAACCGTATGGTTAAAAGACCGTCCGCACCGAACTCCTATAACAACCATGGAGACGTCCAAACAGGTGCCCGGTACGTGCCGTACCCCCCCCAGCCCCCGCATGTACGCGCTGTACCCCCCCAGCCCCCGCATGTACGCGACGTACCCCCCCAGCCCCCGCATGCATGCGCCGTACCCCCCCCCCGCATGTACGCGCCGTACCCCCCCCAGCCCCCGCATGTACGCGCCGTACCCCCCCCAGCCCCCGCATGTACGTGTCGAACCCCCCGTGTATGTACACCCGAGTACGTTCGAGTCGTACCCCCACCCGTGTATGTACACCCGAGTACGTGTCGAACCCCCCCGTGTATGTACACCCGAGTACGTTCGAGTCGTACCCCCACCCGTGTATGTACACCCGAGTACGTGTCGAACCCCCCGTGTATGTACACCCGAGTACGTGTCGAACCCCCCGTGTATGTACACCCGAGTACGTTTGAGTCGTACCCCCACCCGTGTATGTACCGTGCGTACCCCCAGCGCGTAGCTACACGGGTGGGGGTACGACTCGAACGTACTCGGGTGTACATACACGGGGGGGTTCGACACGTACTCGGGTGTACATACACGGGGGGTTCGACACGTACTCAGGTGTACATACACGGGGGTTCGACACGTACTCGGGTGTACATACATGGGTGGGGGTACGACTCGAACGTACTCGGGTGTACATACACGGGGGGTTCGACACGTACTCGGGTGTACATACACGGGGGGGTTCGACACGTACTCGGGTGTACATACACGGGTGGGGGTACGACTCGAACGTACTCGGGTGTACATACACGGGGGTTCGACACGTACTCGGGTGTACATACACGGGTGGGGGTACGACTCGAACGTACTCGGGTGTACATACACGGGGGGGTTCGACACGTACTCGGGTGTACATACACGGGTGGGGGTACGACTCGAACGTACTCGGGTGTACATACACGGGGGTTCGACACGTACTCGGGTGTACATACACGGGTGGGGGTACGACTCGAACGTACTCGGGTGTACATACACGGGGGGGTTCGACACGTACTTGGGTGTACATACACGGGTGGGGGTACGACTCGAACGTACTCGGGTGTACATACACGGGGCGGTTCGACACGTACTCGGGTGTACATACACGGGGGGTTCGACACGTACTCGGGTGTACATACACGGGGGGGTTCGACACGTACTCAGGTGTACATACACGGGGGTACGACACGTACTCGGGTGTACATACACGGGGGGGTTCGACACGTACTCGGGTGTACATACACGGGTGGGGGTACGACTCGAACGTACTCGGGTGTACATACACGGGGGGGTTCGACACGTACTCGGGTGTACATACACGGGGGGGTTCGACACGTACATGCGGGGGCTGGGGGGGGTACGGCGCGTACATGCGGTGGCTGGGGGGGTATGGTGCGTACATGCGGGGGCAGGGGGGGTACGGCGCGTACATGCGGGGGCTGGGGGGGTATGGTGCGTACATGCGGGGGCAGGGGGGGGTACGGCGCGTACATGCAGGGGCTGGGGGCGGGTACGGCGCGTACATGCGGGGGCTGGGGGGTACGGTGCGTACATGTGGGGGCAGGGGGGGTACGGCGCGTACATGCGGGGGCTGGGGGGGGTACAGCGCTTACCGGGCCACCTACTCTGGTCTTTTCGCGCCGTACTTCGCATTTGCGGCACTTTTTGGGTGCCGTGAAAATATTGCCGTCCGGACTGCTGTCGGTTCGAATCGTAATTCCTGGGTCGTGAAACGCTGCCTAGAAGCGTCCCGACGTCACGTCGCAGCATTCCCGGATCACATTTGTGTGCATATTTTCGTCGGTCGGTGTTTTTTACGATTCGTACGGAAATGGTGTTTCCGTGCGAATCGTAATTCCATGTTTGTAATGTTTTACAACCGGGTACGAGTCGGACGGAGAATACGCTCCGACCGACGGTTCGTACCCGGTTTTTACCGGATCGTAATCGGCACCTAAATGTGTCCATCAATAGCTATCCTTGTTTGTATAAATAAACGACAAGGGTGTCTACTTGGAGAGTACCCACCGGCGGGGGTGCCGGCATTAGGCACGGTAGGGCGTCAGACACGTCAGAGCTTCACTAGCGGTGTAAATACATTCCATGTGTATTCATTCTATGCATAGTCGCCTTTTAATGAATATCACGCAAATCGTCATGGTGATAGCTACATACGGTTTGTCCAGCATGTCCTAGGTTTTTATATAAATATATATTTTTTTTAAATAATAAAAAACAAAGGCCGGCCCCGGGGGATGGGGTCCCCGGGGCCATAAGTGGCCTGAGGAGGGGGGCAACGCAGCCCCCTCCTAAAGAATAAAAAAAAAAAAAAGGCCATGACCCAGGGGTTGGGGTCCCCGGGGCCGATTAAGGCCTTGGGAGGGCCACATTTATTTTTTGTCAGCAAAAAAAATTAGGGTGCATGCCCTGGGGGATGGGGTCCCCAGGGCCAGTAAATTAGAAAAAGAAGGGGGGCCACACAGCCCTCCTTCTTAAAAAAATTAAATAAATAAAAGACCGGCATTGCGCTGAAGGCCACGCCCCCTCCTTGCAGCACTCTGCAAATGCGACCCCTCGCCAGTTGTAAGATGGGGAATTAATTCCACTTCAATACTGAGGGTCCCTGAGGGCCAACTAGCCCAACAGGTATCTCCAGTATGCGCCAGGGAGCTGTGTTGCAGACAGGTGTTCTGAGGCCATGCCCCTTTTTACACCTTTATGCAACGCAGCTCTATGGTGCTTACTGGAGGTACTTAGTGGGCTAGTTTGACCATAGGGGCCCTTAGGATTCAAGGGGACTTATTCTCTCAACATAGAACGGCCACAGGGCGCGTTTACACAGTGGTAAAGGGAGGGGACGGGGCCTGAGGTGACGTGTGCAAACACGCCCTGTGGCACATTTTAAGTTGGGGAAATAATTCCCTTTCAATCCTGAGGGACCCTGGGGGCCAACTAGCCCACCAGGTGCTTCCAGTAAGCGCCACTGCTCTGCGTTGCAGAGAGGTGGTGCAGGCCGTGCCCCTTTTTACACCTCTCTGCAATGGCGCTTACTGGACGTACCTAGTGGGCTATTTTGCCCCTAGGGATCCTCAGGATTCAAGGGGACTTAATCTCCCAACTTAAAAAATGGCCACAGGGCATGTTTACACAGTGGGGAAGGGAGGGGACGGGGCCTGAGGTGACGTGTGCAAACACGCCCTATGGCGCGTTTTAAGTTGGGGAAATAATTCCCCTTCAATCCTGAGGGCCCCTGAGGGCTAACTAGCCCACCAGGAGCTTCCAGTAAGCGCCACTGAGCTGCGTTGCAGAGAGGTGGTCCAGGCCGTGCCACCTTTTACACCTCTCTGCAACGCAGCTCTGTGGCGCTTACTGGAGGTACCTAGTGGGCTAGTTGGACCCTAGGGACCCTCAGGATTCAAATGAACTTAATCTCCCAACTAAAAACGGCCACAGGGCGTGTTTACACAGTGGTGAAGGGAGGGGACAGGGCCTGAGTTAACGTGTGCAAACAAGCCCTGTGGCACGTTTGAAGTTGGGGAAATAATTCCCCTTCAATCCTGAGGGACCCTGGGGGCCAACTAGCCCACCAGGTGCTTTCAGTAAGCGCCACTGCGCTACGTTGCAGAGGGGTGGTCTAGGCCGTGCCCCTTTTTACATCTCTCTGCATTGCAGCTCTGTGGTGCTTACTGGAGACCTAGTGGTCTAGTTGGACCCTAGGGACCCTCAGGATTCAAGGGGACTTAATCTCCCAACTTAAAACGGCCACAGGGCGTGTTTACACAGTGGGGAAGTGAGGGGACGGGGCCTGAGGTGACGTGTGCAAACACGCCCTGTGGCGCGTTTTAAGAGGTAGCTTTAATCCCCTTCCCTATTATATATAGAGGAGGTCATGCTGATCACAGGGGGACTCCAACGCATAGTGTTCCCTAGTGCATGTAGGTGTTTTCACTGTATTCTGAGTGTCTTTTAACATAGCACTGGCTCTAGGGCTGGTTAGTCAGACTTAGTTACCACCAGTATCCGTCTGAAAAAGTTGAGGGTACAGGATGATTTTGCAACAAGGTTTCTTTCTGCTCTTCTGTTTGTTCTTTCTGCACGTTATCCTTCTTCCTGCACTTTTCTTCGTCTTTGAGGACTTCAGTTGCTTCTTTCTGCATTTCTTTTTTGTCTTTCTGTGAGTTTTTTCTTTTTTCTTCACATGTCCTATCTCTGTAGGCATAGTTAAAAATTAGCATTTAAAAAACCTTCGAAATTCACTGAAAAAACCATAGGTTTCAAGCACGTTATAGTTAGGAATTAGCATTTAAAAAACCTTAGAAATTCACTGAAAAAAACATAGGTTTCAGGGGCGTTATAGTTAGCTGGACCTTTCACTCGTACAAAACCATTGAAATTCCCCCGTTATAGTTAGTTCAGCTAATGCACTGCTGATGACGTCATATATTTCATCACTCATGACATGGTCAGTGACGTCACTCATGACATCACTGAAGACATCTCAAATTACATCACTGATGACATCATCCTTGTGATAGAGTGGCAGACCTCCTCTCCCACTAATATAACCTTTGATACACACATTCAAAAATAGAAACTAAAATGTTAAAAACAATGGACATTCCAATACCAGTTACAATAACCTATTTGGTAATTCTAAGATCCACATACACATCCACTCATTCACCAACAGTCCTATACAGTCACTCATACATGTACTCACTCATCATATGTACTCATACACCTATACATCCTGTTACACAATGCCACTCATCCATAGAGTTACTCACACACATAGTCACTCATGCTAATAAAGAATCAAAAATCCATTTACTTTCATATACAGTGATACACACACCACCACACTTACTTCTACAGAAAGTTACACATACTTAGTCTTTTAAACAATCACTTATAGAAACACATACTTATTCATACAGGAACTCTTTCAATCTCTCACTCTCACATATACTCACTTATATACACCAATAGTCACATATACTAGTTTAAAACATATGTAGTTACTCATAAAGACAGTATTTGAGACAGTCATTCACTCACTAACACACCCATGCACACACTCATCCACCCATACAGTCCTGCAAAAATGCTGTCTTCAACACATACAAACAGTGAGTCACTCATTCATGCACCTATGCACTACGTAATACCCCCCACCGAACCATACAGACACTCAGATACTCATACTGATACTCAAAAAACCAACTAATAACCTATATAGACACTCATGTAGCTACTCACCAACCCATGCAGCCCCTTATACACAAAGTGAGAGACTGATACAGATATTTACATATTTAAACATTACTCACTAAGCCATGTATTCACTAAGATACACTTAATCAGTCAGTTATACAATCAATTTTTCAAAAACAAATCATCCATTTCGATACTTATATACCCGTTTATTCTTCCATCGACCTTGAGATATACATATATAAAACATATGTAATTTTCAGAAAAACACACATTCACTGGATGATGTCATCAGTGATGTCATCAGTGATGTCATTTGAGATGTCATCAGTGATGTCATGAGTGATGTCACTGACCATGTCATGAGTGATGTAATATGTGACGTCATCAGCAGTGCATTGTGGGCGCGCGAGTTATAGTTAGCTGAACTAACTATAACGGGGGAATTTCAATGGTTTTGTACGAGTGAAAAGTCCGGCTAGCTATAACGCCCCTGAAACCTATGGTTTTTTCAGTGAATTTCTAAGGTTTTTTAAATGCTAATTCCTAACTATAATGTGCCTGAAACCTATGGTTTTTTCAGTGAATATATATATGGATGGAAACAACCAGGTATGCCACAACGTCACAAAGGAAAGCACACACGAAGAAATTCAAAGCAAAGTGCTTTATTTGTGCAGACCCCCCTGCACCGAAAAAATAAATAGAAATACATAAATATATATTACCTACTGGAGGTCGCCAGTAGGTAGTTATAGTTAGGACCCCTTTTCCATAGGAAATCCGCAACATTCTATTTTGAATAACTTTGGCGCCGGTCGACGAATCCTCGCGAATTTCTCAAAATAGGTGGGGCGCTACGCTCCGCTCCTACCCTGAAAGTCTCGGGGGGATTCGTCAAGCGGGGGCTGAGATAAAAGGGGGGTCCCAAAACGCGTTTTTCCCATGCATTTTTCCATAGGACCTTTAGACAGGGCTACAGCCCGAACGGCTGAACAGAATTACTAGAAATTTGGCAGAGAGGTAGTCCTCAGGTCAAGGAAGTGCCTTTTGTAGGTTTGGTGTAAATCTGTTCAGTAGATTCTGAGAAAATAGCCTTTAAATCAATATATATAGCTGAGCCAGCTTACGGTACGCTTACCGTAAGCTTACCGTACGCGTACGGTGGCGTGCGCGAGCGCGATTCTGATTGGCTGTTACATCTAAGTAAACATTCGAATCGGTCGAAACCAGGAAGCGGCGGCCGCCATTTTCTCTCTCGCACTCTGAGGGGGGGGCTGTAAATAAAGGCAAAAAACATATAAAGGGGCTGTTTAGACAGCGCCCATGCACATAGCCATGTTAGTTGAGTCCTCAAAGGCCAAAAACGGTAAATTTTTATTTTTTGAAAATTTCGCCGATTACGCTTACCGTACGCGTACGGTGCGCTTACGCTAAAAATTTTAATAAAAAAAAAAAACACTCTCTGTGCATGGCATATTATTGTCATCACTTACAAATTAAATTTAACAGATTACCTATCACAAGGAAGCGCATAATATGTCCTCCATGTGCGCACGGTGCTTAACGTGGGCACGCGGTGCGCGTAGCGCACTGCGTGCCCACCTTGCGTGTATGGCACTAACTGCGTAAAGTGGGCGCGCGGTGCGCGAAGCGCACGGCGTGCTCACCGTGCGCGCACGGTGCACGAAGCGCACCGTGCGCGCACGGAACGAACTGCGTTAAGTGGGCGTGCACGCCACGAATGGCGTAAAGTAACTTAGCATTTAAAAAACCGTACAATTTCACTGAAAAAACCATAGGTTTCACACACGTTATAGTTAGGAATTAGCATTTAAAAAACCTTGCAAATTCACTGAAAAAACCATAGGTTTCAGACATGTTATAGATAGCGGAAATTTTACTGATAAAAAACCAATGAAACTCCCCCGTTATAGTTAGTGCAGGCAACTATAACTCACGCGACCGCAATCTTCTGCTGATGACATATGTGTCTTTATGAAAAAAAAATATTTCTAATATATGTATAGCTAAAAATTTATGGAAGAAGACATGGGCAAATAAGTGTCTAAATACAGTATTAGCATCAGCAGAAGATTGCGGTCGCGTGAGTTATAGTTGCCTGCACTAACTATAACGGGGGAATTTCATTGGTTTTTTATCAGTAAAATTTCCGCTAACTATAACATGTCTGAAACCTATGGTTTTTTCAGTGAATATATATATATATATATATATATATATATATATATATATTCACTGAAAAAACCATAGGTTTCACACATGTTATAGTTAGCGGAAATTTTACTGATAAAAAACCAATGAAATTCCCCCATTATAGTTAATGCAGGCAACTATAACTCACGCGACCGCAATCCTCTGCTGATGCTAATACTGTATTTAGACACTTATTTGCCCATGTCTTCTTCCATACATTTTTAGCTATACATATATTACAAATATTTTTTTTTCATAAAGACACATATGTCATCAGCAGAAGATTGCGGTCGCGTGAGTTATAGTTGCCTGCACTAACTATAACGGGGGAATTTCATTGGTTTTTTATCAGTAAAATTTCCGCTAACTATAACATGTGTGAAACCTATGGTTTTTTCAGTGAATTTGCAAGGTTTTTTAAATGCTAATTCCTAACTATAACGTGTGTGAAACCTATGGTTTTTTCAGTGAATTTGTACGGTTTTTTCAATGCTAAGTTACTTTACGCCATTCGTGGCGTGCGCGCCCACTTAACGCAGTTCGTTCCGTGCGCGTGCCGCGTGCCCACTTTACGCAGTTAGTGCCGTGCACGCACGGTGGGCACGCGGTGCGATGACAAAGCAAGAAAGCACGTCAACAAATCTGTTTCTGCTTTCCTCCGTGACTATGGTATGGGTGCCATTTACCACAACAACTTGCGTTATGACATGCAAGACATTTATAGAGGAGATGGTGTGCACTTCAATGATGAAGGGAACAGAGTCTTCCTCTTGAACCTTAGACTCTGCATCGGTACTTACTTGTAGGTACCACTAAAAAATCATTTCATAAACACAACGGCTCTTTTTAGAGCCCCCTAATATCTAAACACTTAAATCTGATTTTCATTTTTTTTTTTTTTTTTTTTTCTACCGTACGCTTACCGTAAGCTTACCGTACGCGTACCCCGTGATTTTTTTTAAAATCAATAAATGTTTTCTTTGTACTTTACAGTCCTTCTTTGACCCCCTCACAAATGTAAGGGGGTCTGTAACTCTTCTCATTGCCCCCTTTCCTTGTTTTCACTCTTTTTTTTCAGAGTGAAATACACAAAATGGCGGCCGCCGCTTCCTGGTTTCGGCCGATTCGAATGTTTACTAAGATCTAAGAGCCAATCAGAATCGCGCTCGCGCACGCCACCGTACGCTTACCGTAAGCGTACGGTAAGCGTACCGTAAGCGGGCTCAGATATATATATTGATTTAAAGGCTACTTTCTCAGAATCTACTGAACAGATTTACACCAAACCTACAAAAGGCACTTCCTTGACCTAGGGACTACCTCTCTGCCAAATTTTGAGTAATTCTGTTCAGCCGTTCGGGCTGTAGCTCGTTCTAAAGGTCCTATGGAAAAATGCATGGGAAAAACGCGTTTTGGGACCCCCCTTTTATCTCAGCCCCTGCTTGACGGATCCCCCCGAGACTTTCAGGGTAGGAGCGGAGCGTAGCGCCCCACCTATTTTGAGAAATTCGCGAGGATTCGTCGACCGGCGCCAAAGTTATTCAAAATAGAATGTTGAGGTTTTCCTATGGAAACGTGGTCCTAACTATAACTACCTACTGGCGACCGCCAGTAGGTATATATATATATATATATATATATATATATATATATATATATATATATATATATATATATATATATATATATATATATATATATATATATGTATATATATATATATATCAAGAAAGAGTTGCCCCTCGTGGAAAGGCCCTCATAGGTGAGTGAATGCTTCTTTGTGAAAGCAGCTGCTCAGGACATCTTTTCTCCCTTCTTCTCTGTCCGACGCTTTTCGGGACTACGCCCTTAATCATGAACAGCTTAGATGAAAAGACGGCAAACAACGCAGAACCACCAGCAATTCCTCTTTTATTTCCGCTCATGTGAGCCAGGCATTATGGGACTGGTAGTTCAACAGTGGCTACCCAAGTGGGCTGCTGCTGTACAGTTTCTTAAAACAAAATTACCACAGGAAACAGCAAATGTCTTTAAGAGCCGCTCTCATAACGGCGAAGCCTCTCCTGTTCCGTAAGTCTCTTGTTAGTGTAAACAGAGACGGACCCGCTCTGATAGCGCGGTGGTGCCTCTCCGTGGCCGGGCCGGCCACACCATAAACCAAGAAAGAGTTGCCCCTAGTGGAAAGGCCCTCACAGGTGAGTGAATGCTTCTTTGTTAAAGCAGCTGCTCAGGACATCTTTTCTCCCTTCTTCTCTGTCCGACGCATTTCGGGACTACGCCCTTAATCATGAACAGCTTAGATGAAAAGACGGCAAACAACGCAGAACCACCAGCAATTCCTCTTTTATTTCCGCTCATGTGAGCCAGGCATTATGGGACTGGTAGTTCAACAGTGGCTACCCAAGTGGGCTGCTGCTGTACAGTTTCTTAAAACAAAATTACCACAGGAAACAGCAAATGTCTTTAAGAGCCGCTCTCATAACGGCGAATCCTCTCCTGTTCCGTAAGTCTCTTGTTAGTGTAAACAGAGACGGACCCGCTCTGATAGCGCGGTGGTGTTTCTGCGTGGCCGGGCCCGGCCACACCATAAACCAAGAAAGAGTTGCCCCTCGTGGAAAGGCCCTCACAGGTGAGTGAATGCTTCTTTGTGAAAGCAGCTGCTCAGGACATCTTTTCTCCCTTCTTCTCTGTCCGACGCGTTTCGGGACTACGCCCTTAATCATGAACAGCTTAGATGAAAAGACGGCACACAATGCAGAACCATCAGCAATTCCTCTTTTATTTCCGTTCATGTGAGCCAGGCATTATGGGACTGGTAGTTCAACAGTGGCTACCCAAGTGGGCTGCTGCTGTACAGTTTCTTAAAACAAAATTACCACAGGAAACAGCAAATGTCTTTAAGAGCCGCTCTCATAACGGCGAATCCTCTCCTGTTCCGTAAGTCTCTTGTTAGTGTAAACAGAGACGGACCCGCTCTGATAGCGCGGTGGTGCCTCTCCGTGGCCGGGCCGGCCACACCATAAACCAAGAAAGAGTTGCCCCTTGTGGAAAGGCCCTCACAGGTGAGTGAATGCTTCTTTGTGAAAGCAGCTGCTCAGGACATCTTTGCTCCCTTCTTCTCTGTCCGACGCGTTTCGGGACTACGAGGGATAACTTTTTGCACTCAATACAGAACTACGGGTCCCAGCATGCATTTACGAGAACTCACCTGTGAGGCCCACATAGGCGGTATATCAGCATGCAGTGAATGGTACCCCAGCAAGATTGCTGGTTTTACAGCGTCATCCTCTGATGAAGGAGCTTTCCGGCTCTGAAACTCGTAAGGACTTTGCTTTGGATTGAATCACCGTTTCTGTTAAATAAAGGCTTTGTTGAAAGCACTCAGCTTGCGAAGTGTGTCCTCGCCTCAGGGCAATCTTTGATGTGATATATATATATATATATATATATATATATATATATGTATATATATATATATATATATATATATTCACTGAAAAAACCATAGGTTTCACACATGTTATAGTTAGCTGGACATTTTACTGATAAAAAACCAATGAAATTCCCCCGTTATAGTTACTGCAGGCAACTATAACTCACGCGACCGCAATCCTCTGCTGATGCTAATACTGTATTTAGACACTTATTTGCCCATGTCTTCTTCCATTAAATTTTAGCTTTAGATATATAACAAATATTTTTTTTTCATAAAGACACATATGTCATCAGCAGAAGATTGCGGTCGCGTGAGTTATAGTTGCCTGCAGTAACTATAACGGGGGAATTTCATTGGTTTTTTATCAGTAAAATGTCCAGCTAACTATAACATGTGTGAAACCTATGGTTTTTTCAGTGAATTTGCAAGGTTTTTTAAATGCTAAGTTACTTTACGCCATTCGTGGCGTGCGCGCCCAGTTAACGCAGTTCGTTCCGTGCGTGCACGGTGCGCTTCGCGCACCGTGCGCGCAGAGTGAGCACGCGGTGCGCTTCGCGCACCGCACGCCCACTTTACGCAGTTAGTGCCGTGCACGCACAGTGGTCACGCGGTGCGCTGCGCGCACCGCGTGCCCACGTTAAGCGGGATGGGCCATGAACGCACGATGCGCTTCGCGCACCGTGCGCACATGGGGGACATATTTTGCGCATCTTTGTGAAATGTATTCTTCGGGCACCATTTGCACACGGGGTGGGAAGAATGTGGATAGTTTTTTTTTTTATATATAATTTTTTACCGTGCGCTTTTCCGTTGGGGGTGGTTTGGGGACCCCTGTATCAATGCTGGGTGGTTAGGATCTCATGAAACTGCCTCTTTACATATATTTGGGGTACGTTTTTGCTGCCCAACTCAGGAAGCGAGAGAGAAAATGGCGGCCGCCGCTTCCTGGTTTCGACCGACTCGAATGTTTACTAAGATCTAAGAGCCAATCAGAATCGCGCTCGCGCACGCCACCGTACGCGCACGGTAAGCGCACCGTAAGCGCACCGTAAGCGCACCGTAAGCTGCCACAGATATATATATTGATTTAAAGGCTATTTTCTCAGAATCTACTGAACAGATTTACACCAAACCTACAAAAGGCACTTCCTTGACCTGGGGACTACCTCTCTGCCAAATTTCATTAAATTCTGTTCAGCCGTTCGGGCTGTAGCCCTGTCTAAAGATCCTATGGAAAAATGCATGGGAAAAACGCGTTTTGGGACCCCCCTTTTATCTCAGCCCCCGCTTGACGAATCCCCCCGAGACTTTCAGGGTAGGAGCGGAGCGTAGCGCCCCACCTATTTTGAAAAATCCGCGAGGATTCGTCGACCGGCGCCAAAGTTATTCAAAATAGAATGTTGCGGATTTCCTATGGAAACGTGGTCCTAACTATAACTACCTACTGGCGACCGCCAGTAGGTAATATATATATATAATATATATATATATATATATATATATATATATATATATATATATATATATAAATATATATATATATATATATATATAATATATATATATATATATATATATATATATATATATATATATATATATATATATATATATATATATGTATTCCACAGCAGGATCCCAGGGGTTCCACCATCCAAAGAATGGCGCAACACCAGGAAACAGACTCCAAAGGCAAAGTTGAGAGTTAAATGATGATTTATTCAAGCATCAAGTGTCCAAATGACACGTTTCGGCCGCCAGACATGCGGCCTTGATCACATAGCGCTGCACTATTGAATGAGTGGTATTTATATATATGTGTGAGTGGCAGTGTTTTTACTATGTTCATTGCAATGACTGAGTAGTTTTGCAGCGTGTGACTGTGAGCAAGACGCAGTAAAGCACATGTGTGACATCATGTTTTACTTCCGTTAGTAACACCAGTGTAAACGGACTATAAAACTGTCAACTAACTGCTGAAGCCGGTAATTGCCTCAGTCCTCTCGCACATGCATCGTGGAATCTGGTACAAGAGCATATGGCGTTCCCAAATGCAGCCAACCGATCGTTTAAGTACACATTAAAACGGAAAGCATGTCCCTTGTAACCAATCATGTTAGTGTTACCGATTGCTCACAACTAGAAACGCGAGACCTAGCACAACAGTGTGTGTGTCCGTGACTCCCTGCTCTCGGCGCCTCTCATGAAGCACAAAGTGAAAGCGCTGTATGTGAGCAAAGGCTAGTGATAAGATGTGCGCATCTAGCCCCGGTTCAGTAAAAATGCAAACAAAGTAAATAACTGCATAAATGCAAAACAAAGCTGCCTCTTAATACAACAAAAGTTGAAAGTGTGAGTGAGGGTGAAATGTGCACATAGGTGTGTATATACATGTTGAGGAAGGCGTGAGTGTGCATATAGGCCAAAATATATGTGTGGTGTTTGTACCTCCTCAAGAGCATTTGAGTGACATAAAAATGCATAGAATGTACTAATAAAAAATGTGTGAAAGCGCAGGAAATATTCTAGAGTCTGCCAGTGCTTGTTCAATGTATCCCTTGCAATGAAGCAATGGGTGTATAGCATAGCGTATTGTGAAAAAGTGACATTCTAATTCATAATCATATGCAAACATGGTCTAAATACATGTGTTGCCATTCCTGCCGCAGCATTGGTTACAAGCCTGTAGTGCCTATGTTTAAAGACCAACTATAGACAACCAAAATGACAGTATGAATACTGGGTATTCTCTTCGCGGTGGCACATAGCCTGATGACAGGAAACCCAAATCTATGTGAATATTGAGAGTGCACAGGTAAAGCCTGATATAAACAGTGAAATATATATAAGTGATAACATTAATATACAGTTACAATGTGTTGGTATGATCACTAAGGGTGTGAATGCAATGCTATGTTACAGGAAATGGTGCAGATCCTCCGTGGTGTTGAGACCAGCGGGCGCCTTGGTGTTAAATTGCAGAATATATCTACTCTCCAATTGCCTCAAAAGCTTCTCCCTGTTGCCACCCCGTCTCAGTGGTGGGACTCAATCAATGACTAAATAACGGAGGTGCTCTAGATTGTTATTATGCATCTCCTTAAAATGCCTGGCTACCGGGTAGGCTGGGTCATTGTTGACTATCGCTCTGAGGTGCTGGAGAATTCGCAGGTACACTTGCAATTTAGTGCTCCCGATGTAACGCAGCCTGCAGTTACATTCGAGCATGTACACCGCAAATTCCGTTCTGCACGTGAGTCTATGTTTGATGGTAAGTGACGCATGTCTAAAGGCTGAGTCTACCTTCGTGATGTTCTTACCAAACCTGCATGCCCTGCAACTCTGGCATTTAACAAAACCCTTTTTGTCTGCTAGCCAATTCTGTGACGTGGCGATCTCCGGACTGTTTATGACTAGTGCATCCCTCATGGAAAAAGCTCTTCTGTATGTGATGTCAGGTTTGTGGGCTACTACAAGTCCTAGTGCTGGGTCTGATATAATGATACCCCAATGCTTGTTGATTACTGCTCTGATAGCTCTTTCCTCAGTGTTGTGCGTTATAATCAATCTCGGGGTGACTAGGCTATTTGGCTCATTTAGTATGTTGGTCGCACTGGTGACATCAGGGGTGGATGGGACCACTAACAATTCCTCCCTAGGGATGGCATTGGCTCTGACAATGGCTTTACGTATGACAGCCGCTGAGTAACCGCGTGCCTTGAATCTTTTCGCTGCTTTCCCCTGGCACTCAAGGAGATCTTCATGGGTACTGCAAATTCTGGCCAATCGTGACATCTCCCCATAGGGAGTGCTGGTTATGAGGTGCCTAGGGTGAAAGCTGGAGGCGTGCAGTATGGAGTTTCCTGCGGTAAGCTTACGGTGAAGCTTGGAATGCAAAGCGCCATTGGTGATGTACAGATTGACGTCCAAGAATTCTGTAGAGGTGGCACTAATGTTGGCATTGTATTCCAAATTAAGATCATTGTCATTGATCTCACTAATGAAAATTCTAGCACTGTTAACATCACCTCGCTAAATCAAAAAGACGTTGTCTATGTAACGCAGCCAAGACACAATGTTGTTATTGAAAGCTGTCTGGTGCTTGACCATGAGAACCTGCTCCTCCCACCAGCCAACATGTAAACATGCGTAGCTGGGCGAGAAGCAGGCTCCCATGGCCACGCCTCTGATTTGCTGGTAAACCTTCCTATTGAACATGAAAAAATGATGTGTGAGACACCAGTCAATTACAAACAAAATGAGTTTGTTGTGTTTGTGACAATTGATGGGTCTATTACCCAAGAAGTATTTGCATGCAGCTAGACCATCATGGTGATGTATGCTGGTATACAGCGATGTAATGTCCATGGAAATTAGCAAATAGTCCTCGTGCCATGGAATGTCTTTTACTTTGAGCAAGAAATCACTGGTGTCTCTGAGGTAGGTTGTCTGGCTGGATACAAGAAAAAAATCCACATACTTGGAAATATTTTCACCGATGCTTTTTCTGGCCGAGATGATGGGTCGATCAGGAATGGGGGACACGTTTTTGTGCACTTTCGGTAGAAAGTAAAGGATAGGGAGGACTGGAGTCTCAATGTAAGGAATGCACATTCTTCTTTGCTCAACTGGCCCTGAGATCTGAACTCATTGAGGTGTTTCCTAAGTTCCTTATTACTGCTAGCCATTTCATTTTGGTAGCAAAGTTTATCGCTCAGATGTCTGTTAGCTTCTTCCAGATACATATTGCGTGGCCACAGCACAATGTTCCCTCCTTTATCCGCCTTGTTGATGATGACTTCATTATTGCTTTGTAGTTTTTTCATCAGTTCATCGTATTTGAGACTCTGCATGCGTTTTCCGGTAGCACGCCTCCGGGTTTTGAGGTGCAGCGCCTTGTGCTCATCAATGATGACATCACTATATATGTCAATAGCATCCCTCTGCATCATTGGAGTAAAGGTGGAGTGCGGCTTGAAAGGGCTAGGGATTCGGCATGAACTTTCAATACCCTCATCATACAGAAGTTGTTGAGTAGGCCTCGGTGTTCAAGTCACTGCTAGTTCACCCAAGATGCGCAATGTCGGGATGTCCGCCACCGTGAGTGGTTGCTCAACTGTTTTACCAGCGGGTACCGTGTCGATAGTGGTGGCATTGCTTTTTTTGAGTCTGAAAATTTTTATCAATTTTAGTTTTCTAATTAATTTGAAGACGTCAATCCGGGTGTTGCTGTAATCAAATGAGCTTTCAGGGCAAAAGGTGAGGCCCAACGTGAGGAGCTGTTTTTCCGCTTCAGTGAGATCCATTGTGCTCAAGTTTATAATAGTCTTGGTATCATTCTTCATTTCTTTCTCCAATTGCCTCTTCTTTTGTTCATTTTCTTTGGTTTTTCTGAGTTTCCGCCTTTCCCGCCTCCTTCGGTTGCGTCGGTGTTTGTTTTCCTTGGCGGCCTGGGCCTGAGGGTCTGGTGCCGGTCGTAGACTAAAACATCCATCTCTTCTCCTGGGCTGGGGTTTACTCTGCCGGGCATGTTACTTGTTCTCCATCTGCCCCCGTCATCTGAATCCGCTCCACTCTCTGCCAAGGAACTCAAATCAGACAGGGATGCAGAATCAGCGCCCTCAGAATTGCCTGCTGGTGGCTTAGGCTGCCCCTGTTGATTTTGTTTATTCATACGCTGTGTTCTGATGGAGTTGTATTTTCTGGTGAATGTAAAACTTTGCCCGGATTCATAGTCTGTTTTGTCCCGGGCAAATTTGAACACCTTGCGCGCTTTGATAGTGTCCTCATGCTTCCTGAGGCGTATCTTGATCTCATCCTTGCCCTTAGAGATGGCATTGTTTTGGTTCATGGCATCTAACTCATCATTCAGAACATCAATTTCTCTTTGTAAGTTGGCCCTGTCAATTTCTGCATGCTTGATTAGTATGATGACTAAACGCATTGAGGCCTCTAGATTGCTTGTGGCCCATTCCTTTAGCATGTCAGGGTTAGGTTTCTCAAAGCTGGGTGCCAGCCTTATTCTCAGTCCTCGTGGGACCCGATCTGCCTCTCGGTATTTTTGCAAAGATTTTGCCTCCCACCACTTGGTGATTTCTGTGCGCATATGTTTTTCAAGTGTTTTGAGTTTTGCCTTGTAACTGTCATCAGTGGTACCTGTATTAGCTTCTGTGCATCTGGCAAGACTTGGTACATTCGGTAAATTATCAAAAAGTGCTTCAGCGACTGCATCCCTCTCTCGCAGTGCTTCGTTGGACATGATAATATAAATAGTCTATATGTATCAATCCCCTAGATATAACAAACGTGTTCTTAGTATATCTGGGGGCTATAACTTGCTCCTCTCCTGACCTGACTTAAGCTGTACTGCTGCTCGTACTCACCATCGGGTGTGTGGAGACGCCTGGCCAGGTCCTCCAACTCGTCCTTTACCTCCTACTCGATGGGCATTCAAGGCATGCAGGTATAGAGCTGTCAGGGGGCCGTGGTTAGTTATATATATATATATATATATTCACTGAAAAAACCATAGGTTTCACACAAGTTATAGTTAGCTGTACATTTCACTCGTAAAAAACCAATGAAATTTCCCCGTTATAGTTAGTGCAGGCAACTATAACTCACGCGACCGCAATCCTCTGCTGATGCTAATACTGTATTTAGACACTTATTTGCCCATGTCTTCTTCCATTAAATTTTAGCTATACATATATTACAAATATTTTTTTTTCATAAAGACACATATGTCATCAGCAGAGGATTGCGGTCGCGTGAGTTATAGTTGCCTGCACTAACTATAACGGGGGAATTTCATTGGTTTTTTACGAGTGAAATGTACAGCTAACTATAACTTGTGTGAAACCTATGGTGTTTTCAGTGAATTTGCAAGGTTTTTTAAATGCTAATTCCTAACTATAACGTGTGTGAAACCTATGGTTTTTTCAGTGAATTTGTACGTTTTTTTAAATGCTAAATTACTTTACGCCATTCGTGGCGTGCGCCCCCAGTTAACGCAGTTCGTTCCGTGCGCGCACAGTGAGCACGCGGTGCGCAAAGGCGCGCCCACTTTACGCAGTTAGTGCCGTGCACGCACGGTGGTCACGCGGTGCGCTGCGCGCACCGCGTGCCCACGTTATGCGGGATGGGCCATGTACGCACGATGCGCTTCGCGCACCGTGCGCACATGGGGGACATATTATGCGCATCGTTGTGAAATGTATTCTTTATTAATTTCACATAATATATATATGCCATGCACAAATGGTGCCCTTCGGGCACCATTTGCACATGGGGTGGGGAGAGTATGGATAATTTTTTTTTTTTACAAATTTTTACCGTACGCGTACGGTAAGCATAATCGGCGATTTTTCAAAAAAAACAAACATTTTTTTTTGGCCTTGGGGGTTGTTTGGGGACCCCTATAACAATGCTGGGTGGTTATGATCTCAATATACTGCCCCTTTAGACATTTTTTGGCTTTATTTTTGCTGCCCCACTCAGAGTGCGAGAGAGAAAATGGCGGCCGCCGCTTCCTGGTTTCGACCGATTCGAATGTTTACTTAGATCTAACAGCCAATCAGAATCGCGCTCGCGCACGTCACCGTATGCGTACGGTAAGCGCACCGTAAGCGCACCGTAAGCTGGCTCAGATATATATATTGATTTAAAGGCTATTTTCTCAGAATCTACTGAACAGATTTACACCAAACCTACAAAAGGCACTTCCTTGACCTATAGACTACCTCTCTGCCAAATTTCAAGGAACTCTGTTCAGCCGTTCGGGCTGTAGCTGTGTCTAAAGGCCCTATGGAAAAATGCATGGGAAAAACGCGTTTTGGGACCCCCCTTTTATCTCAGCCCCCGCTTGACGAATCCCCCCGAGACTTTCAGAGTAGGAGCGGAGCGCAGCGCCCCACCTATTTTGAAAATTTCGCGAGGATTCGTCGACAGGCACCAAAGTTATTCAAAATAGAATGTTGCGGTATTCCTATGGTAAGAGGGTCCTAACTATAACTAGGTAATATATATATATATATATATATACATATCAAAGAAACTTCCCAAATTGTGCCGTCACGCACAACAACAGGAACGGACAACTTCAATCGCCAATGCTGGAAAAAGGTATTTATTGGAATTAAATTTCGTGCCTAGTCCATGACGCATTTCGAGCCACTTGGCCCTTGTCACATATATATATATACCTAGAGTTCCTTAGTATCCCGTGTAGGATTCTTTGCACGGTGAAAGTCACGGCACCACAGCAAGGATGATGTTTTTAAATATGATTTATTTTACACACCATAGTGCAAAACGAGCAAAATAGGATGGTCTACGCGTTTCGGCTACCACTAGCCTTCTACTGGACCATAGAATCCCTCGCATCTAGACAGTATTTCTAAAGTGCTTAGTGCTTAACCCCTTGTTTTTGTTTACTTTTTTTGAGCGACTAGACTACTGACACTCTTTAGCAAACATGGATCAATTCATCCACAAGTTTGACATTTTTTGTAAAGTACATTCAGTGTCAAAAGGAAAGTGCAAGTGCAGGATAAAAATGTCAAAAGTATAGATTTAAAACACAGAGCCGACATTTCATTTGATTTTAAATGCCCCTAGGTGGCTGGATAATTCTTTTTCCATCATTATTCACATCTATGTTCTCATGCTTGTTTAGTACATTTTGGATATCATGATCAGTTGTACAAGCATAGCCTACATCAAAGGTCCACTGTAGTTTGCATTTCATTAATTCATATAATAAAGTTTCATCAAGGTAAGATCTATAAAATGTAAAGTACAGCTTAAGATCATTATTGTTTTGAAACTTCATAAATGTTATCATAAATGTTATCTTCTGTTTATAATTAATCAATGTAATCTATAAAATGTAAAGTACACATTAGGACCAAGATTAATTTAAAACATCATTAAAGTGGCCATCTAAATAAATCTGGAATTCATGAATCCACCAGTTGTTTACATTGCCGGAGATAGAAAAATCAAAGTAGATGGGACTATGATACATCCAACCTCTTCTGATCTTATTCTTGGAGCAAATAAGTTAACTCTGGTTTAAATATATTCTACAATCTTTGAAGAACATATGAGCGAAAGTTGTATTTTCAAATGTGTAAAATTCTATATATAGTGATGAAGAGTTAGTAAAAATAAAAAAATCTGGGAAAGTATAAACATGGGAGTCAGGGCAACATGATAATTCAGCTCAGCAATTGTCCTTATATATGTATAAATACATTTGTCACACTTTTTCGAATCAGAACACGAGGAGTACACAAGCTGCAGGCTACCATGCCTTTGTTGATATTGTCCATTACATAGAAGTCTTCCGACAATTGGACTCCCAAGTATCTGAACCGTACAAATGTCCACATGAATATACTCTTTGTCACTTTGTGAAGCCCTGAAGAAGTCTCTTTGGGAGACGAAACGCATTGGCTATGAACCTCTGCCTTCATGAAAAGAAGAAATAAGAGAAATCCTTTTAAGAAACACACATCTGGGATTTGGATATTTTTCCGTGTGCTCGCTGTTCCTTGAACACTGATGTTGAATTGTTATGATTTGTTGTACAGTGCTGAACCCTTTTGTGTTTAACATTTGTCACATAGTTGGATTTAAACACCCATCCAATCAAGGATGTACACACTTTGTTGATGTTCAGGTTGATAATATTCACCCAACACATGTTCCCCTTAGCAGTATAGCTGTCTGAGAGCTTTTTCTAGGCTGGTGAGATTACATTTCAAAATCTGAAAAACTATCACATATTATAACTGAACAATAGGTGACCTGGAAATAATGTGAAGTGTGGAGGCAGAAAAGAGGTAAAAAAGCTGCATCCCAATCACACTGGTGCCGATCACGATCCGGTAAAAAATGTCCCCGTACGACTCGTATCGGGTCTTTTTACCGTACGAATCGTACAAGTGCCGTACGAACTGGCAATCACGATTCGCATGGTAAAAAGTCCATACGAACCGCACTGGGAATAATTCCCCACACGTCCTCGGGTCGGAAAATGTGTCCGACACGTCCTCGGACGATTTACCTTACAAACGTGAAAGGCAAGCCCGACCGAGGAATCACGATTCATCCCGTGCGTCCGAGCTTACAACCGTATGGAAAAAACACCGTCCGCACCGAACTCATATAGCAACCATGGAGACATGTGCCCGCATACGCGCCCAACACTCCCCCCAGCCCCCGTACGTCCGACACGTACCCCGTGTATGTATACCCCCACCCGTCTAGGTACACCCCAGTACGTTCAAGTCGTACCCCCACCCCAGTACGTGTCGTACCACCGTCTATGTACACCCCAGTACGTTCGAGCCCCACCCCCACCCCTGTACGTGTCGCACCACCGTGTACCTACACCCCAGTACGTTCCAGTCGTACCCCCACCCCAGTACGTGTCGCACCACCGTGTACCTACACCCCAGTACGTTCCAGTCGTACCCCCACCCCAGTACGTGTCGCACCACCGTGTACCTACACCCCAGTACGTTCCAGTCGTACCCCCACCCCAGTACGTGTCGTACCACCGTCTATGTACACCCCAGTACGTTCGAGCCCCACCCCCACCCCTGTACGTGTCGCACCACCGTGTACCTACACCCCAGTACGTTCCAGTCGTACCCCCACCCCAGTACGTGTCGCACCACCGTGTACCTACACCCCAGTACGTTCCAGTCGTACCCCCACCCCAGTACGTGTCGCACCACCGTGTACCTACACCCCAGTACATTCCAGTCGTACCCCCACCCCAGTACGTGTCGTACCACCGTCTATGTACACCCCAGTACGTTCGAGCCCCACCCCCACCCCTGTACGTGTCGCACCACCGTGTACCTACACCCCAGTACGTTCCAGTCGTACCCCCACCCCAGTACGTGTCGCACCACCGTGTACCTACACCCCAGTACGTTCCAGTCGTACCCCCACCCCAGTACGTGTCGTACCACCGTCTATGTACACCCCAGTACGTTCAAGTCGTACCCCCACCCCAGTACGTGTCGTACCACCGTCTATGTACACCCCAGTACATTCGAGCCCCACCCCCACCCCTGTACGTGTCGCACCACCGTGTACCTACACCCCAGTACGTTCCAGTCGTACCCCCACCCCAGTACGTGTCATACCCCCGTCTATGTACACCCCAGTACGTTCCAGTCGTACCCCCACCCCAGTACGTTTCGTACCACCCTCTATGTACACCCCAGTACGTTCCAGTCGTACCCCCACCCCAGTACGAATCGTACCACCCTCTATGTACACCCCAGTACGTTCCAGTCGTACCCCCACCCCAGTACGTGTCATACCCCCGTGTACCTACACCCCAGTACGTTCCAGTCGTACCCCCACCCCTGTACGTGTCGCACCACCGTGTACCTACACCCCAGTACGTTCCAGTCGTACCCCCACCCCAGTACGTGTCATACCCCTGTCTATGTACACCCCAGTACGTTCCAGTCGTACCCCCACCCCAGTACGTGTCGTACCACCCTCTATGTACACCCCAGTACGTTCCAGTCGTACCCCCACCCCAGTACGGGTCGTACCACCCTCTATGTACACCCCAGTACGTTCCAGTCGTACCCCCACCCCAGTACGTGTCATACCCCTGTGTACCTACACCCCAGTACGTTCCAGTCGTACCCCCACCCCTGTACGTGTCGCACCACCGTGTACCTACACCCCAGTACGTTCCAGTCGTACCCCCACCCCAGTACGTGTCGTACCACCGTCTATGTACACCCCAGTACGTTCCAGTCGTACCCCCACCCCAGTAAGGGTCGTACCACCCTCTATGTACACCCCAGTACGTTCCAGTCGTACCCCCACCCCAGTACGTGTCATACCCCCGTGTACCTACACCCCAGTACGTTCCAGTCGTACCCCCACCCCTGTACGTGTCGCACCACCGTGTACCTACACCCCAGTATGTTCCAGTCGTACCCCCACCCCAGTACGTGTCGTACCACCGTCTATGTACACCCCAGTACGTTCCAGTCGTACCCCCACCCCAGTACGGGTCGTACCACCCTCTATGTACACCCCAGTACGTTCCAGTCGTACCCCCACCCCAGTACGTGTCATACCCCCGTGTACCTACACCCCAGTACGTTCCAGTCGTACCCCCACCCCTGTACGTGTCGCACCACCGTGTACCTACACCCCAGTACGTTCCAGTCGTACCCCCACCCCAGTACGTGTCGTACCACCGTCTATGTACACCCCAGTACGTTCCAGTCGTACCCCCACCCCAGTACGTGTCGTACCACCGTCTATGTACACCCCAGTACGTTCGAGCCCCACCCCCACCCCTGTACGTGTCGCACCACCGTCTATGTACACCCCAGTACGTTCGCGCCCCACCCCCACCCCTGTACGTGTCGTACCACCGTCTATGTACACCCCAGTACGTTCCAGTCGTACCCCCACCCCAGTACGTGTCATACCCCCGTGTACCTACACCCCAGTACGTTCCAGTCGTACCCCCACCCCTGTACGTGTCGCACCACTGTGTACCTACACCCCAGTACGTTCCAGTCGTACCCCCACCCCAGTACGTGTCATACCCCCGTGTACCTACACCCCAGTACGTTCCAGTCGTACCCCCACCCCTGTACGTGTCGCACCACCGTCTATGTACACCCCAGTACGTTACGGTCCTCCCCCCAACACAACCTCCTAAGTACGGAGCGCACCCCAGGCCCCAACATCACAACCGCATGTATGAGTCGTACCAACCCACACACAAGGACAGCACCGTACAACCAAATGGCCCATCTACACACCGTACACACGCTCAAAACGCACATACACAACCAGGACAAAACAAAACAACACAAGAAGACACTATTCGAATGGCACAAAGCCACTAAACATGGCCAACAAACAATACAAATACACCTTCACTGACCTGCAACTGCCAAAGACAAACAGAGGGCCAAAACACCACCACTACTTATAACACACCCACCCAAAATTCAAACACTGCCACACCCACCCATGGACCAATAAAAAGGGCCCACACACACAAACCATGAGCCTTTGCAACAGACTCACTGCTGCCAGACACCACAGAACCATACAACAAGCTACACCACACCTTACACTTGCACACCTTCACACAACCACCCTCACAAACACCCCCTCATCACATTCACACACACACACACACACAACCATCCACACACCCCCCCCAACATCCACACCCCCCCCCCACCATCCCCACCCACACCCCTCACCATGCCCACTACCAAGAATACAAAGTTCAGTAACCGAGAGTTGGAGGTCCTTGTTGATCAAATCCTCAGAGTCGAGCCACAGATCTTTGGAACATTGGTCAGAAACACCAGCCTGGCAGCAAAAACAGCCATGTGGCAGACCATCGTCGATGCTGTGAATGCTGTTGCGGACACCAGGAGGACCAGGCAGGAATGCCAGAACAGGTGGTACGATCTGCGGAGGAGGGTCAGAGCCAAGAGGCAGGAGGAACACGACCAGGCCAACGCCACCGGAGGAGGGCCCTCCCGCAGACCCATACAGTACCATCCCTGGGAGGAGAGGGTGATGGCCATACTGCCGGTGGAGGCAGTCGAAGGATTAGAAGGACTCCGAGACCCGGGTGAGTACACAAACAACGCACCTCACATGGGGGGAACGGCATCCACAACCAAAATCACTAACAGGCACGCAACCACCACAAGCCATCGCATTACTCAACCACACTCCATGAGCACGCACATGCCACTGCTGCCACCATGCCCCATGCACCCAGCTGGACAATGTCAAGTCACAGGCCACAGAAGACACCAACACATGACACGGTAACCCGGATGGCGGGAGGCTGGGCCACAAAAATCACTAAGTGCAACTCAGAAGCAGACAACAATGCCCTCTGCCCATATGGCCTAGGTCACAGCCAGACAAACAGTGTGTCCCAACACAGGAATGACTTGCCAGCAAATGGCGGACGCCTTGCATCAACACATGGGGGTGAAGGCACTGTTTTGCACATGACAGCAGCTAATGAACAGCCAACATTGTGAAAGAGTGGCAGCACACACCACCACAGCAGCAGCGCACAGACACACATCACACCCAATGGGTGCCTGGAGATCAGAAACAAACTCACATCAACAAGCCAAGGGCCACTCAAAGATCTGCTAACAGTGTGTGCCCAGGAAGCTGGGCTGAGGTGACAGAGGGTGACACACAGAGGGAGGGAGAGGGGGACAGAAAGGGAGGGAGAGGGGGACAGAGAGGGAGGGAGAGGGGGACAGAGAGGGAGGGAGACACAGGGAGACGGACAGAGGGAGGAGGCTGACACACAGAGGGAGGGAGAGGGTGACAGAGAGGGAGGGAGAGGGGGACAGAGAGGGAGGGAGAGGGGGACAGAGAGGGAGGGAGAGGGGGACAGAGAGGGAGGGAGACACAGGGAGACGGACAGAGGGAGGAGGCTGACACACAGAGGGAGGGAGAGGGTGACAGAGAGGGAGGGAGAGGGTGACAGAGAGGGAGGGAGACACAGGGAGACGGACACAGGGAGGAGGCTGACACACAGAGGGAGGGAGAGGGTGACAGAGAGGGAGGGAGAGGGGGACAGAGAGGGAGGGAGAGGGGGACAGAGAGGGAGGGAGACACAGGGAGAGCAAATCAGCCGTGTGGTGTGTGGGAATGTCTGCTCGTCAGCAGGTAGACTGCGTGCATGTAGCCAAGGGTGGCCCGTGCCAGAACCCCCCCTCTTCTCCATGGCAAAACACAGGGCCATGTCACAACCTGTGCACGAGCACAATGACAGCTACCTGCATCACATAAGTGTGTGGAACAAATCCATGTGCACATGTACAGTGCTACACGGAAGGCGCCAATGCATGGCTCGCAACACCTGCCCACTCCACGGCTGACTGCAGTCACACTTGACGCAGCAAGTAAGACTGTGCCACACATAGTGAAAGGTGCCAAAGTGGTGCCCAAGGGACACACCCATGCACAAGTGCACTGTGAGTGGAATGCAAGACAGATCCTAATTCCAAGAGGAAATGTGCCAACTTAGGAAATGATGAAACATGGATGTTGCATGGACCAAAATTAACATTGTCTCTCTCACACACAGGTCAACGTCGTGGTGCACCCCCCAACACTGGGGGGGAACACTCACAGGACCCGGATCTGCAGGAGCCCGATCCCACCGGCAGCGACCACTCTCACCACTCTGTGGACGACCCCGACCGACCTGGCCCCTCTGGTGTCCTACCGCCTGCAGCACCTGCGTCAGGTACAACTGTGCCAACCACCACCCCCACTCCCGCCACATCCCAGGAGACACCCAGGATCCCTGCCCCAACACCACAATGCAGCCAGGCTGGCCAGGAGGGACACGGTGTCCCGGGCACCCAAGAGGAGGCAGGCGACAACGCCAATGCCACCCCTCAGGGGTCCCGGAGACCCGATGTGCCCACAAGGGCAGGCCAGGCGCAAGTGGGCAGGGGTGGTGGGAGTGGAGGACGGCGGAGGCACGAGCCTGACCAGTTGGCTGGGGATCCGGTATTTTCCCATGTCCGTAACATCCTGGACTCATACCGGCAGGACACCACGGGCATGGCCCAGGTTGTGTCCACCCTCAATGAGATCAAGGGGAGCCTCGATGAGATAAAGACCCAGCAGGCCCAGCAGCATGCGGAGCTACATGCCTGTCTACTGGTACACCAACGGAGGATGGAGGACAGACAGGCTGAGCAAGTGACGGCATTCCAGGGGATTCACGCTACACTCCGTCGGATAGCCGACAATATGGCCGACCCTCCCTGTGCCAGAAGGCGGAGAACATCACCACCCACAGGGAGGGATCAGGAGGAGGAGGAGGAGGAAACATCCGACGGAGCATCCCAGATGTCGTCACGGCCTGCTGGTGAGGTTCCCCGCAGGAGGCCGGGTCGTCCACGGAAAGGACCGTGAGGGGCGGCACTACATCACCATCTCCCAGGACACCTGGCCTGGCACCTGGCCCACTGGAGCAACAGCATCACAGCATCAAGAGACATTCTCTGCCACATGGCCCTGCTGGTCACTGGCTGACCAATGTTGACAAAGACTGTGGCATGGACTCTGAGGACATCCAATGGCAAGGACACCAACTCCCCTACTGAACTTTGGATTCAAAATTCCCGGAAATACACTCACTTTGTTTCCCCTCCCCCCCCCCAATAATAAATCACACTATGAAGAGTAGATGCCTGCTGGTAGCATTATTACCTAACATGTGTCTTGTAAAGTCAAAACATGCCTGAGTCATCTTTTGTCTTCAACCACCCACACCCTGGGGCCTGAGTCTGGCACAGGACACATGGGTCACAGTGTATTAGGCAAGACAGACATGGAGCACCATACACACCCGTGATGGGCCCAACAAGCTGAGGGGGTTACCGAACAACCGTGCTGACACACACATTGAGTACAGCAACAGTCATGCGCAGAGGTCAGGGATCCAGTCCAGTGTCCTGGGGGGCACCCAGGTATGTGTAGACAGGTGGCAGAAACATGTCCTGCAAGCTTGAGTCCGGTGGATGCAGAGAATGGGGGCCTGGCCAACGTTGGATGCATGGGGATGGCACATGTCACAATACCCACACAGTCATGGACATCATGCCCAATACACAGTCTCAGCCCACACACACAGCTTGCATCTTGCCACTCGACACATTGACACATAGCCACAATCAGGGAATACCATGCCAGACAAGCAGGATGCACCGTGGCAACACATCAGCATTGACTGAGAAGAGGCACCTTGGAGGCATAGGGACACCTTTATTAGTCATGTATTCGGGATTGCAGAGGCAACTCGAAGTACACATGAACACATCATGTGGAGTAACATGTGGGTCCAACACTGGCACCCCCCTTCAGCAGCACACATGCGTGTTCGCCATGGAACTGGCACACAAGCGTCAGCTAACAGCTAAATACCCACAGCTGCACACGGAGAGCCTGCCATACACCAAAGATCCGCGGATGTCGAAGTCCCACACCATGTCAAGCCAATGCTAACCAAATGTGTCCGAGGGCAGTGTCACACACATTGATGCCATCATCACAATCCCCTATCCCATCACTGATGACTGTCAACCAGGCAGACCATCTATTCAGGTGTACACAGCTGCATGTCGTGTCCCATGGGGATGCGACATGGCTGCAGAGGAACCAAACACCGACAGGGGCAGTGTGCACACATCGTGAACAACTGCCACACCCAATACACCCCAGATGCATCCCTTACCCCATGGAGACTTCCAAACGTGTCCGTGCCTGTAACGCTGAGTCAGCCCACGATGTCATGTCCATGAGGAATAGCAGTGCCACAACAATGCAACCAGCAGACGGCATGCGCAGGTACCTGGGGAAGAGAAACACACAAGAAGTCAGCCACAAAAAGCACAGCCACTTGCATGTGCATTTACTCGACACATGTATGGATGACAACATGCTAGGTCACAATTATGACTGAGGAAGTACACCCATCACTGGCACCATCACTCCAGTGACACACCCACACACACCTCTGACTCACGTGCCATACATGCAGGTGGAGACACACATCACAACGCATGCCACACGGGGACCAATGCGTGCACACTCAGACACTGGTACTCACCACTATGCAAAGAAGTCGCGTATGAGCCGAGTCCGGATGTCCTCTTGCGGCTCCACATCCTCCACATCACTAGCCCCATTGCCAAGCCCTTCGTCCTCCACGGGTGGATGGTCCTCGTCATGTTGATTCAGGATGAGTGGCACTGCTCTTTCAACTGCCATGTTGTGCAGCATGCAGCAGACCATGAAGATCTTGCAGACCTTCGCAGGGGCATATGGGAGTGCGCCGCCGGTCTTGTGGAGGATCCTGAATCGGCTCTTCAGCATGCCAAACGTCCTCTCTATCACTCGCCTTGTCCGGCCATGGGCGGTGTTGTAGCGGAGCTGGGCCGGCGTGATGGGGTTGCGGAGAGGTGTGAGCAGCCAAGGCATGTTGGGATAGCCAGCGTCCCCTACATGGAAAGCACATGGTCATCGTTAGAAGTGGTGAAGCGGTCATGCTGGTAGGCTATACAGAATACAGGACAGACAGACTGTACCCACCAACAACACATGCCCGTTCGTTGCGCAGCTGCATCATCATATCAGGCATCCCGCTACGCCTCATGATGTAGGCATCGTGTGCTGATCCTGGAAAACGAGCACAGACATGTGAAATCACCATGTTGGACAGACACAACACAAGGGCATTGATGGAGTGGTAGTGCTTCCGATTGCGGTACGCCACCTCCCGTGCGTGTGGTGGTACCAAAGCTACATGTGTCCCATCTATGGACCCAATGACATGGGGCATTCCTCCCAGGGCATAGAATCCACGCTTGACCTCAGTCATCTGTTCAGGGGTTGGGAACTTGATGAAGTCATCCAGGTGAATCAACATGGCCTCTAAGAAATCATGCAGCACACCACTGAACGTGCTCTGGGACATGCCACCAACATGAGCTATGGTATTTTGAAAGGTACCCGTGGCAAGAAAATGTAGGGCAGCCATTACCTTCAGCTGGGGAGTCAGTGCCGTGGGATACCTGTGCTGCGGTTGCAGGTGTGGTGCCAGTCTCGCCGTCAACTCCAGAATCAACGGTTGGGTGAAGCGGTAGAGCCGGATGCTGTCATTATCCTGCATGGCAGCCAAGTCTGGAATTCTTCGGGCAAGAGGCGGCGCTCTGCAGTAATTTGGAAGTGACAACGAAGAGTGAGTGCACTACGACAACAACTCATGTGTACTGAGCACATGTTAATCTGGCAATACACACATGCTACATAGGGAGTCAGGTATGTGCTACATGGCCAGGACACGTATGGATGCAAGGTGACACTCCTTCAAAGACCCAGCTACACACGGAGATTGAGAACCTCCCCATGCCACGCCATGGGAATAGCTGTGTCCCAGTGCAAGTGAACAGCCAGACGCAAGACAGGAGTGACATACGCCCACACATCAGCAGCAGTAGGATGCCGATTGCAGAGATTGGTAGCGGAACACTGGAGCCACAGGTCACATGACATTACACTAGGCCAGCCCACACACCTTGCCATGAAGGTGCACATGTCATGACTCACCACACATACCTTGTGAGGATGCTGACATGTTCTTGTCACACTACTCCGTGTCCCATGCATACATGTGCACCTCACATCCGATACCACATGTGGCATGGTGTGCGGAACAGTGTGCAATGACAATCTACACACAGACCCATGTTGGTTGCTGCAACTGCTGCAGCTTTTGAGGGTGCTCCAACATCAACCGGATGGGAAGCCCCCACACATACATGACATAGTCACATTGTGCACCGTGGGTAGTGACAAGTCAGGTGTCATGACCCCTGTACCGGGCATCAGGGGACACTTCCGTGTGTTGGTGTCCGTGCCATGCCAGTGACGCTCACCACAAGTGCGCTGTACGACATGCACACATGTCAAAGGAGTCAAGGGCATGCCTGGCACACATCGCACCATCACACAGTACATCTGTACACATCTCATCATACATCTGGTGCCTTCTCGACTCAGGAGTAATGTTCCACATCACAGGCCTTTCACACCTGTGCCCCACACATGTAGTGATGCACAGACGATGCCTCGATGTCAATTAATGGACAAGTATGTCCATCCATGGAGAAGTATGCCCGCCCTATCCCTACCTGTGTGCCGCCTGTCACCACTGTGATGTGTGAATACCGCTGTACTGCTGCAAAGAGGGCCTGTGTACGTTCCCATATCACTATGGGAGTGCTGCCGTATGTGTACCCATCGTGATGGCGAGCGTACAGGCATGTGTACGGCCCGTACCACTACGAGTACGCATACGCGAGGCCACACATACTGATAGGGAGCGTACAGGCGTGTGTACGCTCCCTATCAGTATGTGTGGCCTCGCGTATGCGTACTCGTAGTGGTACGGGCCGTACACACGCCTGTACGCTCCCTATCAGTATGTGTGGCCTCGCGTATGCGTACTCGTAGTGGTACGGGCCGTACACACACCTGTACGCTCCCTATCAGTATGTGTGGCCTCGCGTATGCGTACTCGTAGTGGTACGGGCCGTACACACGCCTGTACGCTCCCTATCAGTATGTGTGGCCTCGCGTATGCGTACTCGTAGTGGTACGGGCCGTACACACGCCTGTACGCTCCCTATCAGTATGTGTGGCCTCGCGTATGCGTACTCGTAGTGGTACGGGCCGTACACACGCCTGTACGCTCCCTATCAGTATGTGTGGCCTCGCGTATGCGTACTCGTAGTGATAGGGAGCGTACAGGCGTGTGTACGGCCCGTACCACTACGAGTACGCATACGCGAGGCCACACATACTGATAGGGAGCGTACACACGCCTGTACGCTCCCTATCAGTATGTGTGGTTCGCGTATGCGTACTCGTAGTGATAGGGAGCGTACAGGCGTGTGTACGGCCCGTACCACTACGAGTACGCATACGCGAGGCCACACATACTGATAGGGAGCGTACACATGCCTGTACGCTCCCTATCAGTATGTGTGGTTCGCGTATGCGTACTCGTAGTGATAGGGAGCGTACAGGCGTGTGTACGCTCCCTATCAGTATGGGTGGGCTCGCGTGTGCGTACTCATAGTGATAGGGAGCGTACAGGCGTGTGTACGGCCCGTACCACTACGAGTACGCATACGCGAGGCCACCCATACTGATAGTGAACGTAGTCACGCGTGTATGGGCCATTGCAATGCATTTGGGGTGCCCTAGGGCCCCGGAACGCACCGTACCTGTGTGTGGAGCTCAAAATTACATAGGGGACACATGAGGGACAAGTATTAAGGCCTACATGCATGCTGGTTGTCATGGAGACCAAGTTCAAAATTCGAATTTCTTCTGGAAGGTGAACAGCAGAAGTCAGTTGGAATAAAAATACTTTGTTGCAATGTGTTTGTGGAGCTGACATCATGCAGGAGCATGAAACCGATAGAGTACACACAGACTGCTAGGTTTGAAGGGATTGGTGGAAACATAGGATGCAAATGTGAGTGACCAATCACTCTGTACTCCTGTGCATGAGACTGGGCAGAAAGGCACATATAAGGCAGCCAGGTCCCATGAGGGAGTACTTGCCTGCACATCTTTGAATTCGTCGACCCAGCTGCTGCTACTGATTCCCTGGAACCATGTCAAGGGCTGTGGAGAGGTCACAGCCATTCACCCTGGAGGAGAACATGGCATTGCTGGATGTGATCCTCCCACAGTACCCCATGCTGTATGGGCGACCAGGGTATCAGGTGAGTGCATAGGCCACTGGCACAGACTGTCCCTATGTTGTGACTGTGACTTCTGCCATTGTGTCCTGGTGTGACACACATGCCATGTACTGTTGGGGGGGTCCCAGGGGGGGGATGCCTGATGTCTCCCAGCAGTGCCCTGAGACAGGAGGGGTGTGTGCCTATCACTAACAGCAGTGCCCTGAGACAGGAGGGGTGTGTGCCCATCACTAACAGCAGTGCCCTGAGACAGGAGGGGTGGGTACAGAGTGCTCCCAGCAGTGCCCTGAGACAGGAGGGGTGGGTACAGTGTGCTCCCAGCAGTGCCCTGAGACAGGAGGGGTGGGTACAGAGTGCTCCCAGCAGTGCCCTGAGACAGGAGGGGTGTGTGCCTATCACTAACAGCAGTGCCCTGAGACAGGAGGGGTGTGTGCCTATCACTAACAGCAGTGCCCTGAGACAGGAGGGGTGGGTACAGAGTGCTCCCAGCAGTGCCCTGAGACAGGAGGGGTGTGTGCCTATCACTAACAGCAGTGCCCTGAGACAGGAGGGGTGTGTGCCTATCACTAACAGCAGTGCCCTGAGACAGCAGGGGTGGGTACAGTGTGCTCCAAGCAGTGCCCTGAGACAGGAGGGGTGTGTACCTATCACTAACAGCAGTGCCCTGAGACAGGAGGGGTGTGTGCTCATCACTAACAGCAGTGCCCTGAGACAGGAGGGGTGGGTACAGAATGCTCCCAGCAGTGCCCTGAGACAGGAGGGGTGGGTACAGTGTGCTCCCAGCAGTGCCCTGAGACAGGAGGGGTGGGTACAGAGTGCTCCCAGCAGTGCCCTGAGACAGGAGGGGTGGGTACAGAGTGCTCCCAGCAGTGCCCTGAGACAGGAGGGGTGGGTACAGAGTGCTCCCAGCAGTGCCCTGAGACAGGAGGGGTGTGTGCCTATCACTAACAGCAGTGCCCTGAGACAGGAGGGGTGTGTGCCTATCACTAACAGCAGTGCCCTGAGACAGCAGGGGTGGGTACAGTGTGCTCCAAGCAGTGCCCTGAGACAGGAGGGGTGTGTGCCTATCACTAACAGCAGTGCCCTGAGACAGGAGGGGTGTGTGCTCATCACTAACAGCAGTGCCCTGAGACAGGAGGGGTGGGTACAGAATGCTCCCAGCAGTGCCCTGAGACAGGAGGGGTGGGTACAGTGTGCTCCCAGCAGTGCCCTGAGACAGGAGGGGTGGGTACAGAGTGCTCCCAGCAGTGCCCTGAGACAGGAGGGGTGGGTACAGAGTGCTCCCAGCAGTGCCCTGAGACAGGAGGGGTGGGTACAGAGTGCTCCCAGCAGTGCCCTGAGACAGGAGGGGTGTGTGCCTATCACTAACAGCAGTGCCCTGAGACAGGAGGGGTGTGCGCCTATCACTAACAGCAGTGCCCTGAGACAGGAGGGGTGGGTACAGTGTGCTCCAAGCAGTGCCCTGAGACAGGAGGGGTGTGTGCCTATCACTAACAGCAGTGCCCTGAGACAGGAGGGGTGTGTGCTCATCACTAACAGCAGTGCCCTGAGACAGGAGGGGTGGGTACAGAGTGCTCCCAGCAGTGCCCTGAGACAGGAGGGGTGGGTACAGTGTGCTCCCAGCAGTGCCCTGAGACAGGAGGGTGGGTACAGAGTGCTCCCAGCAGTGCCCTGAGACAGGAGGGGTGGGTACAGAGTGCTCCCAGCAGTGCCCTGAGACAGGAGGGGTGTGTGCCTATCACTAACAGCAGTGCCCTGAGACAGGAGGGGTGTGTGCCTATCACTAACAGCAGTGCCCTGAGACAGGAGGGGTGGGTGTGATGCACAGTGTGAGCCTTGATCATTGATTGTGACATTGCCATCATTCCACCTGTGTACCCACTATGGCACGTACTGCTTTTTCCCTCACCAGAGGATCATGTCCCTATGACAAAGGTGCAATGCGTTGCCTGCATGACATGCCTTGTTGTTACCAGCTAATTTGTTATCAAATGTCTCTCTGTGACATGTGGCTGGTGTATTGATGTGGTGTCACTTGTTCTTCCTCACAGGTAGGCGCCACTGCCAAGGAGCAGATCTGGCTGACCGCCGTCAGTGCCGTGAGGGGTGTGGATGGTCGGAGGCGGAGCCTGTCCCAGGTGAGGAAACGCTGGCAGGATATCCGGTGCTGGACGCGGAGGATTGCACGGGTCCTGCTGGAGGACTCACCTGAGAGCCACAAGAACCGCGGCCGCCGCCGTCTGAGCCACCTCCACAGGCGTGTGCTGCCGGTGGTATTTCCAGACTTGGAGAGGCGCTTACAGGCGAAGCAGCAGCCGGAAGGGGGTAGGTACATGTGTGTGTTGTGTGTCACCGGCATTTGTAAGGGCACAGTAGCATGAATTCACTGCCAGGGTTTAAAGGTGCTGTGCAGATCCATTTTGCCCCAGTATAGCGCTGCGCCCCTGCCACCCTTCCCCTCCTTGCAATGTGTTCCCTGGTCTGTGTGTAGTCACTCCTTCACAAGGTAATGTAGGCTGGCGCTTTGTCCACGAGAACTATGCCTGTAGCATCATGTGTGGGGGTGGAGTGTAACAGGTTTTGGGACCTTGGCTGTGCCCTGTCAAGTTCACTGCATGTGGGTTCCATGTCAGTTGGCACTGATGCTGACTCCAGACATGGGAGTTGGTCTCTCATGTGTCATGCCTTACAGCGCGCATGTCCTATGTAGTGGCCTGTGACATGATGTGCATGAGTGTGCGATACGCATAGTGCAGGGATGGTGGCGTGGGTTGCAGTCATTACCATTCAGGAGCATGGAGTTGCGTGGCCACTACTGTCCCCTGGGGCACCTTTTCATCGGTGTTGTATGTGTCATCATAAACGTGGACACTCTCAGTGTCTACACCGTAGGTTGTGCTCTGTGCCATTGTCCCCTGGCACCATGTATATAGATGTGCTATTTTGTACAGGTGTCCACTGTGCAGCCTGACCTGAATGTCCTTCATACTCACAGTTGCTAGTGCCTGTGTGTCTTGTTATACTCATCTGAGGATGGGCACTGGTACCTCATTATTTGTACAGGCGCACCTTGGCTGTTTGGCGTCCAATCTTGCATTTTGCCTGCCCCTGTGTTTATCACCCAGACTATGAGATGTTGGTGCCACCTGTGTCTCAACTATTTGCCTCGTGTAGGGGGTGGTTGGGGCGGGCAAAGCCTATATGTCAAATCCAGATTTCTACTTGCTGGGTCTGGGCAGTGTGTGATGTTTGTCTGGACACACACGCAAGGTGCAGTGACCGAGTCATGTTGTGCATGTTTTCAGCATTACCTATGCAGCATGTGTCTCAAGTTCATGGATATGGTCCCTGGTCATCGGTATTTTCGCCAACGCTGTGTGGTGCAGATGCAGTGCTGGATTGTCCCCAGGGCCTGGGTGCTATGTCAGACTCCGTTTCCTGTCTTTAGCTATTGTCTCATGCTCTCCATGGTATTTCAGTGGCATGGTGGCTCAACCAACTGTGTGTTTCATGCCCTACATCGGTACCTTGTTTAGTAGATGTTAGGGATCTTCCTTTTCAGGCTATGCAATGTTACCTATGTAGATTGGACTCATGTGACAGATGTGTACAGGTGTCTGATTAATTTCTGTCTCTCCACCCTGCCCACAGCATCGTCGGGGGACACAGAGGGAGACATGGACACAGACCAGGCGGAGGGACCGAGCACCAGTGCCAGCCGTGACATCGGGGCTGGCACATCGAGTGGGACAGAGGCGGAGGAGAGTGTGGCCGAGGACCTGTCGACTGGCACATCAGAATACGAAGCTGACAGGTCCGAGGAGGATGTCTCCGAGTGGGCGGAGGCTGCACCAGCAGCTGACAGCG
Source organism: Triturus cristatus (assembly GCF_964204655.1). NCBI lineage: Eukaryota > Metazoa > Chordata > Amphibia > Caudata > Salamandridae > Triturus > Triturus cristatus. The sequence goes on from NC_140585.1 coordinate 647,886,231, forward strand.
GAACAACACCTCGCACCGCCCCCTCCGTTCCCATCTGCCGCCTCCCACTTGCTCGTGTCCCTTCCCAGCGTGCCCGGTCACCGCATGTCTCCTTCATGCCAGGCACCGCACCCCCTGCCCCTGTCTTCACTGCTGCCGCCAATGCTGAGTCTGCGGACATCCAGCGGCAACTGCAGGTTGGTCAGGCTGCGATCCTTAATGTCCTCCATGCCCACGGGCAAACCCTCAACAACATCGAGGCATACTTGGAGGGCATTCATTCATCGCAGGCTGACCAACGCAACTTGCTGAGGTCCATAGACTCCACACTGACTGCAGCAGTGGGTCTCCTGCAGCGCGACCTACCCCCACCTAACCCTGCCCCATCCACACTTCCCACTCCCATGCCTGTCCCACGTACACCCAGACGTCGGCATGCACCCACATCAACAGACACAGGCACCACACCAGCAGGGAAGGTCCACCGCACAGGGTGAGGTAGGCACACCCACTGGGTCGGGGGGCACGCAGCCATAGTGGGAGTCCGCATTCCACCCAGTCCACTCCCTCCAAATCCCCTCCCCTCAGCTCTCCTGGCCACATCTCCCCCAAGGACTCCTTCATGGCCGCTCTGTCCCTGAGCCCCACAGTGACACCACCCCGCAAGCGGTCAAGGAAGTCCTCGGTCACGGTGGTTGATTCTCCCCCCCTGTCTACGCCCTCCCCCGGTGGCGCTGCGACCCATCCCTCTGACCCCCCCCCTCCTTGGGGCCTGTGGATCCTTCGGGTGCAGGGGACTCCCTGGAGGACCTTGCAAAGGTGTGTAGTGCCATCCTGGCCTCCGCCTTTGGCCCTGCCCCACCCCCTGTGGTGAAGTCCTCCATCCCTGCACCCACAACGCCTCCCCTTTGCCCTGATGTCCCTGCGGTGCCTGGTGCTTCCCCCCCCTGATAGCCTCACCCCTGTGGAAGACGACGGCATGTAACTGTGCAGGCAAGCTAGGGGACACGCATCCCACTGTGTCCCCCATCCAGCTGAGACTTATTGACTGCCCTATGGGCTTTGTGAATATTTAACTGCCTGCAATCCACGGACACTGTGATCATGCTGAATAAAGCTTTATTTTTTTTTCATTCTGACACTACTGCTATGCTGGTATTGGTGTTGGTGGCGCTGCTACATGGTTTTGGGTGGTGTTTATGTGTTGGGTGTGTGGGAAATGTAGTAGTGGGCTGCTCATTGGGGGGACCCTGGGATCTGTGTGCCATCACAAGGTGTTAGCTAACTTTCTTTGTTCATGTAAGCAGTTACTGCATGGTGCTATTGTCCCAGGGTGAATTCCTCCCTCTGTGTACCCTGATCTCTTCCCTGCAGGGTGTTCCCAATCTTCAGCGCAGAGCTGGGTCTACATGAGCTGTGTGTGTGACGGAGCCCTTCTACTTTGGCCATGCATGCAGGGCCATGTCTCCACCTGCAACATTCGTGGCATCCTTGGTGATCACTGTACTTGTGTGTGGAGTCTGTTGACATGAGTTCATGGGGACATGTTCCCTTGTAGGCAGTATGCATGTGGGTACTTCCAGCCTCACACACATGTGTTGCACCCCTCCTGTCTCAGGGCACTGCTGGGAGTGTTAGGCACCCACCCCTCCTGTCTCAGGGCACTGCTGGGAGGACTCTGCACCCACCCCTCCTGTCTCAGGGCACTGCTGGGAGGACTCAGCACCCACCCCTCCTGTCTCAGGGCACTGCTGGGAGTGTTAGGCACACACCCCTCCTGTCTCAGGGCACTGCTGGGAGTGATGGGCACACACCCCTTCTGTCTCAGGGCACTGCTGGGAGGACTCCACACCCACCCCTCCTGTCTCAGGGCACTGCTGGGAGGACTCTGCACACACACCTCCTATTTCTGGATATGTACACTTGGAACATACACGGTGGGGGTACGCTCCATGCATACGAGGGTGAGGGTACGGGTCGTACTTACACTGTTGGGGTGGGGGTACGCTCCATGCATACGCGGGTGAGGGTACGGGTCGTACTTACACTGTTGGGGTGGGGGTACGCTCCATGCATGCGCGGGTGAGGGTACGGGTCGTACTTACACTGTTGGGGTGGGGGTACGGTACGTACATACGCGGTTGGGGTGGGGGTATGCTCCATGCATACACGGGTGAGGGTACGGGTCGTACTTACACTGTTGGGGTGGGGGTACGCTCCATGCATGCGCGGGTGAGGGTACGAGTCGTACTTACACTGTCGGGGTGGGGGTACGCTCCATGCATACGCAGGTGAGGGTACGGGTCGTACTTACACTGTTGGGGTGGGGGTACGGTACGTACATACGCGGTTGGGGTGGGGGTACGCTCCATGCATACGCGGGTGAGGGTACGGGTCGTACTTACACTGTTGGGGTGGGGGTACGCTCCATGCATACGAGGGTGAGGGTACGGGTCGTACTTACACTGTTGGGGTGGGGGTACGGTACGTACATACGCGGTTGGGGTGGGGGTACGCTCCATGCATACGCGGGTGAGGGTACGGGTCGTACTTACACTGTTGGGGTGGGGGTACGCTCCATGCATGCGCGGGTGAGGGTACGAGTCGTACTTACACTGTTGGGGTGGGGGTACGCTCCATGCATACGCGGGTGAGGGTACGGGTCGTACTTACACTGTTGGGGTGGGGGTACGGTACGTACATACGCGGTTGGGGTGGGGGTACGCTCCATGCATACGTGGGTGAGGGTACCGGTCGTACTTACACTGTTGGGGTGGGGGTACGCTCCATGCATACGAGGGTGAGGGTACGGGTCATACTTACACTGTTGGGGTGGGGGTACGGTACGTACATACGCGGTTGGGGTGGGGGTACGCTCCATGCATATGCGGGTGAGGGTACGGGTCGTACTTACACTGTTGGGGTGGGGGTACGCTCCATGCATACGAGGGTGAGGGTACGGGTCGTACTTACACTGTTGGGGTGGGGGTACGCTCCATGCATACGAGGGTGAGGGTACGGGTCATACTTACACTGTTGGGGTGGGGGTACGGTACGTACATACGTGGTTGGGGTGGGGGTACGCTCCATGCATACGCGGGTGAGGGTACGGTTCGTACTTACACTGTTGGGGTGGGGGTACGCTCCATGCATACGAGGGTGAGGGTACGGGTCGTACTTACACTGTTGGGGTGGGGGTACGGTACGTACATACGCGGTTGGGGTGGGGGTACGCTCCATGCATACGCGGGTGAGGGTACGGGTCGTACTTACACTGTTGGGGTGGGGGTACGCTCCATGCATACGAGGGTGAGGGTACGGGTCGTACTTACACTGGTGGGGTGGGTGTACGTTCCATGCATAGGGGGGGTGGGGGTAGGGTCCGTACATCTCTATCCCCACGCTATGTGATGCTTGTGCGGGCCGTACCCAGGCCTTTGCCACGTGGGTACAATCCGTCCCGCCATTGTTGGGGTGACGTGGGTGTGGGCGTGGTACGTCTCGTACCCACGCTCTTGAGGCGTGGGTACGGGACGTACCGGTCTGGTTGTGTTGCCGGTTCGCGTGGTGACGGACTTCCATTGTGGCAGTCGCTGGCTTAGCTGGACACGCCCCCACCCCCTCGTAGTGACCAGGGCATGGGTGTCAGGTATGTCCTGGGCATGTGTGGTGTGTGACTTGGTGGGGGTTTTGTGGCCTGCCCTGGTCCTGCCACCCCCACCCCCCCCCCCTTTCCCCCCTCCCTTAGTTGTTCTGACCTTCTGCGGCGTCTGCGTCGGAACCTGTAGAGGAGGTGGACTGCTATGAGGGCCGGGATGACACGTAGGTTCGGGTCCATGTCTGTCCGTCGCATACGGGTCCTTCTTGATCGCGGGGTCCTGTCTGTCCGTCGCGTACTGGTGGTCCTTGTTCGCGTCGTCCTGTCGCGTACTGGTCCTCCTTGTTCGCGTCGTCCTGACTGTCCGTCGCGTACTGGTGGTCCTTGTTCGCGTCGTCCTGATTTCCCGGCAGTTTTTGGCAGCCGGAAAATATTCACCGTGCGGGATGACGTCGGTGCGAATCGTGATTCCTGGTTCGTGAATGGCAGGCTGCGAGCGTCCCGACGTCAGGTCGGCCCTTTCCCGGATCGCATTGGTAGGTTTATTTTGTTCGGTCGGGCTTTTTTACGAATCGTACGGAAATGGTGTTCCGTGCGAATCGTAATTCCTTGTTTGTAAATTTTGACGACCGGGTACGCGTCGGACGGAGATTTTGCTCCGTCCGACGGTTCGTACCCGGTTTTTACCGGATCGTGATCGGCACCACAGTGTTGAAAACGGTATTACCGCAAACATGAAGGACTGGTCGAGATACATATGAGTTTCTAATGTCTATCTAGATGCTGGTGTGTGCGTGGATGAGTAGAGAAGGGGGTAGAGGCTCCTCTGAAGGGCTCTCATGATTTTGCAGCCAATACTTAAGAATAGATTATATCAAATAACATGAGAACCAAAGTTGGGACACATTGGGCATGAAGAGGGTGCAATATAGGAGTATACCTTTGAAAAACTGGTGTTTGAAAAGGAGATCGCACAACAATGATGTGCTGTGTAATAGAGATGGTCTTTCTAGGGGCGGCTGCTCTGCTATGGCGGAGGAGCGTCGCCACACTGCTTTCTCGCAGTGCGAGAAGCAAAAACATAAAATGGTAATAACTTTTAGTTATTACCATTTCATGTTTGCTTTGCGGGCGGGCAGGTGGGCGGAGCTGCTCTGCTCTCTGAGCTTGGCAGGGGAGCAGTGGTGTGCCAATCCTGAGTGTGCAAAGACTGTTTGGTCACCCACTCGGGCCGCTCAAACCAGTCATGTACACTTTACCCTTATCCGTCTGCATGGAGAACATGCCCACCCCGCTAGCCCCTGGCTGAGCGCGGTGTTACGGCGCTCCAGACCAATCACAATGCTGCACTGCAGCATTGTGATTTGCTTAGGGGAGGGAGCCTGGCTGCCTGCTTCCTGTTCCTATCGGAATCAGGAGAGCAGGAGCCCAGAAGACGTGGGACCCGGCCTCAAGGTAAGTTAATTTTTTTAATATTATAACGCCCCTTGTGCGACATCCCCTGCAACCCCCCTTCCCGTGTGACACCCCGTGCCCGCCCACCCACCCACTATCCATGTTGGCCGCACAGCGCAGAGGTATAGGAAATCTAGGAATATCATTGCAATGTTAGAGAGCAGAAAGAGCTGGTCCAATCTATGATGGGTTGAAGGTGAAGATGGCACAATGCGGTCTGTGGTCAGCTGTGGAGAAAGTAAATTACAGTCTGTCATGGATGCTGTCTGCACAGCCATATAAATCAAATGGGAACTGGAAATGACCACCTACTAGTCATGGAGGCACCTCGGACCCCATGGTAGCAGGGAGAAGCGGTAGCTGGGAGAATAGAGTGACTACAGATGTGGAAGGAGAGAACAGGGGTCTACTACTAAGTAGTTTATTCTTATGTGCTAGACTTTACACACACCTGTTTTTCAAGGTGTATTCCTATATTAGATCCTCCACATGCCAATTATGCCCCTTCTTAGGTTCTTATACTTTTTTGTGTTCGCTATAGTTAATTACTGTGTGCAAAATTCCAAAGGTCCAACAAAGGAGCCTCTTCCTCCCCAGATGTTAATGCATTCTACCGGCACCTACGTAAATACATATTAGAACCTCATACATGGTTTGAGCACTTCACATTTTCAGTTACACAATTTCAGCACTGTGTGATTGGGACCTAGCTTTTTTTTGCCTATTTCCCCTCTACTCTTCTCATTATTTCCAGTTTACCTTTTCCTTATTGTTCACCTATAATATGCAATATTTTGCAGATTTTTAATGTACTAACTACAGCCTTGAAAAAGTTGCACGCGTATCCGCCACCATGGGGTGAAACATGTTGGCTGGACATTATCAGTTTCAATATAAACAAACTATGTATAGCTTTGATTGGATGCATCTTTACATCCAACTGTTTGACGACCTGATATAGTGATTTATAACAATAAGTATTCAACTTGTTGAACTTAGGTGTGTATAATTGTACACTTATTGGAACTAATAAAAGAACTGATTAGGTCTCACCATATTATTATACTTGTTAAAAAAATCTCTGGTTGAAGTCTTATAAGTAATTTTCATTGGCATTACTACCACTCAACAATGACTAATTCAGACATATTATGGCCCTGCAGCCCTGCAACTAGAGATGCATTAATTTCACAAATGCCATTACAGGCTACGTTAATGCTTGAGGTTTCTTCTAAGTGGAATAAGTAAAATATAATTGTGTGGAAATTTGCAATACCAGAGTGCCTCTCTGTCTTTGGGAAGAGATGTCCCTGTGACTAAAGATGTCAACCTTAGACAATGGGGAGCCAGGTTCTAATCCTGGTTATGGCTCAACAGGTGAGCAGTCTAAATATCGAGTTTTAAATTTCGACCTACAAGTATATCGAGTTGTAAATATCGTAGGTAAAGAATATCGAAGTCAAGAATATCGATGGACAGAATATCGACCCCAAGGTAAGTATTATCGAAGTCAATAATATCGAAGTCATTAATATAGATGTAAGTAATATCGTAATCAAAAATTTCGATGTCAAGAATATCGATATTTTATTAGTGTAATGTATTTTAATATGTATTTTATTTGTATGTTAAAGATTATTGTAATGTATTTTAATACATTTAAAAATAAATGTTTAGAGATTAATAATTATTTAAAATATAATTTAGCGTTTTAGTATCAGAGCGGGTTGTGGGTTTATAGGGGAATAGGGTGGGAAGTAATTTAATTATAATTAATTAATTAATATGTATTGTTTAATTGGTATTTATGATTAATTAATTGTTAATTAATTACTAATTGTTAATTAAATATATTAATTGATTAATTAATTGTTAATTAATTATTAATTGTAAATTAATTTTATTAATTGGTTAATTATATAAGTTATAATTAGTTTAATATTCATATTTATTTATTGGTATTGTTAATTAATTAATTGTTAATTACTAATTAATTGGTGATTTAATTTTATTAAGTGATTAATCGATGATTAAATTAATTATGTGAATGTTTATGTGTAGTGGGTTGTGGGTTTATAGGGGAATAGGGTGGGATGTAATTAAATTCAAATAATTACTGATAATTTTTATTTATTTGTAATTAATAATAATTAATTGTCAATTAATTATTAATTGGTAATTAATTGTTATTAGTACGTTAAATATAGTAAATATAAATAATTTATTATTTCATGGTATTTGTTGTTATTCATAAATAATGTATTGTTAATTAATAATTAATTTGTGAATAATTGTAATTTGGTAGTTAATATGTATACATTTGTAAATAATAAGTATATTAATTATAAAGAATGTATTATTAATTGTAAATAATAGATAAACTGATATTTAAATGTATTGTGTATTTTGTATGTGTAGTGTGTTGTGTGTTAAAGGGGGAATAGTGTGGGAGGTAATTTAAAGTTATTTATATAAATATTTATTTTAAATAATTGGTATTTAATAATACATATTTTGTAAATTAATTATTAATATGCAATTTTTTTATAACTAATTATTTAATTGGTTATTATGTTTATAGAATCCCTATGCTATCCAGTGCTTTCCCAACTGTTTTACTATCTGGAGTTGGAATAGTAATTTTTAACCCTACGCTATCCAGCGCTTTCCCTACTGTTTCACTTACTGGAGTGGGAATAGTAATTTGTACCCCTACGCTATCCAGCGTTTTCACTACTGTTGCACTCTCTGGAGTGGGAATAGTAATTTTTACTCCTACGCTATCCAACGCTTTCCCTTCTGTTGGACTCACTGGAGTGGGAATAGTAATTTTTACTCTTACGCTATCCAACGCTTTCCCTACTATTGCACTCTCTGGAGTTGGAATAGTAATTTTTACCCCTATGCTATCCAACGCTTTCCCTACTGTTGCACTCTTTGGAGTTGGAATAGTAATTTTTACCCCTACGCTATCCAGCGCTTTCCCTACTGTTTCACTTACTGGAGTGGGAATAGTAATTTGTACCCCTACGCTATCCAACGCTTTCCCTACTGTTCCACTCTCTGGAGTTGGAATAGTAATTCTTTTCCCTACGCTATCCAACACTTTCCCTACTGTTGCACTCTCTGGAGTGGGAATAGTAATTTTTACCCCTACGCTATCCAACACTTTCCCTGCTGTTGCACTCTCTGGAGTTGGAATAGTAATTTTTACCCTACGCTATCCAACACTTTTCCTACTGTTGCTCTCTCTGGAGTTGGAATAGTAATTTTTACCCCTACGCTATCCAACACTTTCCCTACTGTTGCACTCTCTGGAGTTGGAATAGTAATTTTTACCCCTACGCTATCCAGCGCTTTCCCTACTGTTTCACTTACTGGAGTGGGATTAGTAATTTTTACCCCTACGCTATCCAGCGCTTTTCCTACTGTTTCACTTACTGGAGTGGGAATAGTAATTTGTACCCCTACGCTATCCAACACTTTCCCTACTGTTGCACTCTCTGGAGTGGGAATAGTAATTTTTACCCCTACGCTATCCAACACTTTCCCTACTGTTGCACTCTCTGGAGTTAGAATACTAATTTGTACCCCTACGCAATCCAACACTTTCCCTGCTGTTGCACTCTTTGGAGTTGGAATAGTAATTTTTACCCCTACGCTATCCAACACTTTCCCTGCTGTTGCACTCTCTGGAGTTGGAATAGTAATTTTTATCCTACGCTATCCAACACTTTCCCTACTGTTACTCTCTCTGGAGTTGGAATAGTAATTTTTACCCCTACGCTATCCAACACTTTCCCTACTGTTGCATTCTCTGGAGTTGGAATAGTAATTTTTACGTCTACGCTATCCAGCGCTTTCCCTACTGTTTCACTTACTGGAGTGGGATTAGTAATTTTTACCCCTACGCTAGCCAGCGCTTTTCCTACTGTTTCACTTACTGGAGTGGGAATAGTAATTTGTACCCCTACGCTATCCAGCGTTTTCACTACTGTTGCACTCTCTGGAGTGGGAATAGTAATTTTTACCCCTACGCTATCCAACGCTTTCCCTACTGTTGGACTCAGTGGAGTGGGAATAGTAATTTTTACTCCTACGCTATCCAACGTTTTCCTTACTATTGCACTCTCTGGAGTTGGAATAGTAATTCTTTTCCCTACGCTATCCAACACTTTCCCTACTGTTGCACTCTCTGGAGTGGGAATAGTAATTTTTACCCCTACGCTATCCAACACTTTCCCTACTGTTGCACTCTCTGGAGTTAGAATAGTAATTTTTACCCCTACGCAATCCAACACTTTCCCTGCTGTTGCACTCTTTGGAGTTGGAATAGTAATTGTTACCCCTACGCTATCCAACACTTTCCCTGCTGTTGCACTCTCTGGAGTTGGAATAGTAATTTTTACCCTACGCTATCCAACACTTTCCCTACTGTTGCTCTCTCTGGAGTTGGAATAGTAATTTTTACCCCTACGCTATCCAACACTTTCCCTACTGTTGCACTCTCTGGAGTTGGAATAGTAATTTTTACCCCTACGCTATCCAACACTTTCCCTACTGTTGCTCTCTCTGGAGTTGGAATAGTAATTTTTACCCCTACGCTATCCAACGCTTTCCCTACTGTTCCACTCTCTGGAGTGGGAATAGTAATTTTTACCCTTACGCTATCCAACACTTTCCTTTCTGTTGTTTTTTTTGGAGCTGGAGTAGTAGTTTTATTGTCTCTGCTATTTAATATTTTTTTTATTATTTTAGCTAATGTAGTATATAATTAATTTTAACAATATTAAAATTAAATGTAATTTTTTTAATTTGTTATACATAATTATTTAATTTTTATTTATGTTATTGTTTTATGTGTGTAATGTTTTTGCAATTGTTAACATTTTTAAATAATTTATAACTTATTAAAATAATTATTAAAACATTATTAAGTAAGTATATATATTATATGTCTATGTTTAATTCATTTTTTTAAAAATTATATTTATTAATTATTAATTTTTAACACTGTGAAATATATTTAATTATGTTTATTTTATTTATAAGAATTATTATGTTTATTTTACATATTTTTTATCACTAAAAAAAAACGATATTTTTAAAAACGATATTTTTGACATCTATATTTTATTTTCGATATTTTTGCACTTACCATGTTGTAGATAGGATGTCGATATTCTTGACATCGATATTAGTGTTGCGATATTTTTGTAGGTCGAATTTCTGACCTTCGAAATTTTGTCAGAGAACCGGCTCAACATGCTCTAATTATGGTCAAATCACTTTATCATACTGTGCCAAAAAAGAAAAAGATAGGTGTTGAAAGCTGCGTTATTAGTAGTGGTAAGTAGGCATCCACCACTGGCTGCCAACCCAGTCTAGGGTCCAATGTAGGTCTCAATAAATGATTCCCATGCTGAGCCCTTGGTAGCTTGGCTGCGAGCAGGCAGGCTTAACTTAGGAGACAGGTACAGAAAGCATTTAAAAACACCAATTCAGTAAATAAGTAAGACACAACACACAATAAAAATCACACATCAATTTATAAAAATAGGACTTTTTTGTATCTTTAAAAAGAAACTAAAATGACAAAAGTCCAATGTACAGAACCAGGGATATGACTTTTTAAAGAATAAACACTTTCTAACGCTTAGTCAACTTATGGAGATTTTTTCCAAATTTGCTCCAAATTTCTGGAACTTCTTGAAGTTCTTCTTGAGAGTCCAAATGGTCTGGAAGCTCCAAGATGGTCCTTGAAGGTTTGGGACCACAATTATTACAGTGCACGGGGTCAGACACCGTAAAAGTCCACTGTATGCACTCCAGTCAGGGGACTGTTGGTGGAAATGATGCAGGTGAGATCTGTTAACCTGTAGCATGCAGGGAGTCCCACTCATTAATCCTTTTGAAGCAAGGTACCGCCAAAGGGCTGTAGTTCCAGCTTGTGCAGCAGGCGCAGTCAGAGTGCAGAGCTTGGTGGTACAAATCACCTTTCCATAATGGCAGTCCTTCTTCTTCTCTTAGTTTCAAGCAGAAGATCTGAGAGGCTCTGTACTTCTCACATATGTATTCAGTGTACTCTGAGTATCAAGCCAAGGAGCACTCTTGTCCAATGAGGTGCAAGGGAACACCCCAAAGCATGACCACTTCCTCTACAGTGTGGCATACTCTTCTCCCAAAAAGCACTATTCCTCCAAAATTCATCATGGCTGAAATCTCAGCAGAGCATATGGAGCTAACTAAACCAGCTCTCACTGTGGTTCATTTCCATAGCTCTCCACCCCTAACATCTGTGGATTCTTTCCTTAAGCCTCCTATCTGGCTGGCTCAGAGGGGATGGGGGTAGGCACCCCTGGTATTCCCTGCCTGTCCTGTTCCTCCATTAAAGCATCATGCTTTACGACCCCTGCCCCCTGCTCTGGCATTCCTATGTAGCACAGCCCTCTCCAGCAGATAGCATCTCCCCTGGTGAGCCACTTATCACTTCACCAAAGCAGCCTGGCTAATCCTGCTAACTGACCAATCGGGGAAGACTGCAGGAGGGATGAATTTTGGCTTACAGAAAAGAAAATCTTACAACGTATTTTCTGTACAATTTAGGATAAATTCAGCAATGGCATATTGGTGTATTTATCGATACCATTATCCTAAGTCTTTAAATGATATTCTTTTTAATTCCTAGCAATATGTGTGTGCTCATAAGCAATTGTATTTTTATCCTATTTGGCTAGGCATCTACAATGAGGAAAATGAAATGTGCAATTTCTCCATCACCAGGGCATATACATATATCATTTATAAGGTCCCTGCTTGTAGTTACATGACCCCCCCCCACACCTGGGACACCTAGGGGTGACCTTAGGGTCCTGAAACAAAAGTGTAGATCCTAACTTAACAGTGCTTATAGCACCGACGTAAATTTTGAGAGGAAGTGAAATTTGCTATCTGTCTATCCCCAGGTTTTATAAAACATATTCTATGGGGACCCTACTTAGAATTATCCCTCCCCCCTGCCCCTGGGATGCCATGGGGAGACCCTGGGGTTACATAAATTGTGAAAAGAATATAGATTGTTGTAGGAGAGTAGGATCTGCACTTATGTTGCCCCCGCTTTTTTTCTGATGTTTACACTGGTTTCTAGCTATAGTCTGGCTGGGTCCCTGCTAATCAGGGCCTCAGCCTCTCTGTTCTCTCTAAACAACTTGGAGTGCATATTAGATGCACTAGTGATTGGATACTGTGGTACCTTATGAGTCCCTAGTATATGGTACCTTAGGTACCAAGGGCATAGGTTCTTCACAGGCCTACCAGGGGCTGAAGCATGTATTATGCCACCCCTGGGAAGCAGACTAAATCTGACACCACAGGCCAGCTACTGCAGCCTGGGTGAGGTAGTGTTAGCACTCCTCACTGAGGTATAGGTTCCCTATATCTCACCTTACACACACATATCAATCTATCAGTCACCCCAAGGCAGGCCCTAACAATCCTGAGGGCAGGGTGCTTGGTTTCCATGTGAGGGGGGTGTCTCTGCATGAGCAGCGCCCCTCTGCAGCTCTCAGAGTCCATTCTCTGTGGCTGTTTGTGGATGCGGTTAAACCATATACTCTTAAGTGCATTATAACCTAGCGGTAAATGCTAACTTTGGAATGGCTGCATCAAAAAATGTCGTGTTTGGTGTCAAACGCTTTGGAATCATACCCCCACACCAGTAACTGGTGTGGGAGTATGGTCCCACCCTTCTAGAGGGATAGACATGTACCCACTGTGGAAACACGGTAGAATCCTGAAGAGCCCTGGCATCACAAAATGGATGCCACCAGCACAGACACTGGACTGCCCTCCTGCTGCTGACCGAAACTCGCAGTGAAGGAGGCCCAACAGAAGGCATCCTGTCACAAGGAGGTGTGGTCACCTCCCAGACAGGATTTAGTGTATTGGGGCTGGGTGGGTGCACTCCTAGAGTGCTTTGAAGTCCTGCACTGGGGGAGCAGTAGGCTCCTCTGTGCATATGCCAGCTCAAACCAGTTCAGGGGCTACCAGCCCCTGCTCTGGTGTGAAATTGGACAAAGGGAAATGGGTGTAGTCACCCACTCCCCTGACCCTCCCATAGAAGTGGTCATTGAGCTAGTCCCTCCCTTCCTTCTAGTATAAGTTAGGGAACCCTTGCCATTGCAAACTAGATATCCCTGGATGACGCTCTGAAGAAGAATCCTGGACCTTCGGCGTTCCACTACCTTTGGAAGACTGAAGAATCTCCCTTGGAGTCAAGGAGTGACTCCCCTGCTTGGTAGGCACCAAAACTTTGCATCAATAGTCGCAATCTTTCCCACCCCCGCTGGAGTAGGAAGTCCCTGCAGCCCTGAAAGTAGATTTCCTGACTTCTCCAAGGCCATCGTGAGTCCCCAGCGAAGCTGAGGCAAGTGGACCCCATGAGTGATGAGGAACAGCAATACCCAGGTACCATGCACTATTGTCAAGTGCAACACCTTCACTGCATTCTACGAACTTGTGCTTTAGACCACGTATGGTCCAAGCCTCCAGCAGGATTTCCTCCAAAGATAAGAGGCCTACCTTGTCCCAAGTGATCGTGGGCTCCTGGTGAGTGAATCCTCCCGAGGCGTCTTTGCGATTCCTTGTCGGTTGGCTTGTGGGTCCCCAGAAGACTTTTCTACAGAACCAAAGTGCTCCCCTGGTTGCTCCAGGACTGCCCCGACTTACCTTCGCTGGGTGATTCCCTCAGACCTTGCTGGTCTGCACCGCTGACTTTCTTCACTTTCCACAAGACTTGCTTTTGCCAAGGCTTGTTGGCACCAATCCGGTTGTCGACACCTCAGTAAGCTGCAGACTTTATGGGACACGCCGAATCCAGCTCCTGGTTGTTGTCGATGCCTCCTGGACCTCGTGGCTGAAGAATCAAGACACCCGTGATCACCTGAAATCACCCGACAACTGTGGGCATCCAGCTTCCTTGCCCCGGGTCACTGCCAAGTGACTTTGGACACTGTCCCTTCTGCTTTCAGGTCTTCTTTCTTCTGAATCCAGCCTTGGATTCCACTGGACACTTCTCCTGTCTTCACAAGCAGCAAGTCTTCTTTGGCTCCCATTGAAAAAGACGCCGCGACCCGACACCAAAAGACACCTATGCACCCGGCTTCCCTGGGTGAGGTAACTCCAGCACTACGGTGCTCCTGTGGGTGTTGGCTATAGAACTACTTCCCCTGTAAGTGACTTGCTTGTAGACTCTCCCGAAGTATCCTAAAACTTTAAAATTCCAACCGCGACTTGCTCCATTGAAGTCTATTGGGATCCGCGGCTGTTTTCTCACACTGCATGCGTCTCCTGTGGGTCCTTTACTTACCTGCCTTGGGTGGATTAGTGAGGCCCCAGTGCTTCTGAAGGCCCTAGGCCTTGTCTCTTCTCAAGTCGATATTCCTAAACCTCTTTTTTAGTATATGGTCTGGTACGCCCCTAGGACCACAGCCATATTTGTGCTTAACTTGTTGTGAAATGTTGATTTGTGCATATGTCCTTGACTTCTAATCTCAGAAAGAGATTCGTAGAGTGTGTTAGAAATAAATACATATATATTTTATATATATATACCTGTGTGGTGTCCTTTCATTTAGTGATTCAAGAGATTATAAGGTAAAACAAGCTGCTTTACATTCCTCTAAAGACTTAGCCTGAAGGCTGCTCTCCACAGCTACCACTAGGATAGCTTTCTTAAAAAGGTTGTCTTAAACCTATCTACCATAAGAGTCGAATTGTACTGGTGCAAGGTGGCCACTTTAACTAGTGACCAGCATATACCAGGCCAACTTCTCACATTGGTGGGCAGCGTGTGGGATTACAGCTTGCCATTGTTTTTAACCTTGGTGTTTTAAACTTTTAAAATTTGGTATTTGTAAAAAAACTGTTGCTTACTTGGGGATATTGTGTGTTACTGTCCTTATCTATCGCGGTCCCTGGTCCTTCATGGCAAACAGTGCTGATTGAACAGAGGGACAGACGGGACTCCGCCCACTTTGATCCTCACTTCCTGCCCCCGGGTATATGAGAAGGATGGCTTGCTGGCCGCGCTGCATTTAGGTAATTGCGTGCTGTGAGGCTAACCACGGTCAAAAATCAAGCTGCTTGCTCTATTTGCACATTGCCTGTATTTTGCACCTTCCGTTTTTAACCTTGTTGTTTCAAACTTTTAAAATTTGGTATTTGTAAAAAACTGTTGCTTACTTGGGGGATATTGTGGGTTACTGTCCTTATCTATCACGGTCCCCGGTCCGTCACGGCAAACAGTGCCAATTGAACGGAGGGACATACACGACTCCGCCCACTTTGATCCTCACTTCCTGCCCCCGGGTATATGGGAAGGATGGCTTGCCGGCCGCGCTGCATTTAGGTAATTGCGTGCTGTGAGGCTAACCACAGTCAAAAATCAAGCTGCTTGCTCTAGTTGCACATCTCCTGTATTTTGCACCTTCCGTTTTTAACCTTACTGTCTTAAACTTTTAAAATTTGGTATTTGTAAAAAACTATTGCCTACTCTGGGGATAATGTGGGTTACTGTCCTTACCTATCGCGGTCCCCGGTCCGTCACGGCAAACAGTGCCGATTGAACGGAGGGACAGACGCGACTCCGCCCACTTTGATCTTCACTTCCTGCCCCCGGGTATATGAGAAGGATGGCTTGCCGGCCGCGCTGCATTTAGGTAATTGCGTGCTGTGAGGCTAACCACGTTCAAAAATTAAGCTGCTTGCTCTATTTGCACATCACCTGTATTTTGCACCTTCTGTTTTTAACCTTGTTGTTTTAAACTTTAAAAATTTGGTATTTGTAAAAAACTGTTGCTTACTTGTGGGATATTGTGGGTTACTGTCCTTATCTATCGCAGTCGCCGGTCCGTCACGCCAAACAGTGCCGATTGAACGGAGGGACAGACGCGTCTCCGCCCACTTTAATCCTCACTTCCTGCCCCCGGGTATATGAGAAGGATGGCTTGCTGGCCACACAGTGGCCGCATGCAGCGGGCGCGCCAAAGGCAAGCCCGTCTGCGCCCGTCCGAGACCGGATTGCGGCCAGCGCCAGCAATGTTGCCGGCAGTAGGAGCAGCGAACCCATATGTTGGTCGCGGGATGATTTAATGTGCCTCCGAGGTCCTATCTGCGCTAAATCACACCAGATTGATTTAGCTGTTTATCCACTACCACATAGCTGCTGCACATGCGGCCTGTTTTTTAATCGAGTTAAGGCTCCCAATACGAGACAGATACTGCCGCGGGGCTTGACGAATGAGTGCAATGTTAAAAATAAGGCTTGCCTCATTAATTGCAGATCATTGGCCAAGCATGCTATGGATGTATGGTCAATCTTAATTGAAGGTACCTGGGATATTATGTTTCTAACAGAAACCTGGCTCAACACGGACACGGTGACAACAATCACACTAGCTATCCCACCAGGTTTCAAAATGTTCCATGCCAATCGAGAAGGTGGGAAAAGGGGGGCGGGGTGGCTGTTATTCTTAGAGATTCGTGGGAGTTGGTGTCCTCTGACCCTTTGTCTGTGCAGGGCATTGAAGGTCTTAATTTCTGTATACAATTTAACCCCTCATTTGCCCTCGCGGGCATTCTCATCTACAGACCTCCCGACTGCGCAGCAATTGCTCTGCAGACTTTATGTAGTTTTATTGTTAAAAATCAGTAATGTATACCAATTTTATGGCCCTGGGAGATTTTAATCTACATGTGAACGAGTCGAACTGCTCACAAGCAGCGCAACTGGTTTCGTCCTTAGCAGGTGCCAACCTCATACAAAGGGTGTCCTCCCCGACGCACATAGGCACCTTGGATTTAGTTTTCTCCAACCTCTCGGCCATCGAAACGGAGACTCCGGCTTCTCTAACTTGGTCAGATCTTCATCTGATAGTTTTTGTGATTACTTTGCCCAACCTGGGGCAAGTTAAGGGAACTCGTTTTATTCAAAAGAGAAATTGGAACAACTTGACCGAAGCAGTATTAAGTTCTATTTTGCAGGACACTTATCCTTGTCTATCCTCTGACCCTAATGCAGATGCAGCCTCTATTCATCAATGGATTGCTACTGCGGTGGAGTCAGTTGCGCAGGTCAGAGTAGTGAAATCTACTAGACTGTCCCCTACTGCTCCCTGGTTTTCTAATGCCCTCAAAGAATCAAAAAGCAGGTGCAAAAGATTGAAATGCCTGTGGAGATTGGGCTACTGTAATTTAGCCAAGGTAACCTACAAAAAAGCCTTAAAAGATTTTCATAAAGATATAAAAACAGCCAGGCGGGACTATATCGTTGCTCGCATCCAGAACGCAGACCATTCCAGTAGTGAGGTTTTAAAGTAGTTCAAACCTTTTTCAAACCCAAGGCGTTAGAGACTGAAGTGACACCATCCCTAGCCTTGTGCGAAAAAATTGCTAGTCATTTTGATAATAAAATTCTAAATTTTTAAGTCTCCTTTGTGCCGTCTGAGGTAGCTGTGGTAGCGGATATTTCCCCGGTTGCACCGGAGGCACCTATGCTTATCAACTTCACACCAATATCACCTCAGGATGCTCTAGCTGAAATCCATAAATGCCGCTCAGGTGCTCTAGATGATCCATGCCCGACCAAACTGTGGAAGATGCTATCTCCTTCCCAGATGGGCGTGCTACTTCATATATGGATCTCCTTTCTGGAAACTGGCATCTTTCCTGATAAATGGAAAATGCTACACTTCTCCCTCTGAGAAAGAAACCTAATGGGGATCCAGGTGATCTTAGCAATCTTAGACCCATCTCTTTACTCCCTGCCCCAGGAAAAATGCTGGAGAAGTTGGTTCAGCGCCAACTGACCACTTTTATTGAGCACATTGGCGCTCTGCATGACACACAATCTGGTTTTCGGGCAGGTTTTAGTATGGAGACCGCTCTCCTTGAGGTAGCAGAGTCGGTAAGGTGGTCGCTGGATTCAGGACCATCAGCATTGCTGGTGCTCCTGGATCTGTCCGTGGCTTTTGACACCGTCGACCACACCATACTGGTCCAGAGATTACAAGGTGTGGGCTTTGGGGGGAAGGTTTTGACCTGGCTGACATCCTATCTGAGTGGGCGCACTCAGAGAGTTGCCCTTAAACCTTATGAATCCAAACCAAGACAGCTCTGGTGCGATGTCCCTCAGGGCTCAGCCTTGAGCCCTCTGCTCTTTAACCTCTACCTAGCCCCATTGTTCTCTCTGATTGCCAACTGGGGAGTGAAAGCGATTTCTTACGCTGATGACGCCCAGTTGGTTTTTCCAATTAAAGATGCAGATGGTAGATGTTTTTAAGAATTTTAAAGGTTGCTTGCGCGACATAGCTCTATGGATGAACTCTAATAAATTAAAGCGCAACGCTGGAAAGACAGAAGTTCTGTTTTTTGGTCAGGGCCCAGTCCCAGATGCAGATTTATGGTGGCCGTCAGAAATGGGCTCACCACCTTCCCCTGCCAAATGTATTCAAAATTTGGGGGTGAGATAGGAGTCTGACCTTTCCTTCTTAGCTCAAGTACAGCAGGTCTCTGCAATCTGTTTTAGTAATTTAAAAAACCTCCGGAAAGTTTTGCACTTTTTACCGGAAGACTGCCGCAAATCAGTAGTACATGCCACAGTTACATCTAGGCTAGACTACGCCAATGGCCTATATCTTGGCCTTCCCAAATACGCTATTCACCGCCTTCATATGATACAGAATGCGGCTGCGAGACTGGTTTGTCGTATACCATTTTGACACCATGTCTCTCCGCATCTTCAGAAGCTCCACTGGTTGTCAGTGGAGAAAAGAATCATATTTAAGGCCATGACGTTGGCCTATCGGGCTCTTAACGGAAAATGCCCGAGATATCTGAAGGAAAGACTGTGTCTCTACAAGCAAAATTGTGCGCTGCGATCTAATTTCCATAAATTGCTGCACGCCCCACGCTTTGTGAAATCACACATGGGCGGCAGAGCATTCACGATCAGAACGGCTTCACTGTGGAATGCCCTGCCAGGTCCCCTGCGACAGCGAATTCAGAAACTTGTTTTCGCAATGCTTTGAAGACGTGGCTCTTTAGGGCAGATTAATTATGGGCGGTTAGTTGTCTACCCTCTCTGATGTTTTTTTACCTGATATCTCAGCGCCGGGACACACCTGTTTGGGGTAGCTGTCGCGCTTTATAAGCGTCAGTATTATTATTATTGTTTTACCAGAAAATCTCTCTTTGAATTACTAACTGAAAACCACTATAGGTACGCAAGGTACATATAAAGTCAAGCTTAGTATCAAAAAGTTCTACTGAACTTAGAGCTGTGTGTCAAGGGATAGCACACCCTTTCTACAGCTCAAGCTAGGATCAGTAGGCCACAAACTAGCACAACACTAGAATGTCCTTAAGGGTTGGAGCCAGTGGGTCCACCCAGCCTCAGTATAAGGACATGACTTTCTTTGACTTGAAAGCCATGTGTGCTGCAAAGCACCTGAGGATAGGACAGAGTCCCTCCACACTTCACCTGATAGATCTGCTGACAGCCGATGACCTTAGATTAGCTCTAGGAGCTAATGAGTCTGAATCAGGGGGTAGGTCAATTACAGTGTCTGGGTCAGATGATGAAAATGAAGATGACCTGCACTCTGTGGTTGAAGGGCCAGATCCACAGGGATCTGAAAAGGACAGAGTAATTCTCCCTAAGAGAACTGACAGAGTGGAGGAGAGGCCTAGGTCCCCTTCTAGGGAATCTGACCACTCCTATCACTCTGGCAGAGAATCTATCCAACAGATGAATTCATACTGTAATAGAAGAGAGACCTCCTCTGAAACAATGTACAAACTGCTGCAGTATGAGGAAGCAAGATTTGCCCTCCAGACCAAGCAGTTGGCATTAAACAAAGAAGCCTTTGAGCTCCAGAGATCTTCTAAAAGAGAGGGGTTAGAACCCCCTGGTGGCAGCAATAGAGTCAGAGAATACATTCCAGACCATAGGAACCTGTCCAAGGATGTTCCTCCCTACCAGAGTGGGGATGATATCCACAAACGGATAATTGCTATGGAGAGGGCCTGTAGAGTACAACAGGTCCCCCAGAAACAGTGGGCAACAATCTTGTGGCTCTCCTTTTCAGATAAAGGCAGAGACAAGCTCCTCACTGTTAGAGAAGAGGATGCTGATGACTATGAAGTCCTGAAGAGTGCATTAATAGATGGGTTTGGCTTAACCACTGAACAGTACAGGTTGAAGTTCAGAGACATCCAGAAAGCACAGAATCAGGACTGGACTGACTTTGTAGATTGTGCAACCAAGGCTCTGGAGGGTTGGCTGGTTGGTAGTAGAGTTACTGATTTTAAGGGATTGTATAATCTTACGATGAGAGAACAGATCCTTAATAATTGCCAAAACCAGTTGTTGCATCAGTACCTGGTGGACTCTGATCTGACCTCTTCCCAAGAATTGGGAAAGAAGGCAGACAAATGGGTCAGAACCAGGGTGAGGCAGAAAACCCAGAACCAAGGGGGTGACACTAAGAAGCAGGATCCTAAAAGCTCTGAGAAAGGTGGGGATAAGTAAAAAGACCAGAAGTCTTCACAAGGGCCCCAAAAATCTGCATCTGGTGGGGATTCACAGTCTAACAAAGGGAAAGGCCAAAAGAAGCCTTGGTGCAAATTCTGTAAACAGAAAGGGCACTGGACTTCTGACTGTAACAAGTCCAAAGACCTAACTACCACCACTCTTGCCCCTAAGGCAACTGTTCCCCCTAGTACAGCTACTGGTGGAAGTGGTAATCAGAATAAGGGTGTAGTAGGGTTGACCTTGGGTTCTGAAGTGGACTCTGGCCTAGTCAGAGTACCCACTCAGGCATTGCTGATTTGTGATGGAGACATTGATATGTCCTTCCTAGTGAGCCCCAGTAATCTGGGCAAATACAAACAGCAGCCTGTAATAAATGGCAAACAGGCTTTGGTATTCAGGGACACAGGTACTAGTGTCACCATGGTGGCAGAGGATCTTGTGGACCCTGGGCAGATCATCCTGGGTGAAATGTACCAGGTTACCAATGCAAGCAATGTCAGGACCAACCATAGTCTGGCAGTTGTGAATTTCTCCTGGGAAGGGGTGACTGGCCTCAAGAAAGTAGTAGTCAATGTTCCCTCCCTGTGGAATGTCTATTGGGCAATGATCTAGAGACTTCAGCCTGGTCTGAAGTAGAGTTATGGACTCATGCTGAGATGTTGGGCATACCTGCAGAGGCATTTGCTGTGACCAGGTCACAGGCCAAAATGCAGCAAAGTGAACCAGCTCTGGATCCTGAAACTATGGACCAGGTGCTACCCGAGAAGAGGAGCAGTAGGGTTAAGGCAGTGCCTTCCCCTCTGTCTCAGATCACAGATTCTCCTCTTGAAGGAGGAGAAGCATATCCTGAAGAAGGAACTGCCCCAGAGGGACTTGAGCCTGATCAGGTTGAGTTCTTGGGGGCCTGCTAGGGAAGATCTGAGTAAGGAGCAACAGTGTGGCCCCTCTCTTGAACCCCTCAGACAGCAGGCTGCTGCTGAGGCTGCTGGGAGTGCTAGTGGGTCCCATAAAGTTTATTGGGATGAGGGACTCCTATATTCTGAGGCTAGAGATCCAACCCCTGGAGCCACCAGGAGGTTGATAATACCTCAGATGTTTAGGGGGTTCCTCTTGACCCTAACACATGATATCCCTTTAGCAGGTCACGTGGGTCAAAAGAAGACCTGGGACAGGCTTGTTCCACATTTTCATTGGCCACATATGTCAGAGGACACCAAGGAGTTTTGTCGCGCCTGTGTCACTAGCCAAGTCAGTGGAAAGTCAGGTGGCACAACAAAGGCCAACCTGATACCACTACCTGTGGAGGGGGTACCCTTTGAAAGGGTAGGGATTGACATTGTTGGTCCCCTTGACCCTCCAACAGCATCTGGGCACAGGTTTATCCTGGTGGTAGTGGATCATGCCACCAGGTACCCAGAGGCAATTCCCCTGAGGACCACCACAGTCCCTGTGGTGGCGAGAGCCCTCAGTGGAGTTTTCTCCAGAGTTGGTTTCCCAAAGGAGGTCATATCTGACAGAGGTACCAACTTCATGTCAGAATATCTAAAAGCAATGTGGAAGGAGTGTGGTGTAACTTATAAATTCACTACTCCCTATCACCCACAATGCAATGGGTTAGTTGAACATTTCAACAAACCCCTAAAGGGAATGATTAAAGGCCTCCCAGAAAATCTTAGGCAAAAATGGGACCTTTTACTTCCCTGCCTTCTGTTTGCATACAGAGAGGTTCCACAGAAGGGGGTTGGTTACAGCCCATTTGAACTTCTGTTTGGGCATCCTGTAAGAGATCCATTATGTTTGGTGAAGGAGGGCTGGGAGTTACCTCTCAAACCTCCCAAACAGGATGTGATGGACTATGTACTTGGTCTCCGCTCCAGGATGGCCGAATACATGAAGAAGGCAACTAAAAACCTAGAGGCCAGCCAAGAACTACAAAAAACTTGGCATGACCAAAAGGCTGTGCTGACTGTGTACCAGCCAGGACAGAAAGTATGGGTGCTGGAGCCTGTGGCCCCAGCAGCTTTCCAAGACAAGTGGAGTGGCCGCCATACCATTTGTGAGCAACAGGGAGAAGTCACCTATCTGGTGAATCTTGGAACTCCCATGTGCCCCCTGAGGGTGCTCCATGTCAACAGATTGAAACCATAAGTTGACAGGGCTGACATGGGCTTGCTCACGGTAACTGATGAGGAACAGGAGGAGGAGAGTGACCCTCTCCCTGACCTGCTCTCACAGAACCTTGATGATGGATCAGTATATGGTGTTGCTTTGGCAAGCAGCCTCACTGATCATCAGCAAACTGAGTGCAGACAAGTTTTGCAACAGTTTAGACATATGTTTAGCCTGACCCCTAGTCAGAATTCCTGGTGCACCCACGAGGTGGACACTGGAGACAGTCTGCCTGACAAGAGTATAATCTACAGGCAACCTGACCATGTCAGGGACTGCATCAGGACTGAAGTCCAGAAAATGTTGGAACTAGGTGTGATTGAGCCTTCAGATAGCCATTGGGCTAGTCCAGTAGTCCTAGTACCCAAACCTCATACCCAGGGTGGTAAGAAAGAAATGAGGTTTTGTGTAGACTACAGAGGCCTCAATGCAGTCACCAGGACTGATGCCTATCCAATTCCCAGGGCAGATACTTTGGTACTCAGATACTTTGGCCTCAGCCAAGTATCTGAGTACATTTGATCTAACAGCTGGCTGCTGGCAGATCAGGTTAACTGAGGATGCCAAAGCCAAAACAGCATTTTCAACCCCAGGTGGGCACTATCACTTTGTGGTGATGCCCTTTGGTGTGAAGAATGCACCTGCCACTTTTCAGAGGTTGGTGAACAAAGTTCTGACAGGGATGGAAACTTATTGCTCAGCTTATCTTGATGATGTTGCTGTCTTTAGTTCCTCCTGGCAGGATCACCTGGTCCACCTCAGAAATGTTTTAGAGGCTCTGCAAAAAGCAGGCCTCACTATCAAGGCCACCAAGTGGCAGATAGGGCAGAGTCAGGTTGTGTACCTGGGCCATCTTGTAGGTGGAGGACAGGTTCAGCCTTTACAGAGCAAAATCCAAACCACCATGGAATGGGTTGCTCCAACCACCCAGACACAGGTGAGAGCCTTTTTAGGCCTAACTGGGTACTATAGGAGGTTTGTTAAGGGATATGGCTCTATAGTGACCCCCTTAAATGATCTTACCTCAAAGAAAATGCCAAAAAAGGTTCAGTGGACAGCTAGCTGTCAAAAGGCATTTGAAGACCTAAAGCAGGCCATGTGCACTGTCCCCATCTTACAGAGTCCAGACTACACCAAAAAGTTCATTGTCCAAACAGATGCTTCTGAGCTGGGTGTGGGAGCTGTACTGTCTCAACTGAATGATGAAGGTCAAGACCAGCCAGTAGCTTTTATGTGCAGAAGGCTGACCCCTAGAGAGAAACGTTGGTCAGCTATAGAGAGGGAGGCCTTTGCTGTAGTGTGGGCCCTGAAGAAGCTGAGGCCATACTTGTTTGACACTCACTTCATAGTTCAGACTGACCACAAGCCCCTCCTATGGCTTAAACAGATGAAATGTGAATACCCAAAACTTTTAAGGTGGTCCATTTCCCTGCAGGGGATGGACTATACAGTGGAACATAGACCTGGGACCCAAATTGCCAATGCAAATGGACTCTCAAGGTATTTCCACTTAGAACACGAAGACTCAACTGGTCAAGGTTAGTTTAGTGTCCCTGCGTTTGGGGGGGTTGTGTAGGAGAGTAGGATCTGCACTTATGTTGCCCCCACTTTTTTTCTGATGTTTACACTAAACCCGGGCGTAGTGCTCCGCTCCGCCCACGAAGTGTATGTAGCGCTGCCTGCTTCGCGGTTTACGAAGTAGGCGTAGCAGGCAGCGCAATGCACACGCCAGGGCGAAGCAGGCCTGCCGCCCGCCTCCCGCCCGCCCTCATTTTAAAATAAGTTAAACTATGATAAAAATAAGATAAAATGCCTTACCTGCAGTGCGGCGTCCCAGGGCTCCCTCTTCCTCGTTGACGGCAACTTCTTTTCACAAATGCGCATGCGCGGACACGGACAATGAGGGCGGGCGGGAGGCGGGCTGAGCGTAGTGGGGCTATGCGGAGCAGGTGAGTGTGCATAGATTTGGCCACACTACGCGATGCTCCACGTAGCCCCACTACGCCCACTACACCCAGGGTTAGCGTACACTGGTTTCTGGCTATAGTCTGGCTGGGTCCCTGCTAATCAGGGCCCCAGCCTCTCTGTTCTCTCTAAACAACTTGGAGTGCATATTAGATGCACTAGTGATTGGATACTGTGGTACCTTATGAGCGTCTAGTATATTCTACCTTAGGTACCAAGGGCATAGGTACTTCACAGGTCTACCAGGGGCTGAAGAATGTATTATGCCACCCCTGGGAAGCAGACTAAATCTGACACCACAGGCCTGCTACTGCAGCCTGGGTGAGGTAGTGTTAGCAATCCTCACTGAGGTATAGGTTCCCTATAACTCACCTTACACACACATATCAACCTCTCAGTCACCCCTAAGGCAGGCCCTAACAATCCTGAGGGCAGGGTGCTTGGTTTCCATGTGAGGGGGTGCCTCTGCCTGAGCAGGGCCCCTCTGCAGCTCTCAGAGTCCATTCTCTGTGGCTGTTTGTGGATGGGGTTAAACCATATACTCTTAAGTGCATTATAACCTAGCGGTAAATGCTAACTTTGGAATGGCTGCATCAAAACATGTCGTGTTTGGTGTCAAACGCTTTGGAATCATACCCCCACACCAGTAACTGGTGTGGGTGTATGATCCCACCCTTCTAGAGTGATAGACATGTACCCACTGTGGAAACACGGTAGAATCCTGAAGAGCCCTGGCATCACAAAATGGATGCCACCAGCACAGACACTGGGCTGCCCTGCTGCTGCTGACCGAAACTCGCAGTGGAGGAGGCCCAACAATAGGCATCCTGTCACAGGGAGGTGTGGTCACCTCCCAGACAGGATTTAGTGTATTGGGGCTGGGTGGGTGCACTCCTAGAGTGCTTTGAAGTCCTGCACTGGGGGAGCAGTAGGCTGCTCTGTGCATATGCCAGCTCAAACCGGTTCAGGGGCTACCAGCCCCTGCTCTGGCGCGAAACTGGACAAAGGGAAGTGGGTGTAGCCGCTCACTCCCCTGACCCTCCCATAGGAGTGGTCATAGAGCTAGTCCCTCCCTTCCTTCTAGTATAAGTTAGGGAACCCTTGCCATTGCAAACTAGATATCCGTGGATGACACTCTGAAAAAGAATCCTGGACCTTCGATGTGCCACTTCCTTTGGAAGACTGAAGAATCTCCCTTGAAGTCAAGGAGTGACTCCCCTGCTTGGCAGGCACCAAAACTTTGCATCAATGGTCACAAACTTTCCTGCTCCCGCCAGAGTCCGAAGTTCCTGTAGCCCCTGAAGTGGATTTCCTGACTTCTCCAAGGCCATCGTGAGTCCCCAGCAAAGCTGAGGCAAGTGGACCCCACGAGTGAGGAGGAACAGCAATACCCGGGTACCTTTCACTATTATTGAGTGCAACCCCTTCATGGCATTCTACGAACTTGTGCTTTGGACCACGTATGGTCCAAGCCTTCAGCAGAATCTCCTTCAAAGATCAGAGACCTACCTTGTCCCGAGTGACCGTGCGCTCCTGGTGAGAAAATCCTCCTGAGGAGTCTTTGCGATCCCTTGCCGGTTGCCTTGTGGGTCCCCAGAAGAATTTTCTACAGAACCAAAGGGCTCCCTGCTTACTCCAGGCCTGCCCTGACTTACCCTTGCTGGGTGAGTCCCTCAGATCTTGCTGGTCTGCACTGCTGACTTTCTTCACTTTCCATGTGACTTGCTGGACCTCATGGCTGAAGAGTCAAGACACCCATGATCACCTGAAATCACCCGACGACTGTGGGCATCCAGCTTCCTTGCCCCGGGTCACTGCTAAGTGACTTTGAACACTGTCCCTTCTGCTTTCAGGTCTTCTTTCTTATGAATCCAGCCTTGGATTCCACCGGACACTTCTCCTGTCTTCACAAGCAGCAAGACCCGACACCAAAAGACACCTATGCACCCGGCTTCCCTGGGTGAGGTAACTCCAGCACTACGGTGCTCTTGTGGGTGTTTGCTCTAGAACGACTCACCCTGTAAGTGACTTGCTTGTAGACTCTCCGAAGTATCCTAAAACTTTAAAATTCCAACCGCGACTTGCTCCTTTGAAGTCTATTGGGATTCGCGGCTGTGTTCTCACACTGCATGTGTCTCCCGTGGGTCCTTTACTTACCTGCCTTGGGTGGATTAGTGAGGACCCAGCGCTTCTGAAGGCCCTAGGCCTTGTCTCTTCTCAAGTCGATTTTCCTAACCCTCTTTTTTAGTATATGGTCTGGTACGCCCCTAGGGACCCAGCCATATTTGTGCTTAACTTGTTGTGAAATGTTGATTTGTGCATATGTCCTTGACTTCTAATCTCATAAAGAGATTAGTAGAGTGTGTTAGAAATAAATACATATATATTTTATATATATACCTGTGTGGTGTCCTTTCATTTAGTGATTCAAGAGATTATAAGGTAAAACAAGCTGCTTTACATTCCTCTAAAGACTTAGCCTGAAGGCTGCTCTCCACAGCTACCACTGGAATAGCTTTCTTAAAAAGGTTGTCTTAAACCTATCTACCATAAGAGTCGAATTGTACTGGTGCAAGGTGGCCACTTTAACTAGTGACCAGCATATACCAGGTCAACTTCTCACAATTGTCACTTTTTAAGTGCCCCTACCACTAAAGTCGAGATTGTAGTTAATTTACTTTTTTTTTAGTGCTGCAATGCAGGGCTGCTTTTGAAATGACCTCAGGAACTTATCAGTGCACATATGCCAGTCCTAAAAGGGCTGCTGGCCTCTAAACGGCCATACCCTTTTTAAGTTTCAAGTTTAAGTTTATTTGATTTAGTTCTCGACTGAGAACAACAAATATTTAAGGGTTAAAAATACATTATGATAGTAAAATTGTCATTCTAATACAAAGTTAAAAATGATTTTTGAAATGTATACATATTAATACACACAAATTCATTAGGCGGTGCCTTACAGAGAGAAATCAGGTTCTGAACAGAGTTAATTTTACATTTTGTTCTGATTGGTTTTAAAAATCTCTTTCTAGCTTCTACAACATTCAAGTTTGAGCAAACGAATAACACGTGTTCTAAGTCTTGCACCCCGCCTTTACATAGATCACAGAGACTAGTGCCGTTTTCCTGTGGATACCACTTAAAGGTGAATAATTTTAAAGGCAGTATCCCAAGACGGAGTAATATAACGCTTTGCCTGACTCCATGGTTTAGGTTTAAAGAGATATACTGCAGCGTTTTTTTGTATACAATAGTTTCTGCATATTGTTTGTACGATGGTAGTTCGGAGCAATGTTGGATATCAAGATCCATGCTTAACCTTGGTGATAAATGTTTTAAGAAAAGTTTCAGATGTGCCGGAGTCCATGATTTCAATAAGTCAAGAGTGACATTTGATAGTTTAAAGGCGATAGATACGTTTCTACAAAATACATAATTCAGCGATCCTTGTTTGAATGTCTCAATATTTAGTAAGAATCGTAGGGTTCCTTGGTCCGCATGAACAAGGTTATATGCCCACCTTATTATGTTAGTGATCCCTATTGCATAAGAACTGACTAATGAGAGTTCGAGACGAAGAGCTTGTACCGGCACAGCTTGTGACATCTTAGTCAGTTTCCAAAGGACTTTCCCTTCTTTCAGGTCAAGTTGTTTCCATTGACTTATTGGAATATATTCTATCGCATATGATAGCACTGATGGAATCTTAGAGCTATTTACTTGTAGAAGAGAAGAGAAGTGCCTTTGACCTTTGGAGGAGTATAATCGTTGGAGAGCCCCTAGGTGGACATCGACTTTACAGGCCAGGTTTTGCAAGTGGGGCAGGTTTTGCAAAGATTGTGAAAAAAGTCTCCCTAGGTATGTATATTCCTTTACAACTTCCAGTTGTTTTCCCCCTAAAAACAGTTGTATTTAACATATTGTTTCCTTCCTGTAAACGGGACGACTTTTGTTTTAGTGATAATAGGTATTAAATATTTTTTTTTTGTATATTTAGTGAGTGCCTGCAGATTCCTTTGCAGACCAAATGGAGTCAGATCTAAGATGACTACATCGTCTGCATACATCATAGTGTGCATTTTAGAAGATGCGATTTTAGGTGGAAAATTATTAACCTGATTGAGACTTTCTGGCAAGCCACTAAGATATAAAGAGAACAGTATGGGAACTAAGAGGCACCCTTGCCGCAGGCGGTTAGGTGTAGGTATTGGGCTGGTGAGACACTTCTCCCTTCCCATTTGAACTTGACACCATGTCCCTGAGTACAATGATATTATTAAGTGAAGGAGGTTTTCTGGAATTCCCATTCTTTGGAGTTTTTTCCAGAGCATACCTCTGTCTACCCTGTCAAATGCAGTCGTAAAGTCAATGAAGACTGCGTACACAACCTGAGACTTATTGATGACATATTTATCAATTATCGTTTGTAGCACTGCTATATTGTCAGTAACCGAGTGTTTTGTTCTGAACCCGGCTTGATTTATAGGAATGGAACCAGTTGAAAATGCCCACTCTTTGAGAAGATCTAAAACAGCTGCCGCAAAGATCTTCCCAGTTGCGTCGAGGAGAGCCATCTGCCGGTAATTGCAGGGGAGCAGCCTGGAGCCTTTCTTATGGATTGAAATTACTATGCTCCCCTTCCAGGACTTTGGGATTTCCCCAGTTTCAAATATGTAGAAAAGAAGGTGAACTAGAAACTTGCTCCACTTTTCAGGGTTGCTTTTAAGGACCTTAATTGGGATTTGGTCCTGTCCCGTTGCTGCCGACGATCTTGCCTTTTTTATGTAATCTTCAATTTAAAGAGGAGATGGAGCCTCATTACCTGTGATTTTTCCCTTCCCCTCTTGCTTGGCGTTAGAGCCATGCTTTCTGTCTTTTCATTTATTTTATATAAGTTGGTTATGTATATTTCCCATTCTGATGGGGGGACTGGAATTGCTTGTAGTGATTTTTGTGTGCCCGTTTCTATGGCAATTATATTCCAGTAGGAGCATTTATCATTTTGTTTTGCTGCTATCTGTAAGTCCACCCATTTTTTGTCCTGTATCTTTTTTCGCTTTTTTCCTTATCTCTCCTCCAACGGTTTTTTAATTTATTGATTTTGCAATTTCTGATTTCAGGAAATTGAAGAACTTATGCCCTTATTAGTTTATTTAATCCCATTGCCTTTATATATGAGTTCCGTCTTTTGTTTTTTTGTGTTCTTGGCATTCGTTGTTTTAAATTTTCATGCAGAAATTGTACCAATTTATTGATGACAGCCTCAACATTTGTTATTGGATTTATTGAGTGAGTTGTCTGTAATGGTTGCGCCATCTCAATTAGGTGTATAATTTTGTTATATGTTCTAGAATTCCATAACAGCCACCCTTGTACCTGGTTCACCAGTACTGTACTTTGTAAATACATGATGTGCCCAGGAAATGTTGGTTTCAGTCTTAAATCTGTTATTAAGTGTAATATTGCGTGATCACTTTCTATCTCAAACTTAGTGTTTAATTGTAGGGCTGATCCAAACAGATCTAAACTACAAATCATATAATCAAGAATTGAGGTATTGCCTCAATTCTTCTGTATTGTCATTTAATATTATTCCGTTCGGCATAGGAAGTGACGATACTAGAATTTTCCCACTTTTATCAGCTTTGATTCCTGTAGGAAATTGTAGAATAGGTATTGCCAGGGCTTCTGCTTTTCCGCTAATCGTCCATTTTCCTAGTATGTCATTAGATATTTGCCCATTGAAATCACCAGTTTGGAAAACAGAAGGGAAATCTTGGCCTTCTACCACCTTTTCGAGACCCTCAAATATTTCTATCGCTAGTGCATCCATTTTAGATCTCAGGGGAATTTAGACATTGAAAATGAGCAGGATATTCGAGGTTTCCATAGGGTCCGTCCCAAATTTGATCTTGATACATTGGATATTCTTTGAGCTCATTAGGATGATTTCTTGTTCCCAGTTATATTCTTCAGAAAGGAGAATTGCTATCCCTACTTTTGCATGCCCTCGGATGACTGGTTCTGCTGGAATGTCATACACGAAATAATCGAGGTGGTCAAAAGTTGTGGTTGCCCAGGTTTCTTGTAGAGCCACTATCCCAGGCCTGTCTTCCGTAATTATTGCTAATTTCTCCTGGGTTTTCCCAGCTATGTTCCAGGAAGAGATGGTTAAACAATTGCTAAAAAGGGCTCCTATTTTCCTGTCCCTGTTTGTTGCTGTTTAGATTCTTCGCTATCCATGCCCATGTATTTTCGCTGGTTATATTTTCCTTCTTTGGTGTATTTTTGTTCCAGCTTCTCCTTACTCCGTTCGTAATCGAAACTGATATATTTTCTTCATAGACATTTAGAGGGTTATTTGTGCCACTTTGTCTTTGGCGTAAATGCTGATTTACAGTTGTAAAGACTTCTTCTGGTTTATCATTATTATTTTTTACTGGGGCCAAGTCGAATCCGTATTTATGTAGAGTCTCGCTTTATTTTATTATAATTCCTGGTATTACTGGAGACCAAAATTCTATAACTGCTGTTGTGCTTTTAGCTCTGTCTGGGAAAGTTAATAATTTTATTTCATTTCTTGCTAGAGACTGTAGCGGTTGTATCCTTTGAAGTAGATGTGTTATTCTCTCTCGGTTTAGGGGGGCTTCGCCCGAGGGGAATAGGTTCGTAATTTCCAAGCTGTATGGTAGGATCTTCAGCGACAGAGTGGGCGTCTTCTCTATCAATTGGTTCTGCAGTTGGGTGTCCTTTTGTGCCGGCGACTCTCTTTCATTCGTTATGGATACAAAACTTGGAGCGGTAGGATTAAGATGAATGGAATTTACCCTTTTCTTTTTGACTGAAGAGATCTGTTCCTCTTTTGCAGAATTTAGTTTTGATTCTTGACCTTCCTCTTTGTCTGAGGTCATAAGTTCAGGAGGTAAAGTATTCGGAAACTGTGTTTCCTGACCTTCTGTTTTGCAAACCTTCTTGTAGCCCTTTTCTTTGCTCGTTTCCGACTGGTTTAATTTGATCTCCTCTCTTTTTTTTGATGTTTCTGGGGAGGGAGAGACTACGGACATAATTGTAGAGGTTTCTATTGCTTTTTGTTTGGACACTGGTGTAGTAATCAAATTTAATGGAGTTTTAGTAAAAATTGGGTAATATGCGGTGATCTGCATTTGAGTTTCGACCACATTAGGGTTATTAAAAAGTTTTCTAAGGGAATAAATTTGATTATGTTCATTTTTTTCCTTATTTGCTTTTTGTTTACTCCAGCCTGTTTTAGTCGCTGTTTCTTTCTTTGACATAGAATCTGCTCCTATTGGAAGAAGGCTTTTTAATTTGAGGAGGTTTTCCTCTGTTGGTTATTCTCCTTTCTCTGCAGGTGGTTGTGATTTTAGTTCTTGTTTCCTCCTTTTTTTTCTACTAGACATTTTAACATTCCTAGTTGGGTATCCAGCATCTGGTCGGAGTTTTCCAGAATGTTCCCTAGATGGGAGAGGACTGATTCCAAGATTCTTTGAAGTGTGAATAGGGCTTTAGACACCGACGTGTATTCATTAGAGGATTCCATGGATTTTAAAAGTGAAACATCTGGTGAATAAGAAAGGGACCCTTCTGGATCAGATGATTTTTGTGGGGTACTGTTCTGGATTTTCGGATGCTCCTCTTGAGGGTCCAGGCTGAAAACCAGATCCTTGATGTTTATATCTGGGCAAGTGATATAGAATTCTATAATTTGCCGGGTTTGTTGTGCTTCTGAATTTGCTGAATCAATGTTTGTAGAATTTCTGTTTACCTCTTCCGCAGTTTTCGAATTACTAATTGAGGTTTCCTCACACCTGGTTTGACCTTGAGTGGAGTTGTTGGAGACCGCCACTTTCATTTCAACTTCTTTCGTTAGTTCTTTTTGTTGTCTGCATTGTATTTTCTCCAGCTCCTTTGTATTTTGTTTTTTAAAATAATTAGTTATTCCAGGATTTGATTCAGCATTTCCTAGCCAGGCCATTTTTCCAGCACTCCTTCTTATTGCTTGGTCAGTTCCCAGTATTTTCATAAAAATTGTTTGAGATCTCAGTTTTTTATACGCCATATTGCGGCGCGAGTTCTATCTATGTATTATCTCTTGCTCTCAGAGCAGGATTTGGGTGGGAATTACAATGGAGATATGGCAGTGAACAGTTTGGAAGACCCAGAGAGCAGCGCTCACTTGGCGGTCGCTAGCCGCACCCAATCTAGTTGGGTCGCTTCCGCGATCTCGGCTAAGCTCTCACTCTGCAGTCACTGCTATCAGCGACCGTGCTCTCTCTCCAGGGTGAAGTGATGATGTGGTATACCTTCTGCCTTCGCGACACTGCTCCCCCTGTGTGTTTTCTCTATGCAGTTAGTACTGAGACCACGTGGTCCTCACATTCCTCACAATCCTTTCTAGGACAGGTGGAAGGCAGGCGACAGGCTCGTGGGGGTATGGGGCTGGTGCTAGACAGCTCCGCCGCTCAGGCCGTGTTCTCTGTTAACCCTGCCCTTCACATGCTTTCCTGCAAGCGTTGCAGGACTAGAGCTCCTAACTCTACATAAATTCAGCAAGCACTGGAGGGCTTCCCATCAATTTTGGGCTTTGTCAGATCTTTACTCCACCTTTTCTGTCATTCCCACACAGCATAGCCCAGCGGGAGGGATTGCTTTCCTTGCTTTGTCCACCCTCTTACCGTTTGCTTTCTCCCCTCTGCCGGTTCTGCAGCTTTTGCACTGCGCTTTCACTGTATTTTCAGCATGGCACTGGCCCTGGTTAGAGAGAGCCCAGTGACAGTAGTCAGTTACCACCAGTACCAGTCAGCAAAAAATGGGGATGCACAGGGCACACAGGATGACTGTGCAACAATACGGGTGAAAAGAATACCGTAAACGGGTTCTCTTGTAAGGCACTCTGCTGCCCTTGGGTCGTGTTTGCCCTATAAAGAACTGCACACAATTATTGCACTCGAGGATAGAATTAATCAGACGTTCTTCCCAAACCTGGCTTAGAAAGGGAACGCTGCTCGGCGTTTTTATCCCTTCACTGTAGTGTCACTATATTATTGCAGAATGTCAAGAAATCGATATTCTCTGTCACTGTAGACCAACAGCAGTATCACTTGGCACTCAGCTGCGAGTCCATATGAAGAAAGCACCGTGCTCCACTGTTGCCGGGTCTACACAACACCGTGCGCCTCGTGGATGCAAAGCAGTGCATTTGGTATGACACATTAACATCTTCTGGTTAGCCAAGTATATGTCTATTTGCCACTATGAGAAGAAGGGCCAACTTAAGGCTGCCACGTGCTCGGCCTCGCTGCAAGACATCATGCAGGGGGTATTTCTGAGGCGTGCCTAATGTGTGCCATACTAGTATATATGCCTCGCGCTTTAGATGCCACGAAATACACAGTTACCTGAGAGTCGTGGTCTGAAGCAAATAACAAAGCGCCCCCCTTATGAGTGCCAGTGAAAGGCATGCAACGTCAGTACGTCTATATTAAACGGCGGTGTAGTTGTGTCCTAGGCGATTTCAGTGCCCTAATGTTGTAACGCGCCTCATTATTAAACGTAGACCTCACGTTGGCTATACTATTTGTGCTTTTAAGGACATTTTGTAAAATACTTCTGTGACACCGCCACCAAAGCATGCTTGTATCGGTGCCAAAAGGTGAAAGGTCCACGTGCCTGAAATCATGCGGAGTTGCGTGAGGCGCCTCACTGCTTTCAGATAATGTGTGAGACCCGTCGCGCCGGTCAGTAGTCTCACTTCCTCTGGCAGGAGCACGGGGCGTCTCGCTCCAGCCCGGCAGGCTGTCCACGGGGCAGCGGTGCTGAAACCTCTCCTCCCGGCAGCAGAGTGGTGCTCTGTGCCGCGTGAACGGCTCTCCCCCACCGCGGGGACCTGCGCGCACAAACCATGCTAATGAGCCTCCGTGCGAGATGCGGTGTCCCAGAAAGACGACAGCATCATCTGTCTTCCAAAAGTGGGTGAGGGAACAGGATCGAACCCCCTGCCCCCCGCGCCTCCGCTCGAAGGGGAGGAGGAGCAGACAGAGAAGAGACAGGAGGAGCCCGCCGTGGGCATGCAGCTGCTCCTGATCTAAATTGCAGTGTTTTGTGTCACAGCAGAAACGCCGAGGCTCGCGCAGCAGACGGGAGAAAGGGACACGGCGCTTTGCTTTCCTTGCTCTCCACCCCTCCCCCGGCACTGACTGCCCACAGCTGCCTGCATCGAGCTGTGCCCTGGCTCAGCCCCCCGCAGCTCACCGCGGACCGGAGTCCCTCGGAGGGCCCGAGGGCGTTGGTTTTTTTTCATTTGTTCTGTCGCGTGCGTTTTCCAGGGATTAAAGATTAAAGCCCCCGGAGGTCACCGTTTGTCTTTACTGATGCGCTGTTTCCTGGCACGCGTTTTCTGAGGAACGATGCTTCTGCTAGGGACTCCAAGTTTTCAGCTGCCTTTGAGGATCCGCGTGTGGTGCTGAGTGGACAGCGGGCATCTCGGAGATACAACCTCGCCTCTAAACTTGGAAGGGAAACTATGGTGTGGATATAAACCCTTTTCAGCATGGAGTCGATATTCTTGGGCACTTTCTGTGTTGCTTTCTGCCTCGGAGCCGGTAAGTGGTGTTGGTGGCGATAGAGAGGGCAGCTGGATATCAGCGGGTGGTTGCCATCGTGGCGGGATGAGCGTGGCCGCTGTGGGAGAGCGTTAGGAATCCGTAGCTACTGGGATAAAATAGCAAATACTATTCTGGGTGCAACGAGGGAACGAGCACGTTGTATTGCCATTAGTAAAGAGCTGTAGTGGGGACGTGCTCCTGCCATTACCTACATGTGCAGTGTCGGAAGCACAGAGCGCGCATCCGTAAAAGGTATTTCGCTACATAGCCTGTTTAAAGTAACTCGTTGCGGTAATGGAGCGTGTGTAGTCACGGGTGTAAAACCCATCCGTGGCACACAGGCACCAGGACCCCCTCGCCACCACTCTCCCTGGTATTGCATCTGTGTGTGACGCATGGACCCTGTGCAGAAGCGTATCTAACAACATCATGACACTTGGTAGCCCAGGCTAACGTGTGACTACCTTTGTTTTTTGTGTTTTCGGCCCAGTTTTAGGGTTTGGTGTTGACCCCTCCCTGCAGATTGACGTGCTGAAAGAACTGCATCTGGGAGACTCCACAGTTGGGGTGCTGCAGGTGCAAGGGTCGCACAACGAGAGCAAAGCCTTCTTCTTTCACGGTAATTGTACTCTCGCACATTCCACATATATAGTGTT
Organism: Triturus cristatus; assembly: GCF_964204655.1. Classification (NCBI taxonomy): domain Eukaryota; kingdom Metazoa; phylum Chordata; class Amphibia; order Caudata; family Salamandridae; genus Triturus; species Triturus cristatus. Next base: position 647,922,267 of record NC_140585.1, read on the forward strand.
TAATGATACTTAAAACATTTCTAAGCGCTCGCAGGGTTTGCAAATGTGGTAAAAACAAAGAAGCATGGGCAGCTGAAGTGATTCGCCCAGGTCTGCACGAGTTGGTCATCTTCAGAAGTCACGATTACTGTGGGGACCCTCTGACATAGACATTCTGTACACTAGAAAGCAATATCTTCTGTTAGTCATGAAAGCCGTGGGAAAGCGGGCTGCAGCACTGATGTCATCACACTACTTTACTACTAATACTGTTTGTAATGTCTACAAGTTTCCATTCTATGCCTAGATAACAAGTGTCAATTTGACCCGTGCAGAGCCGGGTTCACTGCACCTCTCTCTCTCTCTGGGGTTGTCTTCCTTTTTGCACGGCTTGCCTCTCTCTGAATGACGGGCTGGTAATTAATGTACAGCGGTGCCAGGGATGACAGATGGCTGCGTTTGGCGTCCTGGGAAGCAATGCATAATAATGCAGAGTGTACTGATGGGGGCGGCAGTAATTTAAGCAGTAAGTGAGCGCTCGGGCTGACTTTTTAGCGAAGAAACTTCACCGCCGGCCTCACCCAAGGAAGAGAGGGTGGTAATAGGAAGGTAGTTTTGATGCCATGGGCTTGGAAGTGATACGTTACAGGCGCCTCGCAATATTAGGTGAAGCAGGTGGGCGTGGCAGGGTAAAACGTCCCCAGCCCCAGTGAGCAAGCCGAGTCATTTCCCTTAGAGGATGATTCGTGTTGTGGAATTGTTCGCCTACAATTGGAGTGAATTTAGGGCGCAATTTTCACGTGCAGCAGGTGCTGTGGCACCAGGGATGGGCTGTAAACGGCCCAGGGCAGCCTTACTAATTTACTACCCATCCAATGGTACGTTTGTGGCTTCGTAGTGCCATAGCGCCTGGTGAACAGATGAGAGATGTGCCTTATGCGCACGATCTGTTATGATTTCATTGACCCCTGGAGAGGGTTGATAGGCCAACCAGGAGCATCAGGGGAGGAGCCGGTGTTCAAGATGCGTCGACTGTGTACTGTAGACACTCTCCTTTGACACTTTATGGCCCCTCCCCTTCCATGCCCCTGATTTCCGGCTATGCGTAACTTCTGTTGTGGCGGTGGAGGCTGATATCATAGGGGTGAGAGGTCACATACCCAGATGTTAACGTTTTCCGTATGATCGCCTCCGTTGTTTTATCAAATGATGAATGTTTTATAAACCTCGCTTTTATAGTGTTGTCTCAGGGCTTCCTTTCGTGGTTTTGCCCACTCTTTGCATTGCTTCAAGCGCCCCGAGGGCAGAGTGTCACACCTGTGTTATCCCTAATAAGAATGTGGCGAGTGTGAAATGAGTAGGCCATGTACTGAACCGCTTGTCAGGAGATATTCATCAGCCATGTTTCAAAATGCCCCAAATCTGAAAGATTTGTCGCTATCAAGTACATACGTGAATTAGGAGTGTATGATCTGGAAATGAACGCAGAATTAACCTCTCAAACTCAATCGTGTCTACGTATATCCACTACATATATTCACTACGTTCTGCTTGCAAGGACATTGCAGTGTTTGTTTGTGTTCCCCTGCACACCTGGGGTTGCTGCTCATGTTCAGATAGCTGCTGGCGCCTAATTTACCCTCCCGCCGTCGCTGGTACTTACCGCGACCGCTGTGTGGAGGGATCTGGGGACCACATCGTCCAGGCTCCTTCGCTTCGCTTCGCTCCAGGCCACCGGAAGCGGACAGGCTGTCTTTCGCGCCCGAAGGCGCTTTAAAACCAACATCAACCCCCGCGTCGCGGGACCGCACGCGGGTGGCGCCGGGCTAAGCCCGGGCAAAGGGCGGGCCGTCTGTGGCCGTCCGGGGCAGGAGGAGGCAGGGCAGGGCCACGGACTATCGGCTTTTAGAACTCGGATCCTGGACATGTTGTAACGTACTACTTTTAACTTTTAATATTGTTTATTGTGTACATTACGATTGTTGGCCTTATTTCAATCTGAGGGTTTTTTTCTTTTTAAATAACTGGGCAGGTAAACGGACAAGGTACTGTGGTACTATTTATTTGGTAGCTTGCGTCTGCTGGCCCCATTATGTCCAAAATTAGGTCCTCTAAACTGGCGACAAACAATGATTCAAGGACTCTGGACAACTATCTTGTTAAAGTAGTCAGTAAAATTAACAAAGATAGGAGATTGTCATTAAGTAGGGTTAGCCCAGAAACGTCACCCACAAGGCTGTGCCCATCTACCTCATCGATGCCCCTTAGTGGCCTGGTTAATTCTAATAACGAGGATGATACAAGTATTGATGTACCCATGGTAGAGCAGGAATTTTGTATTGATTTTATCCAAAGCCAGAGCCCGACACCACCATTAAGGTCCTCTCCAACTCAATCTCCCACAAGGAGAGCGGTGCGTGCTTGTAGAAAGGTTCCTGTTAAGAAAGCAGGGGGTCGGAAGCCCAAAAAGGCAGGTTTAATATCTCACAATAGGGGAAATACTCCTGAGCCCACAAATAGTATAGAGGGAAGTATTTTGCATGCAGCTCAGATTGATCTCTTGGCTACCATCCTTGAGTCTAAATTGGAAGTAATGATCAGTCCCCTGGTGGCAAAGGTAGAACTAGTGCTTCTTAGGGTTACTAGACTGGAAGGTCTCGTAGAATCCTGCATGACCCGGTCCACCACCTCGTCGAGCCCTCAACCTGGCTCATCGGGCACTATGGGTAACCATACAGTGGGTCCAGCAGCACATGCTTTAGTCAGTAATAGGGCTGGTGGCTTAGGGGCTGTTGTTCAGGCTCCATCAGCCGCAATTGCGCTGAATACTCCATCCTCGACCTTATCACTAGCAGGATCTGCTAGAGCACAAACAACATCTGGACAACCACAAATAGTACAAAAGAGCAGTCAGGACAGTATAGCAGGGGGAGACACTGTTGGGAGAAGTAGACCTAGGAGGAATAATTTTATTAATCTCCCTCCGGAGTGTGTTCCATATACCGTGGTACTAACAAATGTACCAGAGGTTGACTCCTGTTTGAATGATCCTAGGCTAGAAACTTATGATGCTCTTAAAAACAAAACGCTTGCCTGGCTGAATCGGAATTGTGGTTTCCCGTGTGCCTTTGCTAATGATATATTATTTACCCGTAGAGTTAGTTGGATTGGCAATGGCACAAAAAATACATGAGGAGACTGCATTATTATAAATTTTAAATACCCACAACATGTGGCAACAGTTCTCCTCAGAGCTGCCATTTTGCCAACCCTGGAAAATTCGGTACGTGTTAGACCCCTTGGCTTTTTCTATAATCATCTTGATAATACCCAATGTCGTCCGTCCCATGTGCAAAGGTACCCTCTAAATGGGAATGGAAGAGGGATGGTTGGGTGTGCCCCGAATGCATTTGTGAATATGTCCCGGTCTCAAATCAGTGGGGAGCCAAATTGTGTCCAGTTGGTCAATAGGCAGTTTGATAACATTTTACCTCTTCACAATCGGTATACTGTTCTATCATCATTTGAGGAAAATGACTGACTGCCCGATGCCTTGGGGAATTCTACCCAGTCTTTAGCACCGTCCCTCAAGATCGCCACATGGAACATTGCTGGATTAAAGAACAAAATTGGGATTGCCGAATGGGAAATGACATTACAATCTTTTGATATTATTGCCCTGCAAGAGACTTGGGATCAAATGAACAGCTTTTCCATGGATGGCTATTGTCATTTTTGTAATCCAGCCACCAGTAGTGTGGCAGGAAGACCCAAGGGGGGCCTGTTAAGCCTTTTTAAACTGGACATTAAAGGTACACTAACTCAGTGCTCTTCGGGCTCCGAAAATTGTCTAATTGTTGAGCTTTTTACCCAAGATAAGGTCAAGATTCTTTTTGTCAATTTTTTTAACTCGCATGCAAATGAATGCACCAGTCAAAATTTGGATGTACTGGATACATTTCTGTTAGTCTATAGTATAAATGTAAATACTTTTGAATTAATAGTATTAGGGGACTTTAATATACACCCATGCACCCTACCATGCATTAGGCGGGATGATGAAGGTCCTTCCCTTTCCTCAACTGTACACCCGGAACACACTAGGCAGGGTGATTATCTTGAGCTTTTTCTTGCAAAATGGAACTTATATGAGTCTGGTTGCGGGGATGGTAATAATAGGTCCCCTACGTTTAAGGGAAAAGATAAGGGTACAGTTATAGATTATATTTTTCTGTCTTCTTTTTTGTTAAATAACGTGTTAAATTATCATACAGAGGTGTCAGTTTTTAGTGACCATAATCCAGTTTTACTTGTATTGAAGAATACTGAATTAATTTCTCTTAAAAAAGTAAAAGTTAGTGGGGGCTTGAACCTTAAGGTCAAAGATCAGAATCGTAGGTTGAAGTGGACAAAAATAGTCCCTGAAATCTTTCTTCAAGAGGTTTTATCCAAAGTGGAGGATGAAGTCTCTATATGTTTAGCGGAAAGTACAGATCCAAAAGAGGTCATATTAGCATTTGATAATATCTGCATAGAAATTAATCGTAGTCTCCAGGATAAATCTAGGCAGAAGTCGCTAGTGGCCAATAGATGGTTTGATAAGAAATGCTCTAAAGCGCATGGAGTACTACTAAAAGCATTAAAAGCAAGTCCTAAAAATCGAGCAGATATAGCTAATGCTAGGAACGTGTACAAAAAAACTATTTTAGAAAGAAAGAGGGACTTGAAAGACAATGCTTTGGCCCAACTCCTAGAACCAGAAACCCTAAAAAATAGTGGTTTATTCTGGAAAATAATAAATCAGCCCCTCTTTTCTGATGACACAAATACCCCCTTAGAGGCAAAAATTCCAGATGAGGGCTGAATCAAACATTTTAGTCAGATATACTCTGAAACATGTAACACTGGCACCCCTGATGGCATCCTAGAAGTTGAAGTCGGGTAAATCTGCACTGCTGAGGACGCTGTTATTTTTGCGGCAGCAGATGTGGAAAGGGCTATAGATCTGACCCTAAAAAATAAAGCCCCGGGCCCAGATGGGGTACCAGGAGATGTTTTTAAAAGTACCCCGAAATTTTGGTCTAAAGTATTATGTAAGGTTTTTAATGTTCTCTCATCTGATAAAATCCCGCTTTCTTGGAAGAAATCTATAATTATACCAGTTTTTAAAAAGGGTAATAGGCAAGACCAATCCTGTTACAGACCCATTTCACTGATCGATTCATCGGTGAAAATATTGGGCCGGGTTATTTTAACAAAACTGAACGATTGGCTAACAGAGAAAGGGGTCCTAGCAGACGTTCAGTATGGCTTTAGACCAAAAAGGAGCACTATAGATCAAGGTCTGAATTTGTATTTATTAATAGAAAAATACACGAAGGCTAAGGAGGGGTCCATGTACCTGGGGTTCATGGACCTCTCGTCAGCCTTTGACCTTGTAAATCGTTCCAAATTATGGAAAATTTTGCTTGACTTAGGACTGGACAGGGCTCTTGTTAATCTCTTAGCAGATTTACATACCGATCTAACTGCTTCAGTTAGAGTTACCCCTGAGGGGCGATGTACGAGCCACTTTAACTCAGAAAGGGGAGTCAGGCAGGGGTGCATTTTGGCACCCCTCCTATTTACTGTTTACATAAACGACTTGGAACCCACACTAAAAGATGCAACCCATGACATTCCACGTATAGGAGAACTTGGAATTCCAGTCCTCCTATACGCGGACGACGCTGTCTTGCTTTCTCGTACTGGTGTTCGCCTCCAACGATTATTGGATGCTTTTGAGGTCTTTATGGGTTCCCTGGACCTAAAGATCAATGTTAAAAAGTCTCAGATAATGATTATGGGCAAGTGCAATAAAAATAAGCTCTCAAAAACTTTCATATGTGGGAAGCAAGAACTGTGTAGAGTAGCTACATTTCCATATCTGGGGATCACTTTTGACGAGAAAGGCATCTGGGGTCCCCAGATAAAAAATAGAAATGTTGCCCTTGTTAAATCATCTTCTGCTCTTCAGGGATTTATGAATAAACTAGGAGCAAGGCCAATTGTAACTTTGTTAAAAATCTATAAAGCAAAATGTCTTGCTATTGCCACATACGGAAGTGCGATATGGGGTAATTGCTCGATGGAAAGTTTACAGATCACGGAGAATAAATTCTTAAGATCTGTTCTTTCTCTCCCACAGTCTACTCCCACATATATTGTTCACACTGAACTTGGTGTGGGCTACATTTCAGATCTGATTAGAATGGCCCCCGTTTTGGCATGGCTAAAGACCTGGTTGAATCAAGAAATTCCCCTCAACCATATCATTTTAAAAGACTGCCTGCAGCTGGATAAAGTAAATAAAATAGCTTGGTTAGTCTACATTAAAAATTGCCTTGTCAAAATAGGGAGACCAGACCTTTTCTATTCCCCGGAATTGATAACTGTCAAAGATATTAGATTGGTTAAAGGTATGATGAGAGATTTGTCAAGTTTAGAAAGAGAACAAGTAGAATTTGAGAAACCATCGGTGCGGGCTAGTATTATTTTGAGTACACATGTAGGCCCTGAATTATACTTAACCATTGTAAATCAACCTTTTCACCGTTTTCTCCTTACACGTTTTCGGTTTAATCTGATTCATCTAACCCTTGGCCATTTTCCAACTTGGTGTACTCCCGAAAATGCAATACCGTGTAACTGTGACAATTTTTCGACCCAGAACACACTGCATTTTTTGATGTTCTGTGACCATTACGCGGCATTAAGAAAGAAATACTTGATCCCAATTTTAAAGGAGGCTGGGTTTATACAGGTTAAGCCTGCTCTCCTGTTTTTACAGTTATTGCAGACCCCTAGGACCATGTTCCATGTCGCTAGTTTTTTAGTGGGTGCTGTTAGGGTTAAGAAGAGGAAGCTCTCTATTAATTCAACTATTACGATGTTATGAATGGCTGAAAATGTAATTTTTCATATGAAATGCCTCCTCTGTGAACCTAAGAGAATATAAATGTAATATGCTAATGATGTTTTTAGGATGTTTTATTCAACTGACCTCTTTTTAAACATTTTTTGAAATTATGAACTGTTGATTGTGTGAAATTTATAGTGTACTGTTCCTATGTCTTTTTATGATATTTATTTATCGAAATAAAGTATTTTGACTGACACTACGTTCTGCAGTAGGAACTTGGCAGAATGTTCTGGAATGTTTATCTCGCCTTTTGAGGTTTGAAGGTTGGTATGGGGAATAACGTTCGTTTGCAGTTTTAGACAGCCCATTTGTCCTATTTTTGACCTCATGGTCCTTAAGTGATTTCCGTGGGGAAATGCCATAGGTCAATGAGTAATATCAAACTGATTCAGAGTCAGTGGTCGGCGTTACCTGTGTGATGTGCTGGAGCGCAATTATGCACAATTACTGCAAAACGATGCAGAATGACTTGGAGTAATGCGAGGAGTGTAACCCTGCAGTTGGTACTAGTTTCTTAGTGGGAAATGCATCCTCGTGTCCAAAATGAACCGAGGAGGCACCTTACACTGAGCAATAGCACAGAATCGCAACAGTAGCAGTCTCTTGCACTATGTTGATGTGGTCTTGGGTAGGTCCAGGGGACTTGGGTAGCTATTTCTGGCCTCAATTACTGCAAAACACGCAAACAGGTGTCATTTGCGGTAATTTTGTGTCAAAGAGTAACACCAAATTCCCCAAAATACGCCGGCGTGATTACAATTTCGCCCAGGCTTATTGGGAAAGCGGCTGCAAACATGGCACTTTGCACCCAATGTTAGATGCCCCATAGCACTGACAATAGAGTAAATGTAGTGTCTGTAAATGTGTAGAAAATAGAATGGCAGAGCATTCCCACGTTGTCAAGGACTTACTCCATTGTGATTCTAAGTCTGCAGTATCCACAATGAGATGCACTTAACTTTCTATGATATAGCTAACCTTAGAACACTCAAGGCATGGATTCAACAACTTTTGTATGCTACCAGCAGCAAGTTTCCCCCTTTATAGCATCAGAGCATTTCAAGAAATGTGGCTAGATTCTTTCAAAAAATGCATCTTCCTGTTTGATCTTGTAAATTGCTGCACATCTCTGGACGAGGAACCATGAGGAGAAATTAGAAGGACTTGGTTCAATTTTGGCTGCACAGTTTTAAGAGATTACTGAGAGCAGACAGAAGATAGTGTGCCAGTGATGGCCCTATAGATTATTTATCACCGTCACACTTAGTACTGACTGTCAAAGGGGCAACAAGAGCAACATTTTGGGAGGGGGGGGGGGGGGCAACGAAAACATTTCGGGGAGGCTAATTCTTCCAGCAATGGGCAGAGTGGAGATGCAGGGGCTCTAAGAAGGGGTAAAAAAGAGCAAAGCCTCACTAACCAGCAAATGGTATTTTAAAGACCTGTGAAGTACTCGGATGCGGCTGTGTGTGTGCCCGGGAAGCTGTCTCAGCCCGGGCTGCCGCACACAAGGGGGGGCCGGGTGGGGGCTGAAGTCCTTTGAGCCCAATGGGCGTTGCTTAATATCTATGTGTGCATCTCTCACACACACACCAGTGGCGTAATGAATGTTTAAGGGGCCCCCCTGCAATGTACACAGAGGGTCCCCCACTCCGGATTTAATACAGAGTGCTCAGGTTTAAGAACTGTGCTGAGCAGGCCCCCTGCAGCTTGGGGGGCCCCCTGCACTGCGGGGGATGTGGGTGCCTGTGTTACACCCCTGACACACATGCACGCACACATATATGTTATGTAATGTTATGTTAGGTATTCTTATATAGTGCGCAGCTGCCTCAGTGAAGAGGCGTCCCGGCGCTGGAAGCAGTGTCAGTAGAAAGCTAGGGACTAAACCAAGAGGAACAGGTAGGTTTTGGTGGCCTTACGAAAGGATAGCAAGCAATCCAGGCGACAAATCTGAATAGGGAGGGAATTCCACAGTTTAGCGGCTAGATACCGGAAGGACCGGCCCCCAGCTCTGAGGCGCTTCACCCAAGGGACCGTAGCCAAATATTGCTCAGCAGAGCGTAGCTGGCGGGTGGGTACATAGGGAACCAGCAGATTAGACAGAATCTCAGGGGATGAAAGCTTTAGTATTTGAAAGTCAGGCATAGAGTTTTGAATTCAGTCCTTTAGGACATGGGTAACCAATGTAGACGGCGCATTGCACCCGTCACGGAACACGCTCTAGGGAGCCTCAACAGGACTCGGGTGACTGCATTCTGGACTCGCTGTAGACAAGTCACTTCTGCCTTGTTAGCGCCTAACATGAGTGAGTTAGAGTAGTCCAGTCTGGACAAAATAGTCGCCTGGACTATCAACTGGTGGGTGAGTGGATCGAAGAAACTCAACATGGGCCTCAGTCCCCGGAGTAGACCAAAGCAGGTGCCTTCTTAGTGTGCTCATGAAACCCAAGAGTGGAATCAAGCCAGACCCCAAGATTTTTCACAGCCGACTTAGGGGTGGGGGCGCTGCCCAACGTCGCCGGCCACCATTGCGTACTCCAGAGCCCCTCATCCCTCCCCACCAACAACACTTCTGATTTATTAGCGTAGAGCTGAAGACAGTTGGTGGGCATCCATTGCGTGACTGCCGCAAGGCCGCTTAAAAATTTGGAGGCGCCCAGCGTAGGATCATCGGAGATGGCCACCACCAGCTGCTTTTCATCATAATATGAGACCATGGTCAAGCCATGGTCCCTCGCCACCGCAGCCAGGGGTTGAACGTACAGGTTGAATAGAACGGGGCTCAAGGCCGAGCCCTGGGGGACCCCCTGCTTGATGGAATGGGCGTGGGAGAGAAATGGGGGGGCAGTGACCTGGAATGTTCTGTCAGACAGAAAAGATCGAAACCATTCCAAGGCAAGACCTACCACTCCAGCCTCCTCTAGGCGACATAGGAGGATCTGGTGAGAGACCGTATCACAAGCGGCGCTTAGATCGAGTAATATCAGGGCCGCGGTATGACCCTCATCCAGAATGGTCTGCAGGTGTTCGGTCACAGCTAAGAGCGCAGTCTTGGTGCTGTGGCCAGGGCGGAAGCCATTCTGGGAATGATCCAAAGACACCGGTGTTGTTCAGAAAGCCCGAGAGGAGGTTATTGATGTGGGCCTCAGTAACTTTAGTAGCCCAAGGCAGTAAAGATATAGGACGGAAGCTTTCTGGTTTAGTCGGGTCCAGTGAGGGTTTTTTCAGCAAAGGGACCACCCTAGCTTGCTTCCATAGCGAAGGCACCACAGCAGTCGTGAAAGAGGAGTTGATTACCTGACACAAAGGCGTAAGGAGTAGAGGTAGGGAGTCCCTAAATTGGGCAGGCCTCAGAGGATCCATAGGGGAGCCCAATTTGACTTTCTTGCTCAGCGTGAGAAACTCATCCTGGGAAATAGGGGATAGCTGCCAAGGTGAGAGTGGGGAGAGGAGCATGCGAGGCAGCGGGATCGATAGGGGATATAGGGAAGGATTTGTAAATGGCGTCCACCTTCTTAACAAAGAAGGTGGCCAGGTCCTCGCATTGTTGCCCAGACGTGATCACCGGGATAGAGGGGTCTTTCCTGTTTTTGAGGTCGTTAAGTATTTTGAAGATACTTTTGGCAGGGTTCTTCCTAGACTTGATCTCATTAGTGAAGTAAGCCGCTTGTGCCAGATGTATGGCCTTGTGATAGCACTTGATCGCATCCTGGTACGACTTCTTAGCCCCAGGGTCATGGTCCCTTCCCCAGGCCCGTTCTAGTTTTTTACAGGTACTGCGCAGGGCGGCCAGAGAATTGTTAAACCAAGGATTGGAATTCGAGCAGTGACCCTTGGACCATTTAGCAGGAATGAGAGTGTCTAGGGCATGTAGGATCCAGTCGCAGAGTGATTTGTATGTGAGATCCGGATCAGTGGCTGGGATAGGGGGACAGGATGACAAGATAGCATGCAGGTCCTCTAGTTTAGGTTTATGCCAGCTTCGTCTGAAGGAGGTCTAAGGATTGGCTCTGGGCACTGGCTCTGATAACGGGAAGGAGATGAAGACCAAAAAATGGACGGACCAACACACTGGGCTGGGTGTCTTGACCAGAAGAGAAGGGATGTTAGAAAGAACAGGGTCAAGCAAGTGCCCAGTAATATGGGTAGGGCCCACCACAAGCTGTCTTAATTGGCAAGCGGCGAAGTCAGCAAGCAAGCTACTGATTTCAGGATCAGAGGGACGGTCAAAGTGTAGATTTAAATCACCAATGATACTAAAGCTAGTGGCCGTCAGCACCAGGGAACCCGCGGCCTCAATGATAGCCGATTTGAATTCCGAGACCGGCCCGGGGGGGGGGGCGGTAGATTAACAATACTGTCATAGTAGAGTGGGCGCTAAAGGAAATTACAAAACGAGCGCATTCGCACCCGGCCACATCCTACTTGACAAATGAGCAGCGGTGAGAGGACTTAAAGATGACAGCTATGTCCCAACCTCTAGACTCCCGGTTTACAGTCAAGATACTGAAGATATGAAATGATACTTGAATATAATTTGATATAATTGATTCATACGCCTATATTAGAAGCTGTAATTCACTCCTCTGTAATTAAAGTTACATATGCACACACACACATATACGTGAATATAATTTGATATAATTGATACATATGCCTATATTACAAAGTTGTAATTCACTCCTCTGTGATTAAAGTTACACACGCACACACACACATATATAATGATACGTGAATATAATTTGATATAATTGATTCATATGGCTATATTACAAAGTTGTAATTCACTCCTCTGTAATTAAAGTTGACACAATAGAATAGTGCAAGAGCTTTTTTTCATTGATAACAAATCTGCACCAAACTTTTCAGACACATTTTAGGAGACTCTTTATGATAAAATTACATTTGATTAAGATTGATCTGAAAGGTGGCGTTAGCGGGGCCCCAAACATGTTTTCAGTGGGATTTCCCATTAGAAACCTTTCCTGCAAAAGCACGTAAAATGGCTGAACAAAAACCTGCTAGATGTGGGATGCACATAGGGCTTAACTATATTTGTAGATTTTCTAGGCTGGACAAATCAAAATGTCTTGTCCGGTGTGCATGTATGAGTTATGAAATAACAGTAAATCTAATGGAGAATATGATATACTTTGATAAAATGGAACCAAGCTTCTTGAATGGGTGAATTTTCCTTATGTTCTTTGACAAAACTGAATGATTGGCTGGATTAACTCTGAAAATGAATCAAAGCAGTCCTCTTTTTCCTTTTCATTTTACCACCAGCATCAACATTAGACACATGAAAGGGGAAATAACAGAATAACTGCAGGGATGGAATTGTCCTCTGCATGGTAACGCGTATGTGCAACCTCTGCCTTTAGTATCCTCGCTGCATGGTATCTGGACATTTTTAGTTTGTTTCAGCGTGCATGAAGATCATGCGTGCACACAATGGCCAGGTGCACCTGTATGTTGTGAGACCCAGAGCCTGGCTCTGTTGCCTGGATGGGTGTACCAAGCATACTACTGTCTGTGTCCTTTGGACATATTCATTAAGTAATGGTAGCAGAGTCTCATTTGTTTAAATGTGATAGCCATAAATAGGCCCTTTCCCTTTTAAAAAAGAGCTGAGTGCCTACCAGCCCCACTCATATAATGTTCTGCTTGAATGTAGTGCCCAGGCGCTGCACTGACATCCACAGTGACTGTGCACATGTACGATGTGTATGGGGTGCATTTAAACGTGAGTTTATATTGGACCAGACTAATGCAATCCATTGCATAGCCCCTGTACAACATAGCGCTAGATGGAAGAAGTTATTGCTGGCATTCCTGGGCTAGAGGGAACCGCCCCAGACATTGAAGTGTGGGAGGATGGACCCAGGGCTGAAAGGCAGCAGTGAGCATTTGATGGATGCCCGCACATTACCTCTCTAAGAACACTGCTGCCAGGACTGACAGTGGACATTCAGAGGTGTTAGGTGTAGAGGGAATCTTTCAGGAAGGGCCTGCTCGTTGTTTTCCCCCAAATATTGCTCCCAAAAGGGATGCTGACAGTCAGGTGCAGAGATACACACTTGATTATGCTGGTTTAGGGGGTGAGCTAGATGGATACACCCTTTGCCACTCCCCATTCAGACAAAAGGCTTACCAAAAGCAAAGACTATGGGGCAGATTTACAAGCCCCTTGCGCCACTTTTGGTTATTTTTCCCATGTTAAATATGACGCAAAAGTGGCGCAAGGGGCTTGTAAATCTGCCCCAATGTCTGCCCACAGGGTTGAAATGCACAAAGAGGAGAAATTGCTCTAAACCAGCTCTAGGTCGTTCACAGTGGGATTCACACCCCTGTCTGGAAATGTCTATGAAAGTGAGACTTAGACTTTCCCAATTTGTTCCAGTTTCTTCAATAATCTAGAGTGAGGATACTCTGCAAATTACTGGAACAAATCCTGAGATCTAGAGCTGCTGTTTTGTACATCTAGTTTCCCAGATATAGGTGGGCGTCACCTGAGCTCTTCAATATTGCTGAGAGGAGCAGAGGATCTGCCTACGACCTTGGAGCTCCTGGTCTCATGAGAGAGGGAAAGGAGCGCCTGACCCCTGCATGGAGACAAATGCCAGGAAGGAGAAACCCAGCCTTGCAGCCTCCACGGCCTCATCTCGAATCAGCTGTTCATCCTGCCAGGTGCAACCGATGCTGTCATGATCCACCCAAGTGTTCTGCAGCTGCAAGCAACCCTGACCTGACGTATCTGCAGCTACGAGCAAACGTGGCATGAGGCACATTGAAATGAACCACCACCAGCTTTAAGCAATGCTCCGATCCCGCTGAAGATGTCACAGCCAAGCACCATAGGGACTGTTGTTGACGCTGTATGCTAGAGCAGTCTCCATTCAATGTGGAGAAGTGTGGCTCAATGTGGAGAAGTGTGGCTCAATGGTTAGAGCAGCAGACCTCGATGCAGAGCACTGGTCTGGGACCAGGGTTCGATTCCCGTCGCGGCAGGGTCTCGGGCTATAAATTCCGCGGACCGGATATTCTCGCCTCAGTGCCTATTCTAATCATGGGTCCCACGCTGCAACTCTGGGCAATAGCTTGCTTAATCTCCACAACGGCCCCAACAGCGCTGGGATGCCTGGCTTCACCCTGGGGATGCCCAGGAGTGGACATTTCACAGGGAAAAAGCCAGGAAGGGTTCCCTAGCGGTATGAGTACAGCGCAGGGAAACCCCGAACCGGGGTAGCTGTGCGCTATATAAGTACAAGCACATTTACACATTTACATTTGCCAGCAGATTGCAGGCACCTGCGCGAGTTGTCGATCAGCGTGCTGACATGCTGGGAGAATCTGCAGCTGGCAGGATGGCACCCTCATCCAACTCAAAAACCTATGGCACATGTTCATCACACCCCAACATCAAAACCTAGATACAGCTGAGAACTGTTGAATTCACATGAGTGCCTCATGCATGGACCAAACGTGGATTGGGACAATGGCAGAACCTTAAAGACTCAATGCTGTGATGATTATAATGACTGAATTACGGCTCCAGATCTAGAGAAGCTGCTCGTACTTTCAGTAGTAAGTTTGCACCTGCACTTACATGAAATGTGATTAGTTTCTGCATGGACATACACGTACTATATGTGCGAAACCTTATGCCTTGGTTATTTCTGTGGGTAGTATTGCATTTTGGAGGGTAGTAAAGTACTTCTCTTTTTCACGAAAAGAAGCACTCGGGTGGACAGAAATTATGTATCTTTTGCACGACTGTTGATTTCCGAGTCTCTGTCCCTAAACTAACGCTCTAAGAAGCCTTGGATGCCTCACCTCACTATGACTGAGGGCCAGGTGCTGTAGGGGTGTATGTGGTACTCAGTTTGCAGGGTCATAGTGGGTCAGGTGCCAGGGCAAGAGGCAGGAGGCTATGAACTACCATGGTTCGGGCCCAATAACCCCTGCTTTCCCTGTGGCCCTTGAACTGGTTCTGACCATAAAAGCAGAACAGAAATGGGTTATGTAAGCCTCAAACACATGCACCACCATTCAGAAACGGTTTTCATGGGTAGCTTCTTCTGGGGGGAAATAAACTACTGAAAACTCACAATATGGGTGTGGTGTAAGCATATGTTGGATACTTTAAAGCAACATCCTCTATATAATGTCTCCTGGTACTCATGAAAATAGAAATGTAAAGAACAAAAACATAGTTTATTTATTTAATGGCACTTGTATAATGAAAAGGCAGTTATTGCAATTACCACTAATATCCATCTATGGAGGTTTATTATTGTTCAGATCCATTAATATATTCTTTTTAAATCTCCCTATGTTCATAAATATTGGAGGAATTAGAAAACAAAACATCAGAGCAGGAGAGCTAATATTGCATATGTGGCTAGGCCTTTGGCATGCACCCTTGTTCTGTTATCCATTTATAGAGTGCTCCACCATGGAAGGGTATCCTGGAGCTTAAGCAGTGACACATCTGGTCTAGCCTATGGCTTGACTGTGTGACTTATTTGAAAAGCCACGTCTTTAGTTTCTTGTGGAATTCCAGAATAGAAGTGATATCTCTGATGTGCAATGGCAGCTCTTTCCAGTCTTTAGAAGCAATGTAGGAGAAGACCAGGCCGCAAGATCTGGATCTCTGTGTGTGGGGGGATGTGTGCGAAAAGCAGTCTGGGTGAGTGAGGATGGCTGGTGGGTTTGTGGAATGTGATGTGGTTGAGGGGGATGGGCTAGTTTTACGCAAGGGTTTGAATTTTTGTGTGAGGAGTTTGAAATATGCATATCATTCCTGTGTCTGTATTTAAGAGTGGGGAGCAAATAAAATAAGAAAGGGGCTTTACCTCTAACCCTCACTAGATTGCTTCAGATCTAGGAAATATAAACATGAAACACAGCCTTGTTCGAGTGCTGAGGTGCAATACTAAAATCCTCCCTGGCCTTGTCAAATTACTTTGGAGGGTTGTGATAGCCCCTCCCCAAAACCAACCTTCCTGGGCCTAAGGCCAGGAAGGGTCCTGGTGCTCATTGTCCTTGGCCTTTTAGTGAATGCATTCAACACACTTATCCCCGCCATTGGTGTTTGTTAAGTTGTTTGGATAATACAAAGTCGCCACAGCAAGTAAGTTCTAGTAGATTTATTGGATTAGATCACATCAACCTACAGGATCAGATTTTTTCTCTGTTGCTAACACTAGAGTTCCACTCCCCACCACATTCTCTAATTGAATATTCACTTCTAGAAGGTTGAATCACATTCCAACCTGATTGGCATAGAAGATCATACACCCCCCCCCCTTACACTGACAATAACAGCAATACGATTTAAACAGGCACGAGATCCCCAAAAATAGCCCTACAAAATTGCAACAGAGAAAATATTACGAAACAAAAAGTTACTACAAAACAATAATTTAAAAACATAGCTACACTTGATAAGGTAACTCTAAACATTCTTCACTTGTACACGTGTGTGCATAGTCAAAATGAGAAGTTATTACCAAAAACCTGTTAAACTCTGAAAATAAAATCTGGTTACCTCCACTCAATACTTCCTAATCTTATAATCCTTCCACCATTCCATCCAGGTCTTTGTGTAGATCTAACTTCACACCCACACCCCAATGAAGTTCTGCCATCATTGGATATTGGTGGAACATCGTTAGAATTATCAATGGCCAGTTGAAGATTGCTTCTAGAAATAATTTCCCATATTACCAGTCTGAACACACCCCAGACATCACTGTTCTCAAATCTCACAACATTCCTCCAAACCTATTTATTAACAAAGGTCCCATGAAATCCCTAAAGCCCTTTCCTCACAAACCTTTGCTTCTTCATTAATTCACCAACACTCCAAGGTACAGTTTTTACACACTTCTTTTGATCATACCTTTCTCCATATCTGTTTTGGTAACTCTTCCTCAAGGCCTTACCTTGAGCTTTGCAACAACTATAATATGTTTCATCATACAGCCGTCCCGAATCTTGAATTCCACCATTCACCCCTGCAAGATGCAACTTAGTGTTTCCCACCCTTTCCCTTATCCAGGAGAAAGAAGATTCGGAAGTTAGTAAGTTGGGAGCATTGAGGTGCGCCACTACAACTCATCAAAAACTTTAGCTAAAGGCACCTTGAAATCAACTGCTTTCTGCACACTTGACCTGACCAACCTATTCATATGTTCTGCCAGGCCATTGGCTTGTGGTGAGTATATTGCCATTTGAGATGCACGATGGAGAGTCCCGTTAAGAATTCTTGCAGCTCTTGAGATGTCAATTAGACTCCATTCTCAGTCACTATGTACTTGGTATACCTTCTTTGGTGAATTCTTTCTTTAGGAACTCTATCACTACCCTGGTATCCAATTAATTCACACATTTTGACACCACCCATTTGGACATATAGTCCACCAGAAATGTAACATACCATTAATTCTCAGGTAACAGATGGAAAGGACCGACAAAATCCAAACCAAGTTTCTTCCAAGGTTCACTTGGAAAAGCAGTTGGTGACAATGGTGCACAAACAAATGTCTTGCTCTTGTCCTTCTTGGCACATGAGTCACAATCCTTAACCACTCCTTCAACCTGCCAGTCTAATCCTGGCCACCAATACAGTTTGGCTACCCTGGTCATGGTAAGACTCCTCCCTAGGGTACCCCCCATGTGCCAAATTCACAGCCTTCTCTCTAAGAGTGCCATGAGGAATGACTCTCTCACCACTGATTAACTCGCCTCTTGTCCAATTTAATTCTTCCATGACATTCCAGTAATCCAATTGATTTTACAAAAGAGATCTATATTCTGGCCAACCTCTCACAACTCTTGGGACATTGTGCATCAGTGTGCCCCTCTCTCGCTTCTCTTCACTCCTACTTTTGAATGACGTTTTCACAGACCCAATTAACATGACACAAATCCTGGAAATCCTGGATATTAACCTTGCTATCAATGGCAAGTCTGGACAGACACTTTGCAACACTGTTTTGGTTGCCAAAGAAGTACTCAAAATTAAAATGTAAACTGCTCACACCTTCCACCCATCTCTTAATCTAGGGGTGACTTTGTCATCTTTCCTTGTAGCAAACAATTGTGAAAAGGGTCTGTTATCAGATTGGACCACAAAAGGTAAGCCCCAGAGATAAAACTTGAAATGTTTTATGACCCAAACACACACCAGGGCCTTCTACTACTTCTACTACTGAGTACCATTCTTCTGTCCCTTTGAGCGAACGTGAAGTGAATGCAACCATGCTCTCATCACTGCCATTAACCTGTGACAATAATCCCCCAAATCTTTGAGGCTGGCATCAGTAGTCAAAAAGGTTTTCTTCTTTACATCAAAATGTCCTAAGGTGGGCATTTTGCCCTTACTTTTTGTAATGATCTTGAGAGCCAAATCACAATCCTCTGTCCAACTGAATTTGTTACCCTTCCTAAGAAGGGATCTGATAGGTTGAGCTAAACTACAAACATACCCAACAAACCTGGTGTAGAACTCCGCCATTCGCAGGAAAGATCTCACTTGATCTTTATCCTGCCGAGCAGGTGCCTTCAAGATAGAATCTGCCAGTTTGAATTTAGGTTTGACTCCATCAGCTGATATGGTGTGACCTAAATACATTACTGAAGTTACCCAACATTAGCTTTTTTCATTTTTTTGTGTTATTCCTGCCACTGCCAATTTCCCCAACAACACTTTCAATGTAACATCACGCTCAGTCATACTCTTACCATAAATTATTATATCATCCTGTTGGAACAATATGTTAGGCAAATCCCCCAATAATCTTTTCATCACTCTCTGAAAACAAGCAGCAGCTGGCATTCTGATGAAACGATAGGTGTAACAAAAGAAGCAAGATGCCTAGAGTTGTCATGCAATTTAACCTGGTAGTATGTAGGTGATAGGTCCATCACACTAAAAACTGTGGCACCACCAAGCATCATCAAAGTCTCTGAAATGTAAGGAAGCGGCTGGCGAGCAACCCAGATGTGTCTGTTTAAGTCCCTGATGTCCACACACATCCGGATGCACTAGCACCATCGTTGGGGGCTAACACCACTGGACCCAACCAGGCAGAGGATTCTATTTCCTCAATGGCACTCTCATTTGTCAAACTTTGGATCTCCTCTTTGAGAAGTTCCAGCATGAGGTTTGGGAACTTTCTGACCTTATGCACGCCAGGTGATACAATGTTCTTTAGTATGATTTTGTGCTCAACGTTTTTGGAAAGGCTCAACATTTCACTGAATGCCTTAGGAAACTGTAGTAATATATCCTCATGCTCACATGACATATTCATAACTTTCTGCAAGGGATTGGGGTTAAGAGTGATACCCATGTCCCGTTGGTGACGCCATTCCAATAGGTTATCTCCCCGCTTAGCTATATGTACCTTCCCAATGGTTTCTTTGTCATTGAATTTTATTTTCATCACTGTGTATCCCAAAACCTCAATTCTGGTGCCACCATAGCCTACCATCTTGATGTTTGGTGGGAAAAGGAAAATGCACTGATCTCTGAACACTCCCTCCCAAAAATTATCCCCCACCATTGTGCAGGGCCACCCTGAGTCCACCAACACCACCACTTCTTTGTCATCTAAGGTGATAGATCATTCTGACATGACAATAGGATCAATCAATCAGAAAAACAAGTAGGAACGGCAAAACAGAGCAAGAAATGAGCAGAGGAGGCACATACAGAGGGCAGCAGGTAGACATGCAGCAGACGGTAGCGAACTGCGGGCAAGCTAGACAGGTAGACAGGAGAACTGTCGCAGGGGGTGCTGGCACGAGGGAACACCATCTATATCACTTGGATTTGCCTTTACATTCAGTACCATATTTCACTCATCACACACTGAGTCGGCTCCTTTGTTCTGACCCGTCTCACCTTTGCAAGCCCTGGTATAATGACCCTTCTTGCCACTTTTCCTACATATGGAGTTCGTCGGGTAGCTTTGGTGGCTATTTGCAATATGCCCTGGGTTCGCACAGTGAAATCATTTAAATCTAGTGTTCTTGCTGTCACTATTACGCAACAAGTGTTTCCCCTCTGGTTTAGCTTTAGAAACCAAATCAACCTGACTTGACCTATTACTGGTTGACTCTGCTGCCTGACTGGTGAGTGCAGAAAATGGAAAATCACGCATCTCCCGCACCCAGGAACTGGTACTCTGCACATCTTCCACTAAAGTAATTGCTTCTCTAAGTTCAGGATTTTTCATCAATAACTTTTCTTGGACTCACTCATTATTTTTCACCAACTGATCTCGAATCAAGGAGTAGGCCAGAAGATCAAAATCGCAAGTGCGGACCAGGGTCCTTAAGCATGCAACAGAGTTCCCCACGCTGTCATTCTTTCCTTGCACCCTCATAAAAAAAGTTGTGACGCTCAAAAGCAACATTAATCATATCTTCAAAATGTTTCTCTAACATAAATACATATCATATACATCTCTAGCATCACCCTCTGTATTTTCTACAGGCATTGTCTCTAAGCTTTCATATATGGTCTGCCCATCCACACCCAAGTTGCGCAAAAGTACTACTTGTTTCCTTGCTGTCGAGAATTATTTTACCTCCAGCCGCTATTAGATAAGAGTTGAAAAGATTCTTGTATCTTTTCAAGGCAATAGATGTCCCACCTTTTCTGATTAAAAAAACACCTAGGGATGGAGGCAAATTGGCAGACGCCACCATTGCTTAAATGAGTGGTGTGACTCAGTAAAAAAATCGGTTGATGTACACCCAAGGTGTAAATACCAATGGCACCCAGAATGTTAACAGTACCTAGCAATCCAGACTTGAATTTCCTTCCAAAAACTCTGCACAGTATTCCAGATTTGCCACTTTACTGATATCGCATCACAGCGCCAATGTGTGTAAAGCGATTAATAATCACAACAGGAGTGTCGCTGTAAACACATGTGAAATCCAAAATGGCAGTCGTACGTTTGTTCGGTGCGCCCGATCCAAAATGGCACACCTGACTGCAATGATGCGTTGCCTCAAAATGGCTGCTGATGTAGCATGTCCAATAAAGCATGGCGTCACGGAACAGCAGTGTGACTACTAAAGATGGCATTTTGAAGTTTCCGAAGTCATCCCGACCTCAAATGGCCCTCGATATCCGCTCAACGTTGCTTCAGTTGTTGCCGTGGCAAATCGATGGGATGCGTCTTTCCCTACATCTAAATGACTTCACAGAGCTGCACACTTAATCAAATGAGGACTGTTAGAAAACCGATGGCATGTCGCTTCTACAATGTTACCATAGAAATGCTTGGTGGCACTAAGGCCTGCATGTTGTGCCTGTTCAAAAGCCAGCCGTGCCAGTATCCAAATGCCAACCGTGTAGACACACCACTCTGCCAGCAATGCCTTGCAGTTCAGAGAAACTGCCTCTTGAGAAGTACCGTACAGGCCTGCTGGTCCACACAGGTCATGTACAGATCAGGATGCTGATGACATGGGTGCAGGAGAGGTTGATGAGCAGCATGCCTGTCTCCTCCGAGGCAACTCGTCGCTAATTGTTAAGTTGTGTGGATAATAAAAAGCCACCACACCAAGTAAGTTCTAGCAGATATATTGGATAAGATCACATCAACCAACGGGAACAGTTGCTTTCTCTGTGTCCACCTCCAACTAGATTTCCACTCCCCACCACAATCTCTAATCGAGTATTCAATTCTAGAAGGTTGAATCACATTCCAACCTGATTGGCATAGAAGAGCATAGCAGTGTTCTTAAGTAATCGACACCAGGAGAATCTGACAGCTGCCTCAGTGTCACCATTTAAATTATGATGCTGGAAGCTTTTAGATGCCCCAGACTTCCTTTTTGCTCATTTCTTAGCAGGATGAGGTGACAGGCTTGCCTGCCAGCTATCAAGTGTTAAGTTCCCAATTGTGAATATAACACTGGAGCAGCTGCCAAATGTGCAGTTCCTCCTTCTCCCAGATGCTTTTGCAGGAGATGAATGACCAGGGTTGATGACAGCTTTTCTAGTGTCAATTTTTCTATTCCGATCAGGACTCCAGGGCAGCTATCAGCAGACTCGAGCCTCCATCTGACACATGCTCGTGCAGGAGAAGGAAAACCAGGGCAGCTGAAAGCTGTCCCAGTGTAATGTTAACAATTGCGATCATCATTCTATGGCAATTGTTAATTGCCCTCATATTACTTCCTGTGCAACTCCTTCCAGGAACTTAGGGGAACATATGTGCCACTTTTCCTTTGGAGGGGCGATGGCCGAGGGTTGGGGATGGGGTGGCAACACCCACCAAACCCTGGCTTTTGAAGAAGGTACACCTGTATTCAATATGTTGTTGTCTGTGGACACATTGAAGTGTGACAAACTGCAGAACAATTGTAGTATGGGTGTTGAATCACTGTATTTCTGCAGTGGTAATGCTGTTAACTATGTGTAATCTCTCCCGGTAATCATGAACCATGAGAGAGATTTAAATGAAAAAATTCTATTTTCCTTTATAGTGCTTACACTCTGCATTAGAGATTAGTGCAAATTCTGCTACATTTTCACTGTAACAATTGCTATTCATTACTGCCTTGAGCCATTGATATTTATTATCACTAGGCCTGGGCGAAATGTCAATTACACAAGTGTAAAGCGCCTTATTTTTCAGAAATTCACATTACGGTTGTTATGCGAAACTCCCGAAATTGTGCTATTACGCCACTTTAAGTAATTTTGCACCATTCAATGTAACAATTTACTACAAATGGTCCAATTCATGGAAAAATCTACCGCAAATGCATGGGAACAATAGAACCCGAGGGGCTATTGTTCACAGTGCTCTTGTTTAAATTTATTGTTGTGACAGAAATTGACACAGGGATGTATTTTGAGCTAAAACATAGCACAAAATGATGGATTTATATTTTATGTAATCGCACATATTTTTAAGTAACATTATTATAATTTTGCGTAATTACGCAAAAGCAAATAGCATGAATTTTGCACATCCCTAAATATTACCAGTGGGTATTAATAATCATTACTGCCTAATGCAAGCGACGTTCATTTTTGCCTGGATCTAATATTGATGCTCATTACTGCCTGGGGCCATTGAGGATCATTTCTACTTTGAGTCTAGTTTGAGGTTTGTTTCTGCTTGGGGATATTAATGCTGATTGCTGCTCAAGGTAACTTATGCTCATAAATATCTGTGGCCACTGGTGTTCATTATGGCCCGGGTGCATTATTGATACTTGTTAATGCCTTAGGACATTGATGATCTTAACAGTCTGAGGCTATTGATGTTCTGCTGCCTGCTTGCTCATTGATGTTCATTACTGCATGGGGCACTGAACCACCATTACGGTTAGGAGCTATTGTTCATAATTATTGTCAGAGATATTTGAAGCTCATTGCTTTCTGAGGTCATTAATTACCACACATGTTGTACTAATCTTCCAGCAATTTCTGGCAGTAAATGTACTACTATACCCATATGGCATTGTGTTTCAATGAACTTTCAGTTTGGTGAGAATCAAAATCACAGAAGTTAAGCACTCACACATATAGTGTGGCATACTTAATCATAGTGCTCTGCATCTACCACTGGGAAGATCTGATTGAAGAATCTTTACTCCATCATCATATTTAGGGTCAGTCTGGTTCCTGAGTGCCCAGATTTCCCTGCATTCCAGGCTGCTGATCTAGGCTAGAGACCCTAGTGCTTGGGTCAAACAGGATCCTAAACAATCAATAATCAATATTTAAAAATGTGTGAGGGTGAATAAATATTTGTATTGGTCTATCTCTTTCACATTGTTAATAAGATGCAGAGGATCAATATTCAGACACTTATGAACATATGCTGTATACATGTTTTAGAGCCTACTATTTGCCATGCAGGTCAAGAACATTCTTTTGGACTATGAATGATTGATAGACACAATGTAAAATACTATATCAATATGTGGGCTTTCCATAGATTGGCTACACACATTCTTTCCTTTGTGCAATTTTCATTTGAAGAACTGTTTATAAGATGTCAAATTCTTTTTAACCATGGCAAGTATTACAGGGTTTCATGGATACCAGATATAGGGGCATACGCACAAGCCCCTATCACCACTGGAGCCTCACTTTTTTAATGCTTCGGTGGCCTAGCCCTATTTCCATATTTACAAGGTGGTGCTAAGCCACTTAACGTGGTTTAACACCACCTTGTACATATGCCCCTTTGCGCTCAATCCTTTGCGCCAATGGGGAGTGTATTGGGTGTTGCAGTTGGTGTTCCACCTCAACACCCATTGTTTTATGATGCTGCCCCAGATTTACAAGGCTGAGGCAGCGCAAAACATTAACACCAAGGAATACCTGGTCTTAGAATGGCGATATGAGGAGAAATTATTAACATTCTTCTCATTTTGTGCTCTTTCTGTGTGTGCTGCATTGTGCAGCACACATAAAAAGAGCAAATCAATGTTATTGTTTGTTTATGTGCAGGAAGGTGGCCCTTCCTGCACATAAACAATCATTCCTGCAGCGCAGGCACCCTTGCAACATGGTGGCAGGCTGCCTGCGCTGGGCAGCTTTTTTTGCACCAGAGCTCTGGGAAAAACAGGGGCGTGCCTTATTCTTGTGAATACCGTGCATACCCGCATTTAAATATTTGTTGTTGTTGTAAATATGCCCCATAGAGCGAAAATTCAGCAATTGACACATTCCTCTGGAGTGCATCTACTCACATCTCCTTCATTCACTGCAGTAGAAATAAGTGATGCCCATTTATGCATGGGGCTATTGAGGCTCATTACTTCCTGGGTTCATTGATGCACAATACTCCTTAGTGGAATTGATGTTCATTATTGTGCATGGCCATGGAAGTTCTGCCTTGGATCATTGAAGTTCATTGTCGCTTTGGGGTACTGAAACATATATCTGCCTGGGATCATTATGTTCATTACTGCCCTTGTCCACTTCTGGTCATTACTATCTGGAATCTTTAATGCTTGGAGTGCTACACAAACAAATGATGGACAGAATGCTGAATAAATCATACATTCACCCCCAGTCAAGAGATATGGGTTAAATCCATCATTATTGTGCTCACCATGCCACCCCAGTTTAGACACAGCCATATGCAAATCAGTCTTGACCCTGTGCCTCATGGGAACAGTCCAGACCGGACTGCCAAGCCAGGACCTCCCTGAACCGGAAACAAGCACCCTGGGACCGGTTTCTGGGTATTACCCTTCATCAGCCAGGCTTGCTTTAATCCAGTGGTACAGTGAGCAAGGGACCCACATCTGGGCATACCCAACCCACTTAGGGTGAAAAGTGCTACACAAAGCAGTTTGGGCTGGACTGTTCCCATTGGGCACAGGGTCAAGACTGATTTGCATATGGCTGGGTCCAAACTGGAATGGCATGGTGTGCAAAAAAACGATGGATTTAGGCCCAGATACTGGGGTGAATGTATGAAATTGTTCTGCATTCTGTCCATCAATTGATCTTTTTGCATTTCTTAATGCTTTGAGTCATTTTGACATTTTACTGACTGTGCTCAGTCATTTACTCCTGACAATATATTCACATTCAGTGCCGAATGGGGCTAATATTTATGGTTAATGTTGCTCTGGGCATTTGATGCTCAGAACTGACTGGCCAAACAACTGTTCCCTGGTCTTCGGTCAATGCCTGTGGGTTTGTGTTTTGCTATACTATACTCTGACCATTCATTAACTCTGCTTCCCATGATACAGCCTTCTCATGACTGTTGCATTTCGGAATATCATTGGCAAAAATATTATCCTGAATTGAAAGCTGAGTTAACAATATGACACTGTCTGATGGGACTGTTGCATCCCCCTAAGATAGGTAGCAAGATGCAATATAGATTTGCCCAGGTGGGACTGGTACTGGCCAAACGGCATATGGCCATCCACTGGGCTAGCCCAGCCCCTCCGACATGGGTTAAGTGGTGGGCCGATTTCTTGGATTGGGCAGTGGTGGAAGTGTGCAGACTCCAGAAAATGTATCTTGACAATGAAGTGAAACGAGACCTGGAGATCTGGGGTGTGAATGTGGCCGTCAATGTCCCTTGACTTAGCCATACCCTATTGGCCCCGGAGGGGCCCCCACATCCTGCATATGGGTTGAGTGCTTCGGGTGCTTGGATGTCTGTGCCTTGTCCTGTGGTCGTTGCCAAACAGCACGCTAAGGAACGTCCTTCGTCCTTTATTTTCAATCTGGGACATTTGCAAAGGGTTGGTGTGGGTGTTTGGTTCACATGCGATTGTGTGATCCCCCCCTTCTTCTGTCTGTACAGCGGAGAGATTGCTGAAGTTGTTCTCTTTTAAGTGAATCTAACAATGGGCACTGATTGTTTTGTGTATATCAAGTCAGTTGTTAACATGGTGGACAATGGCCAGAGCCTGTGGGAGTTTGTGATTCAGTAACTGCAGCATTTACCACATTAACTATGGATTGACTGCTCTTGCAACACAATTTGCTGCATAATTTATAATTTTCAACAAAAATGTTGTTTTATGTGCAAATGGATTAAAATGATACTGGCAAAGACTACAGAGGCAGCAAATAAAGCAGGGACTCCATTGCCCAGACTGCAGCAAGACCCCAGGCGGAGGTCCTTACAACCAGACTCAACTGCTGTCCCGCAAGCGCTATAAGGTGCATTCTTTTGTCCAGTTATGAGGGCCACGCCCAGGCAAACCCCGGGTCAAGTGCAGGACCATCCTGTGCCTATTAGCACCAGACAGAGCCAGGGCATGGCCATCCCTCTCTTTTTATTTCTCTGTGTGCCATTTTAGTCTGGAAAGTCTTTTTTTACTGCTTCTGGAAGCCCCTTATTTTGTTCACTCGACTTACCATTGTCTCTATTGACTTAAGTAAACAGTGTAAGTGCATTTGACTTCAGTGGAGATATAACTGAAAGTGCCTTGGTCACTAACTTCTTGGTTGTCCGAGTTCATTGCAACTGCTGGCATTTTAGTGCAACTATTGTTTTGGCGATTTATTCCTCAACTTATCTGTGACTTGAAGAAAGGGGGTACCGAATATCACACACACATTATATGAACGTAGTTTATCTGGTACGCCCCCTCTCAGCACCTTGAGACCCTAACGGGTGAGTAGTTGCGCTTTACCTTGATTCATTGATTGATTGGTAGCAATATCCTATCCGTCCTACCTGAACTATTGACCACTATGAGTCTATTCCCCATTCTCTCACTGAGTGAATTTTATTTCAACTTGAGCCCTTTATTGGCAGTGTCAGTTGCCCACCATAAAACAGCCCTAGGACTAAAGTGGCCGTGGTAACCTATATACCCAAACATCAATCACCCTCTGGTGAGACCGTCATAAGGGCGTTTGGTACCATAGCGCAGGGACATATGTAAGCAGCACGTCGCTGGCCCTACTGTTCTCTTATTGGGTTTCTCCGAAGCCCCCTATTGATGGCAGTCTTCGTTATTCCCTAATTTGACAGAATATTGTATGGTAATGCAGTTTCTTTCTTTATTTTTCTTTCTTTCTTCTTCTTCGTTTCTGACCAGGAAAAGTTATGTTGCTGGAAATTAATTTAGCTATTGATATAAACTTCAACCCTTTTTTCTTTTTCTTTCTTTCTTTCTTTTTCTTTTGTTCCTTTCTGGCTATGATCATGTAGGATATGTGGAATGCTATTTGTATACAGTACCACCTATTCATATAGTAGAGTAATATCAGATGGTATGTTAAGAACGGGTATATGGGACCTGGTTATCACTGTTCGTGGCCGACATTTCTCCCCATTCAAGAGGTATTTGTATCCTTAGCCTTGGCTTCAAACCATCACTAGAGGTCATAACTAGCTAACTCAAGAAAAACCAATGAGGAAAAGGAAAAGCAACGCGAAACACACGGGTGAGTCTATTAATAAAAAGGCCCCTGACTCGTCCCCTAAAATCAGAACTCTGAGAGAAATAGATGACCTCAATTAAGACGTAGTGAAAATGTAATGCTCCGACATACCAAGCGAACCATGCATTAAACCTAAAGATGGTAAAATTGCCCCCTCATTTAGCAGAAAGGGGCACAAAAATAAGTCCGTAACCTCCTGTGAATCCTAAAGTTCGTTAGACCAGACACCAGTACCGGTCGACGTCCCAGGCTTATGAACCCAAGTACAAGAGTCAACTAATTCCCCTATCCCCCTTGGAACCTATAATTCATTGCTCAAATTGATTTTTTGCCCTTGACTACATGTGATCAACATATAAATGAGTCCCGCGCGAGATCAGTTACCAACATCCAGCCTGTAGATCCAGACGATGCTGGACCTCAGATAAAAGACCTCTGGGAAATTATAAACATTATGAGGTGGAATTCACAGATCTGAGATTAAAATTTGGACTCTTAAGGGAGTCAAATCCAATTGGTTTGGTGAAGGTGGGACATCACTCGGGTCGTGGGTGCCTAACGCTAGGGGGTCAATGCACAATATGACTGTAAACCGACAAGGCTTTAAAATCCAAGGCAAAGAGAATAACCATAGAATTCTGCTTACTCTACCAGGAACCAAAGATAGATGTTTCCAACACACCTCCCTGGCCAAAATCGAGAAGTGATTACACTGATAAAAGCTGACTTGCAAGTTTCCCATCAGGTTCCTTTTCAAACAAAACTCTTTAGAAGGAACAACCCATTGTCCTTTATAGAATGCCCTACTGCCTGCCCAAGGCCTGCTTTAGTTGGGAATTACAGCTCTAACATTTCTTATTTATCTACACCACACTTACGGACCCCCCTCCAGAAGAAGGCCAAAACATGGCCAATTTTAGCCATGTCAGGACTATCTTTATGACTGGATTGTCCAGGCTGCAGGAACATGCTAGGAAGGATGGGGCCTCTCCAACCAATAAAATTGTACATTGGATCAGAGATTTCAGGAAAGGCCAAAGTGTCATCCACTCAGGCATTGCTCGGACTATGCAACTTCCTTCTGTAGGCAACAACTTGGATTGCATTATGTTGCAATTTGCACAAGAGTCAATTGCAAATGGCTTGTTGGCACTAGAGGCACACACCCTTCCTCCACCTAACTCAAGGATTCAGTTCAAGCCTCATGTTCCATCTGTTCAGAAGTCCATTGGGCCTCAGCCCACACTTTCCTCAACCCCAGAATTTTGACTGGAGGCACCAAGGAACCCTATTCCCTTGAATACAACCATGCAGAGTTCCTTTTGGGATCCTAATGCCATTTCCACAAAACATTTGTCGAACATTCGTGACCCGCCCCAGTATTCCTATCCTGTTATAACAGAGTCCCCTTTCCAAAAGCCGGGGAATCGATTGACTTGGGAGGTATGATCACCCATCACAGTCCTGTCTATACCTCTAAACAAGCCTAGCACCGTATCCTTAATTTTTCAAGAGCACAAACAGACTGGAGGGCCTACATTGAAGATTCCAGGGATGTCATCGTCTTTCAAGAAACTTGGGAACTAGTGCCATCTTATAAGAATGGTTTTAAAACATTTTTTGTCCTGGCCTGAAGATCCCCGGCGGGTAGGCAATCAGGTAGATGAACCCTATGGCTTAGTATTTCCTTGAACTACGAACGTGACACAACTAGCTGTGATTTGCCTGATGTGCTTGGGCTTGAGGTTACATTTTGGAGAGGGAAAATCCTTTTCTTATACAACATCCCTAATAGAAGTACTACAAAAACATCTTAGTCCCCAGTGTTAAACCAACTGAGAAATTGCTCACCAAAGACTGGCAAAGAAGCCGCCATTATAGTGGGCAGTGTTTTTAACCTAGCTTTTGAGCCCTCAGCCCTTCTTAAGGACATTGCTGGTGAAGAATACCAATTTCTGATCATCCCATAACTACCAGGCTGGTGCATACCATCC
This sequence comes from Triturus cristatus, assembly GCF_964204655.1. NCBI lineage: Eukaryota > Metazoa > Chordata > Amphibia > Caudata > Salamandridae > Triturus > Triturus cristatus. The sequence goes on from NC_140585.1 coordinate 647,952,126, forward strand.
TTGACCAAGGTGGCTTTGCAAATGATAGATCTTTATTTATGCTGCCACATGAGAGCCTTCAACGGTCAGTCATCTTTGGACTTAGTGAGGCGCCCTACTTTTAGAAGGCTCAAGTATGCCACATAGATCTTAGATTTATACTCCTGGGATAATCTTGTTGAGATGAAGGTCTAACAACAGTTTGAGAGTGATCCCTTCCCCTTGAATCTTACCCTGCAGATCAATCCTGAACACACAATGTGTGTCTGCGATGCCCTGGATAGGACTTATCCATTACTAACAACAGAAGGAATCTAAGATGCAAGCATGTTGTAGACAATTATGGTAACATTGCCCAATTGTACCACTGCCTGGATTCAACTTTGTGTGTCTTTGCTGACCTTGTTTCATCACAACATCCTGTCATGGATCTTCATACCAAGTGCTTGAAGTCTTGAAAACCTCCTTCTTTAGCAAACCTTCCACTACTAGAACTAGGGTGCACCCAGCCAACTCTACATGGTATATTAAGGCGTGCCGGAAATCGAAGAGTTCCCTTATTAGTGCAATTAAAGGTGGCTCCTGAAGGGAAATTCAGACTGCTGGGGCAAATTATAAAGAAGTTTTAAAGAAGGTCAGAACAACTAACTGGTAGGGCATCTTGAGTGCTGTCCGATCTGGTAACCAGGCAGCTTTTTGGCATATGTTTGGCCATGGTGCAAAAACATGTGCAATGAGACCCGAAAGTAAAATTCTTCCTCAAGATTGGACCCCTCACTTTCAAACCTTACACAGTAGCAGTATCTCTAGTCCTGACTCTGTTACCACTCTGCCTCATGAGAAGATTGATCCTAACTTTCCAGCACCAACTTCTCTATCTGAACCTGAGCTGAGTAATGACCCAGGTTGTTGTCTTTTTCCGTAGTGAAAACTGGATGTTCTATCAGCTGGCAGGAAGTGGGCAAGGCTCCTGGATCGGACAAGATCCCTGCGGATCTTTATAAATCAGAGATATTTGGGCTCCCTATTTAAACTATGAGCCAATGTTATCATGGCGGGGGCCAAAATCCCTGCTACCTGGAAAGGAACAGAGATAGTGCCTATATACAAGAAGGGCCTAAAATCTGGCCCGGCCAATTATATAAATCCTAGGCCGCCTGTTATTGTGGATTGAAGACAACAAAATAATTTACCAATTTCCAAGTAGGGTTCCACTTTAAGACAAATACAGTGCACCAAGTCTTCAGATTCCAACTTATAAGATGAAAAGTGGTAGATATCAAGAAGGGTAACCTCTATGTTGCATTCCCCGACCGAAAGGCAGGTTTTGTTATGGTCCCCAGAGCAAAGTTCTGATGTACCTTAAGTGAACTAAGGTTCCCATCTCTCCTGCTGGATATTATAGTGCAACTTCACACAGGCAACTATGCCCAAATCAGATGGGGACTAAATGGGGAATTAACCGACAGAATAAAGGTCGCCAAGTGAGTTTGGCAAGGGTGCCTTCTGGCCGCAACGCTTTTCCTTCTCTATATAAATGGTTGTGTAGACTAGACATTCTTTTGGATTGCGAAAATGACTCTCTAGTTTTAAGTGGCATGAAAACACCAGCCCTACTGTTCGCAGACAACATCATGTCAGTCTCGAAAACACCAAGAGGAATAGAAACCCTGCTTGCTAGGTTTAAATTGTTCTGCACTAATTTTGGCTTAGACACCAACACCAGCAAAACGAAGTTTATGGCCATCACTCTACAGGCGCTTTAGAAGGTCAATAAGGTTGGAGGGTGAGGAATTAGAGAGAGTCGCAGATTCGGACCATATAGGAATTTGCGTATCTACTTATAACTCCTGGGACAGTTAGATCGCTAAGAACATGCTTATATTAAAAGACATGGAAGCTGCTATTCTGGGATTTTCAAAGAACACTTCCCTTCATCCTGTCTCCCCTCTCTTAGAAGTTTGGAGAGCACAACCTGTGGCAGCAGCAATATATGAGGCTGAGCTATGGGGATACAGTAGTATTGACTCATTAAGCGTCACAGAGAATAAGTTCCTGAGGTCAGCATTCAAACTCCCTCAAAATACCCCACTTTAGCTCCTTTTTAACAGGCAGTCGATGTTGTATTAATATGATGAAACGTTATCTAATGACACACATGTCAATATTTTTGTATAGTCTAATGTATCTATTGCACTATAGACACCTTAGGTCCTTCTAAAACAGGCAGGTGACGTTGCATTTGGTCTTTTTATGCCAAAACACTATCAGCAGCCTTATTTTCGGCTATACCTTGAAGTTTTACTCGGATTTACATTTTAATGCACAACTGGCACTTTAGTCATTGTTTGTTCAATGATGAAATGATACTGTATCTGGTATCTAATGTCTTTCCTTGTCCAAGGCCATTCTGGATTTTATTCCGACTGTGTACTTTTCTTGTTGACTTTTTATGCTGTATTTTGCTATTATGAAGTGCATTATTATCGGATATCTATATTGCGTTATATGGATGAATCTGTAAATGTTTGATGGATCTAAAAAAATAAAATGAATACCCCATTTACCTTCATGCTAGACCTGGGTATACAATCCATTGTCTCGAAAGAAAAACTTAAGCCAGTCATGTTTTGGCTGAGAATTTGGTCAACCATTAAGCTAATACCCTTTAGAGTGTGCCTTAGAGACATCCTGGACTGCTGAGGGGGAGTTGAGAAGCTTGCATGGTTAAGATACATAAAGCAGATGCTAACCTCCCTGGGCTTGCCAGAGCTCTGGACTAATCCAGCCTCCATCTCTCGCTGACCTGTCAAGGCGGTCACGACCCTTTATTGGGATTACGAGGAGAGGAAACTGTTTCACACAGCTAACCTAGACTCACTAACAGATAGAACTTAAACTAACCTCCATGTTCGAGCAACATATGGACAATATTGATCCGCCCTTTACCAAAGCCCCTACATAAAATTCAGGCTTGGTACCTTACCACTAACAACCTTTATTGCTAAATAGAAAAGCCCAATGAAAGGGATTAAATTATGCAGAGTGCGCAACAAAGCGGAAGACACTGAAGAGCATTTCTTATTCTTCTGCTTGAGGTACTCTAGACAGCTTAAATGTTGGATTGCTCTTCTGTGTTATACCCCAGGAACTCACCAGCATCAAGTGGCACTAAGAATTTGCAGATCGAATACCTACCCTATATAGTATTCTGTATAGCTAAATACCTAGAGTGTATCTGGCCCATTTGAGACAAGATTTTATTCTCACTTCCTACCTCGGAACCACCATGATTGATGTTCTTAAACATGCTGAGTGTAGACAAAAGTAGATGAGTCTACTCTTCGCTGTAGCAACGGTATCACTATTTCTCTACCAATTTTAACAGTGCTTCCTATTAACGTTCCCGCTCTGAGGTTGCACTATGACCTAGGGCAAGGAGGATCTGACATTTCTTCTTTTTTAATATATTTTATCCCAAGGTGTCTATTTTTATGATTTTATTATTGTTTGTATGATTGTTCTTATCAAAGCACTTTATCATGTGCTATTTGTGTACTCTTATTGAATGTATGGAAACCTTTATTCGTTTTATATATAAATTAATACGTTTTTTGGCGTAAACTATGAATTTCTAGCGCTTGGCATATTGTGATTATGTTCAGGTTGAAATTACATATGTATACGTATAGATTGAAATTGCTAATTGTTTATATTTGTGATTTTAAGGACTTTGACCAAAATAAAGTGTTTTTGATGATGAGGATGATGATGATACTGGCAAAAATGTGCAGCATAATGCCACCTAATTTGGCTTTTCTTGCCGCATAATTTATACATACTCACTATTTAAGTGACCTTTTATGTTCCAAAGCAAAACCTAAAAAGCACTGGAATTTACCTGTTGTAATAGGCAACCCTAGCTTGTATTGCTGATGATCATCACGGATGACATATAAATTGATATTCATCAATGACATCATTGACAAAAACTCAAATGACAAAATCGATGACATCACATACCACATACCTGTCTCTTAACTTCTAGAAGTCTGATAAGGTTTTATGCTGTAGTCTAAGGGAGTCACAGAACCTAGTGCACAAAATGCCCAGGTCACTCCAGTCTGTAAAAGCGGAAGACTTGGTTGCTGTTGGTTAATAAGTGTTCCCCAATAGACGGGACCAGTAGACATGATCAATGGGCCATAGGGGATGCTACTGCGTGCTGTAATTGCAGATGTGGATCTTCTGCTAAGGTACCAGGAAGCCAGAGATATAACCAAGTGGGATGGCCCCGCCACAGCTCTTCCTGGCACTGACGGGAGCAGGACGGGTCCGCCCTTCACAAGGGCTTTGCCCATGTGCGTCTCCAGCTATTAGACCTCTCACAGCGCTTTATAGCACAGTCAGCCGTGTGCAGATGATGGTGTGGGCTGCCTTCTGGCCCCCGTGAACACTAGGACACGAAGTCCCTGCTGCTGGCTTCTCCCTGTTTTTTTTCTGCGCTGCAGAACCTCACTCTGTGCTGTATAGCGCAGTCAGTCAGATGCAGATTATCTTGTGGGCCACCTTCTGGCCCCTGTGAACACTGGCACACAGAGTCCCTGTTGCTGGAATCTCCCTGTTTTTTTCATTACTAGTTTTAATTTGTTTCAGACGTATATGGAGTTTTGGACTCTTAACATACTTGATATTTATGATAGTTAATTCCATTTTGCACAAGTTCCTATTATATTACTCTTATTTACATATCAGTTCGTAATGCCTCAAGCTGAGAAGCATTTTAAGATTGAAAAAATGTATATAATTTTATTGTTCTCTGTCCTCTATGGTGAATTACATTGTCATTTTAATGCTGTTTAGTTAATTAAATAAACGATGTTTGACTTACGACTGGAACATGAAGAAGGCAATACTTTGTTTCAATTTGAGGAAATGGAAACATTCCCACTTATTAACTGCATTTTTCTGAGGATGGAAGCACAAGGTGGAATAAATGATTACTGTACACTTGGTACGGGGAAATGGTCATGGCCAAAGGTTGAAGGACATGTAAGATTGGTCGGGGTAGACCCCTGTTAAGAATGGTCAAAGTATTTTCCATTTTTATGTATTAGAAAGTATACTGAGGTTGCTAATCATCGAGGTTGGGTTTCAAACCCACTCTATACAGTGTGATTGATCCAAGTAATATCAGGCTATAACTAGAGTTCCTGGCTGTGGAAGGTGACAATGCCTGCCAACGGTCTTCAGAGCCACGGGTAAGGCAGCCTATATTGAGCAAGGGAATCGCTTTAAGGAATATGTGACAACAAGCGTTCCTTCCTACCCGGACAGAGCTCATGGGGCCATAATTAGAGAAATATTGTGTATCAATCTAAAGAAAGTATGCACAAAGTAGGTCTCTAGTAAGGGAATACATACCAAGTAGGTATCATAAGTGCATGTCTCAGTGTTTTTCTATATACAACTACAAGTCATTTAGTAAGACCATCAAGTCATATAGAGGTGGTTAATGGGATTATATCCATTGGTCCTGATGAAAAGCCTTAGGGGAAAGCTTGAAACATGTTGACCAGGGGACAGGCACCCATTACCGTGTAAGTCTCTCACCCCCTTTTTAATAATACCAGCTAGAGGACCTAAAAAAATTATTCACTACAAATAGCCAGGTATTTTTTAACTTTACAAATCTACTTGACGTTCCCACTCCCTTGCCTCATAATCATACACCCAACAAAGTGCTCCCACGTCTTCGTTGTTCATAACACGCCCCATCCCGCAGCGGGGCGGTAAGAACCTGATGATGAAGCATGCCACCATGGGTCACTTTGGTGTGTGTGGGTTATTTTAAGAAAACTAATCGTTTTCTGGAAGAACTTTGAGGATTACAACAATAGGACGGTCTAATAAAAACAAGTGGACTCTTTTTGGTTATTTACACATGACAAGAGGACGAGTCCCCTTTGTACATCTCTTTCCCCCCCCTTTGTTTACATGTAATGCCTGCCAATGACCATATGTATAATTTAAAAAGTGAACATGTCTGGAAAACCCAGGAAGGATTGTAATTTACTTTGATTTAAATTCTCTAAGATGGATATGTTGGCATTTATGAAATAGAAAGAAGGGCTTCAATTTATTTGGGTCCTAGAATGTCCCTGTGGTGTTGGAACTGGGTGACTAAAAAGATCCACTGTGTTACACACTCTATAGTAGCCATGTACATAAAAGTAAGAAATTTGATCTTTCTGTGTAACTTTTCTTTAATGCCCATGTGAGTGGACAGTTTTGCTCTTCACAGCCAAATGTAGAACTCCCCTTCAACCAAAGTGTTTTTATTGCAATAGACATGTAATTGTTTATTAAAATGTATAATTTCTAGTTTTCAGACAATGATTTAGCAATTAATTGCATAGCCTCTAGTCACAACATGTTTTTTATTAGCAAGAGGGTGACCCTTACCTGCTTATGAGTTTAGTTATTTGCCTTTTGTTATTTGAATTACATTTTGTGGCCCATACTTACTCAAGGAAATGTTGGTTAAGCATTTATAAGAGCTGTGAACAATATGGTCAACGTCTGAAGGTCGAGAAGGCTGAGACCTCCCTAGATTTTGATGATTTTGTTAAGTCTTTGATGGTGAATGTTTTTAATTTTTCTCATGGCCCTGTGTGGTCTACACTGTGTGCTTAGATTATTAAAGTAGGTGTTTGATGAGAATAGTGCGGAGATGTGTAGAATTCATTATATAACCAATAATGGGTCAGACCAACAGTGCTCTACTTGTAATAGTTAAGTAGTTTTCAAATGTAAGGGAAATCCAACCAAGAGAATGGAAAGCTATATCAAAGGAGCTATCTATAATCATTCCAAAAAGGACAGTATCACTGTGGAATTGCATTTTGAACTTAATTGTCAGCAAATCTACTTATTCTGAGATATTAGGTAAAGTTGTTTGGGAGAAAAAGTTGAGTTGCAGTGCAAACATTAGGTGTTCCAATCAATGGGTACCATATATAGCACATGGGACAGTAAATTAAAACATAAAAGAGTTGTTATCGTGCAGATTTCATGTAACAACTATGATTTCATAAGAACAGATTCATCAGATTGAGATGCTAATGTTAATTTTGCGATCTATTAATATTACTCTTGAAATAAGGCATAGATATTTGAGTCCCGAAAAATATTGAGTAAGGCAGTTCCTTCTCCTCATTTAGTGGTAGGGAAGAAACCTGGATTTCAATGGCGGATAACAGCTTGCTCTGCCACTGGAAACACTTGACTTAGCAGGCCATACACTTCAGAGACACGGGGTCACAGTGATGAATGCCCCACCCTAGAACAGGATGGGGAGTTCATCACTGATTTTTCCTGTTTGGTACATGCGGGACATTCTTTTGTTGATCTGTAGAAAAATAAAACCTCAATATGCGTGGTCTATTTACATAACAAAAGAGAATGTGGTTCAGGGAAAAAGAATAGGCGGCCCACCTAGCATTCAATTTTGCCAAAAATGCATCTGCCACACTTTCTGCAAAATAAACCCTAAATGACAGGAAGGAGAAAATCTTCAAGTTATAATAACCACCTGCTCTATGTCATCAAGAAAACTGTATTTACCTCCTACAAAAAAATAATTTCAGATGTTTTGGTCTAATTAATTAAATGGAAGCAAAACAAGACTGCAACAAACACCGTGCATTAAGTTATCACACAAATGTCCAGAACAGAAAACTCTGTTTGCAATAACATGGAGGGTGGTGGCTACCCTGCTTCAAATGCAATGAGCCGCCATCTAACTGGAAGAGGATTTCGAGTCCTTCCTCTTGAGGCATATCAAGATATCCACAAAGGTCAAAATAAAGCTCTATGTCATGAAAAGGATAATAGGCAAATGGCGCAACAATGAAAAAATGCATGCATAAAAAATTTACAAATATACTACAATTAAGAGAAAATTCTCTGAGGTCCAACGAAACTGGTACAAAAATATACACTAACATTAAAGTTAAAAATATCAGAGCACCATCCCTTATCTGACTGCAACAATCAGGATTAGAAACAATGAACTGAGATACAATAAAGTTAGAGTTACTGTGAGGTGCAAAATTACATCTATCAGATGATTAGTGTTGAAATTAAATATATTAGACCATGTGACACACATAACAGTAGTGTATTCTGTTTTGTATGTACTCTTATTTCGTCCTTGAGGTGGGGCCTAACTGCTTGTTTGTTAGCTCAATAATTCAATAGGGATTGCATATATTTACATATATTTGACTGAAGTTGCTGATGCCATAATTACAGATCCTTGAAATCCTGTAAATTGCCACAGTGTAAATGTTATTTTCAACATTAAATCCTTCAAAAGATGCAGGGGGATCAATTGCCGAGTTAACGGCACTTTATCGCAGCCAAAGTTGCGATAAATTTATCGCCCCATTCACGAGCTGGTGTGAACAGCTCACAGCACCAGTTTACTCGCGATAGCAGCAGCAAAAAACATTGCCACAGAAGACCCTCGCAACTATTGCCAATGAGATGCAGAGTAGGTGTACCCGTGCCAAAAGCCGCGACAACACCACTCCACAACATTCACAACGACCAGCCAGAACTGCTATAAGAACACAAAACAGGCGATAAGGCACGCTAGAAGCAGGAAAATAACACCTGCTCTGATCCTGGTGCAAAGTCGGACCATAGTGTTAAATGGTAGCGGCAGTTTCAGTCGATAATCTTTCAAGTATTTGCCCGGCGGTAATCGCCTCTCATACCACTCGATAATTTACCAATAAAAGAGGCAGGCGCCGGAGACTGGAAGGCAGGAAACAAAGTTTTATTCCGTCGGAGCAGAACACATCAGATCAGACAGCAAGGTATCGTCACGAGGTGCTCTAACTGCATCTCTGAGACCTGGTCTCTTATACACTGGTTTATTGCTTTATTACACATAGTATATTCTTGAGATTCCCTTGATGTGCGGGGAAATATCCCCTGAAGCTCCGGCTCAGATCCGATCCCACACATGGTTACAGTAGAGGTTCCCACCCTACCCGCAGTGGGAGATGGCTATCGTGCAGCAGGGAATTCCGCTAATTCCCGGGGGTGTGTGCAACCGGCCGGGTCTCAGGGGGTAGGGGCTTTGATTCTACTGTAATCCCTTTGATGTGGGGTGTTTCCCTTACAGTAGGGGCAGTAAACTGCATCCGCAGGGCTAGGTGATGGCCTGGGACCAGTTCAGACAATGGGGCGCAGAGGAAGGGGTTTATCAAAGGAGAGGCATGACCATGTATGGGTTGTCGGTTGGAAGTGGTTCCGTAGCAGGGTCGCGCAGAAGGAGAGGGTTTATGGCCTGTATGAGAGAGCTGGGGTGGCCGGCGCGCGGGGGATGCTTGCAGCGCCAAGGGAAAACGCTGGCGGTCGAGAGTGAGCGGGGAGAGAGCGGGGTGCCTAAAATGGCGGCTGTGCAGTCGCTGCGCGTGGTGCTGGGGAGGGGCAAGATGGCGCAGATAATGTTCAGTTTGCGAGCTAAATTTCCACAGTCCTCCCTTTTAACATATCTCGCCAGCTTGTCCGGCCAATATTCGCCTTTGTTAGCCTTTCAGTTACAGTATCGTCAATGTTCGTCACACATTTAAAGATACAGAGTCTTTAGGGTAGGCAGGAGTAATCTGACACATTTGTACATTGTCTCATACAGTTTGATGAAGCAGGCGAGGAGGAAGTACATTCAAAGTTGCAGTATAGTTGTGTACATGGCTGGTGTTGTATGAATGTTACTATACAAAGTTACATTTCTTAACTTCTCAGTGTACAGTCGGAAGTGATTGATGCAACATCATGAAAACTTGATAAGAAGATAGTTAATATAATAAGGTGGTTGGGAGAGGATTTTCAACTTTGACATGGGTTCTTCTTTCCAGTGTCCTTGTTTATAAAGAGCTATCACTGGTAAGCTCTCATTGTTGTTCTTCTTTCGTTGGCACTGTTGAGCACCGGCGGTGGAACTAAGGTCCAGTTCAAATCCGATTTCTTCACGTGGCAGGGTGTGACCACTCACTGTTCTTTGATCATAGTCCTGTTCCTTAACACAGTTCACCACAGGTACCTTTGAGACAGGGTGCCGGCCTTTTGTTCCTCGGTAGTAGGTCAAAGTCATAGTCCAAATGAAAGAGGAAGAGAGAATGGGGTGGCATGGGATCAGATCAAAAATGCGGACCAAGGAGAGCAGAATCTTTTCGGCACTGGGCCCATCAATCGGGCCCGACGGGTTAAGACTTCAGGCACGCTGGTCAGTGAGCAGGGGCCTCGATGTAGCCCTTCGCGCTCATCGTTCTGATAATGGTGCCTCGTCTCACACTCTTGTTGCTTCGTCGCTTCCCCCTTGGTCGATGTCATAGATGTTTTATGATCCGCAGCCAGACTGTGCGTCACATCCGACCCCTCTCTTCCGATGTCTGCAGGTTATCCTTGAATAGGTTATAAGAAACGAAAGTCTTAGAGATCTTGGCAGGGAAGACATTTACATACTTCATTCTCTCTCCCAACCACTGAGTAGTTGCGGAAATGCTCTTATCTGTTACTATATGATTGGTGTCTATTAACTCTGATGTTAATGTGCGTGTTACTAATCTATTAATTGCTGCTGTGGTGCAGGGTTCTGTGGGTGTCCCTGTCCATCGTCTGGCCTTCTAGGTGTCAGTTTCTGCGCCCTATAATGCAAGGTTTGGTAATACCCGTAAGTGCGAGGTGCTATGGTCATGCGTTTACGAGTATCCTTTTCATACAGTAGGTGACCCTTTATCAGTTTAAAACAGGGGCCATCAGCTGTTTTGTTCGGGATACTCTGAGACGGCTAGTATAGGGCTGGAGTTATCTTTGGGAGAACAGGGTGCTTTAGACATTCTATTTCGGGCTAATTGGTCAGGGGTAATTCTGGGTGGTGGAGATGGTGTCCTTTAAGAACAAAAACCACTGACATATAGTCCCCGTGTTGTGGGTCAGATTGGGAGACATCAGTCGTCTTACCTGTCCTTTCCTTCTCAGCCGATTAGGCTTAATGTTTGTAAAAAGGAGAGGTAGTAACGTGGTAAAGTATGGTCGTTTTTGTTTCTGTCAATTTGTTCGAACACCACTGTGTTCAGGCCAATTATACACTTACCAAAGGGGTGTATGTCGTTAATTTATTCAAGAAGAAAAGAGGGCAAGAGAGAGCCTTTTGCGAGGGAGGGGGAGAGGGAGAGAGAGAGAGAGAGAGAGAGAGAGAGAGAGAGAGAGAGAGAGAGAGAGAGAGAGAGAGAGAGAGAGAGAGAGACGTGTGCATCAAGTAGGCTAATTTGGCATACATACGACACAAAACGAGAGAGAGAGAGAGATGGGTAAGATAATAGGCCACTTGGTGCACACACAACATGGAGTAGCATGGGTCTGTTCCATGTAAGAAAACACAAGCGGGGAAAAGACATAAATTCGGTGATCATGTACACACAAATGCCGGATAGGGTATGACAGTACATGCAACAAGACGGAGACTCAGGGTTGCGTCGAGCACGGGGACCTCTCCTTTCCTGTCCTCTATTCCTATGCATGCTGCGTACCTTTAGTATTTTGTAGTTTATCTTATGGGTTGTCTGACCCTTTTATTCTCCTCCCTTTGATCGGTGGACGCACACTTCAATCATACAATGACGCTCTCTTCAAGTGATCCGAACATGAAATGCATACACATTCATATCGTATAATCGTAGTACACACGCACAATCATATCATACAGTTTTTCATGTTCTCAATGGTGGTCTGTAATTTTACACACTATCTCACAACGTTTGTCTATGTTTTCCCTGATATTGAACTTGGTGCGGTCCATGTCCACTCCACTCTTCAGTCGGAACTTCGTCGTGACCTATAGAGGGGAAATAAGAGGGGAGGGGAGGTGCAGTATTCAAAATACCCCAGCGCGCGCAGACACGAAAGGTTCTACTTACCATGTACCAGGCTAGTCGCAGGGGTGGGTAATACCACGGACCCATTATTCTTTAGTTCGAGGCAAAGATGCTCTAGTTCATTCATCTCCTAAATTCGCGTTCCCTGGTCGTGCATGTATTTCTCAATTGGTCGTGTATTATGGTGCAGGATATCATACCTTGCATGCGACATATACCTTAAGTTATAGTTCATTATTGATTTGACAATTCTTGGAAAAAGGGCAGGCGGGATGGGTACAAATTCCGTTAAACAAAAAGATTTTTAGGCAAATTGTGTCTGTATTATCTGTATGCTTTCGTTTAGGAGTAACAATCATTTATTCAAAAGAAAAACCTTCAACAACCTAGATGATTAGTCATGACACTGATTTCGTAATTCCTTTTTAAGAAGCCCTTTATTTAAAACAATGTCAGTATGGAAATACGGGCCTACAGCCGCTATAGACCGGCCACGGTGTGAGAGGCGTCGAGCAACATGAGCAACACTAGATTAACATAAAAATCGGTTCCCCCCTTTCCCCCACCATCATGCGTGAAAGCATCGCATACATATATATATATATGTCTTTTTAACACAAATGTCACGTGGCTGGAACGCCACAAGGAGTTATAGGCCACTCCTACATCAGCGCCATCTTGGGGCGGGGTCGGGCCAGTGCACAGTCTAAGTCTTTCCATGAATTAGCAGTTGAACCAGAATTCCTTTCGGTAGTTCGAGAACTTTCGTTAGCGTCAACTTTGCGTCAGCATGGCGTCACTGCAACCTTGTAGCAAAGCCACGGTTTGTTCTTAGGGCGGGGCAGCAGGCGGGTTCTTCCGCCGACGCTTTACTTTCTCACTGCACCAAGCGGAGGCAAGGCGGCTGCCGCCCGGGGGCAAAAGAGCAATGGCGGTGGTTTTGTCCTTACCGGAAGTCCGCAGGAGTCGAATGTCAAATGACTCCAACCAATTCTGCAAGGCTGAGGGGGGCGTTCTGTCAAGGGTGGGGCCCATGCCCTAGCAAACAAGCTTTTGAGTCCAGAAGTGTCTCACGGTGGGCCAGGCCTGGAACCGGAGGGGTCGACCGCCGGAGTTCAAGGGCAGCAGTAGCAGCAGCTCTTCGGTACAGTCACCGGAGAGGAGCCAGCAGCAGTAACAGCAGCAGTTCGGGTGGTGCTGCCACCGGGGTGATTCCAGTAGCAGTGACGACAGCAGTTTGGATGGTATCACCACCGGGGTGGGTCCCCGATTACCTTGCTGCGGGGGCCCACTCCTCACGTCGGGCGCTAGCGGCAGTCCTGGTGAACCCGGTGCTTGGGTGGTTGCCTGGCGGCCGCGTGCAGGGGTGCCGGCTCAGCCGAACGGCGAATGAAGTGGCAGGGCGCAGCTCAGCTGGCCGACGTGTGAAAGGTGTGGTTTGGGGTGCCCTCATCTGCTGGCGAGCCTCCACCTGGGGAGGTGGGGGAGGTCCGTCCGCGTCGCCTCCCCCCGCCAGGGCACCCTCCGTTATTGAAGGAAGAAGTGACTGGGAAGACCCGCACAGCGTGCCAGGGTGAAATTCAGCAGGCCGATGAAAAAGATGGCTGGGTGCAGCTTAGCTGGCCGGAGAGTTAAAGGCGGTTGGGGTGCCTGGCAAGCCTCCACCTGGGGAGGTGGGGGAGGTCCGTCCGCGGCGCCTCCCCCCGCCAGGGCATCAGCCCTTATTGACGAAAGAAGAAGAGAAAGCGGAAAGGCCCGCACAGCGTGGCGGGCTCCGCCTTGGTGTTGCCAGAACTTCGGCGCTTCGTATAGCCTCCGGCCTATTCGCACAATCGCTCGCCACTGATGTCAATGGATTTTTGCATGGCTTTTATAGCCCAAAGTCAACTAAGAGGGACCGCCCAAAACAGGCCAATGTTGCAATTTCGAGGAAGGAGAGGCGAGGACGGTGTCACGTGGACGTTAAGGCTTTGGGATGGAGGTTGCAGCAGACTGTCATGTAAATAGTTGTTTTAAAACGTGTTTTATCCTGTTCATTTTGCCGGAATGTTGTTATACTTGTAATTTATTAAAAATGTTTGATCATACTATTTTGCTGGAGCGTTGTACGTATCAGCGATCTGGTTAGCGTATTCGGAAAAAAATGGCGTTTGCTCGATTGCACGTGATCCTAATCAAGTGTGGTGACGTTGATGGTGGGTATCAACAAACTTCCGGTTGTGTCTATTGGGGTCCCTATTTTTGTTCAGTTCCAAAAGGACCGGGCACTGGGATTTCCAGTGTCCGAACCCTCTACAGAACGCACATTGATTTCCATCTAAGTCTCTCCGTCCGTTGTAGGGTGTAGGTGTATGGTCTCTAGGGGGTAGCTTTCTAGGGGCGGTTGGTTGGTAATTCTCTTTTGGGGGTTCCCTTCCTATGGTCACCCCTTGCAACTGTGCTATCATCACCCTCTCCTTTAATTCCTTTTTCTTCTTCTCTGATGCCCTATCGTTCTCGTTCTTCTGATTTTCGTAGTATTGGGCCATCTGGAGAATTGCTGCGGGTTTGGAGGCTGCCCAGCTACTCTCGCTGGTCTGTAGCTTCTGGGAGACTTCTTGAGACAGACCCTTTACATAATTCTGGACAAAGAGGTGGTGTCCGGTTGCGGTGGTCATGTCTTGGCCACTGTAATCGGAAAACACAGTCTCGAATCGGGAGAAGTATTCAGACACATCCTCCTGGGGTTTCTGGCGGCAAGCCGTCACTATCGACCAGTCTACCTTTCTTTCTGGGATTAAAGTCTTCAGCTTTTGTACAATCTTGTCTGGGAGCTCTAAGATGGCTTTCGGGGGTTTCTGTCCAGGTTCTCGCTGTTTATCTATGGTATCGAGTTGTACCCAGGTATATCCGAACGGCTCAGCGTGGTCAACTTTCCGGATTTGTTTCCACACATCAGCCGGCAGACATAGCCCAAAGAACAAGTCGATATCTGCTAACGTCATTATCGTTGAGCCTAAGGCTGTGCCTAATTCAGTGTAGAAGGCAGTCGGGTTCTTTCTCAAGTCGGGTAGGGTCTTTCTAAAGGTCAAAATATCTTGCCGGTCCCACGGCTGGTAGACCCAGTTATATACAACCCTTCCCTTCGCATCTTGGTGGTTGATGTCGTCGTGCGTTCCCTGACCCCGTGGGGGGACCCAATAGGGGGCAGCTTCTTTAATGGGCATCATGGCATCGGCCCTTCCTCCCTGGGGCTTAGTTGTTATGGGGGTTTCTGTTTTGGTTGTCTGTCCATGTTCTGTAAGGTGTCGGTAGACCTCGAGTGTACGAGTGAAGAGGTTCGTTACATCGCCCTCTCTTTCTTCCCCAATGTCTACCTTCCTATATAGGGCCGCTAGGCCTTCGGGACCTTTATCATGGTACCTATCCTCATATGTATTCAGGGTGTGATAACAGAGCCGTACGACGAAGTGTCGTCTGCGGCTGTCGGCATACGAGCTATACACGTCTGTTATATACTCCTCACTTTCTTTTCGCTCCACCAGCGTCCCTACTATCTTGTCAATTCCTGCTCGTTCATCTTTAGTTAACCGATTCATTCTGGTGGACTCTTTCTTTCCTATCTCATGGTCGTCTAGCGTTGTAGTCGACGTTAGGTTCAGTACAAGAGGCTCAGCCGGCGCGGAGGCCGTGAGGGCCGAGGCCCCTGTACTGCTTTCGTTCGTGTTCGGGGGTTGTGGGTGTTGCACTACCGATTGGGAGGGTGCATACGGAGGGGGCATGTAAATGGTCGGGGGACCTAACAGTAATTCGTCACTCGTTTGCTGCTTGGAGGACAATACAGGGTAGAGCAAAGAAGGGGTCCTAACAGCGTACTGGCCTGAGGTTTCGGGCTCCTGTCTTAGTTTAGTTTCCCTTCTCTCCTTTATGTCTTCTTCTAACTTTTTAGCGGCTAGGTGAGCTGCCTTTCGTAATTCCTTTTCTGCTTTTACTTCTTCCCTCTTTTTCCGTTGCGTCGCTTCTTTGCGCCACATGCCAATACTGTCAAGCATAGTAGGCGTCGTCTTATTGCTATGCAGAGCTACTTCTAGCGCTTCTATCTTGCGGTCGTCGAAGGATCCCATCAGTGGCCACTGACTTTCGGGTTCCTTCTTGGTATATTTATGCCACAGCTTGCTATAAGCTACGGCGACTAGTCCATATTTAGTGAACATGTCCTTATTAGGGGTGCCTTCCAGTGGAGCCGGATGGTTCCCCTCTAATAAGCGGTCCGGGCAGAACCAACTACCAATCAGTGGGGAGAAGATAGGCATGACGGGTTTCAACGGGGACAAAAGTCAGCACTACCTATCTTTTCACTGCTTGCAAAGACTAGACAGAATATCTCTATTCTTCGTTATTTGTAAGCAGAGAATACCTCCAAAGAACCAATATCGAACAACTAGTGTTCGGACAATCAATCAATCAATCAATGGGGAGATAAAGATAGGCACGACGGGTTTCAACGGGGACAAAAGTCTGCGTTACCTACCCTTCACTATTTGCAAAGACTAGACAGAATATTCCTATTCTACGTTATTTGCAAACAGAGAATATCTCAAAAGCATTATTCTTCAAAACAATCAATGTTCGGACAATCAATCAATGGGGAGATAAAGATAGGCACGACGGGTTTCAACGGGGACAAAAGTCTGCGTTACCTACCCTTCACCATCTGCAAAGGGAGAGAGAGAGAGAGTATTTCTACTCCTCCCCGTTTGTAGACAGCGAATATCTCAAAGAGAACAATCAATGAGCACAATCAATGAGCAATACTAGTATTCAAACAATCAATCAATTATTTCGCACTTTTGTCGTATTTCACGACCTTACCCGGACCGCTTGGACAGTTTCTCGTCTTCCGCCTCCAGCGCCCGATCGTCCTCTATTCTCCGTATTTGCCGCGGCACTCCTGATGGTTCCCAGTCAGGACCGTAGATCACTCGAGAGAGGTCTGCTCGGAACCAGTGAAGTTCGGATGATCGGCTGCCAGACGAGGGTCTATTGGGCAGGAGCTCTCCCGATCGTTGCAGTCGTTCACTCTGTCGTCGGGACCTCTCCCACTGGATCCACGTGTCGCTGATGGGCCCCACGTTTGGGACGCCAATTGTTAAATGGTAGCGGCAGTTTCAGTCGATAATCTTTCAAGTATTTGCCCGGCGGTAATCGCCTCTCATACCACTCGATAATTTACCAATAAAAGAGGCAGGCGCCGGAGACTGGAAGGCAGGAAACAAAGTTTTATTCCGTCGGAGCAGAACACATCAGATCAGACAGCAAGGTATCGTCACGAGGTGCTCTAACTGCATCTCTGAGACCTGGTCTCTTATTCACTGGTTTATTGCTTTATTACACATAGTATATTCTTGAGATTCCCTTGATGTGCGGGGAAATATCCCCTGAAGCTCCGGCTCAGATCCGATCCCACACATGGTTACAGTAGAGGTTCCCACCCTACCCGCAGTGGGAGATGGCTATCGCGCAGCAGGGAATTCCGCTAATTCCCGGGGGTGTGTGCAACCGGCAGGGTCTCAGGGGGTAGGGGCTTTGATTCTACTGTAATCCCTTTGATGTGGGGTGTTTCCCTTACAGTAGGGGCAGTAAACTGCATCCGCAGGGCTAGGTGATGGCCTGGGACCAGTTCAGACAATGGGGCGCAGAGGAAGGGGTTTATCAAAGGAGAGGCATGACCATGTATGGGTTGTCGGTTGGAAGTGGTTCCGTAGCAGGGTCGCGCAGAAGGAGAGGGTTTATGGCCTGTATGAGAGAGCTGGGGTGGCCGGCGCGCGGGGGATGCTTGCAGCGCCAAGGGAAAACGCTGGCGGTCGAGAGTGAGCGGGGAGAGAGCGGGGTGCCTAAAATGGCGGCTGTGCAGTCGCTGCGCGTGGTGCTGGGGAGGGGCAAGATGGCGCAGATAATGTTCAGTTTGCGAGCTAAATTTCCACAATAGCCTGCACCAAAAAAAGGAGCACAGCCCACAGCCACATCGGAAGGGCAACAGATGCCATGGAGCCACTGGTCATGCGGCCCGGACACCCAAGAGAGCCACAACACCCACCACCAGCCCCCCAGGACCCCAACCCCCACTCGGAACACCCCCCGGACCACCACAGAGGCAGCGCAGACAAAGACAGCAGACCCCCAGGAAACACACCAGCCTCCCAAACCCAACACCTGACAGTGTCATTGCCCACTACAGGCTCAAAGGGACAACCATCCCACGCATCCTGACCAACAACGCCCAACAGGCCGAAGGCACGAACACAGCGGACAACCAACATCCCACCCCACACAAAGCTGCTGGCTGTGCTGCACCTGTTGGCCCCTGGTGCCCCCAACCAACACCCGCCAGAGTCCTAGGAGTGACACAGCCAGCAACATCCAAGTCCCTCACATCTGTCCTGGACATTACCATCAGCCTGGTACCCCAGTCCCTATACGTCCAACACAATGCGCAGGATCCGCTGAACACCAAGCAAAGACCATACGCCATAGCCGGATGTACGCAAGTGTTGGGGGCAATCCGCAGCACACATGTCCTACCTGTGCCCCCTGGTGACACAGCACACAATCACCGCAGCAGAAAGCACACATCTCACATCAATGTGCAGGCAACATCCGAACACCGTGGAACCTCCACCAATCTCGCCTCCAAATACCCAGCCAGTGTGCATGGTCCCTTCATCCTCCGAGAGTCCAGCAGCAACCAGCGTTCCCAGGATGGCACCAAGGGAAATGCCAGCCCCTTGGCAAGTTCCAAATGAACACCCCACTCACCTCAACTCCACAACCATGCAACTCACAACGCTGGCAATGCACACATCACAAAATCACAACCAAGATGCAAAACAACATGACCACCCACCAGACACGACAGAACAACTCACAATGGTAACCTGGGCAAGCCCTGAATGTGGGGAGAGATGACAACCAGGCATGTGTGAAGGATGCAGGAGAACATGATTGGGAAAGTACACAATGCCAAGAGTGGCGGAGATGTGCTGGACAGACAGCAGTATGCCGAACACACCCATATCCATGGCGACATACACCGCTGGTGTATGGAGTGTAGAGGACAGTGGACGCAACCATGTCACCCCAGCCAGTGGGGGAGTATGCGGAAATGTTGCCTGTTACGTCCTCCCCATAAGCGTGAGCAGAGTGCGATGGCCCGGCGTATGCCAGGCCAGCGCAGGGGTATGAGTAAAAAGCACGTAGCCCTGGGCGTGGGCCTCTTCCGGAAAGCCCAACGTCTCTGCCTGGGTGGCGCCTCTCACCACACCATGAGGCCGACACCGTCCTCGTGAGCAGAGTTGCCTGCGATTTTGTGCGCTTGCTGTACCCCGGCCCGCTGGACCCCAAACCCGTCAGGCCCATCCCCGCGCAGCCAGGCCACACTGATCACCTTCCGACACCGGAGTGTGTCAAGGAGGTCCCACCATGTGCCTGCGCAAGCTCCAAGCCCGAGGCTCGTGACCTTGGCAGCCCCTAAGACCATCACGGCCTCCACGACACAGGCCCGCTTCAGTCCTTTCTCGTTGAAGTACTCTACTGCCACCTCCGGCCTACACTACGGTCAAGTAGGTCACACATTTGGAACTGAGTCTTGATTACACTATGGCAGTGAACATTATTTAAGGCAGAGTTCATGTCACTATACTCCCTTCGATGTGGTGCCACCAAGTCTGTGCATAGCATCACAACCACACGTGTCTGTGGGCATGCGCGGACTACTGCCCTTGGCCTAAGCTGCGCACGAGTAGGTCACAGAATTGGAACTGAACATTGATCATTCAAAGGCAGAACACATTTCATCACACGCAAGGTGATGCGTAAGAGGATCACCCGTTGCAGTCCGGAGGGAATCGGATCATCGTTACAGAGGTGATCGAACACTACCGACAACTGCCCTGGTGTCACTAACTCAGTGCATTGCAAGCCAACGACAGGTGGATGTGGTCCCCTGCTGACTACTGCCTTCGGCCCACACTACGGCCAAGTGGGTCACACATTTGGAACTGAGTCTTGATCATACATTGTCCGTGTATGCACAAAAAGGAAGATTCAACTTCACTGTACTCCCTTTGGTTAGGTGGCAGCAAACATGTGCATAGCATCCCAACGACACGTGGCTGTGGGCCCTTGCTGACCGCTGCCCCCGGCCTACACTGCGGTCGAATAGGTCACACACACCTTTGAATTCAGCCTTGATTTATTTATGGCACACTTTATGTCATTGTACAGGCGTCATCCCAGACTGTATCCCCTTTCAACCCCAGTGCCACTATGTCTATTCCCCGAGACCCATGGACACTTTCTGGTTGGACTTTGGTGGCGACTGAGTCCATGGACTTGGGGTTGTCGTCGCCACCATGGTGGTTATTCTAACTTTGTGGCAAAAACGAGGCCATGGCATTCCACCCCTCCATTTGCTGCTTCCGGACAGCTTCCACCATCTGCATCATCCCCTGGAGGACACCTTCCACTGTCCCCCGCAACCCTACGCAACATACACCTCGGACATTGATGAGGACCCGCTCAGGTCGCATGGCCCATCTGACTGCACCGCAAGTCACCGTCCCGTGGCTGGGTGCCTGTGCCGGCCGCAGTGCATCTGGGGCCACTAACTCTGTGCTGCTCATGTCCGGGAGCCCTTCTTCTGAGATATTGGATGGCCTCTGAGGCAATGGCTTTGGGGTCATCAACGCCATGTGTCTGTGGCCCTGCTCTGTCCGCTGCCTCTGGCCTCATCTGCGGTCCACCAGGGCTCGCACATCAAATCGAGGGCTCACACATCAAATTGAGTCCTGACCGGCCCGGACATCGCATCGCTGCTGAAGGCACACGCCACCACCGCAAGGACCACCTCCAACTGCCATCTGTCAGAGTCAAAATGGTGGTCCTGACAGACTGACGGAGTTGCTCACACCTGTCGTGGATGCCATCATGAGACTGATACCCTGCTCGGCACTCCAGGTGCCACTGACTCAGTGCACCAAAAGCCATCGTCCGTTGCTGATTGAGTTTTGTGTTATTGAGTGTTTGCGCATCAATGTCACCTCAAGCAGTGTGGGAGATCTGGGACGTTGATGAGGAAGATGATGCAGGTCTAACACACCCCACTGCATCTGCATTAGGAATGTCTCGAAGGGACACAATCCAAAACCTTTTCTTCACATGGGCGCGCTCAGCTGTAGTGCCCCAACCTCAGTGCACTGCAACTCACGGACACTTCTGTTTGCTCATTGTGTGCCCTCTGGACTTGCTCAGGCTACCTCCATGATGCTCTACAGCTGTCCCCGTGATGCTGGTGTTCTCTGTTTATGTATTCATTGATGTTGCATTTGTTGTCAGCATCCAACAACTCCCTGAGGGCTGGCTTGAACCCACCCCACACACATCCAGCACAGGCGTCACTGTACATGTGGCACAGCCAATAAAGGGGCCGGGCGCACGTGCCCGTAGCCAGTTCATCATAATATCTGCATGTGTCCCTGTGGTCTTGTTGTATGCATGAGGGCCCAGGGCCCTATGACATTACATTGTGCTGTGTACAGCGGATGCAGGCATGTCACCGCAGGCATCGGGTTTGAGCTTGAACATATAGCTTTGTCGTTACCCACTCAATTCATAAGGGGAGTGGCCTGGGCTGTCCTATGCAGGGCCAACGTGGTTGTGTGACTGATATGTGCGTGCCCCTGGGCGTGGTTGTTTACTGTGAATGTGCATCTGCATGTGTCTTTATGGCAGTATGGGTCTCCTTTGTGGGGTGTAGGTGGTCCCTGAAGCGTAATAGACATCAACGTATGTGATCTAGTTCGCCTTCCATGGGTTTGGACCCCACCCACAACTGTTCGTCCACCTCCTTTTGGCGTGCTGACACATGGCATTGGGGTGCCATGTGTGGGTGGGTGTAGTGTTGTGAGCCAGCTGTGCTCGCGGGTACTTCCTGCTGTGTGGTCTGTTGCAATCTCTGAGTTCTCCTCTAAGTAGCTTGGCTGCCCGGGTCCTGGTGGTGGGTTGCGTGGAATGTCCATGGGCTGTTGTAGGGCGTCGAAGGTGCGGTGGTCCTCTCCGGCATCACAGATGTGTTGTCTTCTGTACTCTGCTGGAGATGTTGTGCGCCCCTCTGCAATGTGAAGGGGAGATGCTTGTTGACATGTATGTTGGTGCTTTGTTCTGGGTTACATGCAGACTGTATGAGAATGTGCATAGTGACTGTTTGGGAGGTGCTGACTACTGCTGCGAGAACGTGTACATTTGGACTACATGACGGATGGGAGGTCGTACACGTACATTTCCTGCTCTGTGACATGTAGCAGGCATGTTTCTATCCATGTGCGGAGCCAGTTGTGTTCTGCAGTGTCGGCTTTGCGCATTGTACCACATTGTCATCAATGTGGGTGTGCTGTTCTTGCTATGTGTGTGTGCTGCAGTGTGCTAAGGGGATGAGGGACATGATCCAGGGTAATTGTGGGTGTGCAGTGTGCTACACCTCGTTGTGCATGTGTGCCATTGTGCCCATCTCCCCCGTCCCCCCAGTCCCTGGTCGTTACTCAACCTGTTGATGTTATGTCAGGTCCTCTCGAGCTGTGTCCGTACTCCCTACTACTTGCACCGTCTCCACACTGATAACTGTGGCCTCGGTTTCCTCCAGCTCCTCCTATGGCGCAG
Organism: Triturus cristatus; assembly: GCF_964204655.1. Classification (NCBI taxonomy): domain Eukaryota; kingdom Metazoa; phylum Chordata; class Amphibia; order Caudata; family Salamandridae; genus Triturus; species Triturus cristatus. The sequence continues at coordinate 647,974,748 of NC_140585.1, forward strand.
GACTGCCACCTCCTGTCTCCGTTGCAGCCTTCCTGTTGGCAGTGGGTTTGTGCCTGGTTTAGGTTGTCACATCATGCCAGCGCCTCTTGGCCTCCTTGGCACTCCGACTGCTTTCCAGGTGGTCTTATTGTGAGTCAGTTGCTGGTAGTGTTCTGTCAGCTCCGTGCCGCTGATCTGGTTTTGCTGCGGACTGCACCCCGTCTTCCTCTCCCTCTTCTCGGCCGTCCCCGTTGTTCCTTGCTGGTGGTCTGTGGGGGTTGTGGGGTTCGCGTTGGCCTCTGCGCTGGGTCAGGGTGCATCCATGTTGCTATGTGCTTTGGCTTGTTTCTGGTGTGTTGTTTCTGTGGTTTTTATGGTGCATTTTCCCGCCAGACGCGTGGGATTTGCAAGCCTGTGGCTAGTTTTCGCTACTTTTTGTACCGCGATTGGCCTCATTGCATGACTTTTTGCATTTGCGTTTCGCATTTTTGCGGTGTGGCGTTGATTTTTGCGCAGCCATTTGACGCGTTATCTGGTGACTATCGCATGCTACCGCCGCATTGTGAATACTTGGGTGGCACGGCGTAATTTTTCCGCAATAGGCTGCGATGTTGAGAGTTGCTTTAAGCTACTCTTGCGGTAGTTATCGCACCTTCTTGTGAATATACCCCGCAATTTCTTAGAAACTGTGAAGAGCTCCAATGTCAGTCAATACACCTTCACTTTTAAAGAGCAGTGGGAGTAGTGAACAGATATAATGCATCTGATAGCATAGCTAAGCCTTCCAGAGCAGTAGGCCTTGATCATTCACAAAACAACGTAACTTTTCACTCAGAGATCCATTTACCAACTCAAGGTGCTGATCATTCACCAGCACCAGCCAATTTCCACTGTTACTTGCTAATTTTGTACTAGGCATAGTTTCTTTCCCGTGTGTTGTTCTTTCCCAAAACATTACTAATCCTGTGACATTTTATAGAATGTCAGTAATACTTTCTGTTTACGTTTACTTTTACGTTGAAAATCATTTCTTCTACATATGTATTAAACAGTTGAAGCTGCATCTATCTTATGACATCAGGCAACACGTGCAAACAAGCTCATTCACTGCCAAGAATTATTATATAGGAACAGTGTGGCAGATTACATGCAAAACTGTCAATATTGAGACATATAAAATTGAAGGCATCTCCCGTCAGTACATCCACTTGTTTTAAATTTTGTTGAACCAAGCCTTAATTTGGAGGGAAAAAAAGAATTCTGCCCAATGGGTCAAACTAAATGAGAAGTATTAAACTCTGAGAAGTGAATTTTCGAAAATGTGGTGTAATGCATTGCCATCACCAGTTAGGGGGGCTAGTGATTTCATTTACAAAAATAGCAAATGAAAGGTTGTTAGTTCCTCAGAGCGATCTAGGAGATTGGTTGTACAATTCATTGAGGAGCATTAGACAAGATACCCAATGACTGTTAAAAGAGCAAAGCTGAATCGAGGTCAAGGCAACATTATGCTTTTGCCTTGCTTCAGCTGAAGGTCAGCCATGTTGCATCTGCAAGCAGAATATATTATCCTGCTGCAAGAATCAGTAAAAAGAAAACAAACATGAATCCAGCCTTATTAGGGGGAAGGGGATGGGTTGGTAATCAACAGAGGGAATGAGTGTGCACATAAGCGCAGGTGCTTTCTAGACTTGTGCTCTCCCGTCACTCCACTCAAGTGGTGAGAGTCAAACAGTGGATTTCGTCTGAGCGGCGAGCTGCTGCTTCCAATGGATGTTATTGCCGAGAGCCCGTGGATGGCTTTTGTCTTTTCCATACTCTTGTTCCATGAATGATTTACTGAAAAGGCAGATGCATGAGTGTTGCTGATGTTTCAATGAACACGTAATTAGCATGCTAAAGACCTTTGCTCTTTGCAGCTGCTTCCCACCCAAGGATAATTGGCTTGCAGGAAGCGTGTAAGGACCGTGAGTGAAGATGGTAATAGACTAACCTGCATCCTATGTTTCAAGTCGGGCACGATACTCATTCGCCAGTTCAGAGCGCGAGCCAGCAGCGGCTGGGACAAAGCTATCTGAGCTTACCTCCACCTTTGACACTGACACATTTCTAACAGTCTCCCTGGCCACTGCTGTAGCCTTGGAAACCGTTATCTGGAATGGCTACATTTCCATCACCAAGACCCGACGGTCATTCTCTCCAAGATGCCAACCATGGATGCAATCTCTTCTCGTTTCCGCAAGGTGTACTTGCATTGTCATGAAATTTCTTTAATTTAGATTTCTATCCGCCATGGCCATGCAGACTCCTTAATTGTAAGTGAGATTTAATCATTCACTCCTTATTTGGAATGGGCGCGAAAAGAACACAGACTCAAAGGTTTTCGCACACTGCAAGAAATAATCCAGAAACTGATCACAGTTCACTGAAGTAAAACAGTCAGTCGAATGTATTTAGTTAATTTCAGTGTTTCTGTAAACACCGCATGCTGCTGTGAAATGCTCCAGGGCAGTTTTTAATGGGGGAGTGTTGAAAAACTTTATTCGGTAAGGCAATTACATACCATAAAAGCGTTTACATGTCAAATACATTAATGGTTATACACATATTTTTAAAAGGTAAATTGATTTAGCCTAGTTAATTACAAATAGGTGCAGAAAAACGAAATGACAGTTAAAAGAAATGTTTTGACATTAGTTAAAAAATAGTAAAATAGAATAAAAGGATTTAGACAATACTGAACAGAAAGGAAACAAACCCCCCAGTAGCAGTTTTAGGATGCATGGGAGGGCTAATCCCAGTTCATCGTAGGGTATGTTTAATTTGCTCATAAAAAACCATCTGTCAGTATAATGTTTAAGAAGAAAACAGAGAGGGGGGGCGAATCTCCGTTTATAGATTAGTTCTATGTCTCACACAAAATTTTAAGAACATTGCCGTATTTTTTGCCAATATTTCTGTTTCTAGCATTAGGAGGGCCATAAAAGCTGGCCGGTGTTGGGTTAGGCCCAGCTGTTTCAGGAAAGGCAACAGATATAATTTTCTTGGCTCTGCATAGAATTTACAAAATATTATTGCATGCAGCGTTGTTTGGGGAGAATGGTCGTCACAAGGGCACGGCGTCAGTTGGGTTTTCCAATCGTTTGTCACAGGGAAAGTGATTAAACGATGAAATATGTTCAGTCGCATTCTGGTCAGTAAAAATTTCTCATAGTTAGTAAGAGTGGAATTCAGATATGGCTCTATTTGATCCGTAGTTTGTATGGAAAAAAACAGTTGTACAGAGTTTTTATTTAATTCAAGAGCCAGGCGCAGGTCATTTAGGTGAGTTAAGCACATGTCTCGAAGTCTTTTTCTGGGAATTAGGGTGATGTCGTGGGGTTTTGAAAAAAGATGCTCAAGTCCTAAATCCGTTAAGAACTTTTTAACATAAGCAAGCCAAGTGATTAGTGACCTGTGCTCCAGATTCATACAATCGTTAATAAGTCCCTGAGTGAATTTTAATTCTGGTGTAGACCAGATGCGGTGCCATAATAAGATGGGCTGCATGCGTATCACGTCCGTGATATAAGAAAGGCCCAGTTCACTATGGATGTTAAAAGTTGAAGTGGACGATGGGACTCCCAACATGAATTTCAGAAAAGAATTCTCTGTCTTTTGTAGTAAAGTGACTCGTGCATTTCCCCAAATCCCGGCCCCGTAGATTGCTGTGCTAAGGCATTTTGATTTATAAATGTCGAGCATTTCCTTAGATGCTCTTTTACCCAGCCTCCGGGCGAACACTCTCAGTGCCGTTATTGCTTTTAGAAACTGTAAGTTTCTGTTTTCTATTGCACATTTCCAAGTGGTTTTGTTATCTATCACGACTCCTAGGTAGGGGTAAGTGGTGGTATACTCTATTTTAGTGTCATATAGGTAGATATTTTTCTTTTTGCGTAGATGTTTCCCTGATGCCATCACAAAGGTCTTTTTGGCGTTAATATTCAGATCCAATCGCTTCATGAAAATGGTGTATCTCACCAGGGCCCGTTGTAACTCAAGGGGGGTGCGGGCGAGTATGACTGCGTCGTCCGCATATAGGAGGGCGGGGATTGGGCGTTGTTTAATGCATGGCTGGTCCTGGCTACCTTTTAAAAGAGCTACTTCTAGACCGTTGGTATAAATATTGAAGAGGAAAGGAGCCAGGACACAGCCCTGCCTTACCCCCCGCTCAATTCCAAACGAAGATGTTAGCTACCCCCCAAGGCCATATCTTACTCTAGTGGTGGTGTTCGAGTAGATTTCTCTGATGTAATTGACCAGGTTGATATCTATGCCCAATTGGGTCATTATGGTCCAGAGCTTGGTGTGATCTACGCAGTCAAAGGCTGCGGACAGGTCGACGTATGCCATGAAAAGACTGCCACCCTTAGCATGGACATACTTCCCTCTCAAGAGGGTAAGGTTGAGGACCTGTTCTATAGTGCCTCTGCCTTCCCTGAATCCGAACTGAAGGTCAGATAGGATGTTATTTGACTCGGCCCAATCTTGTAGGCGTGCTAAAAGGATTCTACCTACTACCTTTCCAAAAGAATCCAATAAAGAAATTGGTCTGTAGCATGCAGGACTGTTTCTATTTCCCTTTTTAAATATAGGCACGAGGATCGAATCTGACCAAGAAGTCGGTAGTCCTACATGTCCCAACGCCTCTAGAACGTTTAATAACAGAGGGGCCCAGAGGTCGGTATTTGATTTGTATAGGTCCATTGGGACCGCGTCAGGACCCGGGGCCTTTCCTGACTTACTGGCATTCAAGGCCCGCTCTACCTCTGCGACCTCAAAATTCATATTTAGTAAGTTAGTTTGGGGCGTTAGGGAATGATGGATTTGTGATGGTGGCCCGGCCGTGTTAGAAAAAATTTTTGTGAAATGGGTAACCCACTCTTGTTCTGAAATGGTAGTTTCGATTGTACCGCTAACTTTTGGTCCTGTCAGGAAGGAAGAGTTTACAATCTCCCAGAACGTTACCGAATCTGTATTTAGGCAGCTATTGTGTAATGCACTCCAGTGTTCTTCTTTAAGTTCTCTTTTCCTGGATGCTACTGCCTTATTATAGTTATACCTAGCTGTTGAGATTTCGGGAATATTTCTTGGGGATTTTTTGAGGGCAGTTTTAAGAATTTTGTGGGCTCTAGAACATTCTGTATTGAACCACCTAAACTTGGGTTTATCCTGAGGTATTATTTGCGCCCGTGGATGAACTGTCAATGCGTTCTTAACCTGTGATGTAATTAGTTCGTGGTTAGCCACAATCTCTGCTGGATTTGACGTCTCCGTTAAACAAACTTCAAAGGCTGGACGGGCCGCGTTAATTATGGTTGCTAGAATGACAGTGGGGTCAATTTTAGACCATTTTAGTGCATAGCCATTTGGGCGGGGCATGGAGATAAGGTCTGAGTGGAGTAGTGTTTCAGGATTTTTTTGTGGGGCAGTAGTTTGAATTATGACAGTCAGTGGAAAATGGTCACTGAAAGCACAGTCGTGGACAATAACGTCAGTAATCGGATTATGGGAAGTATTCCCAACTAGAATAAAATCGATGCAGGAGGATAGGCCTCTGCCGTTGAAAGTGGGAGCGAAGGGAGTTATGGGGATGGTAAGTTCGTTTGCAAAGGCCAACTGTAAAAGAATCATGGTCTCGTTCAAAACAGACCCCTTATGAGAGTGTGGAAAATGGGGGGTATTATTTTGTAAATGGTCCAAGTGACCGCAGTTCCCATTTAAGGTACTCTTGCATAGTGCTGTGTTAAAATCCCCCCCCAGATTATTATTGGTTCCTTACCTTTAGTGGAGATTGATTGTTTTTGTAAGAAAACACGAATTTCTTTTATGACCTCTACAAGTCTATTTTCCGAGAGGTTATTGTAGAAATTAACTATTAAGATGTAAGGCATTCTACTTATAATAACTCGTATAATCTGGTATTGTGGCTCAGCTTTAAGAGTATGGGCCTCCAGAGTTGGTATTAAGTTTGAGACATATATAGTTAGTCCACCCTTTGCCCTGCCAGATGTTGAGGGGAGTGCTGGGCTGAAAAAGGTCTTATAGCCGTTTATATGTAGGGGGGTTGTTAACCATGTCTCCTGGAGAGCGATGATATCATTTTCTTTAATAAATTTGATCCATTCTTCATTTAGGATCTTTAAACGAAGACCTGATATATTCCAAAAGGTTATTTTTAAAGGTGAATGTGTTTTCTTACATATAGGATTAATCCTGCGGGTGGTTTGATTATGTGCAATAAGGTCCATGCTAGTACTGATGTCACCCTCACTGTGCGACCTGACTGTCGTAGAGGAAATATTTTCAGGAAGACTAGTCTGTTCCAGGTTTAATACAATCCTTTGTTGGTTTATGAATAGTCGGTGAGTTGGGGAAGGGGAGATCATGTTTTTTCCCAGGTGTGACTTAGGGTTGAAGGTTGGTGGGAGTGGAGGAAAGATGGTAGTCGGAGGTACGGACTTGGATGATGATGTTAGCTGTCAGTCCACCTCCTCTAATGTGGTAAGCTGTTCGAATCTGTTTTGAGTAAGGATACATCCGTTCCCTCCATACGTACTTTTTTGCTCATTGTAATAGAAATAGTCAAGTGATACCATATTGATGTGATTGCTTGCGTGTGTTATTGTCCTATTGATTCTAAGTAAGGAACGGACTAGGCCTGGTGACCTGAAGTTTACGACTATACAGTCCCCGGGACTTTTTTTTTGAGAGTCACCGATCCAGCCCACTCTCCGCACCATTAAGATCTGGTTTATATGTCTTGGGTGGAAGTAGGTATTTTTTGTTAGCCAGTCAGTGACCTTGTTCTTTAGCGAGACCCAAGTTTCAATAGAGTCTTTTTTTAAAAAAGGGACATTGGTTAGGACCAGAACGTATGGCCGGGCGGCTGGTGGTAGATGTAGATGCTCTTTGTTAGGGATAGTAGAGACTGTACTGTCTGCCCTATTGTTGTGATTTGGAATAGGTTTAGGGCTCGAAGATGGTTCTGATTCGGTAGTTGTTCTTGGTGGTCCCTTTGTTACTTGGGTCTTTGTCGGTCTAATTGTGGGAAGAAAGGTAGGAATATTTACACTAGGGTTATTGGAGAGGTTGGTTGAAGGTGGTAAGTTCCTGTTTTGGTGTACAATCGGTTGGTTGGTTACCAGCGTTGTATTAGTCGGGTTTAGTTTGCTAATGGCATCGAGTACAATCTTGGTGAGTTGGACGAATTTATCTTCAAAGACTGAGGACAGTAAAGAGATCATTTCACCAAGTTTGTCTTCGATGTCATGACTGACAGCTGATTGTAATGTCTTTATGCTATTTTCTACCGACTGCTTTAACGTCTCGCCAAGAGCAGATAGTTGATCATGGGGAGATAGATTTGTTTCCTCTGTTTGAAAGCCTATATCGCGGGTAACCAGAATTGGTAGGGCCTTCCCCCCATTGGGGGGCTGGCCTTTTTTATGTGTCCCCCTCCCAGTGCTCATTTTGGTTTTACCTTTCCCTCGTGTTAGAGGGCCTTTTGATTGTGGTACACCGACGTTTGACCGGAGTCTAAGTCGTTTAGATGAAGTTGAGGGATGATTAGTGGAAAGTTCGGGAGTAATCGTCAAGATAGGTGATTTGGGCGTTGAAGATGAGTTTGAAACATCAGAAATTCTATTGGATCTTGTCAAAGGTTCTAGGGAGAGTCTCCTTTCGGTTGATTGTATTTCCTGTATTATTAGGGATTCTGCCCTCAGCAGATAGGCGTCTAATGTGCCCACTGTGCTTTTACGTGTTTCCATATTAGGAAAGTGCAACAATTACAATCAGGTGAAAAAGTGGCAAATAACGCAGTACAGTTCGCGCTGTAATTAAGGTATGGTGTAGCTTTACCGTTTACTGTAGATAACAGTGTCTTAAGAGGCGTTTGGGGGGCAATCGTCTTTGGAACCGATGATATGGCTTTCCAAAAGATGTTCTAGTGGCACGGCAAAGGGGGGTGGCCCGGCCTGGCCTCCTCTGGCCCCGGACGGCCACAGACGGCCCGCCCTCTGCCCGGGCTCAGCCCGGCGCCGCCCGCGCGCGTCCCGCGACGCAGAGGGAGCCGCGACTTTTGAAGCGCCTCCGGGCGCGCTGACACCAGGAAGGGGGCGGGGCAGCGGTGGTTCACGGGAGCTGTAGTCTCCCCCAACAGCGGCCTGCGATGTCGTGGAGGCGGCGGGGGAGACACACAGCGTAGGCGCCCCGTCCAAGCAGCAACAGTTCGACCTTCCAAGCCCAGGTTAGTCACGGTGCAATGTTGTATTGAGGACAGCAATGGGGGAGTGCGAATGTGTGTGTTTTGCAATTAATGATCTGCATTGCCATGCACCGCATAGAATCAGGGATAATTCTATGCTGATTCTGCAGTTTAATACCCCTAGGTTTGCTGATATATAATGAGTGAATGCAGAGATGATGTGCTGAGCTGATGCAGACTTTGGCACTAAGAAGCAGGCCAGTGTTGCAGTTGCACCTGCTGAAGAGTGGGTGCCAAATGAGTTTTTAGGTGTTCGACCTTCATAGACCCTGAAACACGCAAAATATTCCACTGAATCAGAGACACTGGGGCAGTTGTGGCAAGTGCACCATGAGCCTGGTTGTAATAGATAGTACACAAGAGATGTGGCCCCAACATAGTGAGTGTGTACAGCGAGTGCAGGCTAATTCCTTTGTAGAAATGAAAGATTTTAAGAAATTCTGTACCTGCACAGGGAATTGTAGGGTAGTTAAAAAGGTACAGTGCATAATGTGTAAAAGGAATTAGACCAAAATGTGTTGTACGACAATTAGGACACAATAAAAAGAAGACATTGCAGAAATGAGGGTACGAGTGACAGTATGTCAGAAGACGAGATCGAAATGGAGATTAGTACAGTAGAGGTACAGAGCTTCCGATTGATGCACTGGGGAAGGTTTTTCAGAGGGGAGAGTGGACGCCCTGTGAAAGAGTTTAGTAAACAGAAACAGTAGCACAATGCAGGGTAGACTTGGGGAGCTCCTGCCAGCTAGAAGTCAGTAATTGGTTGATTTGAATACTATGCAGATAAACTGTGACAAAAGATTGACTTTCAATACGGTGCTGTGAAGAGCAGTTAAAACATATGGCGGTTCCTAAATCTGCTGAAAGTGTATTGTTATATGCCATAATGTGTGCAGCGCCTCATTCTGTCAGAATATTCTAGAAAGTAAACTGTGTTAAACATGTGTGAAGACTTGTCACGAATAGCACTCATATTACAGCTATATTTTATAGAAATAAAATGCATTAATTCAAACTGTGACAGATGGAGGTGTATGTGCACAGACGATATATATATATTATCTACTGGCGGTCGCCAGTAGATAGTTATAGTTAGGACCCTGTTTCCATAGGAAATCCGCAACATTCTATTTGGAATAACTTTGGCGCCGGTCGATGAATCCTCGCGAAATTTTCAAAATAGGTGGGGCGCTACGCTCCGCTCCTACCCTGAAAGTCTCGGGGGGATTCGTCAAGCGGGGGCTGAGAAAAAAGGGGGGTCCCAAAACGCGTTTTTCCCATGCATTTTTCCATAGGACCTTTAGACACAGCTACAGCCCGAACGGCTGAACAGAGTTACTTGAAATTTGGCAGAGAGGTAGTCCTCAGGTCAAGGAAGTGCCTTTTGTAGGTCTGGTGTAAATCTGTTCAGTAGTTCCTGAGAAAATAGCATTTAAATCAATATATATATGTGGGCGGAGCCTAACCACACATCTCATCCTGAGATCTGATTGGCTGTCAGCACTTCATCCAAGAAGTGTTGGCAGCCATCTTGGGACCAATATACATGATAGAACCTCATTAAAAAGCATTGCAGTTAATAGAAGATTTTAAGACTTTAGTTACATTATAAATCATTTGTTGAAGGTACCATACTCATTTTAGGAATTGTGGTATGTTCTAAGGTGATTTCACCATGTGAAAAAGCCTTCTGCTGGGATATCATGATTGAGAGAAAAATATTTTCTCATGCTTTTACCACAGAGGTTTGGAAGGTGATCTATAAGCTAAACTGAGAGCTTATTTTCTGTAAATTCACATTATCTTTCTCAGTCATGTGAGAATGAAGTCTGACATTCTCAGTAAAACATGTACATCCAACAAGGGCAGAGACTGTCAGTTGATTCCTTTGTGTTCTACTGCAGCTTTCCAGAGTGTTCCAAAGAACTACTAGAGCGCTAACCGTCCTACTTATGATAAATGTATGGCACACCTGAAGCCATCTTGCTTGGATTAAAGTGGTAACTCTTAAAACATTTAATTTAAAAAGGAACAAAATGAGGGGGTTCATTTTTCCATAAAAAGTATGATTAGTGCTGCAGAAAGAAAAATTAGGGCACATTTTGAGTGACTTCTCAAATCCTGGCATGCAGACTGAAACATGCACTTTCAATACCAGCAGCAGTTTTCCCTGGTGAGCAGTAGCTTTACTACAGTGATCTAATGAGCAAAAAGAGTGCTAACATTCTGATTTTATGGCAAATGTGTGACACATTTGAATGCCTTCTTGATGGAATCAAAGTAAAAAACTGAAAGTATTTCCTACTGAGGAGACTGCAGTAAATGAGGAAATTAGGAAACTTCATAACAAATAAGTCTCCCAAGATGGCCACCAGAGACAAAAGAGCCCAAATGTAGCCCAAATATCACCCAGATGTAGCCCAAGTATAGCCCAATGACAGAATGTCCAAGAATGTTCTTAAAAACAACTAGAGCACTTACTGTCTTCATTATGACAAAAGTATGGCACACCTGAAGCCATCTTGATTGGAATAAACTGGTAACACTTAAAACATTTAATTTAAAAAGGAACACAATGAGGGGGTTCATTTTGCCATAGAAATTATGATTAATGCTGAAGAAAGAAAATGAGGGCACATTTTGAGTGACTTCTCAAATCCTCTTCTATTTCATTAAAAAATTCTGACATGCAGACTGAAACATGCACTTTTAATACCAGGAGCAGACTTCCATGGTGAACAGTAGTTTTACCACAGTGATCTAATGAGCAACTAGAGTGCTAACATTCAGAATTCATGGCAAATGTGTGACATATCTGAATACCTTCATGATGGAATCAAAGTAAAAAACTGAAAGCATTTCCGACTGAGGAGACTGCAGTACATGAGGAAATTAGGAAACTTCATAACAAATAAATCTCCCAAGATGGCCACCGGAGACAAAAGAGCCCAAATGTAGCCCAAAATCACCCAGATATAGCCCAAATATAGCCCAATGACAGAAGTGTGCAAAACACTTATTATTTTGTGTTTTTGCAGTGTTATATAGTGCAGACTTGTCAGGTATTGGAGTGCTTTACATGAGCATTGGTTACATCACACAAGAACAAATTCATTTTGGTTGTAGACATGGGGAGACTAAGTGATTTGACCAGAATCACAGAATGTCGAGCTGAAGCAGAAACTTCAACCTGGTTCCCCAGTTGCAAAGTCTGCAGTTCTGGAAGTAACACCACATCCTTTCCCCTAAGTGCAACATTTAATCAAGTTGTCAACTAGATAAAAAAACATAAAGATAACAAATAATTTAAAAGTGCTTTGTCGCTATTTGAAAACTCAGAAAATATGTCCTTATTTTAGTCTTTTAGAGCACTAACCATAATTTTGATGCCAATAAGACCCTCTCATATATGTAATTTCTAAAGGAATGCTCTAGGTATTACAGTTTTGATTACATCAAGATGATGTCAGGCGTTCCACACTTTTGTAATAAATATAGAATGTTAGCAATCTAGTTGTTCATTAGGATACTGTTGAGAGTCAGAGGCCAGGGGCACGGACTCTGAAAATTGAAGGCAGGTAGGAGGGTGCAAAGGCAACAATTTAACCACACTGAGCAGGCAGGAAGGGCCGTGGAAGCACAACAGACTATGGAGGGCAGTGGAAAGGGGGGCAGGGGCAACAAACCAACAATACAGGACTTGCAAGAGAGGCTGTTGGAGGGAAGATCTATTACGGGTCAAGGAAGCTAGGGGCGGTCCCCAGATCCCCGGGAGCCACCACAGAACTGAGCAGGAGAGTGAGTCAGGGACAAAAGGGGCACCTTAATTTGAGCCGGGGTGCCTAGGAACGCTTGCTCCAAAAATGAAGAAAACAGACATATGAGACATGGAATTGGAGGCAGAATACAATGGCAGTTTAATGAGAAGATGCAACTTCAAAGAAACCGCAGAATAGAGACATAAAGTACAAAATACAGAATCCAGATAATCATACAGCTGTCATGATATTCTCTGTATCTCAATTAATGGACTGACAGAGAGAGAGAGAAAACACATCTATAAATGCATCATGAGAAACAAGTTACACCAAGGAAAATGTTACCTAGGGACACTCACATTTACTCTTAGAGCAAGCATTCCTGCAATTACAATACAACATCTTTTAAATGCAAAAGTAAAGAGAACAATGGTTAAACATAACATGACATTTCATATAGGTAAAATAGAATAAGATACTTCAAGCAAAGCAGAGCAAGACATTTTAAGCAAGTTCTTGGGGAAAACCTGCACAGCCTGTTAACCTACATACATACAGCCTGTTAACCTACATACAGACGGCGAGGTTGTCCGTCGATATCTGTGGGTGCTCCCTTTTTATATCATTTTGTGGGCTCCTTTGCACGCTACATCTACCTACGTATGCTACCCAAAAGCTTCGTCTGCAGATTTTACCAGACATTTCGTCATTTACCCACTTAATGCTGACAATGGACTGGGTGAAAAGGTCAGTCTCTCAGGCCAATCGCTTATCGTAAGTTCCATAGAGCAAGCAGAAAATAATGGGTATTGTACAGGAATTCAATATATTCATGTATAAAATCTCCTCAGTTCTCCTAACTTGACGCTCTGCGGTTGCCACTTCCTTAAAAGCGGGAAACCTGCCCAGGAAGCAAGTACCAGTCCAGGATGCAGCCTACTGTATGTCGACAGCTTCAGGGGGATGTTGAACTTTGATACCGAGCACGGAGCACTCGGGTAGGGTGGGGGCTACTAGTTTGGAGCAGAAGGCCTCGTAGACCTGCCTTCAGACTGCTATACACTAAAATTGCAGAGCTATGGTCAATTTAACAAAGAGGCCTACATATTGAACAGAAGGGCCTACACAGGGGTTTTATGCTGGCTGAGTGGTAAGGATGTCTCAGGATAATTATATAGCAACACAGGACCCGCTGGTCAATTTAATACGGCCTACAAATGCGGCTGGCAGGGCAAGGACAAGGGTCTCATACTTCAGGTGTGGACAGAACGGGCCAGGGGCCCCCTGTGATACAAAATCTACCCTCCTTCAAGGCTGTGGCAATGTAATAGACCATTGTGGGCAGAAGGAAGAGGCAATGGTAGTACAACCATACATGCCAACAGACCCGATTCAGCCAGGAAACGTCCAATGTTTTTAAGCTCAAATGGGCTTTATTTGATCTGTCTCCTGTCTACAATATCCTCTTTTTCAATGTAACTCAAAGGGGAAAATCAATACCCCAGTTTTTTTTCAAAATCTCCCTCTTACCAAGTTCAAAATGTTCGCAAGTATGGTACATTGGATCATGGAAGGAAATGGGATAGGGACATGGATTTGGATAACAGAGGACAGGAGAGACATGGAGAGGTGCACCAAACTGACCCTGCAGGGCAGGCATCAGGGTTTGCAGCAGCACAATACACCACACAGGGCATGCAGGACGGGAGTGCAGCACAACAATCCATAGAAAGCAAGAGGGAGGGGACAGGACCATGCACATGGACAACAGAGAACAGAGGGGCAAGAGGCAATGGTAGCTAGCTGACCATAATGGACAGACAGGAGAGAAGGCTGCAGCATAACAGACCATAAAGGGCAGGAGGGACGGATCAGGGGCATTACAATGGAACAGACAAGCCAGGAGGGAGGGAGTAGGGGTCTGCACATGTAAACAGAGGGCTGGGGGCAAGGGGGCAGGGCAGGACCAGCAAGATGGCCATGGAGGTCAGGCAGGATGGGCACTAGAAGCAAGACACAACATGAAGAGCAACAGTGAGACTGTGATGGCATACACACAGACCATGGAGGGAAGGTGGGAGGGGGTCAGGGGCAGCTAACTGACCACACAGGGAAGGTGGGAGGGGCCATGGCAGCACAGAAGACCATGCATGGCAAGTGGGAGGGTTAGTGGCAGCACAATGGCTATGATGGGCAAGAAGGAGGGTGCAGGGGCATGCACAAAGGACGATGGAGGTTAGAAGGGAGGGTCAGGACCTGTGCACAGACAAGAAAGTTCAGGGGAAGGGGCCTCACAACAGACCACACGGGGCAGGCAGGAGGAGCAGTTGCAGCACAACAGACCAGGGAGGGCAGAAGGGTGTGGCAGTACAATGGGCCATGTAGGACAGGAGGAAGAGGATAGAGGCATGGCATGTGGACAGGCAGGGTGGAGGTGGCAGGGACAGGTTACAGTCATCTGACAATGCTAGGCAGGTGGGAGGGGAGTGGCAGCTCAACAGAACACTCAGAGTAGATAGGAGTGGCAGGTCCATGGGACATGGTGGGCAAAAAGGATGGAGCAGGGGCATGCACAAAGACATCGGAGGGCAGGGGGAAGGAGAATAGGGGCAGCAAGCTAAGCACAGAGTTTAAGCAGGAGGTCAATGATGGGGCATAGAATTGGGCAATGGAGGGCAGGAGGAGTGGACTGGTACATCATACTAAATTGAGGGCAGTGGCAGCAGATCAGACCATGCATGGCAGGAGGGAGGAGGCTAGTCCATGGATTCACACAACAGAGGATAGGGAGGAGGGGGATGGGGCAGCAAGCTAACTGTTCAGAGAAGGCGGGTATTAGAAACTTTATTGTTTTTAAAACATTTTGTCTGTGCAAACTACTTAAAATATGAACAAGTATGCAGCATAATCTCACTTTTATTCAGGAAGAAGAAGACGTTAGTGACTGTGACTCCGGGCTCACTTGGCAAAAACACCCCCTGACCCTCCACCCCCTATCGCAAAATGTAATGCCCGTGAAAAGGGTAGGTGAACACAGTGTTATATAGAACATAGTCCTGAGAGCACGATTGAAAATGAAAACTAGATATAGTGTATGGTATAAACTATGCACCAAAAAGTGTGATATAAGATGAACCAGGCGTGAAATATAATATGCAATACATTGTGCGCAATGACAGATTCATTGGAGAGCGCGAGATAGCACAGGCACTAGCGCGTGCAATGCGATATGCGCCTTGGAGTGTAATATGCACAGGGCAGTGTTGTGTAACCTAACTAGTCTCTAAAGTTGTAATATAAAATATGTGCTGGGGAGTGTAACGTTGCATATGCACTGTGACAAAGATATGGATCCCAAATTGTAATATGTATGGCATAGCACTGTGCGTTATAACATAGGCATCGAGGAAGGCACGTTAGATGGGGCAATATAACCCGTGCGAAGACAAGTGTGGCATGACATTTTCACGGGGTGGTGTTACAGTGCACATGGGCTAGAGAGTGTCATAGCATATGCACTAGCTAGTGGAATACAATACAGAGGTGTGTGGCACTCGGCAGGCAATGGTGGGTGTAACACAGCATTGGGCTCTGTCAGGAGCGCGCTGTGACTCGCAAGTGATGTTCGTCCCCTTTCCAGAGAGTAAAATAAAAAGTATTACACATCCGGCAGTGGATGTGTGTTTTATTAACTGTGAGGGGGGTTTCTTGCATAGTTTTGGTCGAATTTTTGTCGAATCCCCTTTGAATGGCTTGGTGTGCATGTGTATTAAATGTGCCCGTCAATAGCTACCCATGTTTGTATAAATAAACGACAAGGGTGTCTACCGGGATTAGGCACGGTAGAGCATCAGACATGTCAGAGCTTCACTAGTGGTGTAAATACATTCCACGTGGATTAATTGCATGCATAGTCGCCTTTTAATGAATATCACGCAAATCGTCATGGTGATAGGTACGTACGGTTTGTCCAGCATGTCCTAGGTGTGTCTATAAATATATATTTTTTAAAAATAATAAAAAACAGTGGCCGGCCCTGGGGATTGGGGTCAAAAAAATATAATTAGGAGACAGGCCCTGGGGGATGGGGTCATCAGGGCCAATAAATTAGAATAAGAAGGGGAACCACACAGCCCCCCTTCTTAAAAAAATAAAATAAATAAAAGACTGGCATCGTGCCGGAGGCCATGCCCCCTCCATGCAGCACTCTGCAAACGCGCCCCCAACAGGCATCTCCAGTATGCGCCAGGGAGCTGCGCTGCAGACAGGTGTTCTGAGGCCAAGCCCCTTTTTACACCTCTCTGCAACGCAGCTCTGTGGTGCTTACTGGAGGTACCTAGTGGTCTAGTGTGACCCTAGGGACCCTTAGGATTCAAGGGGACTTAATCTCTCAACTTAGAACAGCCACAGGGCGCGTTTACACAGTGGTGAAGGGAGGGGACGGGGCCTGAGGTGACGTGTGCAAACACGCACCATGGCACGTTTTAAATTGGGGATATAATTTCCCTTCAATACTGAGGGCCCCTGGGGGCTAACTAGCCCACCAAGTGCTTCCAGTAAGCGCCACTGAGCTGCATTGCAGAGAGGTGGTCCAGGCCGTGCCACTTTTTACACCTCTCTGCAACGCAGCTCTGTGGCACTTACTGGAGGTACCTAGTGGGCTAGTTGGACCCTAGGGACCCTCAGGACTCAAATGAACTTAATCTCCCAACTAAAAACGGACACAGGGCGTGTTTACACAATGGTGAAAGGAGGGGACGGGGCCTGAGTTAACGTGTGCAAAAACGCCCTGTGGCCTGTTTTAAGAGGTAGTTTTAATCCCCATGCCCTATTATATACTAGGGGCTTATAGAGGAGGTAAGGCTAATCACAGGGGGACCCCAACGCATAATGTTCCCTAGTGTATGTAGGTGTTTTCACTGTATTCTAAGTGTCTTTTAACATAGCACTGGCTCTAGGACTGGTTAGTCAGACTCAGTTACCACCAGTATCCGTCTGAAAAAGTTGAGGGTACAGGATGATTTTGCAACAAGGCTTCTTTCTGCTCTTCTTTTTGTTCTTTCTGCACGTTATCCTTCTTCCTGCACTTATCTTCGTATTTGAGGACTTCTGTTGCTTCTTTCTGCACTTCTTTTGTTTCTTTCTGTGCATTTTTTCTTCTTTCTTCACATGTCCTATCTCTGTAGGCATAGTTAGAAATTAGCATTTAAAAAACCTTTGAAATTCACAGAAAAAACCATAGGTTTCAGGCACGTTATAGTTAGGAATTAGCATTTAAAAAACCTCAGAAATTCACTGAAAAAACCATAGGTTTCAGGGGTGTTATAGTTAGCTGGACTTTTCACTTGTACAAAACCATTGAAATTCCCCCGTTATAGTTAGTTCAGCTAACTATAACTCGCGCGCCCGCAATGCACTGCTGATGACGTCACATATTACATCACTCATGACATGGTCAGTGACATCACTCATGACATCACTGATGACATCTCAAATGACATCACTGATGACATCATCCTTGTGATAGAGTGGCAGACCTCCTCTCACCCTAATATAACCTTTGATACACACATTCAAAAATAGAGACTAAAATTTTCAAAACAATGGACATACCAATACCAGTTACAACAACCTCTTCAGTAATTCTAAGATCCACATACACATCCACTCATTCACCAACAGTCCTATACAGTCACTCATACATGTACTCACTCATCATATGTACTCATACACCTATACATCCTGTTACACAATGCCACTCATCCATAGAGTTACTCACACACATAGTCACTCATGCTAATAAAGAATCAAACATACATTTACTTGCATATACAGTTATACACACACCACCATACTTACTTCTACGGAAACTTACACATACTTAGTCTTTTAAACAATCACTTATAGAAACACATACTTATTCATACAGGAACTCTTTCAATCTCTCACTCTCACATATACTCACATATATACACCAATAGTCACATATACTAGTTTAAAACATATGTAGTTACTCATAAAGACACTATTGAGACAGTCATTCACTCACTAACACACCCATACACACACTCATCCACCCATACAGTCCTGCACACATGCTGTGTTCAACCCATACAAACAGTGAGTCACTCATTCATGCACCTATGCACTACGTAATACCCCCCACCGAACCATGCAGACACTCAGACTGATACTCAAAAAACCAACTAATAACCTATATAGACACCCATGTAGCTACTCACCAACCCATGCAGCCACTTATACACAAAGTGAGAGACTGATACAGATATTTACATATTTAAACATTACTCACTAAGCCATGTATTCACTATGATACACTTAATCAGTCAGTTACACAATCAATTTTTCAAAAACAAATCATCCATTTAGACACTTATATACCCATTTATTCTTCCATCGACCTTGAGATATACATATATAAAACATATTTAATTTTCAGAAAAACACACATTCACTGGATGATGTCATCAGTGATGTCATTTGAGATGTCATCAGTGATGTCATGAGTGATGTCACTGACCATGTCATGAGTGATGTAATATGTGACGTCATCAGCAGTGCATTGCGGGCGCGCGAGTTATAGTTAGCTGAACTAACTATAACGGGGGAATTTCAATGGTTTTGTACAAGTGAAAAGTCCAGCTAACTATAACACCCCTGAAACCTATGGTTTTTTCAGTGAATATATATATGTACACAAAAAAAACATAGGTTTCAGGGGTGTTATAGTTAGCTGGACATTTCCCTCGTACAAAACCCTAGAAATTCCCCTGTTATAGTTAGTTCAGCTAACTATAACTTGCGCCCCCGCAATGCACTGCTGATGACGTCACATATTACATCACTCATGACATGGTCAGTGACATCACTGATGACATCACTGATGACATCTCAAATGGTTTAAAAAAAAGAGCTAAATTTCTTTGTTAGAGTGTGAAAGTTTAGATGAATGTATGTGTAGTACGTAATTGACTGAATGAATGCATTAGTAGCGTATGGTGAATGTATAAGTGCAGAACTATGAGGAAGTGCTGCAGCATCACACAGTAACCTCTTTAACTGCAGTGTGCTGTAGTACTTCCGAAGCACAGGGATGCAACATATGTACATAAATATGTTGCAAATCTATGCTTCTCTCTGCACGGCTGCTTAAACTGCAGCCATGTGGTGACACAGGCACCCTTGCACCATAGTGCAAGGATATCTGTGTAATGTGCTGTTTGTTTTTGTGCAGGAAGACACACCTTCCTGCACAAAAACAATCAGTAAAGCCATTTTTCTCCTTCAATGTATGCTGAGCATTGTAGCATGCATTGAAGATATAAAAATGTGGAGAAATGAAAACAGTTCTCCTTGTTGTGCTTTCCTACACCAATTTTAGAATGGTGCAGCATTCACACACATATCGAGATTTATGATTTCTGACAAATCTAGACATGTGTCTTGTTCTATGAGTATTTAGTGCAATCATGCACAACAACACTTATAGAACACCCTTTCAATGCAAACTGGTGTGCATAATGAGGTTGTATTTACATGGAGTATAAAAAGTGCACAGAGTGCCTTTTCCTCTCTTTGTAAATATGAAAGAGTGTCTTGCGCAATAACTATGTTACAAAAAGTGACATATTTCCAGTTTTAAAATTCCTTGCGAATGATAGAAGGTAAGCACAGAGTTTTGTCTGCAAAGATGTTCAAAGAAGAATGATTGAAATGATTGCGGTCCTTCAATAGCTACAATGGGAAATATTATGAACCCCTCAGAATCTCTTTTTTTGCAGGTCACATGATATCTAATTATGGTCAGATTTCAAAACTACATAGGTATAAACAGAGTGTTTTTAGAAACGTGTTTCAACTTTGTAGCTTCTTGCAGACCTCCTCATTCTGCATACTGAGACTTAGTTAAACTTACCTTCACAGTAATAGCAATAAAAAATGGTATACATTTTTTTCAGATTTTCATTGCAATCTAAATTCATATAAATTGCTTATTTTTAAATTTGGATCTGTGAAAGAAAAGGAAAAAAAAATGATAACATGTAATAATACATTTTTTACAACACAGCATAATTTCCACAAAGTAATTTGTTTGCCTTTTTTGCTGTTCTCAGAATATATTGAATTTCACTAAAAATAGTGATTTCAATCGTACTCATCACTTAACAGCGGGCAAAAGAAAACAATCAGAAAGATTGTTAAAAAAAACAACATGCTATTCTCAGCAAAATACCACAAGATACAAATCACAGATATATAAAATGCTTACGGCTAACAAAATTTTATAAGTTTAACTTACAAAAACTGTAAATGTTGTCGTTTTAAAATATTCACCGAATCTAAGGATGAATTTTTGGAGGAGGCACCACGCCCACAACGTTTTTCTTCAGTGGTGTGGACATTTTTTACTTTTCCCGAGGGGCAAACAAAGATCAATGCCACCTTGGTCACGTGCAAGATTTGCAAAAGAGTTCTGTTGCGAGGGGATCCTAACAAGAAATACTCGTACGGCACGGCAAGTATGATGAAACACCTAAGGACCCTTCATCCAAACAATCTTGCACGAGAAGAGTGCAAACGGATGAGAAACACTCCTGTTCTGTATCTGTAAAAAAGAATCACAAATAAATGTATATTAATAACTTTCAAATGTATACTTTTCCATTACTGTACAAACACATTTTATATAAAAACTGACTATAGCCCTGAACCACAAGTGTGACGATGGTTAAAACACTACATGCATAGTGCATACTACTTTGAAGCAGTTCATGCCCTAAAGCCTACCTCACTAAAAGACTACATGCTAACTTACTGAATGGTTACAGTACTATAAGGAGACACACTGGGTGAGTAACAGGGTGTTTGCTAGAAGTGTATGAATACTGACTGGGGAATCGAAGGTGTGAAAGACAACTGTGTAGCAGCCGCGGTCGGTAGTAGGAGTAACTGCAGTGCAGTGACGTGGGGAGGGGCGTGCACTGCATCCCCAAATGCGATGCTGTGCACGCAACGAAATTCATTTTATTAATTTATATGCTAACTTACCTGTAAACCTCCGTAATCCATAGTTTACTACCCCCCACCCTGCCCCTCCCCCTCCCCACATCACCACCCTGCAGTTACTCCTACTACCGACCGCGGCTGCTGTGTAGGTGGTTAGAGGCCTGCATGCATAGAGAATAGGCATTTGATGCAGTCTATGTGCTAAGGCCTGGCTCACTGCATGAGTACTTGGGAACTGACGGAATGATTAGAGTACAGCAAAGAGAGTGCCTGGGTGAATTTATAAGTGGTCGGCTTTTGACACAGTGAATGGATTAGTACTTGGTACTGAATGGGCCACTAGAGGAGTGCAAAGGGAGTGACAGGATGTTTGCTGGACTGTATGGATACTGACTAGGGAATTGAAGATGTGAAAGACAAGTGTATAGTATGTTAGAAGACTGCATGCATACTGCATAGACATTTGAAGCAGTCTATGTGGTAATGTATGGTTCACAACATGAATACTTGGAAACTGACTAAATCATCAGACTACTGCTAGACCAGTGCCTGGGTAAAACATTTACATTTTCAGTTCTGGTACAGTGAAGAGAATAGTACATGGTACTGCCCTTTAGTGTCAAACCCTGACTCATTTTATAAATGCATAAGCAAAGAATAGCTTCTAAAGCTACTAAAACTTGACAACATGACCGGTTTTAAAACAGTTATCTGTCAGCAAATACACAATGTTACCAAATGCTTCTATCACAATCCTTACCCAAATGGACACAGACTCACAGTGTGATTTTAGACAAGCAACACTATCCTAGGAGTTTACCAAAACTCATTCACTAGTCTAGAAGAGGTAAGGGTACTGCACACAATCTACATATTTAAGTACAGCACATTAGTGTCAAAGCATGACTCATTTAATCAACGCATAAGCAAAGACTGGCTTCTAATGCTACTAAAACTTGACAACATGACAGGTTTTAAAAGAGTTATCTGCCAGAGAATACACGATGTTACCAAATGCTTCTCTCACAGTGGTTCCCAAATGCACACAGACTCACAGTGTGATTCTAGAGAACAACCACTATACCTAGGAGTTTACCAAAAATCATTCACTACTGTGGAAGTGATAAGGGAACTGCACACAATCTACATATTTGAGGACTGCACTTTTGTGTCAAAGCCTGACTCATTTAATCAAAGCATAAGCAAAAACTGGCTTCTAATGCTACTAAAACTTGACAACAAGACAGGTTTTAAAACAATTATCTGTCAGCAAATACACGATGTTACCAAATGCTTCTCTCACAGTGGTTACCAAATGCACTCAGACTCACATTGTGATTCTAGACAAACAACACTATCCCTAGCAGCTTACCAAAACTCATTCACTACTGTGCAAGGGGTAAGGAGACTACACACAATCTACATATTAAAGTACAGCACATTAGTGTCAAAGCATGATCATTTTATCAATGCATAAGCAAAGACTGGCTTCTAATGCTACTAAAACTAGACAACATGACAGGTTTTAAAACAGTTATCTGTCACCAAATACACAATGTTACCAAATGCTTCTCTCACAGTGGTTCCCAAATGCACACAGACTCACAGTGTGATTCTAGACAACAACCACTATACCTAGGAGTTTACCAAAAATCATTCACTACTGTTGAAGTGGTAAGGGAACTGCACACAATCTACATATTTCAGGACTGCAATTTTGTGTCAAAGCCTAACTAAATTAATCAACGCATAAGCAAATACTGGCTTCTAATGCTACTAAAACTTGACAACATGACAGGTTTTAAAAAAGTTATCTGTCAGAAAATACACGATGTTACCAAATACTTCTCTCACAGTGGCTCCCAAATGCACACAGACTCACAGTGTGATTCTAGACAAGCAACACTATCCCTAGCAGCTTACAAACACTCATTCACTACTGTGCAAGGGGTAAGGAGACTACACACAATCTACATATTAAAGTACAGCACATTAGTGTCAAAGCATGACTCATTTTATCAATGCATAAGCAAAGACTGGCTTCTAATGCTACTAAAACTTGACAACATGACAGGTTTTAAAACAGTTATCTGACAGCAAATATACAATGTTACCAAATGCTTCTCTCACAGTGGTTCCCAAATGCACACATACTCACTGTGTGATTCTAGACAAACAACACTATCCCATGCACTATACCAAAACACATTTCTTCATCTAGAAGGAGTACTACATTTTAGTATAGAAACATAACTCATTTCACAAATTCATAAACAATGACTGGTTTCTAATTCTACCAAAATATAAAAACAGCACAGTTAACTGTCTGCAAACACATGAAAAACAAAAATGCTTATCACAGAATGGTTTCTACATGCACACACACTGTCAATAAGATTGTAGAGAAAAAAAGTACTCCCTACACTTTAGCAGGAGAAATACATTAGTCTGATTAAAATCAAAATAGTCTACATACATCCCCTCACAATTAAATAACTCACCTTTCAAGTTGTTTTGTAGATTAAGAAATATATCAGTCACACACCAGATATCAGTCACACACCAGATTTTCTTTTACAGAATCTCTGCACTGTGCACCTCTCAGCAAATCCAAAGAATGGAAAAGTTTCCCTTTCATTTTCCACACATAAAGATGTAAACATCAAATCACAATTCTTCACACATAAATTCAAAAGCAAACACACATATCTATTGGTTAAACATTTCAACCCTTTCCAAATGAAATACATTTCAACCCTTCCCCCAATCTGCCTTCTGCCTGTTACCATAGAAACAGGTCATGGAACACTGCACTGAGCACACAGGTCACAAGTTCAGCACACAATGTTGCTAAACAAGACAGCAAGTGTGCTTGACTTTTCAACATATCAGCTTATCATATATAATGTTCCTTACAATCAGTTTTTGTTAACCAATAAGAATCCTGCCTTTAAAAAACAGAAATATACACCCTACCGTTCAGTGTAGAAAGTTGTCATACAACCAATGATTTCTTGTCTTTTCTCCAATTTTTTTTCCTTGGATCCGCGCACCCAACGCGAGAGGATCTGTGCACCAAACGCGATAGGATGCGTGCACCCTGCGCGCATTTCGCCGTTTAAAAACAAAAAAAAGGGGGGCCCCAGGGGGTCCTTCTGGGACCCCCTAAGCACCTCTAGAGGGTCAGAGTATTTCCACTCTGCCCCATTATATCTTTTACACACTTATTCCCCTTGCTTCATCAGCCTCGCTTCTACCGAAGCAGAAAATGGCCGCCAACAGTTCCTAGTTTCGAATGTAGACAGACACGCGACAGCCAATTAGCATTCAGTGCGCGATCGGGAGGGTGCCCGCTCGATTCGGGGAGGGTGCGCTTACGGTGCGGGTAGGGTCCGTGGATCCTCCCCGGCCATAGATATCACTAACTTTTTTACCCTAATTTTCTCAAGAACTAATGAACAGATTCACACCATTTATGCAAAAGGCACGAGTCTGAACTGAGGACTACCTCTTTGCCAAATTTGAAGTCATTCCAATCAGCGGTTCGGGCTGTAACTGCGACAAAAGATCCTAGGGGAAATTGCATGGGGATAATGCATTTTGGGACCCCCATTTTTTCTCGGCCCCCGCTTTACGAATCACCATGAAACTTTCAGGGTAGGAGCGGAGCGGAGCTGGCCAAAAGTTTGGAAAATTTCGCAAGTATTCATCAACCAGCACCAGACTTATTGGCAATAGAATGTTGCGGATTTCCTATGGAAAATAGGTCCTAACTATAACTATTTACTGGCGACCGCCAGTAGATAATATATATATATATATTTACAAATGCGCAGACTTTTTTCTAAGCAAAACATTTCAGTGTATCACCATTGTAAAAAGGCGAACTGCGATAATTGCTCAGTAAGAATGCTCACGCGATAAAGCGACCTGTAAAGGGTCACGTACATATAATGTATGGGTAATGAAAAGAGTGTGCCAACGTCACTGGACGTTTTCAGTCACCCGCCAAACTCAACTTCTGTTTTTGCTTCAGCATCCAGCTTTCTACTTTTACAATAAATTTATCTCAGTAAGCAATTCCTCCTTATTATCAATTATCAAACTAGAATTGAGTGATTACTTCCAATTCAAAAATGCAAAAACATTCAAACCTTTAAAAGCACACACAATCATTTTTAGTCATTAAATTAATAGTTAGACCTGGTACAATCAATTATATATCTAGACCGTTGTTGACCATCCAAGAAATTTGTGCAGAAAAAAGCATGGTAACTTCTTGCAAACTGTGGCTGTAGTTTTCATTTATTTAATGTGGCATATACATAGGGCCTGGTGTGCCAATACCTGTTTGCAAACCAGTATGTACAAATTTCATACTGTCAGGAAACAGGTATGCGATTGGTGGTAGAACCTGGGTACAAAGACAACATATTTCAAATTTGCCATTCACAGGCGATGGCAAAGGAACCTTCGTAATGAATACCTGCCAGGAGGTTGCTGTTCGCCACCTTCTTTGATTGGCAGCTGAGAATGCATAAATGGTGGTCAACAAGGGGACAGCACGCCATTATCTCTTATATTTGTGTTCCCTGGTGGAAACAGTATTATTTTTCAAACCGAGCCTGTCCAGCTTCAAAAAATGTTTTTAGAGAAGACATTGGTGGTAGCATACCAGGGTCGAGTCGACCACAGTGTGCTCCCCACGAGGCTGCCGTATGTGGATCCCAAAGGGGAAGCTATCCCACGGGGACTGCTTCCCTTTTGAGAATCGGTTACCACCCCGACTTGAGTGTCAGTAACTGATCAATGGTTTGCAACTGTAACTGTGCCCTAAGCCATTGATTCATTCTACTGGGACTGGTAAACAGGAGAACGCCTCTTTAACTAAACTTTTAAATTGTGATTCAGAAAAAGACGCAGAATTCTTTTTGGACATTTTCTGACTTACAAAAATGAGTGTTTGTACACAGCATAATATTTTATGCAGTCACAAAGCCTGCGTTTTTTGAGATTCGCACACTTTGCAACTACAAAAGTGTTCTGTGTCCTGCAGTGATTTCTCATTCCAAGAGTAAAAACTCATTAAAACAAACTCAGTAGTTGCCATACACTGCCGTATCAGTAAATCCAAGTATATTAATACATCTGTTTTCACACAAACCTCATAACAATGGCCTCTTGTTTGATGTGTTTGCATAGATTTGATTGCTACCCCTGCTTTGAGCTTCAGTGTTATAGTAAAGATATCTTTCTCTTGATTCATTTTTCAGAACCAAGTTTACGCAGTGAATTGATTGTAATAGTGTTCAACTTGATGTAATGGTGTTACTGAAAGCCTCTAGATATTGCTTTGGAGATTTGTGAGCATGTGAACTGGTTGTGAATTAAAAAGTACGGGCCTGACAAATTCAGAACTGCGTCTGAGCTGAAGCAAAAATTTTAAAGTTGACTGATTTTTAATCAAAAAGAAAGAGTTCAGATTCATATGCGCACCAAGATCAAACCTCTTATCACCATATTTGCCTAAAAAAGGCTACTAAGTTTTGTAGCTGATGGTGACTACTCTCATTGGTGATCTGTTCCATCTTTCAGCTTCTGTGACACATAGGAGGGAAAGAGAAATTATGAAGTTGAGCCCTCTAGTGGTACTGTTGGAACTGGCACATTCTGATTGGCTGAGGCAAGGCCCTAGCCAGGCAGAACCTATCACTCTCGTCAGGGGTGGGTGATTACACCTGCACTCACCCCTGGGTAACTTGGCACTGCACAGTCAGGCTTAGCACAGAGGCAATGTGTAAAGCATTGGCCCAGCACTCCCACACAATAGCGTCAGAGAAAAGTCTTCACACATGGTTCATGTAAATAAAGTTTGTATTCCACACACACATTAACTAAAACAACACAAACATCATGTATTTCTGGGCATAAATTACATTCAGAAATATCACTGGCAGTATTAGGCCCAACCATGTTAAAATGACATCAGTAATAGGCTCACTTGGGAAAGATCCTGTTTTACCCTTCCCAGAACTATTATATGCTGCAAAACTTTGTCAGAACAAGGCCCACCCTGGCATTTAATATAATTCAATACCACACAGTTATAGGGTGAACTCCAGATCACAACAATATCAAAAAAGTGCAGACACACATAATTACAACACTTTTCGACAGCACCATGGGCCAAGCCCACACGGGCAAAATACGATGTCAAACATAGTATTCTTTTGGCAAGCAATCAACGTGTAAAGCAACACCGCTATGTGCCGTAATTAATAACAGGCAGTCACTCCCACACACTCCCTCAGCACCGATACGTGGTGCCACAGATATCAGGCACGTCTGTAAGGAGTGCACTCACACTCAACACCCTAATGCAGAGCAACCGATATCCGGCAGGTCAGTTGATAATGCACATGCTGACCCTGTGGCCCAAGCCGCCCTCCACCATTCAGCTAATCCCAACTACCCCTCACACACTTGCTGGAGATAAGGAACCCCCCCCTGATTCTAGGCCGATCGCAGCAAGAGTCACACTTAGTTAGGGTCCCTGGGAAGAAGGTGGGTGTAGGTAGCAGGGCTAATTAGGTGGCAGTCGACAAATTGAGGTTTGGCCACTACTCAGGAAGTTTACCCACGGTATGCAGAGTAGAAGCGGGCTAAGGGCGATAGTCATTCAATCAAGGGATTCCACAGTGTGCCTTTTTGTACCAGCTCAGTTCTGTGAAGCAAGGGAGGCCGGGAGGTGGGTCATGCAGTCTCTTGACCCGCTTCCAATCAGTCTCGAAAGCATTCCTTAGCCCAATCAATTCCTATCAACACCCAGACCTGGTCCGGGTAATACTACCAGCCAACATGAAGTAGTCAGGCAGGGTAAGGAGAGGGCAGTTGATCCGCCACACTGAGGGCACAAAATGAACAATTGATGAATGGGGGATGAAGCAGGGGAGGCTCTCAGAAGAAGGAGGCACCCCATCAAACATACGCTGATCAAAGTAGCAACCATGGAATCCGGGCACCAAAGAACATGAAGCCACTCTTCCGCACCTTCCTGGAAATGAGGCACAACCTTTGGTGTGCGTTGATATGAGTAGCACCAGACAGTTTTGGTCTCACACAATGAAGAGTCGCATACTCAGTACCACCCTGGAAATGAGGCACAACATCTGGTGTGTGTTGATCTGAGTCACACCAGGCAATTCCTGTCATACACGATGAAGAGTTGAGAATTCAGTACCTCCCTGGTAATGAGGCACAGCGTAGTGTGTGTGTTGATACGGGTTGCATCAGACAATTTCGGTCACACACACAGGCTCAAGTTCAGCAGTGCCGCAGGAGGTAGAATGAGGCACTACTACGGGTAAGCCATCACCTTCAAGGGTCACAACCTGTGTATCGGAATCCGCACGCAATAAGCATGTAGTTGGTGTGTCGCATGAGAGAGATGCAGCGTGATCGACGAAGCGGGCCACGAGTGTTCCCGCAACCAGTGAATTTGCTCACCACCTACAAGATGCTTATGCATGTTGAGGCCCCACGATGCAGGGGCCACACTCCTTAGATGCACGCAGCACTTAGGGGGATCTGCACAAGGCAATCTGTTATCCAGGCACAATACTTAGTGCCACTTTCACGCCTCACTATAAGATGGGATCCAACAGACGATGTGGGTATTTAAGGAGGCACCACTCTCCAGGTGTCACAAGTAGACAGCATGGGTCCCTCGCAGGAGGTCTTTGATGTCCCTGAGACCTCCACAAGAGAACAGCGGGCAAGCCAACAAGCCCCTGAAGAGTCACTTCAGGGTGCCACACAGCAGCAAGTAGTCAGCCCAGGCCAGCACTGTTCAGGAAAGGTGCATGGTCCTTTTCAATGGCAGTAATTCTCCTTGTGCCATAGAGATTCCTTTGGAAGTGTCCACCGCGCAATCTCAGGATCTCTGGTCCCACATCCCCACAAGTGTATCTCTCCCCAGATGAAATATGACACCAGTAGGTATTCTGTAGTGTGCCTTTCAAGTTGGGGGTGGTTTAGAGGGTTTCCCTTTGATCCATAGATGCCTCCCCTAAATTTCAACCCTGTCTGCCATGGGGCCGTGAAATGCAGATCTTAATCTTTAGTGGGGCCATGATCTGGATCCCCAGAGGCCAAGTGTCAAAACCTCGCCCTCCAATCTATCCAGCCAGGTTCTCAAATGACAGAGGTCTGTTCTAGTTGCATGCCCAATTTTTATAGCAGTCTCTGGGGAATGCACAGATGTGCTAACCTAATCTCCATTGTGGACTGGAGTCAAACTAAAAGGAACACAAAGAGTTTTAGAGCAGAGAATTGCCCACTTTCTAGAAGTGTAATTTCTAAGCTATTTATGACAAATCCCTCTTTACCACAGAAGAGGGTTTGTCATTTTGAATCCAATGATAGGAAACATTATGAGGCTGCTCAACTGTAAGCTACTATTGCAGCTTGAAGTAATTTCAACCATTCCCCCATGTTAATCTAGGGGAAGAGCAAACCTAATAGGTAGTGAAAACACACATGGGTATTCTTCACTACCAGACAGGTAACACACATGGGTACCTGTCCTACCTTTTCCCTACCACTTGCTTCACCCCATAAGACTTACAACAGGGGTGCCCTAGTGGTAAGTAGTGAAAGGTCCCCTCAGGATTGACCAGTGGTTTAGAAAGGCCAACCTGAGCATATGTGCAATTGCACGCACATAGGCCTGCAATAGCAGGCTTGACACTTGTTTAAAAACCTCATACGTGCAAGTGTGCACCCAGAGGCCTGCAATCACAGGCTAGAGGTATGCTTAAAACCATCAGGTAAGCACCACTACCTAACGTGTGTAGGAAGGGCGTGCGCAATTTCACACTGCATGTACATTGGGAAAGTGTCCAGAGCCCTAGGACCACTAAAAACAAATCAGCAAATCCCATGAGGAAAAAGCAAAGGGCCTAATTTACAAGGAATTAACGCAGCGCTGCCACACTGATTCCGAAGCACAGAGATGCGTTGTATCTACAATGATATGATGGAGTCCTTTGCTCTCCCCTGCACTGGCCCACAATTTGCAGCCATGTGCCCAAGCAGACACCCTTCCGCCATGGTGCATGGGTGCCTGCGTTGAGGGGAATAAATGCTTATGTGCAGGAAGGTGTCCCTTCATGCACCTTTTGTGATTGTTTATGTGTAGGAAAGGACACCTTCCTCCACATAAACAATACCAACAGGTGATTTCCTAGTTCTATGTGTGCTGCAACACACATACAAAGAGGAAAAAAACTAGGTTGCGTCTCCCTACGCCTGCCCTGGGTAGGCGTAGCATTCAGAAGCATTCCCAAGTTTATGATTTCTCGTAAATCTGGGAATTTGTCAGGTTCCATGGGTGTTGCGTCTGAACACCCACAGCAGTACCCATGGAACACCCCTTTTACACAAAGTGCTTCTTGTGTAAAGGGGCCGTATTTACAAGGACAGGAAAAGCCACACAAGGTGACTTTTCGTGTACTTGTAAATATGGGGCAGCAAAATGTGCCGCTGGTGCATCACAAAAAGTGAAGCACCGGTGTGCAAGAGGCTGGTAAATAAGCCCTAAATTATTTAGGGAACCACTACCAAAAGCGTGTTAGGTCTAACAGGTATGTATACCTACTTTAAATTCAATAAGCATTTGAGAGTATGCCAAGTGATTTTTGTTAATGTTTACATGTGTACTCTGGAGTACAGCATTATAAGAAAATGTCAGTTATAATGCCTCACAAGAAAATAGTTAAAATAATTTGACTAACCTGCAATACATGGATTGGAAATATAAGAATTGCATGCTTTTTATTATTTGTTTGATTAGTGCATCCACTTTTCAAGCTGAGTTGTTTTCTAAAATGGTTTACTGTCAACATTTGCAAAAAACAACTTCGTTTTGTTGTGAAATAAATACGATGAGATGAACACTTCATTCCATAAATTTGCCTCAAGCAATCATAGAGGTACATCAATATTTTTGACATGTACTGAAATACAAACATTTACAACTATCGAAACAAAATCGTGATTTTTATGTGTTGTTTACACTATCATATATGATCATGTTGTTACAATTTCCCGTAGATGGCCTCTGGATAATCTATGAGAGTTGAAGCTGGTTTGTAAAAAGAAGTCCAAAAGAATCGTGTGTTGACCAGTACTTAAACAGCCGCTTCAAAAAAATTGAGACCCGAGACAGAGAAAAGTAGGCAATCCTCATCTGCTGTGCTTGCCCCTTTGCTGCTCATATCTAGACCCAGAACTTAGAACCAAAACGTTATCACCAGCCAAACAACACACATTAACCATAATCTGTGCTTAAAAAAACAACTTCTCCACCTCGGGAAAACAACATAAGGTCAAACCATATTTTAGAAAGCAATAATTATGCTCGAATTTCTTTGTTTCTTTCGATGAATTCATATTTCTACCCAACAATGACTTACTTGACTTTGTCTAACCTAGGTAACCACTCTGAATATAGACAATAACAGGACAATTGTCAATTTATCTAGCTATACCTTGCTTAGTTTAATGTCAGACTGACTACAGAGCTTGTTTCCCGAGTGATGTCTGCTTCACCGAGTCAAATGACCCATTGTATTATGCATCTATGTACTAAGTAACCACCATGAAGGACTGTATTGTGAATGTTGTTGCACACTCCATGTAACCTGGTGATGCCAGATTCGAATGTCCGTGTTGCATGTAAAGCTCTGCTCTGCCTTCTGGTGACTGGTCACTGTTATATAAACATCACATAAAAATAGATAAAATATAATATTATGTTACAAATATGAAAATGCATTTACCATGAAAAGATTCAATTAACAAGCTTGAGTGTTCAAGAATGTGAAACATGGCAATTATCTGTTAGAGCAAAAATGAAAGAAAGCACTGCTGCATTCTTAAATGATGTTTTCATGGTTTGTTTTACAAAGCCTTTTATCTAACTGTAGAAAAGGCAGGCATTTCAGAAATCTTGTAACAAAGTGATGAAGCATGTACATTGCGTGGATGTGATCCCCGCCATAAGCCTGTTATTGTAATTCACAGACGTTCTTAAATTTAGGCTATGGAGCTCTGTTTTTTGTGCATTGTAAATTTAATATCACATTTTCTAGGTATATGCTTTATTACTGTTCGTTCACTACTTTCTTACTCCATTTGTTGTTCAGTACTTATACACTAATCCACATGCTTAGGGTTGAGCTCTTTAGACTTTGTAGTCCTTAGCAATCCCCATAAACACTAGATTATGTCCTAATCCTAGGGCTTGCTCTCACTAATCTTAGGCTATCGTCATTACTAACACTTACATGGAAGGGTTGAGCAGATTAAATATGTTCTTGGACCTTACATAATTGTTCCTACCCATTCTCAATGTCCCCTCTCATATTTTTATGTCATGATGTTTACAAGAATGTGTCAAATTTAATTTAGGAAGGGACACTACTTTCTTTTTTGTTCCATTCAACAGCATTCGCACAGCAAGGAAACTCTTGTTTCAGCCCAATTGCACACACACACACACTCACGCACACACACACACACACACACACACACACACACGTACACGCACACATACACGAACACACACACATATACATGCACACTCATACATATATTGGGTTTTATCATCATAATGATAACCTCCTAACCTACTAACCATGGTGCAGAGCTTTACCAATGTCAGTGCCAGTATGACTGTGCTGTAATAGAGGACCAAATAATGTGGCAGGTTTATTTAAATGATGTGAGAAGAAAATATAAACTATGCGGCATAAGCATTTAAGCAGTATCATTTAATCGATTTGAACTAAAAGTTCTTTATAACTCGCACCCCCGCCATGCACAGTGTTGTTATCACTGATGTCTTTTCAGAAGTTGTAGTGATGTTATCAGTTGTGTCATAGAACATGTCATAAGTGATGCAATATCGTAGGTATTTAGCAGTGCATGGCGAGGCGTGAGTTATAGCAACTTTAATACACAAGTTATAGTTACTGGAGATAACTATAACTGGGTAATTTCAATGGCTTTGCTAATTTAAAATTGTATGTTTTAACTGACATTTTCACCTATGATGTCCCTTTAACCTTTAGTTTTTCAAGTGAATTTACAAGGTTTTTTTCAATGAGTAGTAAGATATTATTACACTTCCTAACTATAACAACACTTTAACCTTTGCTTTATTCAGTGAATTTCGATGATTTTATTATGTAAAATAAGATTTCCATTACCCTCAATGATGTTGGGTTGGGCACAGAGCATGGCCTGCATATAGGCCCTGTGCCCAACCCCTTGGGGAAACCCAGCCCCCAGCCGAGCACAGCAACTTTGGCCATGTGCTATGACATGTTGGGTGCAGGTCCTGGTGCGCAGCCAGGCCCTGTGCCCAATCCCACACAGGCACCCAACCCTCTGTAGGTGCCCTGGCCCTGCTGCGCACGGCCTTTGGCCATGCGTAGCAGGGGGGTGGGTGCAGGGCCTGGTCGTGGCTGTCATTTGTAGACCTACTGGCTGTGTCAAAGGGTCAGCACACCAAAATATAAAAGCAGGGGGCCTATTGGCTTTATCAAGGAGTCGGCACATCAACATATATAAAGCAGACCTATCGGCTTTGTTGAAAAGTCACCAATAACTTTAATCACATGTATATTTTATAAACTTACACATTGCAATGTTTAATAATAGTGACTATCACAAATCTTTTTTCAATAAAACATGCTTTTAATAAAAGCATTAAACATGGTTGAGCTTTTGTTTCCATCATTTTTTCAGGACAGAAAGTGCAGCCATAGAACCAATCACTGGGGATCCCTGCACTCCAGCTGATAAGCATTCAGCTCCATCTTGGAGTGCTTTAAAACCTATGGTAAGCTCTCTTATGGTCATGGATTTGATGAACCAGGAGAATTACTGCTTTTTTAAAAATGTTGCATGCTGCTGCTCTCAGTAGCCTCCCACAACATTACAAAACAATGTTTGGTGATGCCCCTATAGCACCAGCAAGAAAAAATATATTTAAAGAAGCCATTGCAGGGCAATATAGGGAGCTCCTTGCTGGAGCAGTCAAAAATTAATGAGTGGCTCCTGCTGCTCATTTATTATCCTTTTTTCCCTTTTTATAGTTTTTTTGGTTGTCCCGATCCCACCTAGGACACTCACACTTTAAAAAAAAGTTTTAAAGTTTATAGGCCTCTGCGAGTTGATGTGCTGTGGTGAGTGAGGTAACAACACTGTGTAGAGATGTGCGCAACGTTTTAGTAATTTGCAGGTGTTGTGTAAATTATAAATATATGGTATAAGTTTAGAATTTAAAATATTTTTGAAGTTTAAGTTTTGTTTGTATGGAAAGAATAAATAAAGTTACAGTCATTTAAAGGTGGTGCATAAATAAAAAAGTAAGGTATAACTACAACCTTAGCATTTCTAATGTTTGTGTAGTTTAAGTTTGGTTTTTATAGAAAGAATAAATAAAGGTTTCCTAACTATAACAAAGGTTTAACCTTTCTATTTGTTCACTGAATTTGAAATGGAGTTGGGAAGAATGGAGTTGCATACACTGGAATAGCGTGGAGTGGATTGGCATAGAGTGGAATGTTTACAGTGAAATAGCATACACTGGAGGGGAGTGGCATACGGTGGAACAGCATAGAGTGGACTGGATTTCAGTGGAAGAGCGTACAGTAGAGCTCCATATAGAGGAGTGTCGTACAGTGGAGTGGCATATAGATTAGCGTACACTAGAGTAACGTACTCTGAAATAGAATAGAGTGGAGTAGCGTCCAATGGACTGGTATACAGTGGAGTGGTGTATACTGGAGTGACATAGAGTGGAGTCATGTAGAATGGAATAGTGTAAAATGGAGTGGTGTACAGTAGAGTAGAGTACAGTGGAATGGCATGCAGTGGAATAGCTTAGTGGTGGGGCGTACAGTAGAGTGTGGTAGAGTGGAGTGGTGTACAGTGGAATAGCTTAGAGTGGAGTAGCATATAGTGGAGTAGCGTACAGTTAAGAGGTGTAGATTCTAATAGGATGCAGTAGAATATCATGGAAAGATGTGCAGTGAAATTGCATATTGTGGAAAAGTGTAGACTGGAGTGGCACAGAGAAAAGTGGATTACAGTGGAGTGGCATACAGTGAAGTGATGTAAAGTGCAGTGGCGTAGAGTGGAGTGTCATAGCGTGACATAGAGTGGAATGAGGTACAGTGAGGAAGAGTACAGTGGAACAGCATAGTGTGAAGTGGCATAGAGTTTATTGGTGTTCAATTGGAGTGGCATACAGTGGAATAGCATACACTGGAGCGAGTGGGGTGGTGTGGAGTGGATTGGCATAAAGTGGAGTGGCGAGAGTGGAGTTGTGTGCTGTAGAATAGCGTAGAGTTGAGTGGGGTTGCGTGGAGTGCTGTAGAGTGGAGTGAGGTATAGAGTAGTGGTGTATATCGGAATAGCGTAGACTGGAGTTGTGTAGAGTGAAGTGGTGTACAGTGGAGAATTGAAGAGTGACATAGCATACATCAGAGTGTCGTACAGTGGAGTGGTATGGAGTAGAATATCCTGGAGTGCTGTAGAGTGGAGCAGGATAGAGTACAATTGGGTAGACTGTGTAATAGTACAGGGTGGGGTGGAGTGGCATAGAGTGGAGTAACATAGAGAGAAGTGGCATATAGTGGAATAGTGTAGAGTGTTGTGGCATAGAGTGGAGTGCTGTAGAGCGGAGTGGCATAAAGTTGAGTAGTGAAGAGTGGAGTTGTGTAGAGTGGAAAAACATTGAGTGTAATAACATAGATTGGAGTGCCATGTAGTGGAATAGAATAGAAGGGAGTGGCTTAGAGTAGAGTGTCACTCAGTGGAATATCATAGAGTGTAGAAGCATAGAGTTGAGGGGTGTAGAATGGAGTGGTGTACTGTGCAATAGCATACAGTGGAGTGTCGCAAAGTAGAGTGAAGTGTTTTAGAGTGAATTGTCGTAGAGTGGAGTGGCATATAGTGGAGTAACTTATAGCAAAGTGGCGTACAGTAGAGTAGCGTATTTTTTGTGGCATACAGTGAAATAGCGTATCCAGGAGTGGCGTACACAGGAGTGGCATACACTGGAGTGGGGTAGAATGGAGTGGCATAGAATGGAGTGGTGTAGAGTGTAATAGCATAGAGTGGAGTGGCGTAGAGTGGTGTGGAGTGGGGTAAAGTGGAATGGTCTACGGTGGATTACAGTAGAGTGGAGTGGGGTAAAGTGGAGTGGTCTACAGTGGATTACAGTAGAGTGGAGTGGCATAGAGTGGAGTGATGTAGCATTGAGTGGTATTACTTGAAACAGATGTAGCATGAAAGTGGGTGAACGTAGATGAATGTAATGTGGCAGCACTATAGATTATGAGGTGTAAATTGTAATTTTTGATAGTAGGTGTAAATTGTGTAAGTGGTATTAAAGTTATAAGTTTTAAAATACTTAAAGTAGAAACCTATGAGAAGGCACTGTGCGATTGGCTAATAGGTGTCTTTACAAACCTAAAAGGCAGCCCTGTACTTTTTTGTGCAGTTTTGATGCATTGTGGGTTAGGACTTTAAATGTAGGCAAATAGTAGTAGGTTTTATTCTTGTTCCTTACCTATTACCACATTATCAAAGTAGTAATAACTAGAGAAACGTGTCTATATTTTTTTAATATATTTTCACAACAGCGTACTGTGAAGTGTTGTTTATTTTTAATTTTTTCAAGTACCACTGTAATTTTTAGGATTACATCAGTACTCAATAGACATTTTTATAAATAATTAAATATATGAAAAATGTAAACTTTAGTGTAGTACACTATATTTGTAAAATACACTGTAGTACAGTGTATTTTTATTTTTCACATATATTCTTTTTAATTACTGTGGCACTTCATAGGAAGTATCGCAGTACTTAGTACATTTTTAAAAAGTATATTGAAAGTTATAACTAATTTTCTCTACTTAGTACCACTTAATAAAGTGCTAATAGCTAGGGAAAAATATAAAACCTAATACTTATATCTAATGATGTAATGCATAAAACAGCCAAAGTGTACTTAAAACAACATGGCTGCCATTAACTTCTGTAAAGGCAGTCATTAACCAATCACATACTGCCTTGCCATCACTATGCACCGCATTATTTCCCAAAAATACTACAACATTTTATGAAACTACTGCACCACTAGATAACACTGTGTGAAAATGACATATAAGTTCAAAAATATCTACCCTACTTACCGTTATTACAAACAAGAATCATATGCACACCATAATCTATATTCCTGCCAAATTTCATTGAAATAGGTTCATTCGTTTATGTGCTATGCATGATTACAAAATGTATGGAAAATGCATTGGTGCCAAAATGCATTTTGGGACCCTACTTTTTTCTTTGCACCCTCTTGACGAATATCCGCAAAGCTTTGCATCATCTGCCAGTGTAGAAACAGGAATAGGTCTGTAACTTTTCGTGGAGATTCATCAAACAGGCGCAAAGTTATTAGCAACCAAAAATCCAAGGAGTTACTATCTCTGGGAATCCTAACAATAACTACAGAGTAGCTGCCACCGCTATGTAACATATCTATCTATCTATCTATCTATCTATCTATCTATCTATCTATCTATCTATCTATTCACTGTAAAAAATAAAGGTGAAATTCACTGATTATAGTTATCTCATGTAGCTATAAATCATGCCGTAAGGTAACTTTAACTTGCGTTCCCCCCATTCACAGTTTCTCTTCAATAATTTAATTGCAAATGTTGAAGTGATATTATTAATGATTTGATCGAATATGTTATGAGTGGTGTAATATGTGGGGTGATTAGCAGTGCATGGCGAGGGCGCGTGTAATAATTACTTTGGGCTCAAGTTATCGTTACTTGAGATAACTATAGCTTTTAAATGTCATTGGTTTAGTTTGCTTGAAATGGGATGTTTTAACTGACATTTTCACCTATTTACAATGTCCCTTTAACCTTTGCTTTTTTTCAGTGACTTTCTAGTTTTTTTTTTTGCATGAAATGCCCATGCCGTGCAGTCTTTGGCCGTGCACGACATGGGGTAGGAGGATAGACCCTTTCAAGAACCAATCACAAGAAGCCACGTGGGAGTTCCAGGATCCCTTGTGATCCTGCCTGTTCCCCTGCCAGCAACCCATCCTGTGTGCCAGCAGAGGCTGGCAATTCTTTTTATTTTTTATTTCGGGGTATGTGGTACCCCTCCCCAAGCCTT
Source organism: Triturus cristatus (assembly GCF_964204655.1). Taxonomy (NCBI): domain Eukaryota; kingdom Metazoa; phylum Chordata; class Amphibia; order Caudata; family Salamandridae; genus Triturus; species Triturus cristatus. The sequence continues at coordinate 648,013,097 of NC_140585.1, forward strand.
TACAGGCCCTTTGCAATCCCTGGGCACTCCATTCCACCAGATATCCACAGTTGGCGAATGTGTCCATTTTACCAGATATGCACAGTTGGCGCTTTGTGCTTTTTGGTGCTATTTTCACTTAAATCTTTCAAATTGTCCACCACTGGTTTATTTTTGTAACTTGGTGTGGGATTGTCCTTGCGTTATGTTTTCACTTTATTACTGTTTGAAGTGCAGCATAAATTCTTTACACATAAAGCTACCATAGGGTTGATCAAAGGTTTATTTGGGGTTTGCTTGTGGCTTCACCCTAACAAGGATTGCGGTTCCTGCTTGAGTGGAGGTTTGCCCCTCTCAACCAGTGACCCAATTTCTTACAATAACATAAATAAAATAACATAACATGCATGCATTTAATATTTTGTTTTTATTATTCTCATGGTATGCCTCATGCTTCTTAGCAGCCACTCATTGCGGGAAAGGATTAAACTGACTGAATTTAGTACCATGTGGAATTCGAATTTAGGTAATGACTGCGCAAACGCTGATCGTAATGTAAACTGCTGAATTCAATATTACAGTTCGAAAAATGGAGAAACTGGAGCCTACCGAGGACTTTTGCACGTTAGATAATGTAACTAATGTTTGGACCTTTACAGCGTTCAAGGGGTTAAAAGTAAGGGTCGTTTTGCAGGATTAGAGCTCGAAGGGGCAGATTTATGTTCCCTGGCGTATCCCTGTAAATCAGCATGGATGCGCCAGGGAAGATGCGTCACGCAAGTTTGCCCTTGCGCCACCGCAGATGCGCCGCATTTACAATGCGGTGCATCGTGGCGCAAGGACAAGCAGATACGTGACGCATCTGCCGGCGTAAGGTTGGCGCAGTGCTGAAGTTGCGTCGCAAGCGCGACACAACTCCAGCACTGTTCCAACCTACCCTATCCCTAACATGGTGCGTCAAGCCTTACGCCTGCTTCAAGCAGGCACAGGGTTTTGACACATCAGGGTTGGGAAAATGACTCAGTGAAATCTTATAGGTTTCATTGAGTCACTTTTCAGGGGCGTTCCTGCGACGGAACGCCCCCCTCTGTGTCGAAACGCCCACGTGAAACCTGACGCAGGTTTCACGAGGCGCAGGGCTTTACACCGTGACGCATCTCCATAGATGCGTCACGATGTAAATGGGGCGCAACGCGGCGCAGGGTTTACGCCGCCGCTGCGTCACAAAAGTGATGCAACGGCGGCGTAAAAGGGGCGCAAGTCCCACATAAATCTGCCCCGAAGTTTCCAGTGTTCAAAAGCAACAGTTTTAAAAAACATGTGCTTTTGATGTCATTTTGATCAGCCAAATATTGCATCTTATGCATGCCGCAACATTACAGAAAGTAAAAAGCAACACTCAAGTTATTTTCAAAGCGATCTGGAGCAAAAAGAAGAAAATCACCAGAAACGATCACATGAATAAGAACCGGCCGTTCTTCTATTACAGCTTACTCACAAGTAACACCAGAGTTACAGCTTAGAGCTTACTCACAAGTAACACCAGAGTTACAGCTTACTCACAAGTAACACCAGAGTTCTTATCACAAGTGGCCCATCGAACAGGTCATGTGATACCCAATGCGTTATTGCCATGTAGTATTACTGCATCTTTGCCAGGCCCTTTCAGCGTTGCTGTTTGAATGCATAGTAATGTTCACGAGTAAGTGTTACCTCACCGATTCCCACATGGAATTCCTCATTTGTGAGTGCTTTGAATATTCCGGGTGATTTACTGCACACTTACTCTTAATGAGGTCCTTAGTCCAAAAACAGGGAAGTTCAGGCTTCAGTACAATTGTCCACTGGTTTACAGAGCCTAGCAGCAGAGTGCTTTGTGAGTGCTTTTAGGCGCCTTCTTCATTTTAACGAAAATAGCTGATACTTGGACTTCTGCGCTACTACCCGCACTGCCATCGATTCAGATCCAATAAACAGCCCTCACTGGAAGGAAACTGGCAACAGAAAAGTGCCAGCAAGGCAGACGCATAGTCGAAAGACGCGCCTTTGAAATGGGTAAAATAATTGAAGTTTAATCAACGCACAAACGCATGACCAAGCTCGGCTCAATGTTCTGGTTCAGGTGAGTATTACCGAATAGACATTCTTGAAGGAAAAAAAAAACCTTTAATTAAATCTGCTGTTCAACTTAAGAGAAAAAAAAGACGGAGAGTTTCATGTTAATGCCAATATCGCATGAATATTTTACCATTTTCATTAGAGCTGCTGAAATGAATCTAGCATAAAACTGTGGGCAGATATGAAAAACAAATTCTGAGCATGCAAATTTTACTTTTACAGTGTGAAATTAAATTGCAAGAGGCAGCAGCTTCCATGGTGAACATCGATCATGTTAACAGGCTGCAAACAAAGCTGAGGGATTATCATAATGATGAATCAGGGATGGGGTGAAGTGCATTATATACGTGATGAGTTGAAGGGTGTGCTGGGATAGAGCAAGCGAGTGCGTGGTGCAAGTACCCTGAGTCTCACAGAGCTCACCAGGCGCTTTACACAGCAGGCCTCTGATTCCCTGGACACACTCGATGACTCGGATTGAACAATTGCACAGTATTCAATTCAATTCAATAACACTTTATTCGGTTACGGAAATAACCATAGAAGTACATAAAAACATATTAAAATTGTCAAAAAACATATAGTTATATTATCAATAGAATAATGGGCCGAATTGCACAGTAAAAGGTAGCCCTGGCTTTCACCTGGACAAGCATCTGTGCAAACAGCACACAGAAGAACTGAACCCAGAAAGGGTGCACATAGGAGCAACACGTGGGAAAAAGCAAAAATACATAATGAAGATTGTGTTGATGATAAACCAAAAACGTTATTTGCTCAGTGACATCAAATATTCTGTGTGAATAGCGCTGGTTTATGTGGGAATGTGCCTTAATTGTAACAAGTTATGGGAAGGTTACAAGGTGGCATGTTTCCAAGTTACTAAATATAATATGCATTATCAATTACATTTCTTGGGCTAGTCATGCAGTTGTTTAGGTCTGGCTTGACAGGGCAGTTGTAGCCAGACCTTACGTGATCACCAGCAAATTAGCTCTAAGAAGCAGTATAGAGAAGGGTTTAGGCTCTGCTAACATATTGGTCTTCATCTCTGCTAGCTTTTGATTGCACTGCTTGTGCTTTTCTACTGAAAAAGAGTGCTTGTATTGCTGTGTTTCCCTCTTTGGCAAAGTTGGTTATGGTAACAACCCATAAAGAGCATATGCCTGATTGGTTCAATGGGAAAAGTTAATCCAGATAACATAGGTCTGATCATTTTATTAGGAAAAGATATGACAATTACAGTAGGTCTGACTTATTCACTGTGAAAAGCAAGCCACATGGGCTCTATTGCTAGATTGTTATTACACTGTGTTAAAGGCAGTGGCGGCTGGTGACATTTGAAAGTGGTAGGGCGTAAAAGTTTGCAATGAGTGCCCAGCAAGGAGCAAAACTTAAAATATGGCAGGCCCCCACACCCTCAAAATGGATGAGCCATGCTGAGCCAAGGCCCCTATTGAGGAAAAAGCGTCCCTTCGTTGTGTTTATGATTAAAAGCAATCATTATATTTGCCGCACAGTAACACAGAAAAATACTGGCTTCTGCTGATTTTCAAGTATTCTCTAAGACAGACATGCCCATTTTATTATACGATTAAATAATGGGCTTTGACTGACAGCGGGAGAATTATTGCTGGCGCATAAATGAGAGAATAAGTTCTTCTGACAATGATTGCATTACTGTTCCACCCGTGCATACCCCCTTCACTCTCACCACCAACATACATGTGTTTTTTTTCCACTAAATGAATGGAGATTCCTTACCTTAATGAAAACATTCGGGCAAAACTTGACATCCCGGACCGGTCATACAGCTCAACTCATTATTTTTAGATGAATACAGAGAACTTTTAATAACCACAGCCATATCCCCGGGAACCAGAATGGAGCAGGCACACAAGGAACTTTAACAACCAGCTTCCTGCCTCTATCTATGACTGGATTAGACAAAATCCAAATTGCAAAGCACTTTGCAATCCTCCAAACATTAAGAATGCCAATGACAACAAATGGGGGCTCTCGGAACTAAGCAAGGAGAATATCTGAATACATACCGCCAGGACACAACTGCTAAGGTTCACACTTGCATGCTTGTATTGCACTCTGACACGCACGTATTTGAAGACAATGTGTCTTTAAATACGTGCGTGTCAGAGTGCATTGCAAGCATGCAAGTGCGAATCTTAGCAGTCGTGCTCAGGCCTTTCTGCTAAGGTTCACACATGCTTGCTTGCATTGTACTCTGACACACACGTACACAAATATAATGTGTCTTTAAATACGTGCGTGTCAGAGTGCAATGCAAGCATGCAAGTGTGAATCTTAGCAGTCGTGCTCAGGCCTTTCTGCTAAGGTTCACACGTGCATGCTTGCATTGCACTCTGACACGCATGTATTTAAAGACAATGTGTCTTTAAATACGTGCGTGTCAGAGTGCAATGCAAGCATGCAAGTGTGAATCTTAGCAGTCGTGCTCAGGCCTTTCTGCTAAGGTTCACACGTGCATGCTTGCATTGCACTCTGACACGCACGTATTTAAAGACAATGTGTCTTTAAATACGGGCGTGTCAGAGTGCAATGCAAGCATGCAAGTGTGAATCTTAGCAGTCGTGCTCAGGCCTTTCTGCTAAGGTTCACACGTGCATGCTTGTATTGCACTCTGACACGCACGTATTTAAAGACAATGTGTCTTTAAATACGGGCGTGTCAGAGTGCAATGCAAGCATGCAAGCGTGAATCTTAGCAGTCGTGCTCAGGCCTTTCTGCTAAGGTTCACACGTGCGTGCTTGCATTGCACTCTGACACACACGTACATAAAGATAATGTGTCTTTAAATACGTGCGTGTCAGAGTGCAATGCAAGCATGCAAGTGCGAATCTTAACAGAAAGGCCTGAGCACGACTGCTAAGATTCACACTTGCATGCTTTCATTGCACTCTGACATGCAGTGTTCAAAGGGAGATGTTAGAGGCCGGAAGGGGGAATATGGAGCGATTGCAAACCCTAAAAACAAATGACGCCGGGTAGAGACTCAGCAGCTTGACAAACAGAGGAGGTAATTTGGCAAAGTATAGTACTCACGCTTTCAGCTACAGGACAGTAATGGCGTTCCTCTGATAGGTGTCTCTCAGCTGCAGCTGGTGAAGGACGAAGGGAAATACATGCCCCTGCACAGGCACACGTTACCGAATGCTCCCTGCTTCGATGCAGGTGAGGCAGAAGTTGATGGGCCGGCCCGAGTGAGAAGACAGAGGGCTGCAGAGGCTGACGGGTGACCAGGAGGCAAAAGGCTTCACCAACGGTTGTAGGAAGGGACACGTGAAATATTTTTCCCAACTATAATCCCGCCTCCTATTCTCATAGGCTGACAGCATCAAGGGTCAGCCATTCAGAAGAGGAGGCGGGATCCTGGAAAGACGACATAACCTACATAGCAGACCCGGGCAAGCTAATTACACAACAAAAGCCCTGGAAATACTGATGCTTTAGGCAGCGCCTGACTGCCCTCACCTCTGCCTCACAAACACACACTGCGCATGCCGCAGTCGGGCGATATTGAAGTCGTCCATGTCACATGCGCACTGTGTGTTTGTATGTTGCTGTGGTGCCCTGCTACTAGGATGGGCAGTAGGAGTGCCTGAGACCAATCTTTGAGTCTCCTTCTTCTCCTTCCTCCAAGTCTAGTGGGGCTCCGCCCCCAACGCCCTCATAGAGGAACCGCCCCTGGTTAAAGGCTATAGACAGGTATGTTGTTACATGGAAGCACACAGATTACCGTAATAGACAAGAGCTTCAGTTACCCCTGTGACTAGCTCTATTTTTTTGCCATTGCATAGTCATTTAGGTCTGGCCCGACAGTGCTGCTGGCACTCAGAGCTTATGTGTTCACCAAGAGTTTTAAGATGCGGTACTAAGAGAGTTGTTTTGCTTCTACCCACATGTTGATATTCTTTACAAGTGTTTGTGTGGAAAGTAGTTGCATTAGTTTGCCTAAGAAGTAGTACGATTGCCCATAACTGATAGAGAGATGTTGGCACAGAATTGAAGGGGCCGGATTCCATGTTCTAGATTTACTCAGGAACCTCTGGCCGATGGTCTTTATTGCCTGCTTAGAAGGTGTGGAGGGGAGAAAAGAATTTCTAGTGGATTACACATTCCCCTTCCCCATGCGTCTAAAGGAGCACAGACTCTTGATTCAGGTTGCTGAATTTATTATAAGGCCAAAAAGAGCAGAACATAGTTATACCTCAATATAAGAGTGTAGAGATACATGAACACTAATACAGAACCAAGCCTATGAATATAATTCATTCAGCACAGTAGGCACAGAATAATGAATTACAAAATAAGAACACAACTGAGTATAGATGATACGTCCAAATATTTCTTCATTTATATTTCGGAATTAGAAGAGTAATCTGTCCCTACTCTACTTCTAGAGTGACATCCCTACTTAACTTCCCAGTTGATTCCCCTCAAACGGTGTCAGCACGTGAAGACTTCCTAAGAAGCACACTCATGTTAAATGGGTCAAGTAGCGTAAAGCTACGGAGCTTGTTCTAAGATGCTCCCTTTCCTCATTCAAAGGCAGAAGTCCCCCGAATTTGTCCCTGTTTCTCATACAAAAGACAAAGTTACACCCTAACAGGTCACATGGTAACCTGCTCCAAGTACACCTCCATTAGGTAACTTTCTATAAAACTCTAATTAGTTCAGGCTTCTTCCAACGACCTTGGTTCCCAGGTAGGCGTCCTCCCTTCCATCTGTTCAGACTCTTCAAAGACATTCCTTTCCTCCCTATGTCTCTTCTTAAATCTTAATAACGAGGTCGAATTCCTGCACCTGCAGTAAGGACCCAGAAAGAAAAACTCTCCACAAACACATAAATTCTAATCAAACTTATAACTTGACAGCAGACAAGGAGAAACAACACTTAGATAAATGAAAGTTAGGGCTACAAGATTGGCTAAATTAAGAACATTCATTAATACACACACATTTCACGTGTCTTTATATGAACCGCTTATTCAGAAGTGGATCCACTCTATTTTGCATAATATTCGTAATATGCTTGCATGACTACATTGTTTCTCTAAACGTATAAAATCTTAACCATGCTCGTATACAGCATTACAGATTCATTCTAATGTCCTTATATAGCGATACAAGCTTCATTCTAATCACATGAATTACAGCAAAACAACCAGGATATATGTGAGAGCAGATTATTGATGAGTATAGTGCACCCATACAAGTTTGTAAGAGTGTCGCGCTCTCTATCGGAACCAATGTCAAATACAGTACAAAGGGGTTTTGTGTGGTGTAACCCTATGACTCATACAGTAGGAAATGATTTCACATTGGGATCTGTTAGATCTGGGGGTCTCTAGTTGGCAGGGTAGGTTCCACTGTCCAAGTAGGGACCCTTGCTTCTAGTCAGGGAAAGGGGGATACACTGTTAAGATAACCCCTGCTCACCCTCTAGGTAGCTTGGCCTGAGCAGTCTAGGCTATCAAAGGCAATGTGTAAAGTATTTGTACCAACACTCACAGTAACACAGTGAAAACACCACAGATTTACTCCACACCAGTTTTAGAAAAATAATGTATCTTTACTAAAAACTTCACAAGACCAAATACTACAGACAAACCAACATATAATTCAAAAAGGTTACTTTAAAGATAGTTCAAGAGTTTGCAGAAAGTACTCCAGGATGTAAAAGTCAGTGTCCTGCACAATGCGACTCTCAATGCACAAAATGCGACACTTTCGTGCCCAACAGTACCTGTAATTGCGATAAGGTTCACCAAAAGCTATAACAAGGAAGCTTGCAAAGGCGATGCGATACTCCTGAGATCCTGGGGAGACTTTGCAGCAGCCCTGCTTCACGCAGCAGAGGTGGATGCGCCGGCTCTGATCTGTAAGGGGAGGATGCGATGACTTTGGCCTTCGTTGCGTATGTTTCTTAGGGGGAAGCTTCACGCACAGGTTCGATGCGACACTCTTCGATGTGGTGCGATGCGTGGCGCAGCGTGGCCTTCCGGCGCCGCAACTCTCGATGCGCCACGGAATGGGACTCTGCGTCGACGCACCCGCTGACTGGAGACTTTCCACGCACCGGCAGTGGTGCGGCTCGCAAACTGGTTCTGCGACAACCCTCGCAATGGCAGGAAGCTTCACGCTTCGGGACGATGCTCGACGCACTCGGCGATGCGGAGACCCTGCGTGTTGCGATGGTGCCGCGATAAAATTTTCCACGCACTCTCGTCTTGCGACACGCAATCGGATGATGCGTTGGGTACCAGTCACTCTTGTTCACGCTTCTGCTTCCCAGCTCCCAAAACACAGCAAAACGACCTCCTGAGGCCCCAAGACTGGGCAAGCACTCCAAGGCAGGTCAGAACTCCTTCAGCAGAGTTCCAGGGGAGCTGGTGGTGAAGTCCTTTTGTTCCTGGGACTTCTTAACAGGGAGCCAGCTCTTCTCAGGCCCTTGGAGATCAGAATCAAAAGAAGGGGACACAGCAAAGTCCTTCCCCTCTCCTTGGCAGCAAAGCAAAACAGCAAGCAGGCAGTCTTCTCCTCTTCAGTTCTTTTCAGCTTTCTCCTTGGCAGAGGTTTCTTCTTAGTTCCAAAGTGATCTAAAGTTTAGGTGTCTGGGGTCCTCTTCTTATACCCCTCCAAGTCTTTGTCTCTCTTTGTTCCAGTGGGGGGATTCCCCTGCTCAAACCGGTTCCTGGGTGTGCTCTGCTCTGGAGCACCTGGTTCCTTTCAGAGTGAGGGGCAGGGTCGTTAGACGCTCAGCAGGAGGTGGAGCCTTCTTTGTGCCAGCAGAGGCAGAGTCCTCAGCCTGGCCAGCAGGGGCTGGAGCCAGCTTTGTGTTTGGCAGGGACAGCCCTATTCAAACCCAGGGGACTACTCCTCCCACCCATCTAAAGCAGATCTCCCTATTCACCCTGCTGCTGACTCATCCAGGCTCCTGGAGCCACCTAGCCCATCACATGACACCCTTCAGCCAACCAGCACACAGGCACACAGGAAGGTTAAACAGGAGAATAGCTACTTTCTAAAAAGTGCTATTCTCACACAGTGAATTTAAAAGCCATCTTGCTAAAAAGATGTATAATTAAATTCTGAACACAAAGATACCAAACTTGGATTTTCTATCTTGCCCTTATGGGAAGATAGGCATGTAAACAGCCTTCCCCATTCTATCCTATGGGCAAGATAGCCTCTCAGCAGTGAAAAACGAAAATGGCTGTAATTCACTACCAGGGCATGTTACACACCTCAGTACATGCCCTACCTTTCAGATACACTGCACCCAGCCCAGGGGGGTACCTAGGGCCACCATAGGGATGCCTTACATGTACAGAAAGGGAAGGATAAGGCCTGGTCAGTGGGTGCACTGGCCAGGTCGACATGGCAGTCCTGGACTGCACATAGGCACTGCAAGCAGGCCTAAGACATCATTTTAGCGCTACTCCTGTGGGTGGCACAATCAGTGCTGCAGCCCACTAGTAGCATTTGAATCACCAGCCCTGGCACACGCAGTGCACTTTACTAGGGGCTAACAGGTGAAACAAATATACCAATCATGGATAACCAATCAATACAACAATTTACCAAGGGAGCACTTGCACTTTGACACTGATCAGCAGTGGCAAAGTGCCCAAAGCATCTAAACCAGCAAAATCGAAATCCAGCATAGCATCAAAAATACAGGAGGTAGAGGCAAAAAGTCAGGGGTAGCCACGCCAAAGATGCCAGGTCTAACACGTGTCCCCTCCAGCTGAAAGTGGGGAGAACTACCCACCCTCTTGGGAGTTCTCATCGCTAAGGCGGAAAAACCTGGACAGACCATCAGCGTTGGCGTGTTCTGTACCGGGGCGGTGTTCCACCGTAAAGTCCATCCCCTGTAGGGAAATGGACCACCTCAACAGCTTAGGATTCTCACCCCTCATCTGCATCAACCATCTGAGGGGCCTGTGGTCCGTCTGAACCCGGAAGTGAGTCCCAAACAAGTAGGGCCTCAGCTTCTTCAGCGCCCAGACCACAGCAAAAGCTTCCCTTTCAATCGCACTCCACCTCTGTTCCCTGGGAAGTAGCCTCCTACTAATGAAAGCTACAGGTTGGTCCAAGTCCTCATCATTTAGTTGTGAGAGCACCGCTCCCACTCCATGCTCAGAAGCGTCTGTCTGCACTATGAACTCCTTGGAGAAGTCAGGCGCCTTGAGTACAGGTGCTGTATACATGGCCTCCTTCAGGGCCTCAAAAGCTTCTTGGCAGGCACTGGTCCAAATCACTTTCTTCGGTAACTTCTTGGAAGTTAGTTCTGTCAAGGGAGCAACAATGGTGCCATACCCCTTGACAAAACGGCGATAGTACCCCGTGAGTCCTAAGAAGGCTCTCACCGCTGTCTGGGTTTTGGGGGGTTCCCAAGCCCGGATGGTATCTATCTTGGCTTGTAGGGGCGCCACCTGGCCGCTTCCTACCTGGTGTCCCAAATACACCACCGAACCCTGCCCTATCTGGCACTTACTGGCCTTGATAGTGAGGCCTGCACTATGCAGAGCCTTCAACACTGCGCAGAGGTGTTGCAAGTGTTCTTCCCAAGTGGAGCTGAACACAGCAATGTCATCCAGATATGCGGCGCTGAATTGCTCCAGCCCGGACAGTACCTGGTTGACCAGTCTCTGGAATGTGGCAGGGGCGTTCTTCAACCCAAAGGGCATGACACGGAACTGGAAGTGCCCCTCTGGAGTTGAAAACGCAGACCTCTCCTTGGCCCCATCAGTTAAGGCAATCTGCCAGTACCCAGAAGTTAAGTCAAACGTACTGAGGTAGTTGGCAGCTCCCAACCGATCCACGAGCTCATCAGCTCTGGGGATGGGGTGTGCGTCAGTCTTCGTGACCGCATTGAGCCCACGGTAGTCCACACAAAACCTAAGTTCTGGAGTGGCACCTGGCGCAGCAGCTTTCGGTACCAGTACCACTGGGCTAGCCCAGGGGCTGCTGGAGGGCTCAATCACCCCTAGCTCCAACATCTTAGAAACCTCCTTCTTGATGCTGGCCCTGACCTTGTCAGCCACCCGGTAAAACTTCTGTTTCACAGGCATGCTATCTCCCGTGTCCACGTCATGGACACACCAGTTGGTGATACCGGGGGTCAGGGAGAACAGAGATGCAAACTGACCCAGCACATGGCGACAGTCCCTCTGCTGTTCTGGGGTCAGGGTGGGCGAGAGGACCACTCCATCCACTGACCCATCTTGCTCCTTAGCTGCCAGGAGGTCAGGAAGAGGATCGCTATCCTCCTCCATCCCTGCATCTGTAGCCAGTAGCATTGTTATTTCAGACCTCTCAAAATGGGGTTTGAGGCGGTTCACGTGTAGGACCCTCATGGGGTTCCTGGGAGATCGCAAGTTGACCAGGTAGGTCACCTCACTCTTGCGCTCCACCACCTCATATGGCCCAGTCCACTTGTCCTGGAGCGCACAAGGCTCCACTGGCGCCATCACCCACACCATCTGCCCAGGTTGAAATTCCATCAGAGTGGTATGCTGGTCATACCACCTCTTCATCTCATCCTGGCTGGCTTCCAGGTTCGCCTGAGCGAGGGCCCGGAAGCGCTGTGTCTGGTTGCGGATGGCCAGCACATAGCTGAACACATCCTGAGGGGTTTTCCCCGGGGATTTCTCCCAACCCTCCTTCACCAGACTGAGAGGTCCTCTAACAGGGTGCCCGTACAAAAGCTCAAAGGGACTGAACCCTAGAGACTTTTGTGTTACCTCCCTGTAGGCAAATAATAGGCATGGCAAAAAGACGTCCCACTTCCGTCTCATGGGCTCTGTCAGCCCCATGATCATGCCTTTCAGGGTCCGGTTGAACCTTTCAACCAACCCATTTCCTTGAGGGTGGTAAGGAGTGGTGAACTTATAAGTTACCCCACACTCCTCCCACAGAGACTTCATATACCTGGAGATGAAGTTGGTACCCCGGTCAGATACCACCTCTTTGGGGAAACCCACACGGGAAAAGATCCCCATCAACGCATGGCCCACCACCGGGGCTGTGGTTGTCCTGAGAGGGATAGCCTCCGGGTACCGGGTGGCATGATCCACCAGGACCAGGATGAACCTGTTGCCTAAGGCGGTCCTGGGGTCCAGTGGCCCCACAATATCTATTCCAACCCGCTCGAAAGGGGTGCTCACTACCGGAAAAGGCTGGAGAGGGCCTTTGCATTTTCCTCCAGCCTTGCCACTTGCCTGGCAAGTCTGGCATGATTTACAAAAGGAAGCGACGTCCGTCTTCATCCCGGGCCAGTAAAAGTGGGTGGCAAGCCTTTGTCGGGTCTTGTCCTGCCCGAGATGTCCTGCAAGCGGCACGTCGTGAGCCAGACCCAGTAGGAAGTCTCTGAACCCTGCGGGTACCACCAGGGTACGTGATCCACTGGGCTCAGCAAACCTAGGCTCACTGTACAACAAGTCATTCTCCCAGTAGAGAAAAAAGTTCTTCGGATCAGCACCTGTTGCCTGGTCTGCAGCCTGGTGCCGCAGACCTTCAAGAGTAGGGCATGTCTTCTGCGCACGGCAGAACTCCTCCCTGGAGGGACCACCCTCTTGCTGCCAATGGGTCAGCTCAGGTATGTCTCCCAGCTCAGCGACCTGTTCCCCTGTAGGCTCCAGGGCATCCCCCGTAGGTTCTGCTCCTTCCTGGACCGTGGGAACAGCGGGGGTGGACGCACCACGCCCCTTGCCCTTCCTCTTTCTGGCAGGGACCTGGGCCACTGTTTCAGGCTCCAGGTCTGCTTCACAACCCTGTCTGGCTGCCATGGACCGGGTGGTCACACAGACCCACTCAGGCAAACCCAACATCTCCAAATGAGCCTGGCGTTCCACCTCCTTCCACGGGGAACTCTCCAGGTCATTACCTAGCAGACAGTCTACTGGCATGGATGGACTCACAACAACTTTGAGAGGACCTGAGACCCCCCCCCACTCAAAGGGAACATGTGCTACCTTGCAAAGGCGCACCGAGTTGTCAGCTGACACTACTGGGTGAAGTACGTCTGGAATGATCAGCTCCTCAGGGACCCACTGACACCTGACCGTAGTCACACTGGCTCCAGTGTCCCTGAGAGCCTCCACCCTCCTCCCATTGATGGTCACCCACTGCCTGTACTTCTTAGTGTTATCAGGGACAGGGGTTTCCTGGACCATCTCTGTGTCTCCTAAAGAGACAAGGGACATAACTGCTAAACCCTCCAAATCACTAGAAATTAAATCCCCCCCAAAAGATACACTAGCTATACCCGGTGTTGGAGCACCAGTGGGTGCCTGGGATTTCTTGGGACACACAGGAGACTTGTGACCCAATTCCTGACAGTGATAACACTTAATGGGACCCTTGTTATCCGATCTGCCCTTAGGGGGCCAGGTTGGTTTGGGTTTTGACTTGGGGGGCTGGGACTGGTTACCCTGGGAACTATTTTGGGGCCCTTGTGAGAACTTCTTTTGGTTACCCTTGTCCCCCCCACTCTTCTGCTGGGGACCCTGCCCACCTTTGGCAATGGTACCCACAATTCCTCTGTGGACCCTGGTACTGGTCCAGCGGTCCGCCTCCTTAGCAAGCTCAATGGGGTCCGTCAACTTGCTATCTAAAAGATGCTGGCGCAGCTCTGGAACACATAGACTACTCAAGTGCTCCCAACTAATTAAATGTAACAACCCCTTATAATCAGTTACCTTGCTGCCCTTCATCCAACCTTCCAGTGCCCGCGAGTACAGATTCACACACTCCATCCAAGTCTCAGACTCTTTCTTCTTGGAATTTCTAAACTGCAGTCTATATTGCTCTGGAGTAAGTCCACACCTGAGACATAGGGCCTCCTTCATATTGGGATAGGTCATGGCACCTGCTAATTCTAAGGGCTCTAGAGCACTCCTCCCAGAAGCCTCAAAATGTTTCCACAGGCCTGCCCCCCAATGCTGTTCAGGCACACCATTCATTCTTAATGCTATCTCATACGATGTAAACCAGGCATAGATATCTTCACTCCTATTGTAATTCTGTACTAAATCTTTGGGGATATATACTTTACCCCCCTGCACTGGCTGTGCGCTGCCACCATTTGAACCGGACACCACCTGCTTGGCCTTGATGTCCAGTTCTCTCATGCTCACTTCATGAGCCAGAAGCAATTTCTTCTCCTCCAAGGCACAGGCATTCTTGCTCTCCTCCGCCGCCTTGTCTACTTCTGATTGCTTCATTTTCATTTTCATAATTTCCAATTCATGGTTTCTCACCCTTTGATTCTCCTCCAACTCCTCTGGAGTGAGCCCCCTACTGGAATGGGAGCTGCCAGCCCTTGAGACTGGTCTGCCCACAGGCAGATCTTGGGGAACAAAACCATCCTCTTCATTTGCATCACTTTCCTCTTGGGCCTCCCACCAGGCCTTCAGGACTCTTTGTAGCACATCCTTTCTAGCTCCGCTTTTAAAAGAGCAACCACGGTCTTTGCAGAATTGCTTGAGATCTTCAACTTTGTATGAATATAAATCCGCAATGGAAAACTCCAATTCTGCCTTCTCACTTGTTGCCACCTGAGACATGATGCTCTTGAAGAGTTACTCAAAAATAGAATAAAAAATATAGTATGTGGTTGTCTATTGGTCTGCACTTAAACTAGTGATGTACACCAATTACTGTGGGTCAAGTACAAATACAAGTTCAATCCTCACCGCTGACCACCAATGTTAGATCTGGGGGTCTCTAGTTGGCAGGGTAGGTTCCACTGTCCAAGTAGGGACCCTTGCTTCTAGTCAGGGAAAGGGGGATACACTGTTAAGATAACCCCTGCTCACCCTTTAGGTAGCTTGGCCTGAGCAGTCTAGGCTATCAAAGGCAATGTGTAAAGTATTTGTACCAACACTCACAGTAACACAGTGAAAACACCACAGATTTACTCCACACCAGTTTTAGAAATATAATGTATCTTTACTAAAAACTTCACAAGACCAGATACTACAGACAAACCAACATATAATTCAAAAAGGTTACTTTAAAGATAGTTCAAGAGTTTGCAGAAAGTACTCCAGGATGTAAAAGTCAGTGTCCTGCACAATGCGACTCTCAATGCACAAAATGCGACACTTTCGTGCCCAACAGTACCTGTAATTGCGATAAGGTTCCCAAAAGCTATAACAAGGAAGCTTGCAAAGGCGATGCGATACTCCTGAGATCCTGGGGAGGCTTTGCAGCAGCCCTGCTTCACGCAGCAGAGGTGGATGCGCCGGCTCCGATCTGTAAGGGGTGGATGCGATGACTTTGGCCTTCGTTGCGTAGGTTTCTTAGGGGGAAGCTTCACGCACAGGTTCGATGCGACACTCTTCGATGTGGTGCGATGCGTGGCGCAGCGTGGCCTTCCAGCGCCGCAACTCTCGATGCGCCACGGAACGGGACTCTGCGTCGACGCACCCGCTGACTGGAGACTTTCCACGCACCGGCAGTGGTGCGGCTCACAAACTGGTTCTGCGACAACCCTCGCAATGGCAGGAAGCTTCACGCTTCGGGACGATGCTCGACGCACTCGGCGATGCGGAGACCCTGCGTGTTGCGATGGTGCCGCGATGAAATTTTCCACGCACTCTCGTCTTGCGACACGCAATCGGATGATGCGTTGGGTACCAGTCACTCTTGTTCACGCTTCTGCTTCCCAGCTCCCAAAACACAGAAAAACGACCTCCTGAGGCCCCAAGACTGTGCAAGCACTCCAAGGCAGGTCAGAACTCCTTCAACAGAGTTCCAGGGGAGCTGGTGGTGAAGTCCTTTTGTTCCTGGGACTTCTTAACAGGGAGCCAGCTCTTCTCAGGCCCTTGGAAATCAGAATCAAAAGAAGGGGACACAGCAAAGTCCTTCCCCTCTCCTTGGCAGCAAAGCAAAACAGCAAGCAGGCAGTCTTCTCCTCTTCAGTTCTTTTCAGCTTTCTCCTTGGCAGAGGTTTCTTCTTAGTTCCAAAGTGATCTAAAGTTTAGGTGTCTGGGGTCCTCTTCTTATACCCCTCCAAGTCTTTGTCTCTCTTTGTTCCAGTGGGGGGATTCCCCTGCTCAAACCGGTTCCTGGGTGTGCTCTGCTCTGGAGCACCTGGTTCCTTTCAGAGTGAGGGGCAGGGTCGTTAGACGCTCAGCAGGAGGTGGAGCCTTCTTTGTGCCAGCAGAGGCAGAGTCCTCAGCCTGGCCAGCAGGGGGTGGAGCCAGCTTTGTGTTTGGCAGGGACAGCCCTATTCAAACCCAGGGACTACTCCTCCCACCCATCTAAAGCAGATCTCCCTATTCACCCTGCTGCTGACTCATCCAGGCTCCTGGAGCCACCTAGCCCATCACATGACACCCTTCAGCCAACCAGCACACAGGCACACAGGAAGGTTAAACAGGAGAATAGCTACTTTCTAAAAAGTGCTATTCTCACACAGTGAATTTAAAAACCATCTTGCTAAAAAGATGTATAATTAAATTCTGAACACAAAGATACCAAACTTGGATTTTCTATCTTGCCCTTATGGGAAGATAGGCATGTAAACAGCCTTCCCCATTCTATCCTATGGGCAAAATAGCCTCTCAGCAGTGAAAAACGAAAATGGCTGTAATTCACTACCAGGGCATGTTACACACCTCAGTACATGCCCTACCTTTCAGATACACTGCACCCAGCCCAGGGGGGTACCTAGGGCCACCATAGGGATGCCTTACATGTACAGAAAGGGAAGGATAAGGCCTGGTCAGTGGGTGCACTGGCCAGGTCGACATGGCAGTCCTGGACTGCACATAGGCACTGCAAGCAGGCCTAAGACATCATTTTAGCGCTACTCCTGTGGGTGGCACAATCAGTGCTGCAGCCCACTAGTAGCATTTGAATCACCAGCCCTGGCACACGCAGTGCACTTTACTAGGGGCTAACAGGTGAAACAAATATACCAATCATGGATAACCAATCAATACAACAATTTACCAAGGGAGCACTTGCACTTTGACACTGATCAGCAGTGGCAAAGTGCCCAAAGCATCTAAACCAGCAAAATCGAAATCCAGCATAGCATCAAAAATACAGGAGGTAGAGGCAAAAAGTCAGGGGTAGCCACGCCAAAGATGCCAGGTCTAACACGATCTCTGTGACAAATACAATAGGAAGGAATTTTAACTTATGTACTCGCTGACAAATGCAACAAGAAATGGTTATTACTAATGAGATTGGTGACAAATGCAAAAGAAATGGGTTTTACATTGTGAAATTTGTGACAAATGCAAGATGAAGAGGGGTTTACACTGTAAACTCCCTGATCAATACAATAGCAGGGGTTCTACATTATGTACTCAGAGACAAGCACCATACTGAAGACCTTTTCATGGTGATGGCTCTGACAAATGCAATAGGAAGGAGTTTTGCCAGGTGAATTTTGGCAGATGCAATATGAATGGGTTTTACATTGTGAGATGTCTGACAGATGTGATAGGAAGAGGCCGACACATGAAATAGGAAGGGGTTTAACACATATGTGCCTTTTTAGTTCTGGCCAGAGTAAATGCATGGTGTTTATCGAGGTAGACTTAATGGTCACGTATGCCTTGGATCTGCCTGAAATGTTTGATGGGTCTCTCTAACAGATCTCACATGGTGATGTTTATGGTAATGTTTAAACCAGTAGCCTTGCATCATGATTATTAACTGTGGTGACAAAGGTAGCAGGCATCTTATTTTACACTGTAAAGGACTTGACAAAGATTGTAGACTTAACCTTGTTGATTGTGAAAAGCCTAATATGTTGCACTATGCCTCTATAGTGGCATTGATGGTTTCTACAGCCATTGTCTGCTGGTGCACACATTGTCATATGGTACCTCACAGAAAACAGTGCCAGATTTGATGTACAGGGCGAGATGTGTGGTCTGCTATTTATTTAGGGTACATAATTTGCACACTGTTTTTTTCTGTAAGGCCTGTTTTAGACAGTGTCCAGTTCGTAGCTCAACCTGAAATATTTTGATATTTGTCATTTTGGGGTATAGTAGGTTTTTTATGTGCAATAAAGTGTTTATCAGGATCAAAGAAAAAACAATGGCTGGGCATTGATATATTAAGTGTGATTTTGTACACTGTCGAGTTCTGAATTTCTAGGTCATTGTACTTGGACTGCTCTGTTACATAACCTTGAAAGTCAAGTGCTATGAAATGTACTTTGTCATCAGTTTGAGTGTTTGTTCGACCAATTCCCTAGGAAACCACAGGGGAGAGACCCACTTTGACACAGTTGGGGCCCAGCAACTTCCAACTGGCCCTGGACGTCTGGGGTACGTATTTCTCAGTTACAAGAGGAAGGAGCTGCGTAGTTTTAAGTCAAAGTCTCTAAAATTGCACTAAAAAAGATTTTACCTTGCAAACTCATTGACAAAGACTTGTTATTTAATTTACTTCAAAGTTCTTCTGTTAAATTCCAGTTGGACTTACTCCGCAGGTTACAAATAAACAAACTCATTTTGTTTAATGCTCTTTTTATGTGCACAAGGCTTTTGTCTTAGGGATCTTATCTCTCAGCCATGTGTAACCAACCTTTCACGTGCGTCCTTCGTTTTCTCATGCTCTCTTGCTAGTGGCATGCTGCATCATATCCGATCAGGTGGGCATGTTTTGTTACTTATTGTTCCTACGTCCAGTACACCAGAGGGACATTACTATGCCCATGTGAGAGCAAGGTGAGCAGAATGCATCTGTGAATGCGGGACCCAGCACAAGGCAGCCAGACTTGTTGGCAGTGCCAATGCTTATTACTGTTTGTGGATGGGTTAAAAAACATGAAAGCCCATCCTTGCTTTCTCTTTGAACAAGAAAGACACTAGGAGATCTGAATGGGACATTGCAATAGTTATTTGGCGGGACAAGAGAAAGAAGGTCAGAGAGGGGAGATGATGACACAGCCAGACAACACAGTCATGTGGCTGTTTTAGATATTAGAAAACATAAATTGCGGCAGAAATTGTCCATATAAAGATGGCGTAAAGGACTGAGGCCATTTGGTTCTATGTCAGTAAGATGCTTGGTGGTTAGCTCCACTTTGCCCTGTAGTCCATAAAAAGTAATGCTGTCGAATCGGTAACAGGTTATGATGCATTCTGACTGCTCTTTCAGTGAAGCACGAACGTCTCTTGATTCCCTAATAAGCAGTACAGCTCGACAATGTAGTGTCCTGCAGGACACGTTCTGGTGTTTGGCAGTCTACGATATTCCCAGCCACTCCCTTGAGGGCTGGGCACACTTCCACTTCCACCCATCCATCACTGGTGTCACGAGTGACGTGACCCCGACAATAAAAGGGCCCGGGCGCACGTGCTCGTGGCCAGTTACTGCACTACATTACCTGGTGTCTGTGTCCATCATTACCATCATATGGGCCTGAGGCCCGACGCCACAGACATATGTGGTAGTGGAGAATAAAATTATGCAGTGGGCTTTACTAAATTATGTGGCGAGGAAAGACAATTTATGCAACAATTTTGTTACTCATTTTTCAATTAAAATAACATTGAAGGGCGAGTACAGTATATCTAATATTCATTATGTACTTGTCCTAGTTTAATGGGACCTTAAAAAGAGTAGCAACGTATTTTTGATTCATCTCAAATCTGAGAGCCCAGTTAAAATTACTGCAGGTTTGAGAAGCGTCTTTGATTTATACATAAATATTTGTTAATAGTGAAATAAAATAACATGACAAATAAACAACCATTCTATTCACTCTCCTTGGATTACATTTAAATGTTTAAGTTCTTTATGTCCGGCTTCATCTAAAAACCCTCAGCCCAGTCCACAAAATGTGAACGTTTTAACTATCTGGGCAACATTGCACCTTTCAAGTGACTGATTACAGCAATCAATAGAAGAATGTGACCAGCTAACATTTGTAAATCGCCAGACAAGACATCACTCACTTATGCATCAGTTGTAAGAACGTTTGATCAATTTGAGCTAAAAACAAAACATTTGTTGTCAAAATCTGCAATTATGCACCTGAGTATGTGGCAAGGACTGCATATTCATATTTATATTGAAAATTCAGTGGTTACACACTCGACTTGTGTATTAGCCAGCCTATGTGTGGGCACCCTTACACATAATAAAGCTCACAAAGAGGAGACAGAGGGAAGCAAGTGTGCTGCTAATGCAGGGAAGCATCTTGCCTGTGTGTCTGAAGCCCTCTGCAGGTGGGATGGGGTCAGCTAGATTGGAAAAAGGCACCGGCGTGGTGCAAAGCCGGGGCATGTTACGCACTGGTAATGTGAGAAATGATTCCTTTGTCAAGTGTGCATCTTGCACAGTTGAACCATTGTGGCAAGCACTTTTGTAATAACATGGTGTTCCTCCATACATCAAGATTGTTTCAGCAGACAGGAGGGACACAACCCTAAAAATGATTTTACTTCCTATTCTTTTGAAAGTGAGTAGAAAGAGGCTTAGAGTTGAATATTTTGATACACCAGCCCTGTTCCAATTAATCAGTAGCGGCTCCTAGAGGGAGTGCTGCGGGGCGGTGAGGTGGGGCAGGGGCAGGGTGGGGGGTAGTAAACTCTGGATTAAGGCCAAACGGAGTTCAGTAACTAAATAAATGAATAAAACGAATTACATTGCGCGCTGCTTCGCTGGTTTGGCGTTGCAGCACGCGCAATGTAATTCGTTTTATTTATTTATTTAGTTACTGAACATCCGTTCGGCCTTAATCCAGAGTTTACTACCCCTACTCTGCCCCTCCCCCGCCCCACTACCCCGCAGCACTCATTCCAGGAGCCGCTACTGCAAATAATATACATTGTCAACTCTGTGGATCATTTTTTGATTGTCGTTTACTATTATGGTGTTGTGCATATGATCATAGGCATAACACAAAATGATGGCGCCATCCAGCACACTGTGAAGTGGGGCTCCTGAGGCTCCAATATCGCACAGATGCTCATTGACCTTGGGTGAATGCGTGCCCCTGCAGGGTTGAGGAACATCTTAAGGGTTGGGGCCCCCTTGCACGGCCGGAGCTGCATAGGCTAGTGGGCAATGCGCGTAGCCCATGCATAGATGAGTCACCCAGAAACAAGTGCTAGTCTATGATGCAGAGCGCTCATTGCCTGATCTTCACCTCTCTAAAGGCAGTCAGCCAGGAAGGAGGTCACATGATTGAAGCTTGCTGCTTTGTTCTGAACCCTTGCAGTTTGCCTCTGAATCATCAAGGACTCTGCTAAACGAGCATTTCAGAGTTTCATCCAGGATATGTTGAAACAGGAATAAACTGCCCTGAACAAGCCTTGAAAAGCAGCAGTCTAGGCTTCCATGCTGAAAGAGCACACTAGCCCATTTGACAGTTTAGATTGCTCCGGCAAAGGTCACTAATATTTGGTGAATTAAATGCAAGCACCAAGCTAGTCTTCCCTCCGCTGAGTTAACGGATGGTCCATCAAAGGAGCGGTTTTAGCCTGTTTTCTAGCCTGCGATGGCCAGTATAATGTTTCTGTTAGCCTATAACACCTGGGTATGATGTCTTCAGGTATATATTAACACTGTCTGCCAAGCAAGACGTAAATTGTCATAAAAGTCAAAATCTTAGCAACATTTCCATCGTTGCAAAGTTTTCCACAGAACCTCACAAAGTTTGCAAAAAAGCTTTGCAACATCACACCTCCCTTTTGGAGGCACAAGTCCAGTTTAAAGAAATGTAAATATTGGTATTTCTGCAAAGAATGAATCATAGGTGGTAACTGAAAAAAGTAATGGGATGGAAACAGATCTTAGCAATCCTAGCGGCGACTGCGCAATCAGCATAGATCTGTGTTACATTTTCAAAATCCCATGCCAATGACCAAGCTTTACAAGGTATAATGTTAATGTGACACCATGTAAAGACAGTAATTTACATAACATCATGTAGAGAAGAATAGAAATGCTTTATTAAGGAGTGGTAGTAAACCAAGTCAATTGTGGAAGTAGGCCTAGGTTATGTGTTTATGAGCACTTACTAGAAAACACTTCGACCCTTGTAGTTGGTCTGATGTCTAATACGATGGTGGCTTCTATCAAGATTCCATGGCCACCTATGGTAGGGGTGAGTAAGAGTTCTACTATTTCAGTTCTGTCCTCTCTATGTGGCTTAGCCAAAACACTCCACTCTGCCCAAACCCCTGGTGAAGTTCTTTGTGCTGAATAAAATGCCCTACTATCAAGCTAGGAACTTGTGGCCTCTTTCTTTTACTGCAATGTCTCTCAACTGGGCAATCCCTGATTTATGTGACTGTGAGTAACCTATTTGTGCTACAATCCACTAAAAGTGACACTTTTTGTGTTCTTTCCTATGCATCTATTAAGGCTGGAGGAATCTCGTATTTGCTTTGCAGTATATTATTATGCTGCTGCTGCCCTTTCTCTCTCATCTTGTGTACCCTGATTATTTTAAGCATCATTCAGATGGTCCATGACACCCACTGTGGAGTCCTCCAACCACATTTGCTTTTAAAGGCGTTCTAGTGAGAACAGTTGGCATTGACAGCACAGAATCATTCACATTAGTATATCTTGATATCGTATGGAGAGGTTGACTGATTTGGAAGATCAGCAGCCATAATGAGAAAAAATCTGTTACCCAATGCAGCCCAGTAATACCAGTGCAAATTTGATAATGTTTAGACACATAACACCATTGTTACTTCCCCTTTGAAAATAATAATTATTACCTGAATTCAGAATATAACATGTAGGATCATAAAAAAAGATAATGGAATGTCAGAAAAACATCTATTCCAGTAATGTTGGAATGCTGGATAGGAAAAAGGGTAAAAGCACACTGTCCCTGAATTAATTATACATTTTCTTAAAAAGGATTCAAAATTCATAGCCCTGATCTAATCTGTAGTGAAAGAGATTTGACACCAAAATTCCTACTTCTTGTAGCAGATGTTGCAGATGTAAAGAGTCTTGCTCAAATTCCTATGTATTATCTTCATGTGGTAGGATGGCTGACACTGGACTAGTCATAATAACTGAGATAATGCCATAGAGTATAAGAATATTGCAGATCACTGAAGAGTTCCATGATCTTATAGAGGAACAAGACCAAAAATCAAGATCCTTCATAATGTTGTGGAACTCTGTGGTCACTTGGAAATTCCTTTTAACGTACAGCAGTGAGTATTGTATTCCTTACAATACATGGTGGCACCATTACTCATCTACAAAACGCTTAAATCCTTG
This sequence comes from Triturus cristatus, assembly GCF_964204655.1. Taxonomy (NCBI): domain Eukaryota; kingdom Metazoa; phylum Chordata; class Amphibia; order Caudata; family Salamandridae; genus Triturus; species Triturus cristatus. Next base: position 648,036,470 of record NC_140585.1, read on the forward strand.
GGACACTATTCACAAAGGTAAATTGACATAGGTAGATTTACTGCTATGTAAAATTATGTCTGCACCTAGGTGCAAATCTACATGTTTTCATTGTTCACCATTTCTGAGTGTGGACTTACACTTATGTGTAGACTTACATGTCTCTAAGCCATCTGCTCAGGGTGGTTGATACATCTAAAACTGAACTTATAAGTGTAAAATTACTACTTGTAACTTTTCACACTTGGGTGAAGATCTCTGTCACAATAGTGGAGATCTCGATATGTTGAAGTATACGGAAATGAACAAAGTTTATAAAATGTTTAAATGAAATAGTAAAAATATTTTAATGCAAAACATAATTGTGAACTAAGATAATCGTTTTTAACCTAAAACAGATAACACAAAATGTTAGAGTGCATTAACGCTTCACAGTAAATGTTTGTGAAATACTTGAATAACCTAAATATACACATTTATTTAAGAATCAAGTAGTACTTGTCTAGAGCAGCTTATCACGCTAGAGGGTGTCCATGCGCTGTGTATTAGTTGAAGAGCCAGGTCTTGAGTCTTTTCCTGAAGTGGGTTAGCGAGGGTGCGGTGTGGAGGTGAAGGGGAAGGGGAGGGCCTTCCAGGCTTTGGCCCCGAGGTGGGAGCAGGGTCGTCCACTGGAGCGGAAGCAGCAGATATGTGGTATCTGTGTAAGGGTGAGGTGTGTGGAGCGGAGAATCCTGGTCGGTTGGTGGTAGTGCATGCAGTGGTTTATATATGTGCGTCCTTGGCCATGGAGGGCTTTGTAGGTGTGGGTCAGAAGTTTGAACCAGCATCTCTTCTGGACAGGGAGCCAGTGGAGTTCCTTCAGGTGCTGGGTGATGTGTGTCCTCTTGGGCGCGTTGCGTATCAGTTTGGTGCTTGCGTTCTGGATCATCTTAAGTCCTTGCATGAGTTTGATAGTGGTGTCTGTATAGAGTGCATTATCGTAGTCTAGTAGGCTGGTGATTTGGGCCTGCGTCACCATTTTCATGGTGCTGATAGGGATCACCTGAAGACTTTGCAGAGCATGCAGAGCTCGTGGAAGCAGGCTGAGGAAATGGGATTGACCTGATTTTTCATGGAGAGTTCTCTGTCCAGGATGATACTGAGGTTGAGGTCGTGGGCTTTCAGCAAAGGGGTGGGTTCGAGCTTCCCTAGCCATCAGGAGTCCTTCCAGAGAGCGGTGTGTCTGCAGAAGACCAGAACTTCAGTTTTGTCTGCGCTGAGATTCACGCAGTTTGCCTTCACTCAGGTGGTGACGTTTTCATACAGTTGAGGAAATTGGTCTTCGTCGAGGTGGGATCCACTGAGAGCGTGAGGACGAGCTGGGTATCGTTGGCCTGGGAGATGATGTTGATGTCATGCGATCTGGTGATGTCTGTGAGTGGTGTCATGTATATGTTGAAGAGGGTTAAACTGAGGGAGGATCCTTGGGGTGTGTCGCAGATGGTGTGCTTGGGTTGGGAGATGAAGGGGTAGGGCAGTCTTTCTGGGTGCATCCTGTGAGAAAGGATGCCATCCAATGGAGTGCATCGTCTGTGATTCCTATCTGGTGTAGGTGGTCAATGAGTGTGTGGTGGGAGACATTGTCAAAGGCTGCAGAGAGGTCCAAGAGGATAAGGGTGGCTGATTCTCCTCTGTCGAGGAGGGTGCAGATGTCATCTGTTGCGGCATTCAGGGCTGTCTCTGTGCTGTTGTTGGTTCTAAAGCCTGATTGTGATGGGTCCAGTAGGTTATTTCTCTCAAGGTGCACTGTGAGTAGGAGGTTGATGGCCTTCTCCAGGACTTTGGCGAGAATCGGGAGCAGGGAGATGGGACAATGGTTCTGGAGCTCGCTAGGATCTGCCGAAGGTTTCTGGAGGAGGGGTCTGACCTCCACTTGTTTCCGTTCACTGGGAAAAGTGCCTGTGATTATGGAGGTATTGAGGATGGTGGTGAGCTGGTGGCTGATCTCATCTCTGTGAAGATTAAAGAGTTGGTGGAGCATGGGTCGGTGGGTGCTCCTGAGTGGATGGGGTTCATAAGAGTGGTTGTCTTTGGTGTGCTGAGTTTTCCCATGCAGTGAGTGGGTGGTCAGTGGTGGTGGCTGATGGGCTACTGAAGAGGTCAGAAGGTTGGGGATCGAAGTTTCTATAGATGGTTGCTATCTTGCTGTGGAAGTGGTTAGCAAAGGCATCAGAGAGTTCTTGCCAGGAGGGGATTAAGCTTTAGGTTGCTGATGGGCAGGTGAACTCTCTGATGATAGTGAAGAGTTTCTTGGTTTGGTTGACGCAGGTCTCGATCCAATGGGTCATGGCCTCTTTTTTTGCAGCTTTGAGCTGGCGGTGGTAGTTGTTGAGGGCTGATTTGTATGTGACTCACTCTATGTGCTTTCTGCTGCCGTGTCATCTTCTTTCCAGTTGTTTGCACCTGCACTTCAATGGGCTGAGTTCTGGGATATGCCAGCTGGCTTGTTTGGTGGGTCTGCGTGTTTTGACTTGTTTGATGGTAGTGATTCGGTTAGCAGTGCTGGTGATCCAGTTGTTGAAGATCCCTACTGTCTGGTCCAGGTGTGGTGCTGAGGGCATCAGTCCATTGTTACTGAGTGACCTTGGTTCTGCAGCGGTAAAGGCACTGTGGCAGTTGAAGGTGGTGCAGAGAGGTCTGGTGAGGGTAAAGTGTACGATGGAGTGGTCTGACCAGGTGAGAGTTATCTGACTCTGTTGCTGGACTTACAGAATCGAGTCCTGCATACGTGCTGCATTGTGTCTGGGGTCAGTGAACACCTGCTTGAGGCCGATGTTGTCCAATCTTTCTATGAGGTTGGTGGAGTTGGTGTCAGTGGGGTCGCCCAGGCAGAAGATGAGGTCTCCCAGGAAGATGTGGTGTTCGTATTTGACGGCAAGCGAAGTGATGAATTTAGAATTGGGGTTGCAGAGGCTGTCATGGTCCTGGCGGTCTGTATGCAAAGGTTCCTTTGGTGGTGGTTTTGACGTCAGTGCAAGGCTGAAAGTCCATGTGTTCGATGATCAGCATGGTCTCGTCATCTGTGATGGTGCAGTTGACTGATTCCTTGTGTATGATGGTGATGCCACCTCTGTGTCTTTTGGTTCAATCACAGTGTTTCATCTTGTAGCCGCTGGGTGTTTCCATGGCGATGTCTGGGGCCGATGTGCGGGTGAGCCAGGTCTCAGGGATGAAGTTCACATCAGGGGCGAGGGTGGAGATGGTGTCCCAGACGTTGGTGGTGTGTTTGCAAAGCAATCTGATGTTGATTAGGAGGCAACTGAGTTGTACCAGGGGGATGTCAGCATCTGGGGCTGGCATGGTGCTGTTTGCTATGGTATTGGTCAGAGCTAGGGTGGTGGTGAACCAGCAGTGGATGCAGATGAAATGTCCCACTGTGGAGTGGAGTGATGCGAGACAGCAGTTGTTGTATATGGGGTCCAGGGCATAAAGGTCTGCAGTGAAGTATCTGTGAGGGTGCAAAGGGCCCTGGTTTCTGGCGCTGGCACAGTCTGGGCACGGACAGGCACAGAACAGATTGCCTTTGATGCATCAGCAGTGTGGATTGGCAGCAGCCTCTATAACTTGTCCTGGGAGATAGGAAATCGAGCCGGGGGGCAGGAGGGTGGCGAGCAAGAGAAAAACTGCAGGAGTGTGTAATAGACTGTGGCCAGATAAAAAAATAAGCCAAAATAAAAGACAAAGCAAATAGAATGCAAAAGCAGAAAACAATGAATAATACAAAATACAATGACAAAACAAAGTTCAAAATAACAGTAATCATAAACTAGCAGACAGCAGGACTGCAAGCTAGGCAGCAGTCTCAAGGAGCTTCATCAAACAGACGCAAAGTTATTAGCAACCAAAAATCCAAGGAGTTACTATCTCTGGAAATCCTAACAATAACTACAGAGTAGCTGCCACCGCTATGTAACATATCTATCTATCTATCTATCTATCTATCTATCTATCTATCTATCTATCTATCTATCTATCTATCTATCTATCTATCTATCTATCTATCTATCTATCTATCTATCTATCTATCTATCTATCTATCTATCTATCTATCTATCTATCTATCTATCTATCTATCTATCTATCTATCTATCTATCTATCTATCTATCTATCTATCTATTTATCTATCTATCTATCTAGATGAAATGCACCTTAACTCCAAAGGGAGTTTGTTCCAAAGTGAAGGTCCCAGAAATGAAAAGGACTTGCCCCCCGTTCAGGACCATCATATCCTAGGGATTTTGTCCAGAAAGGGTTTGGCTGAGCGCAAATGCCTGGAAGGAGAATAAAGCCAAATCTTGCTCTGAACTACCCTGCACCAGACTGATGAAAAGACCTGTGAACCAGTAACACAGTCTTGAAAAGGATCCCTCTTCCTAATGGAAGCCAATGCACAATGCAGTTCTCTAAGATGGGGGGTACATGAGTTCTCAGTGGCAAGCTGAGAAGCATGCCAGCTGCTGCATTTTGGACCTCCTGCAATTTACTGATCAAGTAATTAGGCAGGCCCAAATACAGTTAATTGCAGTAATCAACCCTAGATATTATCAACACCTGTACTACCAGTTACCTAGCAGGAAGAAACAGAAAATGGAGGAACTTCCTAAGCACCTACAGCAGACCAAAGCAGGTCTCTACTGCATTAATCTGTGGCAAAAAAAGAGAGTTCACCATCATACTTAATGCCCAGATTTTTGATAAAGCTAGTATGGCTTAATGGAGGGGGAGAACCAACTGGCGAAAATGACTGCAATGTCTCGTCTGATCTTAAACCAAAAAAAAGTAGCTCTGTTTAACCCACATTACAGCTAAGCTGGTTGTGAGACAGCCGTTGAAAGACTGCCATCAAACAGGTTCAGATTTTTCCGTCAGGAAACACAAAATCACTACCACAGGAAAAAAGTAACTGGATGTCATCCGCATATGAAAATATTTTTGCTCCCAGAGTCTCTGCCGAGAACTCAAGAAGAGTGAGATATTTATTGAATAACGTAGGGCTCAAAGCTTAACCCTGTGGCACTCCCACTTAAAGATCCCAAGCATAATCAACCCAACCCTAACATCGAAGGTACCCCTGATGTAATCGACCACTTCCAGTAGCATGATCTCTATACTACAACTGGGGCGGAAACCAGACTGACTTGGTTGCAATAAATTATTACTTTCCAAGTAATTGGACATCTGCTGGTTGACATGGTTCTCCAGAACTTTTGAGAGGGATGGAAGCAAAGAAATATGCCTGTAGTTAGACGGATCCATTGAATCCGCCTGGGGTTTCTTTAACAGAGGCACAATTTTAGCCTGCTTCCAGGCACGGGGTACTGTGGCTGAAGAGAGCGAGGAGTTTAGGAGATTGTTAGCCAATGGGTTAATGACACTTGCTCCTAAAGCCAGAAGACTTGGGGGCATGGATCCAAGTAGAGCCTGATTTAAGGCTACGGATTGCTAATAGTGATCCTTCCAAATAGATCATATTGAACCTATCCAATCAAAGGGTTAAATCATATATTTGCTTAGGCTGCTGATTGTTCCCCATTATCACCTCCACCTGCATAGAAGGGGGGAGGCTGGCTTGAATCTATGTAGTCTTATTCTGGAAGTAGTGAGCCAATTGTTCACACCATTCCACAGAGGGCACCTGCTATCCTACACTGTCCACCGAGGACATGAAGGTTTTCACTATTTTCAAAATTGTCAGAGAAAACTCACATTATTATGAAAGTTGAAAGAAATACATTATTTTTATAATTAAGTAGTTGAAATAATTTAATTATTTTAGCATTATGCCCTATGGGTTATTATTGTAAGTACCTCACGCCATTATTTTCTGTGTGAGTGTGTTACAGTGCATGTGTGGTGCTAGACTTTTTCCATGTCTTGATTGGAGTACATTTGCTACCATGCAATGACCTTTTGGGCTGCAGTTACTAGCAATGGTCTTACTATTTTCTGAATGGGTGATTGCATTACTGCTGGAGGACTCCTTTACGTACAACAAATTGCAGTTTATGAAAAGGCATTTGTGTCTTGCTTTTTCATGTGAAAGAGATAACATTCTTTGCTAAACATGAAGAATAATAACAGAATCCATAGTGTGAAATCATACACACACCAAGCTTTAGTAATTTGTTCACAAAAAAGATATCAGTATCAGTTTAATGTAAGTTAGATCAAAAATGGTGTAGCCCAGAATGTGTAGAAGTATGCAGAGACTACACATTTCTTGTAATGCCCGGTAGTGCAAAAAACATGTTGAATAAATACTCCTTTCTTTTGATCACTGTTCATGTTAGAGAATGAAAAACAGAAAAGCCTTGTTTTGTTCTTTAATTGCAGCTGTAATTATGCACTGGGACCTGCCGTGGCTGATTGCACTCTATGATGTCACAACTCACTGTAATACCTTACAACCATTGAGCAGATACATCATTTTGTTATTATAGGTGACTAGAAACATCACAGCTTGACTGTAATAAGGAAATGAGAGACACGGATTGCAGGCTCCCATGCTTTATGGAGATGTTATATCAGGCAAATTATTATGCCACTAAACACTGTATAAAACATAGTTCCTGAACGTGAAGTAAAACTGCACTCTATGTCACATTAAGTGATTCTAGTCCCTCTCAAAAAGATATATGATTTTGTTTGAAGGCAGATGTCGAGCATCTGCATATTTTTTCATTGCTAGAACCGCTCTAGCACATTTAGTACAATTTGGACAACATATGCTACATTCAAGGGCTGGGTAGGAACATTATCATTCTAGACTGTGATCTTCACAATGTATTACCCCTGTCCAGTCTTTAACTAGAAAATTGTTCATTCAAACCAGTGAACTATAAATATCTACCAAGATAAGTTATAGAGGGTAAATTACTGCTATTTTATAACAGAAGCAAATTCTTAATAGAATACTAATTATGTCCAGTGGCAGTATTTACAATCACAGTGTTATTCTGACATGTAAGGCCCACAGTTGTTTTAGCTCAAAAATATATTTAGTTTGGTCAAAGGCCTCTATTTGGACCAAATCATGAGCAGTAATTGAAATACACATTGGCAACTTGCAAAGTTATATATAAATGTTTGTTTGATGAAACTGGAAATGAACAGACCAATTCAATAACAAATAATATTTGTAGTTTTATTTGAAAATCAAATGCATTTTTCAACAGCCTAAAAAAATATACAGATTGCTTAAAAAGAGGGCTGCAGTTTCTCCAATCTGTTGACGAGGGATGGTATGTGAGATCCTTCTATTCATTATGTAAGTAAACAAAATGTAATAAATTGACTTACTGGGATGGTATTTTGTGGTTGTGAAGGGTAGCATATAGAGAAATAAGATCATTCTTTATCTTTAATTAAAATCATTAGAAACAGTCACAAACTAAATAGGAACGTATTGACTTGCCCATGTGAACAGTTTTCAGTGGTGGCAATGATGGACAATTACAGACATAGGCAGGTATTTTGAAAGTAAGAAACGTTATACTGCACAATTATGTAAAGCCTATATCTAAAGTCACTATATAAAGCTCTTAGAAAATATTTGAATATTTGCTTACTTTGGAGTAATAATATGTTTAATCAGCTCAAAATATACATAAAACATACAAACGATTAAAAAATAGGTTAGGATAATATAAAGAAAGTATTCCAATTCTCTTACATTTAATATAAAACAACAAAGAGCTTTAAAAAGACATACACAGTCATATTTTGCTTCATTCAGGTATTTGTATGTGTGTGTATTACTATGTTTTTTGAGAGAAGCTATTTTCTTGGTTTCCAGGTGTATGGGCAATAAAACAGTTTCTCCATGCCCATGAGTAATGTTTACTCTACAATTTTTTTATATTAAGCTCTACTGCCCCTTGATGCTGCAATATTCTTAGACACTCCCAAAATTACCACGTCATTATCTCTTAAAAGACACCATATTAGTGCCCTACTCACTGTTCTTAGTTGGGCTCTAAAGAATAGTGGCTTCAGCTTATTTTCGTATACAAAAGTATCTTTAGTATTACAGCAGAATTGGCATTTGTCCTTGTAACCTTTGTTTAGCTTTACTTCATACATTAGGCCCACTAATGGTTAGTATCCCAATTCAAAATTGTGTATACAGTTTTTGACACTGAGGTAGTATTATCTGTTGAAAATACTTTCCCACCCTTTAAATGTTTTAACTTGAACACACTAACTAACCAGCATGAAATTGCAATCCATGGTTTCCAACCAACTTCCAATACCTATTCTTCACTATCAAAAATGCTTTAAGTCAAGCACACACTGCTGTTGCTTCACTGCCCTAAGCCAAGGTATAGAAACTGCACCTGGCAAAGAAATTACCCCCTCAGAGCATCTCTGAAAGTTCTGAGCCTGGATTTTGACCCGATCCTTACTCAATGAATATAAGAGCTGCACAATTTATTCAGCCCTCCATTAACAATTGAGTCACTTGTTTACTTGGTGGGAAAGCTAGTAATTGTTAAAAAAAATTAATGATCCTATAGGAGCATGTATATATTTTTATGTTATTTATACTTTCACATCTGAATACTTCTTCCCAATAGAGAGCTGCAGATCTCACTTGTGCATCATAGCCTTAAGTGGTAGGCCCCATTTATCTACCACCCTGGCCTTAGTAAACTTTGAAAACACTATTATACTTACATTATTTGAGCAGGTCAATTACACTTGCAGGTACTGTTACTAACACACAATGTGAAATTTCAATAATGCAGGTGTGAAGTTAGTAATTCTCCATGCAAAACATGATTCCATGAAAAACAGCTTTGATAAGTAATACACCAGTAATGGTAATGGTAGGAAAATAGATTGGCAGGGTCACTTTGTAGTAAGATCGGTGCATGACATTTTGGGGTTGGTTTATGATTCATGGCCTTCAAGCTTAGGATCTCTTTATAGGCCTCAATAACTCAATACTGGTTATGGATGTTGAAGATATTTCTTAATCATGAAGAAAAATGAATTTGTTCCCTCTTTATGAGTGTCAATATTTGGTGGTCCTTTCTTACCAGAAGAGGATAAAGCAGCTCTCAAACACACCTTTGGAAATAGTTTGGTACTTTCTTTGATGCTTCCCGACAACATGGCATGCAGATTTACCTGCCTCAAGGACCACATACTGAGTAATGTTTCTTTAATAACACCAGTACCTTGTTTATGTAGATCTACCACCCCTTTGAGATTTTGCTAAGTTAGCTTATAGACATGTTAGTACCAGAGTGCTATAAAACTCTTGGCAAACAAGTAGAAGCATGGACCATATTTGCAACATTCTTCCAACAAAGGGAATTAAACAAGGCACCTTAAGAAAGGTCCCAACATTTTCTACTAAGAAGTAGAGGACATTCCTAACTAAATCTAATCAGAAGGAGACATTCATCAGTGGGGAGCAGCTACTCTTGTATAGAACTACAGACAGTTCTACTATTGTAGTTATCCCAGTTACTAGTGTGGAGAATAAGTCTTCCCTAGACCAGCCCTATGCAGTAAACTAGGCTGTGTGGATTTCTGAGTAGCTGGTGGTGTCATGGGAGTAGAGGAAATCACACTCTAATTAACTGCACTGGAGAATGAGAGGTAGGCTATGAATTCACGTGTAGTATCCCAACTAATACCCACAAGTACCATCAAAATCTTTTGTCAATTTGGGTCAATGAAACTACAGTTAAAAATATTGGGTCTGGCCCACATTTTTGAGAGGAGATGGTGGTGAAACCATAGCTGAATCATACCCATTCCAGTTCAAGTCATCTGAAGAAAGGTCATATGCATAGCCTGGCTTGAGCTTTTTCTATGATACAACTGGGAATATGGTGTTTTTCAGGGTCCATAGTATCTCTTTAAATTAGATTAGCTGCGGAGTGATGCCTGGCTGTTGGGTTAGTGAGTTTTATATGGTCTTGGAGTGGTAAATTTCTTCATAACCAGTGGAATGCTGATGTGTCCTGTTGAAGGTTATATTTTTAATTTTATGTTTTTTGCTGTTGTGAACTGCGGATACCCAACAATTTGGAATATTGCAGCTGGGTTTCTTGTGTGCAGTGTTCTGTCTATTGTGTTCAACTGGATGTTGCATGTTACCTAGCTGAATGTACTGCTGGACCTGATTGGAAGTGCCAAAGGATAGACTTCTGGTTTACAACCAGTATGGTTGCAGTCATTTTCCACTGGTCCCCTCAGTTCCATCCTACTATGGCTCTGCAAACTTGGACAAGTACATCCTTTCCATACGTGGCTATTAGGGAAGCAAAGAGGGCAGCCAACGGCTTCTCAGAGATGTAGTGCTTGGGGCAAGCTCAGAACTCAACAATCAACCAATAAACACATTAGCCTAATGTCCACCCCGGTGCTTATTTAGTGAAAACAAAAGTGCTTCAATCTCACCGGAAACTAAATGGCACACAGTTTGATAGGAGAGCTGTTACAGGATTGTGTTCTCAACTACAATTCCCCAGGTGAGTGGCTATACCGCCTTTGGTACCATCTACCTTCTCTTGGAGCTTCTAAGGTCTACTGTCATCATCATGCTGTATGGCCATAGGCACAGGTGCAGTTCACTTTGAGATATCTAACTGTATAATGTATAGATCAGTTAAAAATTACTTTGCTATGATGAGTTCATGCGGGTAAAAAATATCATTTTCATAAAGCAGATTTCTCTGCATGCCCAGACTCTATTTACATCTAGTTCACTGATTTACTTGCTTGGTGGAACTGCAACTCTGTTGACTATGGTGGGTGTATGCACATGTTCCAGCAGCAGCTTATCTGTTTTAGGGCTGCCATGGCAGCCTCGCCTGTGTCATGACCTCTGGGCAGGACACAGTGTAGGAGGCCTGCATGATGACACTTGTCTTTGGCTGTTGCAGTCTGCCCGGCCAGATGGAGATGGATGCATGGTCATGCCAGGTGCTATCTCCAGCCCAGGTCTGTAGCAGGTGATTGTCTTGGGAGTTACAGCCTTTTGGTTGGAGCAGGGCTTCCACATAAGCAGTTATGGTGACCCTTATAGTAGTTCTGACGTCAGCCAGCAGAAGCACTATACTTTCCGGCACATGAAAGGGCACTGAATACCACTATGTTGCTTCTTACTTGAATGCCTCGATGCAGTTTACAGTAGGTGTAACACAGGGAGAATAGGCCCTTCATGACATAGATCACTTCTGGCTTTTCTCCTGCTACCAACCGGCTTCATCTGAGTGCTCCTTGTGCCAGGGACAGGCTGGGCTTCTTCTTCTGACCTCCTCCTTCAGGGCCAGACTCTCTCCTTCCCTCCTTAGCAGGTTAGCAACCTTCTAAGCGCAAGTTGAACCCTCGGCTCCTCCAGCAAGAACTGCAGATTCGAAGCAACATCATCTCTCATCACTTGATATTAGGACAAATAGGGATTTATTATTAGGTTTTTTAGCTTGATATTGTTGCACAATACTGTATTGTGATTGGTTGAACCATGCAGCATTTTATGCTGCCTGTTTGACTTTTGCTGTGTATTTTATTATAAAAGTAAGCCAGTATAAGTGAGAGCCATGAGTTATTTTCCGACTCTTTACGGAGCAGGCCCATGTCAATCTGTCTATTTATTAGGACATATAATATTTTGCTCTGGGACTTGACTTCATATCTCCTTCTTTGCTGCATTTAATTGAGCATTACGCTAATTTCCTATGTTGATTTATGATGCAGTTTTGACTACTTTTTGTTTGCCTTCTGAATTGCACTTTAAATTACTTAATAAACCTTCAAGCTTCCTAAATTTTACTCGTTTTAAGAATGATTATTTAATTTACTATGCTGATTTATTTGCTTTAAATCTGTTATCCTTAGGGCCGCATTTTCTCATATGACGTTGAGGACAACACAGTCCCCGATCGTGCGTAGGTGCTGTAACTAAGATTATCTGATAAAATGGCCTCAACAGATCGGATGGCAAATCAGAAAACAGATTAGATAAAACCTAGAAACATTTTCTCTTCCTTGGATTTCTGTCTTCAATTTTGGTTCCTATGATCTGGACAAATTGGATTATTTGTAGCGCTCGGAAAGGAAAGTGAGTATCAGTAGGACATATGGATTGAGATGGGTTGTGGCTTCTCCAAGTGGTACTTGTAGTTTGAGAATTTGAAATTGGGTGATTTTTGTGGTGTCATGAATTATACAGCATGTGAGCTCCTTGGCTACACAATATTGATTTGAGGCTCATTATTAGGTTTGTTTACTGTGATTTTTATGATTTTCATATTATGGAAGAGTTAGGTTGTTGAGTCGTGACTTTTTTTCACCATTGTGAAAATTTGGAGATTATATGTGCCGTAATTATTGAATTATTGTGACACTGTGTTGGTTTGTTTGGTTAGTAAATAGATTAATCAAAATCCAAGATCTTGAGATATAGTTTTATTGAATTTGTCTGATAAGTGGGGTTGTGTATTTTGAGATGCCACATTACATTCACACCAAGATAGGGATTTTTCAGAATTACCAAAGGTTGAATTGAATGCATTCTAATTTAGATTAGTGTTTGTTGATTCTAAGGTGCACAGTGATCAAATGGTGAGTTGCTGATGGTTGCTATGTGCTTTTGATAGTGCTGAAAGGCACTATTCTATTTTTAAGGGAAATCGATTAATCTTTGTCATTCCTTTTCTTTGCTTAGGTTAAGTAGATAAGGGATTGCTTTGTTGCTTAATTTGCCTGTGATTCCACAGTGTCCTAGAATGCTTTAATTGAAAGGAATACACTATAAACTTTATTCATTATTTTAAGAGAGTGTGCATTAAAACAAAGTGTAACACACCATCAGAGGTTTTCTTTATAAACGAACCTTAGGGAAAAAATTTATTTATTAATAAAATGTAATTTTAGTGTACATGAAAACATTTATATCAAACAGAGGATCAAAAGAAAGGTACAGTTTAGGACTATTCACATTTAAGCCCACATAGGACAATGAAACAAAAGAACACTTTTGGAGGAGGTTAGAAGAGGAATTTGCGAAGGGAAAGAATTGAAGTGATGTCAATAAATTAGAGCATCTCACAATCCCCTTACACGCTGGAAATGTATGGCATTAGGCTAACGTGTGTCAACATTTAGTTAAACAAAGTTAAACTCTGAACTTGAAAGGCAATTAGTAGAATTACATTTAGTTTGAAATTTTAACTTTGGACATTACCACATTTCATCATGAACTCGAATTAGATTTAGCACCTAAAATACCTGATTGAAATTCGAAAAGTGTCTGTGCCCACTTGAGGTCATAGCAAGATTGAAAATTGCAGCTAAACCGAAACTGGCACTGAAAATGTATCAATAATATATTATAAAAGGATTTCAAATTAAATGTAAAATACACAGACGGCTAGCAACCTTAAGCTAATACTTTCTCACTAAACGCTTCAAACTACAAGTATTTCCAACTCATTATTTTGAACTTTTAACCTAGATTCAGAAGGTACACAGCACTGCATCTAAAGACTGGTCCAACGTACAGGCAACAACAAAGGAACTTGCATTTTCAAACAACACAAAAGAGTTACTTATTTTTCCACCAGTTTCTGAAATCTTCAGTTTTGAAATTACCCACACACTTTGCAGGTGCGGTTCATTATTTACCCCAGCAAAAAGTTGTACAGGTGGTGTAAAGATGCGGTAAGTGCCGTTTTTGGCAGACACAGATGTACAATTCACAGACTTTAATGAATTTACATACACATAGTTGACAAGGGTATTGACTGTGCAGGGTCATTATGAAGTTTAGTAGGTTGTGGGTACCACAAAAGTACCAATGACAGTAATATGGTTGCTGTATTTGGCATGAACCCTTCATCATAGTACATGTCCCACCGCCCCCCCCCAAACACCTCCAATTACAGCTATCTTCACTTCCTGTTTTTCTTTCCCTCCTGCGTGTATTTTGGGTTGTAAATGACACAAGAGTCAAGCGCTCATTTTGGGTCATAGGCTTCTGTGAGGACAGAGAAAAATCAGCAAACAAAACGCACAATGATAGGCAGGATAATCGCTGATACGTGGACAAATATAGCACCTTACATCGCATGCATTTACAATGCATGTGATTACAACGTTGTTGTTACAACGACCGCCTTGTTACATCGCAGTACATTACAATGCAAGTCGTTACATCGACTTTCTGTAGGGGGTGCGCTGGACTTAGGAATAGTATAATTTATTGTTCCAACTCCAGTGTGCTTAACAGTAGAGATGGTGTTGGAATAGTAAACTATACTATTACTTAGGTTAGCACGCCCCCTACAGCAAGTCGATGTAACAACTTGCTTTGTAATGTACTGCAATGTTAGAACTCGGTCGTTGTAACAACTGCTTTGTAATCGCATGCGTTGTAACGCATGCGATGTAATGGGCTGTTTCCGACGTGGATGGAGTATATAATGGCTGGGATGCGGATCCATTTGCAACCACCTTTATAGAATGCATTTGTGGTCACAGGGAGAAAGGGCAGTTGAAGGAGAGCTTCAAAGTACAGGAACATCAATAACAACACGGGGGGGTTCTTGCATAAGGGGGTCTTTAAAGGTAACCGTGTACCATTTCAGTAGATATGTCAAGCAGTCATGTACAGCCAAGTAGGCAGGAGGAGCTGCAGGTCGACAAAGAGGGTGATGGGGATGTGAGAGAAGAAGTAGAGGCAGAAGATCCACTCCAGCAGGCGGGTGAAAGAGGCAATGGCTGCGGGTCACAACACACAGCTACTGGCACTGCTTCAGGAGCCTGATCATTAAAACTAGCACAACCTCCCCTAAATACATGCCGAAAAGAAGCTCAACCCAGGGACTGATGACGAGTGCAGTGTTCTAAGAATTGTGTCACAGTGAGCTGCACAGTAATAGGTTGGATTTTTCAACCTACAGTGGCGTCACATAGTGGAGTTGTGCTGTGATTGATAAGCCCTTCTAGTAACTGCACTGTGAGTGGTTGATTATCTTTGCTTATGTCATGTAGTTTGTGTAAGATCGGACTGAGTCTAAAATGGGGGTGCTGCATTGAAAAAGTCGAAATTTCCATTGATTGAGGGAGGAAACATTCCTTCAGAAGATTCCCCATGCCTATTAAATTATGTTGAATTCAGGACTCCATACATGTATGTTGTTAAAAGAATTGAATGAGATCACATCTGATGATAAAAACATAGAATTTCCTTTGGAGGGTACTTTAATGTGATAAAGCTTCAGTGCTTAAGGGGTATGATGTATGAGAGAAAAAATCCTAGACCTGTGTAGGTTGAAGAAGTGAATGAATAGGATCATTTAGCAATTAAGAAAGAACTTAAGTAAATAGAAAATCAGGTTGAAAATTATGTGAGTCACTGTCTGGATTCTAGATGGAGAAAGCAATATAAAGCATGGAGAGACGATACGATGCTTGGAGTGGGAGGGTTTCTTGTAATTGTGAATGAAAATCATAGGAAGAAATTAGGGAATGGTGAAATCAAAATTCATAAATTAAAAAAAGGAACCATAAAACATACAGGATGATTCAGATGAGGAGGATAACTATTTTTAATGATTTGTTAGACTCAGGTTCTCCTCAGTATAAAGTTTTACAAACAATCAGACTGCCTCAAGATATGGGGACAGGAGAGTCAAGTACAGGTACACATACATAGGAGTGCCAACTGCACCACCAGAAGATGAAGTAGATCCTACCAGAATTTTCACTGCTCAAGTTAGTTCACCCGTTAATACAGCTGGTCCTGCTATTGAAATAGTTACTTCTGTAACAACAGTACAACCAAGTGAATCACAAAGGAGAGAGATTAATATTTTCCAATTAAACACAAAATTTGGAGAGATTTTACAGGGTAACTGACTACATAACATGAGGATGAATTGAGATTTTCGAGCAAGAAAGCAGCTAGTTGTGGGTGTGATGCATATGCTAGATTTAAGAGTTGGCAGAATAATATAACATTAGTCTGCACAACAGAAAAGAGTGGTGTAAATACTATTGAATGGATCTGGGTGATGAAGAAGTGAATGGAATGAGCTTATGAACCCTACATGTGTATATTAGAGAATTAATTAACAGCATTACAATTTCAGCATATTTGAAAAGATACAGAGATAAATGGAATAAGAAAGGGGTGGTAAGGCAAACAAGAAAAAGATTGAAGTAGATAAATAAGCAAAGGAGAGTATGAAATTGGATTGGCTGTGTCTGGATTGCCTTTGTGAGAAGCACATGGATGTAATTTTGTGCATGTTTCTTGGTAGAGAGCTGATCTCCTTCCATTTATGACAAACTTTCCAAAGCTTAGGGAAGATCTGGATACATGATATACAGAGACAGAGAGACTAATGATGATTCCAATGGTGCTTTCAGTAATTTGAATACATTGTTCAATATTATTGTCCCAAAGGCTTTAACGGCTGAATGCAAATTGCCTGTTACACGGCCAACAGAGGAGCGCCCAAGAATGCTTCCTCATAATGTTTCAGCTGATATTGTTATGGACAAAATCAAGAAATTGATTTTACATTTGATACAGAAAGTTCCAGAGAAAGAGGTGAATTGGTTAAGGATTATGAGGGATACTCAGGAGCCAAAAGAATCAGTGCAGATATATAGAAAGTATAGTGAAGTCGCACATTTTATAAAAGAAAGCATTAGCAGATTTGTATATATTTTTGTGTTTGGTTTGAGTTTAGAGCTTACTTCTCATATACATACAGTGTGATGTGCTGGCAGACTAAGAGTATTGTTGAAATACTCAAATGTACGAAGTATTGTAGTGATTGCTTTGAAGCAAACGTAAGGAATTTGAAAGAGAAATTAATGATTGTGCAGACTAAGCACTTCCAGAGAAATGGTAGGACTCAGGTAATAGATATGGGTTTTGATTATGGTTCTACCAGTCGCGGCTGCTTCCGTGAAGCACTAGTAGCACAGGGAGAAGGGGGAGGTGGGGAAAGATGGGAAGAGGGGATTTCAAAAAATATTTTAAAAAATCAGTTACCTGCTGGCCGTCCGGCAAGGCGACTGGCTGGCCGCCGCCTCTCTTCCTTCCTCTTCCTGGCTTCTGGTCGAACATGAAGCAGCAAGGCTCCCCTATGCCAGTAGCACTTGGTCTGAGTGCTGTGGTTCATCGCTCAGATGGGGAATGGGAGCCTGGGTATGTTCTCCACCCAGGCTGTAATGCAGCCTCGGTGGAGAACGAGGGCCGGCCAAACATTCATGCGCACTTAGGAGGATGCCACCATTCCTACTCAATGCGCTGCCCAGCCACGCCCCACAAAACTGCTTCAGCACTGCAAAATAAAATGATAATAACATTGCATTATTATTATTTTATTTTTCCTTTTTTTGCTGTACTAAAAGGCAGTGGGGCGATGCTCCTCGCCTTAGTTGAGGAGCCACCCATGGGTTCTACTGATAGTACAAATCTGAACATGCAGAGAGTAAGTGTGCAGGGAACTAGTGTGTGGAATGTTGTTCCTCAGGGTAGAAGGTTTGTAAATAATCCTAATGAAATGAATGTGAACATTACCATGTTGAAGAGAAGCCCTGCTTTTCACTTTTGTGAGTGCCTTGGACACTGGAGACGAGAATGTAGACAGAATCTAGATAGAATTCAAAATGATTTGGTTCCTCAAACGCAGCAGAATCCAAACCAGATAACACAGTTTGTGATACAGTTTGTGATACAGTGAACTAAGGTAGTTGACTCAAACCAACTGTCTTTTGTGTAGAACATGCAGAACCATAGACAATTCAAGGTGAATATGCCACTTGCTCCAGAGATTAGGGCACACATGCATAAAAAATGCCTGTTTTCCACCAATAACAACAAAGCCCTTTAATGATTAATAATGATTAAGAGATAGAGCAAAATAGCCCATATATATATGGTGAGGGGAATGGCCACCCAGTTTCGTTGTCGAATGATACAGGTGCTACCTTTTCCACTGTTCGTCCATGGAGGCTCCAAATGAATGAGTGAATAAATGAATAAAAATGTTTTATAAAGCATACACCTACTCCTAGGAGTGTTCCGGAGCTGAAGACTGGAAAGCAAAAAGAGTAAACTTCAATTAATGTAAAGAGAAAATCCAAGTTTTCAGTTTCCTGAGAAATAGTCATTCAAGATCCAGGATCCAGGATCTGAAGTTCAAGGGGAAGCTGATTTCATGCCTTGGTTTCCAGAAAGGAGAAAGAATGAATCCCACCTTCCTCATCCATCTGAATAGTGGTACTACTACCAGAGCAGACTTGGCTGACTGCACCTCTCTACCGATGATAAGGCAGAAATCTTTCCGGACTATGGTGAAGGCCCGAAAGAGAGAGCACGTGATGAACCATGGCAAAAGGTTTGAAGAAGGTCCTCTTCTTGATTGGCAGCCAATGAAGGGATCTTAGATGGGAGGAAACTAACCCTCACTAGGGAAGTTTCAAAATTAAATGAGGGGTGGCATTCTGGACTACCTGAATTAGTTTAAATAGGCCTTCTGACAACCCTAGGTAAAGAACGTTCGCATAGTCCAATCTAGAAGTTAGCAGTGGGTGAACCACTGTCTTCCTAGAATGAAAAGGCAACAAGAAGAGTGTTAGACCTGATATCCTTGGCATGGTTTCCCCTGACTTTTTTGCCTTCAGACCTCCTGTTTTGGGTGACTTGGTTTTTGCTTGCTTTAGGACTCTGAGCACTTTACTACTTCTAGCCAGTGCTAAGGTGCATGTGTTCTCTGCTTAACACGTGGTAATATTTGCTTATCCACAATTAGCTTGTTTAATTTACTTGTAAGTCCCTAGTAAAGTGTACTACATGTGCCCAGGGCCTGTAAATTAAATGCTACTAGTGGGCCATGCAGCACCGATTGTGCCTGCAACCACAGAATTCCAATAAACATGTCTTAGGCCTGCCCATGCAGAGCATGTGTGTGCAGTTTTAAACTGCCATGTTGAACTGGCATGTTAACCCTCTTGCCAGGCCCAAGCCTTCCTTTTGAATACATATAAGTCACCACTAAGGTAGGCCCTGGACAGCCCAAGGGCAGGGAGTATTTATAAAGTAGGACATGTACTTTTAAGTTTTATATGTCCTGTTAGTGAGAAACTCTTAAATTCATTTTTCACTACTTCACGGACTATCTTTCGAGTGGGTTAACATTGGGATTACCTTCTTACATTGTTTAAGTGTGATTTCCAATTGGGAAGAGATATTTCTCTTAAGTTTTGTGTGTCTGGAATCACAAATTAAAATCCTAACTTATGGTGAAGTTATATTTTAAATTGTAACTCTGAAAGTGCCACTTTTAGAAAGTTGTCATTTTTTTCCTTTAACCATTTGGGGCCTTCTGCCTGTCTCTGAATACATCTATGGGGTGGGTGACAGCTAGACCTTTTGCATTCCCTCTAGACAGCCACACGCAAAGGAAGCTTAGGTGTGACTGATGAGCAGAATGGGAAGGAGAGGTTGACACACCTGAACGGGCTGTGTCCTGACTGCACACAAAGGGCTGCATACCCCCTGTAATGAGTCTGGAGCCATGGCCGAAAGGGCAGAAACTCTGTGCCCATCAAAGGCCTCTGTTTGAAGTCTCGCCCACTTCAAAGGCAGAGCTGGATATAAGTAATGGACCTCAGACACCAAACATTCAGTACACTTCTGGACCTGAGGCTAAACTGAGAGGAAGAAGAACTGCTGTGCTGATGAAGGACTGCCACTCTGCTGGACTGCTATTCTTCTGGACTCCTGCTCTGCTGACTTGCTGCCTACTGCCCTCCTTGCCTGGGTGAAAAGAACTTGACCTACTCCACTTGAACTCAGCAAGACTCAAAGGTCTGGTCTGCTTGCCTCCTGGTCTGAAGTCTCAAGGACATCAGAGACTTCCACCAACCCTGCTACAGCACCTGGACTGTGCTATCTGTGAGTCCTGCCATGCCAAGTGGTGCCAATCCAGTCCTGGGCCCTTGGAAGTGAGGAAAAGGTGCTGCTCCAGCAGATATCCATGCATTGACGACATTGCTCTGCTTGGAACTGGCACATCTCCGTCAATGCGGATTTTGGTGATGCAGACCGATGACATCGCATCACCAACTATGCTGCGTGTTGCCTCCAGTTCCCGGCTCATTCTTGACTTGCATGGCTCCACAGTGATGCATTGCCTACATCTTGGGGTTTGATGATGGCGCATCTCTGATTGGCGGTACGCAACTAACGCATCATGTACATCTGAAGGGGTTGTTGACGACACATCACCTCCTCTGCACCTCGCATCCCATCCTTGATGTCGATGCAACCGTGACCAAAGGCACTGTTCCAGCAGGCCAGGGCTGGTCCCTGTTTCCGACCCGCTCGTATTTTATTCTATGCATGGAAAAATTGCCTATCCACATGCCTGGTCTGTTGGAGATCATCTTGGAGCCTCTAACCAAACGGAATGAGAAAATGGCCAGACCAGACCACCGCCTGGAGTTCTTTAACCAAGATAAGGAGATTAGAATGGATCAAATCAAAATGTGTCTGGCTTGGTGGGTCCGGGTGGGAACATCCTGTGTCAAATTGAGAGAGACCAGTTTATCTACCTGAATCTGTCTGTTTGACTATCTATCTGTAAATTGAAGTCCCCTAGAAGTGTGAAATTAGCATAGTGCAGAGACAAATGAGCCAGCTTGTTATCTAGTCAGTTAAAAATCACACAAGCAAAACCTGGAGCATGATAAACCAAGAAACTTGCTAGGGAAAACTGTGCAGATACCAAAAAACAGAAGCTTAAACTCTCCGCTCCTCATCATTCAGGTGACTGAAAAGTAGCACAATGCAGCGGGTCCTAATATACAATCACCACACCCTGCCCCTCCTATTGACCCTGTTCATGTCGTCAGGTAATAACCTTCTGGGAAAGCCATTGCAATATCTGGTGTAGCTGAGTCATCAAGCCAGGTTTACGACATAAAGAGAATATCCAGCCGAAATCACTCAGCAGGCCATACATTTCATGTTCATGCACACAAAGGGAACAGATATTAATTAGCATTGCAAAGGTCTGCAGGGCAAGAGGCTATGTTAGGCTATGTTAGAATGACTGACCTCCAGAACTATCCATGGATACACAAAGTTCACTGGAGAAAAGACTGCGCTTGTCCGAATCCAACTAACCATGGCACGATATTGAAGTTTCAAGAGACTTAAGCTCCTGCACAGTAAATGTGAGATGCTGCAACCTGGCTAAATCCCCTCAGACAGCATGACTGGTGCTTGCTGCAAAATGAAAATGGATGGACACAGACAGGCTTGCCTTTTGTGTGCCTGAGGCGCACCAGCCGCACATGTCCACTGTGCATACATGCAGTGGTCCTCCTTATGTTAGGAGAGTTCATCAAATGACTCATGCGACTAAGCACTACCTTCCCAAAATGGTGTCTAAGCACTAACTTCTGAAATTTCCACCTTTAGTCGACCACAAGGAGTAAACATGTCTACCTCACTTCTAGTAACAAAAGACAACTGTGAAGTGACAGCACCTAACGATTAGCCAGACACTCTCCACTAATGCACAATGAAGTACCCCCCAGAACACTAATTTCCCTCCTGGGCAGAATGCAAATGCAAACCTACCCTTCTCGCGAAAACAAGTCCAAGTTGTTGGCATTAGCAATAAACGGTGAACAGCCATTACTTTGCGGCTGTTAGTGCGCATACCGTTACTACACAAGCATTACAACGCATGCGTTGTAACAACACATAGGCATTACTACGCGCGTTGTTACAACGCACGCATTGTACGTATCGCACTAACTGCCGTGAAGTAATTTCCTACCTTTGTTTCCACTGTTATCACGTGACGTCCCAGGCAGGGGGAGTGGTGACAAGGAGCGGCGGATTAAGGATTGTGAGAGTGGAAACAGCCGTCATGGAGGGAGTGTTCAACACCTACGAAGAGGCCGTCAGGAGAGGTAAGCCAGGGGCGTTGTTTTAGAGAAGTGTAGTTTTGTTTGTGTAGCGTATTGTAGTGTATTTGTCTTTACGGTAGTGTAGGGTGTCATGAAGGGTAGTGTTTTGTGTAGTGTAGGGACTGGACTGGTGGTAGGGACAGTGTCGTGCTGGGGGTACAATTTTAGGGTTTGTGTAGTGTAGGGTAGTGTTTTAGGGTTTAGGGTAGTGTCGGGATGTCGTGCAGGGTAGTGTTTGAGAGTAGGGACAGGACTGGGGCTAGGGATACTGTCGTGCTGGGGGTAGTGTTTTAGGGTTTAGGTTAGTGTTGTGGTGTTGGTGTAGTTTAGAGTTTAAGGGTTAAGCATGGTGTCGGAGGGTTGTGCAGGATAGTGTTTGGGAGTAGGGCCAGGACTGGGACTAGGGGCTAGGGGCAGTGTCATGCAGGGGGTAGTGTTATGGGGTTTAGGGTAGTGTTGTGGTGTTAGAGTACTGTAGGGTACTGTTGCAGGGTTTAAGGTAGTGTCGGGGGTCCTGCAGGGTAGTGTTTGGGAGTGGGAACAGGACTGGGGCTATGGGCAGGGTCGTGCTGTGTGTAGTGTTTTAGGGCTTAGGGTAGTGTTGTGGTGTTAGTGTAGTGTAGGTTACTGTTTTAGTGTTTAGTGTAGTGTCAGGGGGTTGTGATGGGTAGTGAATGAGTGTAGGGTCCGGAGTGGGGGAATGCGTATGTTTGTGCAGGGGGTAGTGATTTAGGTTTAAGGGTAGTGTAGTGGTGTTTCAGTAGTGTAGGGTAGTGTAGTGTTTGAGTGTTTTGGTAGTGTTTTCCATTTTTAGGTGTGTAGGGTAGTGTATTTCTGTTTATTATTTAAAGTAGTGTTGTGTTTTAAACATTTTAAAAAAGGGGTTAAATGTTTTTTTTTTAATGTGACACATTATTCCGCATACCATTTTTATTACTAGGTAAGTTTTTACTTCGTATACATTAACACTTTCTATGTAATGGTATGCAAACTAAAAACTTACGTAGTGACGGTTATTGCTAAGTAATAACCGTGGAGTAATGGCATGTGAAGTAATGGCTTGCGAAATAACGTGTCATATTCGCAATAATCAAATTACTAATCCAGTCTCAGTAAATGTTCCCATAAAAATTGGCCCACTGGAGAATAATCACTAATTTATAATATGTGACAGCAGTCCTGTAAACTTATTAGCTAGAGATATTCTCTGGAAGATGAATTCCGTTATTTATTGCACATCAGATGATGTGGCACTTCAAACTCAGTGTGAAGTTCTGGGCCTCACTCAAAAAAATCACTTTAGTTTGCTACTTTTTGTTTTACATACTGCACTTTTGTAGTAGTTTACGCTTTTGTAGTAACTTACACTTTTGTAGCAAGACCAACCCTGCACATGGCCAACCACTGATACTGCAACACCCTCCTAAAGAAAATAATGGACGTAGGGACTTAAAACCCTAAACATTCTAGTCATTCTGTTCTTCCAAACAAAACTTATCATGTCAGCACATATTCTACAGAAGCTGATGTACTTGGAAAATTATTCTTCCTGCCCTCATAAAGGCCAAAGGGTAAAATCCCCCTCTCTTTGAATCAAATTTTCTGTCAAAGAACTGTCTGCAGTGTAGAAAGGAGATATTATCTTCCATTCATGTATGCTGATTTACCACTAAAAGCATTATTGTGCGTTGGCTGCCCTCGCTAGACATGCACAGCCAGGTGAATGCTGGTTTAGTAATCTTCACCGCATCACAAAGCACATCGGCTTATTGTTAAATATAGATACATGCCTTGTCAATTGACTTAAGTCATATTGCTACCTTGGACCCATGTACATCGTGGACTATTTAGCTATGACACAAATGTATAGCTATGGTTTAATTATGCTACAGCGTAGATACTGTACACCAACCAAGAGTATCAGCTTCTGACCCAGAATTGCAGTTAGGTACCCTACACTGTTCTTGCTTCCCCTGGTCTCAGGAGTCAGGAAGACAGCACAGAAAGGAAAGGTAAATAATGTTCTACGGATATTTAATGTCTGGAGTTTCTGTTCCCAGCTAATTCTATTGGGGTTGAAATGTGAATGGTGGCACTTCTCTTGTCCCAGCCATTTTTCAACAACCTTGCTTCACATGGCAATGCGCCAAATCTTTTAGAGGACATTCCCCTTGGCTTATTTTGAGCTGACTGCTGATTCTTTGTCTGTCTTTCTCACTGCTCCCTTCTTCAAATACTGGTCAGTTTATGCGTTAATAATTCCAAAGCCCATGATATAAATTATTAAACTAAGAATGATTTAATAGTTTGCTTGTCCCAGTAAATACTTAGCTCAGAGAATCAAATACATGCTTAGTACTTGTTTCCTTCAGAAGCACATCACATTTCTAGTAGTGTTCTTCGGGGTGAATTACGTCTAGTACATGATGATTAACAATGCCAGAGTAAAGGCTCTGGATGTCTATCAGAAATGTTCACACCATACTTCCTGTTTAGAAATGTGAAAGATGTAATGGATGGCTTTATGAAAGTGATTGACGCATGTGACAGCAATGAAATACTGAGCTGTACCTCTGCGCTGCTGGCACGGGCCATGGCTCTCCTTGATGTATATATAGACTCCAATATTGAACAAGAGTGATTTGTGTGAAAAGCCTAATAAAGTAGAAAATATAATAAATATCACAGAGTGAATCTGTTTCTGCACCGACACGCAAGCACTGCGCAATTCTTAGGCCTAATGTTGCTATGAGTAGTCGGTTTTATGAATTGTGCATTTGCTGCATCTTGCTTCTCCTACTGATGTTGGGCCATATGTAGGTAAAAGTGAAATACCGAATTCTTAATACCGAATTTCACCACCACCGCCAGCATCACCACCACCGCCAGCATCACCAACACTGCTAGCATCACCAACACTGCTAGCATCACCAGCAGCAACCAGTGGCAAGACCCAGGAGGCATGCTGTTGCCACTCTACAAGAGATGGCTCATTCGTCCTTAGAGGACACCAGGGGTGGCAAAATCTTGACTGTGCCAGTGGATGGCAGTAGTGCAGGGTCACAGTCCACCTCAGGGAGATCGCACACAGGTGCCAGACGCCGCAGGCCCAGCGAACAAAGTCCACCTTTGCAGTGTGAGGATAACGGTGTATTTGCACAGCTGGAGGCAAACATGATCAAGGTTCAGCACCTGCAAGGGAAGGCAATACAGTCTGTACAGCGGCAAATGAGACATCTTAATTGTAGCATGCATGACATCGAGAGGAGCATCAGCACTATGAACTCCACGCTGTCTGAGGGCATGAAGGAGATGGCGGATGGCATGAAAGGGATGGCTGAGGACATGAGGGACATGTCCCAGGCTGTGATGCTGCTGTGCAGCAAACTTGAGGGGGACAGGGTGGCACGGCGCAGGGAGAGGCAGAAGACGGAGAACCATACAAATGCGGTGAACCGCCTCGCAACTGCCACGTCTCTACTCTGCAGGCGCTCCGTGGCCATGCAAGAAGGGATGCAACAGTGCAGCCATGATGTCTCTAGGGGGCTTGTCAAGGTCACAACTGCTCTAGAAGTGCTACTAACAACTCAGGCTGCCAATAATGGTGCATGTGATGTGGGGGACGCTGAGTAGACTACCAGTCGCAGCAGCATAACGCCCCTTGGAACTGAGACTAGGAGGAGCAGCAGGTGACATGGGGCTGGCACCGGGAGCATTGCTAGTGAAGACAGTCTGCTGAGTGAACCCAGAAGTGTTGTGCGTGGCCACAAGCGTTGATGCAGCCCACACTTTGTGTACTCTATTGGGTGACTTAACCCATGACAAGCTCTTAGCGTTATCACAAATCGGACTGGCAAGTTCAGCCCTTTGTATAGTGTCATAGTGCCCAGAAATAAAACTACGTCATTCAAATGCAACAACTGGCTGTGCCTCTTTACTTACTCAGAACTAGTTGCATGTGATCTCTGCCCTTCTTGTCTCCCATCTGGTGCTGGCGCCACTCCTGCTGCGTTGGGCTCTGGCTCAGCAATTTCATCATCATCGTCCTCTGAGTCTGATTTTGCAGCAGATGATGGGTGTGTACTGACGGGCGTCTCTGCTTTTGTGGAGGCAGCGGAACCTGCTTCTCAATAATCCAAACGTGCGCTCCACTACGTTGCGTGTTGTCTTGTGTGTCACATTGTATCGTCTCTCACTCGGAGTGGATGGGTTTAGGTGGGGAGTGAGGATAAATGACCGCACAGCATAAGCGCTATCACCTAGGTGAGAAAGAGAGTGCCATTAATCACAAACACCGACACATTCATCTGCTGTATCCATCAGGGTGTGTCACAATGATTTACCTAGCAGGTACCCTTCTCCAAATTCTCCTGCAGCCAGGCGTGTGTAGATCCCACTGTTCTGGAAGATGTAGGAGTCGTGGGTGCTCCCTGGAAATTTGGCAACAATGTCGGTGATTATGTGGGCTGCATCGCAGATTACCTGCACATTTATGGAGTGGGTGGATTTTCGGTTTCTGTAGATATACTCAGTGGCTGCAGGTGTGCCCCATCAATGCACCCTATGACATGCGGGAACTGTGCCATTTGGTAAAAGTCTGTCTTGGTTTTCAGCAGTTCCGCCTGTGTGTTTGGGAAGCTAATGTAGTGATGCATTCTCTGCATCATGGCGTCCAGGAACTTCTTGAAGAAACGGGACAGGCAACTCTGTGACACCCCACCTACCGCAGCTATCACCCCCTGGTAACTGCCAGATGCAAGTAGGTGTAGGCTACAGAGCACCTGCACATGTGGTGGTATGGCGTGCGCCCTTGTTGTTGGATGGTCCAGGAGTGAGTGCAAGTCCCTTATCAGGTCCATGATGGTTTGGGGGTGTAGCCTGTACCTTTCATGGATCTCAGCCTCAGTCAGTTGGAAGAGTGTGATGCGCTGTCTGTAAACAAGCTCCTCCCGTCTCCAGATCCTCACTCCTGCTGCCTGTTGCCGTAGCCGCCTTGCAATTACATAGAAGGCCGCAATAGTGATCACACTGTTGCATTTTGGGATTGCTTATATACTCTTCACCTGATTACCACCTGCTTTCATTCAGTGTTAATTACCGACTCCTAAATACCGAATTTCATGGAAGTCGGTATTACCGACTTTTCCTACATCTCTTTATTCGTTTTTCTGTTTCTTATTTACCGAAACGGTAAATTAGGAATCAGTAATTCCGACTCGGTAAATTCGGACTCGATAATAAGGAATCGGTATTTACCGATTCCTTATTACCGATTCCTTCCGTACATCGCGCATGCCTATATACCGGTTGGTAATGGTGAAATTTACTGATTTTCACCATTACCGACTGGTATTTGGCCACCTACATCGGGCCCGTTGTCCTTTAATTGTAGCTGTGGAACGAAGTTGGGGTACTGTTTTGTAGTACAGCGCAGCACAGCAATTAAAGTTACTGCACTGTTCTGCGCTGGCAGGAGGGAACAGGGCTGCACCCTATCTACAGAGATATGATGCTGCTCACTTTCCAAGCGCGGGCGCTCTTTCAGGCTGCTTGACTAAAGTGGTGTGCATGATCTCTTTCAGTGGTTTTGTAGTGTAAGGGTACCCTTCCAGGACAAAATGCTCTGCTTACACTAACTTTAATACTGTTCCCACATTTCAAGCCTGCTGTTCAATTGAGCACTCGTAGTTTGCGAAGTGTTAAGAGAAATTGAAACATTTATTCTTGTTAACGCCTGCCTCAAGGAGGCATTATTTTGGGGGGCAAAGCCCTGTTTGCCAAGTTTAGTAGATAGGGCTTTGCATCAAAAGCCATGGCTGCTTATGCTGAAACCCACATGCAACATGGATGGACACCCCTCGACGCATGGTAGAGCTATTTGTGTTAGTTGTTAGCTTACAGGCCACTTTCCAACGCAAATACAGATTTTGGTTGGAAAATAAATACTATATCAAAACCTTGTGCCATTTTTCATCAATTTTGTGACTTTGCACTTTGACGAAGTGTCAATAAATCTGCTCTGAAATATCTCATCAGTCTACCTTTCTGAATCTTCTACTTTGTATTGCATGCTCGACTATTTCGAGAGCTAAGCTAGTATGATACACTGTACCAATCAATACTGTGCAAAAGACGCAAAACAGTGGCAAATGAATGGCTAATACTTTTCTTGTACCAGTCTACATGTATATTTGTCTCAGACTGATGATTCCAGCCCTTGATTAGTGCAGGGAGAGGAAGAGTTTCCTTAAACCCGTAAATGTCATCTGTGCCCAGTCATCCAAGCCTTGATGATTCAAGTCACATGTCCTACATAAGCTGTGCTGCCAATGCCATTGAATGAATGCCTGGCAGCTATCACAGACAAACTAGCTAGCTGTTTGCCAGTACAGGTTATTAAACTTCACTCTAACCTGAGAGTCTGTATTTAGCAGAGTTATCAATTATAAAATTTGAATGCCTATTCTCATTCGTCATGCACAGGCGCACTAGAGAGCCGGCGCTCAAGATGGTTGCACTGACATGAAGCTCTTGCAGTCCAGGGCAGCTATCCGACATTATCCTGTCCTAATTGGACCAATCACATATCAACTCCCGGATGTCTGACAGGCACTCATTGTGTGGATTTATTTCATACCCTTATTGTCTGAAATAGCTTTCTGCATATGCAGCGGCCAGTTCATCTCATCACGGCCACGCAATGATCATGGCAGCAGACTGGGCATTCAGGTGCACTGGAGGGCCTTGCAAGGAATTGGTGAGTGGTAGAAGGGAATATGACATAGGGATCCTTTGTCCCACTAACCATTTTGAGAAGACTTGAGCGCACCTCGTCCCAGTAAAACTGGTCATAATGGTGGTGGCCGCTGGCCTAAATGGTCCACTGCCAGCGGCCTGCTTGCAGCTCTGTGCGGATGCCACTACAGCTGTGGAGTGCAGGAGTGAATTGGATCAGCGACACTGGACTGCATTTTCTTTTCTTATTTTATTAAGTATTTCCAAAAAATACAAATACGTCAAATATCAATCAATGATATAATAACCAATTAGTACAGTACATTAGAATAGTTATAAAAAGCAGTTGATACAGAAGAAGCAGTTTTGAAAAACATTGCATCATATAGAGAATGGCTTGATCCATTAAAAGACATTTAACCACACCTGTTCAGTACCTTGGAAATATCTAAAAAGTTAAGTAATTCATTACAGCCTACCCCTATTGGTGCTATAGGACACCTTGATTAGCTGCCTCCTATACCACCCTTGCATCTCTGTTCCAATCGACAATATATGCCCAAACCTTCTGCCCCCGAATTCTGGCCTGTCTGCCCCAACAGGCGTAGATAGCCCTCTCTTGATTATAAATTCCGAGAAGCCTAGCTAGCCACATATGGAACGTTGTTGGTTCAGCTTCTTTCCATCTAGCCACTTGTAAAATCCTATCTACCGCTGTCCCCAAAAACAGGCAGTATTCCTGCTCGGTGCTAAGACCCATAGTGCTAGCGTAGCCAAGGATCAACAGAGTAGGGGATAGTTCTAGTCTATGGCCTAATAATTCCTCTCAAAACCCTAGCAGCCCTTTTTTTTTAACAGAGCTATTTTATCACTGTCATACAACATATGAATCAGGGTGGCTGGTCCTAGCCCACATCTGGGACACTTATCGTCTATCCTTTTCCCCCATATATACAGTTTGGCTGGTGTAAAATAGAGGCTAAAAATAGTTTTGTACAATTGGGCTTTTAAATTTGAGGATACAAATATTTTGGCCGTTAAAGAGAGGCTCATATAAATATCCACATTGTGGTTTCCCAAATTCATTGTTTAAACTTTTTCTAGATCGTCTGGGATCTTATCAAGAAGTAAACTATAAAAGTTTCTAATGCTGCTGGACTACCTGCTTATGGCATCCAGAATTGGTATTCTGTCGAGCTTAATCTTAGGGCTGCATAAGGTGAGGATGCTCCTGATCTGTACAAATTTAAAATATTGGTTATCCGGTATACCAAAAACCCGCTATAGCATGGGAAATTGAAAATCTTGCTCTCCCCCACAAAAGTCCCCAATTGTTCCTACCCCATACCTTTCCCACTTCTTCCCCATGGCATCTGGGATGGAAATGTGCGCCAAAAGGGGATATATCTACAAACTTTCGGGATTGCCATAAGTTCGGAGACCTGCTTCCATACTTTCCGTGCGCCATAGATCACTTTAAACCGTACCTTCTTATAGTAGCTCGGTTCCAGTTGCCTCAGTAGCAGCCCTGGAGCTTCCTTACCTATAGAGAGTTCGTAAATAGTGGGTATTTTTGGGCCTTGCTCTGTTCCAGTATCGTTATCCACGACAAACAGAGTGGCCATTTGATGGAGGAGAGCTGGCCAGTAACATAGGGTGATGTTGGGGATTGCAAGGCCGCCCCTATCTTGCGGTAAAGCTAGGTATTTCATCGCCCTCCTGACCTTCCCGCATTGCCATATAAAACTAAACAAAGTTGACTCCAATGCCCTCAATATGCTATCTTCCACAGCCAGCGGTATAGCACGAAACAGATACAATATCTTCGGTAGCATGGTCATTTAAAAAAAAATTCCCCTCCCTATAATGGACAAATGTAACCCATTAACTCTCCTTAGACCATTCCCTATGGTTTTAATCAAAGGTTCGAAATTGCATTTATTCATTTCATCCACCTTAGCACTTATTTGAACCCCAAGATAAACCACTGTATCTGCTTTCCTTGGATCATTAAAATCTATGTTATCTGTGCATAGTACAATAGTTTTCCCCTTGTTCAATGCGTATCCGGAGAGAAGCCCGTAGCTCTCAGCAATTTTATTTATCTCAATAATTGCCTCAGCTGGGTTCGGGGTTAACACCGCAACATCATCAGCATATGCCAATAATTTGGTCTCATACCCGCCCGTAATTATTGGCTTAATGCTCCGGCTCAGTAGGAGTTTAACCACTAAGGGATTGATATATAAGGCAAATAAAATTGGGGAGCAGGGGCATCCCTGCCTGGTCCCTCTTGATATGTTAATGTTGTTGGATTCCTTTCCCATAAGTTGCAGTTGTGATGTCGAAAAGAGAGATAACTCTGCGGGTATGGTCAGGTGTTCCTTTACCCGGGATAAAACCATGTTGCCAGGGGGAGACCAGGTGTTCTATAACCCTCCATAGCCGATTGGCCAGTATTTTAGAATATAGTTTAGTATCTGAGTTGATCAAGGAGATCGGCCGGTATGAAGATGGATTGTCTACCGGCTTACCTTTTTTCAGAAATATTATAATGTCTGTCTCTTTCCAGGACTCAGGGGGGGTTCCGCTATACTGCACTCTCTTAAACAAGTCCAGAAGAAGGGGTGTTATAACTGTTCCTAACATCTAATAAACCTCAAGCGGGATCCTGTCAGGGCCTGCAGCCTTCCCCGACGCCATTCCTAGCAGTGATAGATGAACCTTCTCTAGAGTAATTTCTTCTTCTAGTTCATCACTTATTGGCCTATCCAAGCCCCCTTCGAGTTCAGTGCCGGCAATCAGCCCTTATAAGCCCTGCACAACTTCTGCTCAATCTTTATTAATGTCATCATGGTACAGGTTTTGATAATAACGTTGAAACCCTTTGACTATGTCTTCTGGATCAGTATGTACTTGTCCGTCTATTTTAATGGAAGATATTACGTTAGAAGAAATCCTCTGCCTAGTACGAAGAGCTAGCCTCTTACCAACTTGCTCTCCGTTTTCATAAGTACTATTCCGATGGGATTTATATTCCTCTGACGATCTCTGTGTTAGCCAGCCATTTAATTTTGCGTTTAAGGCAATTATCTGATGTTGAATTTGGCCCCCCTCTTGTCCCTGCATTATTGTCAAGGCATACTCCTCTTCTGCCCTGGCCAGCTCCGAAGATATTTGTTGGTTCTTGGTCTCCCGCTGCATCTTAGCCCTGGCAACAAACCTTATAGTTTCCCCTCTAAGACTGGCCTTAAATGAGTCCCACACAGCCCCCCTGATAGCGCTAAAGCGGTTAATATTAAACCTAGAACCCCAATCTCCACGTACAGTTGTTCCTTAAACATACAATTTATTCAGAATTTTATTCCATTCCAAGTATATCCAAAAAACACAAAAAAAACCACAAAAAAACAAAAAACACAGTACTTTTTAACTCCTTTTACCCCTCCCACTTAGTCCCCCCCTAGTGAATGATTATGAACTGTGGACTAATTGGTGCATTGACAACTGGTCCGAATCTAGCCAGATAGACCATCCAGGTATTCTTTCGCCTTTATTTCCGACAAAAAGAATTTGGTTCCCCCCCACCAGATCACCTTAAGCCGAGCTGGATTGTTTAAAAAAGCTTGTTATTTTTTGTCTTGGAATGGCTTAATAAGCTGACGCAGCCTCCGCCGTCTTTCGACGGTGGAGTGGCAGAAGTCTGGGCGGACAAAATAGGAGATCTCGTTCCTAGTTCTTTTTACATCTGGCCTTGCTTTCTCAAAAACAGCTTGGCGTAACAAAAAATTGCCAAAATACACCAGGATGGCACGAGGGAGAGCCCCTGCCCTTACTTGGCTGTTTCTGAACAAAGGGGACACGGTGGGCACGTTGCACCTCTGACGCCCAATTCCAGTCGGTAAGTTCCGGCAAGGAGTCTCGTAACAAGTCTACCACATATAAGCGAACATCTGCCCCTTCAACCCCTTCGGGAACCCCCAGCACCCGTAAGTTGTTTCTCTGCTGACGATTCTCAAATTCCTCCAGCTTCCACTTGACATCAGCTAGCTGTGCCTCGTGGGAGCCCACTAACGTTTCATTCGTGGCCAGGTCCAATTCAGTAGAGACGATCCTAGACTCAAGATCAGTCAACCGCTCCCCAAATGCACTGCACATCTTGGTCAGTTTTCGCACAACCCCTTGCATCTTACGCATGGCAACCTGAGCCTTACGCCCATCCTGGCGTGTTTCTTCCCGATGCATTGAGATAGCCTGGAAGATAGCCTCTAGTGTTTGAGGGGTTGGCCCGGGGGGTCGGAATTAGATTGAGCGATAGGCATAGGATTGGTAAATTGGTTTGTGGGGGTATAGTCCCAGGCCAGTTCCTTCCCCCCGTCTCTTTTTCTTTTTCCTCAAAATAGTTTTTGCTTTAATTCCCTCTGCCTCTTCCTGGTCGCTATAGCTCATATCTGTAGTGTATGATGATTCATCTGACCATTCACCGCCATCAGACAACGAAAAGAAAAAATCGCTAGGCTCCTTATCCAGATCCGCTTGCCCAGTATTAACATTGCTAGCTTTAGAGTTGACTTGAAGTTGACTTGTGTGAGCAATGTTGAGATCCGTGCTAAATACATGTACTTGAAGCGGTGTAGTGACAATGTCTTGCGCCCCCACACCCCCCAACCATATCTATTGAGTCAACCAGATTATGGGCTTTACTGGTTTTCGCTACGGCTGGCATATCGGTCTGTACAACAGGCAAGAAACACTCTTACCCCCCTGCAACAGTCACAGTCAGAGGCAAAGGGGAGAGCCCCCAGGCATAACTTCCATGTTAACTGGTCCCTCGTCCTAATCGCCTGTCTCCATGTTAGGCAGATTCTCTGCCTCACTCCACTATTCTGGCGCAGCTCGCTCCACAGTCGGGGCCTCACATGTATTCACAGTATTCACGGTGTTCGTGATCGGCTCGGGAGCTACCTTGCACTGAGTCCTTCCTTCATGACCCGGAGCTGTTTTCCCGGCCAGCCCTCTCAGCAGATCAACCACAGTGGGGCCGGCCGGGCTTCCCTTCTGAGCTGCCCGCCTCTTCCTCTTTTTTCCTGGTCACGATCGGCCCCCATTCCTCGTCGACCGTGTCTCGGAGTCTGTGCAGGCGACTCCACTTCCACCAGGGCTGCCGCCGTCTACACTCGCACATCGCCTGACTCAGACATCCCTCGCAGTGCCAGTCTGGCTGTTCTTGCCTTGGCGGCAGCCGCCGCCGCAACCATCTTGGGTCCCATCATGGCAGACCTAACAGGCTCCGCCGTGCCTACGGATTCAGAGAGTATGCTGCCAAGATGCCGCAACACCGCCAGTCCAATTGCAGTTCCCAGCAGGTGAAGGTAGCTCCTACCTGGGTTTGGGGAATACTGCAGCTCCGCGCTGCTAGTTTCTAGGTTCATCCCTCCAGGTTTCTTAGCACAGCAGCATGAATTATTTTCGGCTCACTCGGCTCTGTGTGCACCAACGGTCTCAAGCGACCATCATCTTGCCTGAAAACCTGGACAGCATTTGATTTTTGAGTATCACCAAGCATTGGAGGCTGCCTGTGCGGGGAGGTGGGGGATGAGGCGGCTTGCTGTTTCGGCTGGGCACTGACAACCTGTTCTAATACTCTCAAAACTGCGTTTTGCCCTGGCAATGGAGCTATTGGCAGCAAGGCTCCACCAACACCATAGAGAATATGCAGTTAGGCACCCATCTAGACACTTACTGGTCTCACTATACACAGATGACATTATGATCCTCTCAAGGGATCCTCAGATTACCTCAAAGGGGTTCTCCGAGAATTTGTTTGCTTCGGATGAGTATAGAGTGTTAGCATTAAATGGGGAAAATCTGGCCTTTTTATCCTCACTCCTGCCACCAAACTATTTACCCTAGGTTTCCCATTAAAATGGTGCAACTCTGAATTGTGCTACTTAGGAGTGGTGTTGTCCAGAAATAGGGTGGAGGTTGTTCGAACCAATTATGGTGTAGCCTTTCCAACATAATCGATAGCATTACACAATGGATCTGACTGCCTATATCTTTACAGGATAACAAAGGTTATAATGCCAAAACTCTTTTATCTGTTTCTTAATATCTCTATGTCACCCTGACTGCATTTCTTTAAAGATCTGATGACACAAATGATAGGACTGGCTTGGGCGGATAAGCAACCTCATCTTCAATGGGGCGTCCTCATGAAGCCGTTCTCTAGAGGTAGCATTGAAGCACCTGATATGAGAGCTTTACTATTTATGCGCCCAGGCACATTATGCAATTCATTGGTATAGGCCCATCCCTTTTATGCCACACCTGGCAATCGAGCAGGGCTATATGGCCCCAATTCCCCCTTATTCCTACCTAGGTTCGCCAGCGGCCTCTTTCTCTTTAGGGCACTCTACAGTTGCAAACACATCCATAGTATGGTGCAAAATTGCCGGGAACCTTAACAAGCCACTGTTCTACTCCCCACAAGTGCGCCTGCCTTATCATCCATTAATACTGGTCACCCATGAAACAGCTTGAACATAGCTGCCTACTTCTGGGACTAACCCTTCATTCATTGTGAAGTACTTCATATAGGCGGCCCATTTACAAATGAAAATCACAGTCTTAGGGTTTAGATCCCTTTAATCTCCAACATATAAACGCTGCAGTGGGAGGAGGATGGTCCAGCCAAAGATTTACAAGATACTGGTCTGATAGGGTTGTCGGTTGAATATTCTTTTTTTTTAAATATCTTTATTGGTTTTGATATTTACGACATTTCACAGGCAATGCAGGGAGCAGTAAAGTAGGTGCCGAACATGAACCGAATATGAACAAATAATCAAACAAAAAGGGGGGCCCTCATATACTCCCACCCCAAGTCGTCACAGAAGGGCAAGTTCATAATATCTATTTAGAAAGTAAAAACCACAGTTATGGTTACAGTGATGCTCTCAAATCCTTCATAATGTCACAGTCAATTCAAGAAAATGACATAGTTGACTATGCCATTGTGGATTGCAAGGCTAACCATAAGTCAATATGAGAGCGTACATAATGCTCTGATGAATAATACATGTATGCCATCGCAGAGGGGTGCCAAGCCCTCCATACATCTATCAAACCACATAAATGCATAATATGTATTAGTGTACTATGCGCTTTTGGTATTTGCATGCGTGCCTCTGTTGACAAATCTAGACATGTGGAAATCATCACCCAAAGTAAAGCGATATCTGCAAATTTATCTCATTTAAGCATAATATCAGAAAAAGAAATCTGGTGCATCAATATTGGGTCAGTATATATTCACCAGTACTATGGGTTGTGTCTGAAGGCTCCATACTACTATCACAGCACGATCCTGTGTGTCTCCCACCCATTCTCGTTGGGTAAAACACTGTAGTTCTTCAAATGAGGGTGAACACTCCTCTGGAACATGTGGAGTATGATGAGAAATATCCATGTTGCCCTCATGTAGAGGTGAAGGAGGATCGAGTGAATGGTGAAATGTGTGTCTCTTGAAGTAGGGCTACTTCAATGCTGAGATGATTGAGGTAAAGCTCACGCTGTGATTTACATAGGTTATTAATTCCAATTAGAACATTGGAACGTTGGCAGCTCCATTGAAGACAATGGAGTGCTCCGGGCTAATACTGGCTGGTATAAGCCCGGAGCTCCAACATTCCAATGATTGTCTTTGTTCACAGCTCTGGCTGTGAACAAAGACTTCAGGGAGCCGGAGGGGATTTGAATCCCCTCGCGCTCCCTGAAGGGCTTCGTTTTGTTAGAACATTCTGCCCTCTAGTGGCAGAATGTTCTAATAGCCTTATAGCCCTTCGTAGCAGGGCTATACCGCTGTTAATGTCCCGCTGCTGTTGTTAAAGTCCCTCGCCTTCGGCTCGGGCCTTTAACGCTGCAGCGGGCCATTAACAGCCGGTATAGCCCGCTACGGCGGGCTATAAGGCTATATTAGAACATTGGAATATTGGGAGCTCCATTGAAAACAATGGAGTGCTCCGGGCTTATAATGGCTGGTATAAGCCCGGAGCTCCAACATTCCAATGTGTCTTTGTTCACAGCTCTGGCTGTGAACAAAGACTTCAGGGAGCCTGAGGTGATTTCAATCCCCTCGCGCTCCCTGAAGGCTTTGTTTTGTTAGAACATTCTGCCCTCTAGTGGCAGAATGTTCTAATAGCCTTATAGCCCTTCGTAGCAGGGCTATACCAGCTTTTAAAGTCCCTCTGCTTTGTTAAAGTCCCTCGCCTTCGGCTCGGGCCTTTAACGCTGCAGCGGGCCTTTAACAGCCGGTATAGCCCGCTACGGCGGGCTATAAGGCTATAGTATGTTGTTAGTAAATATCCTCAGAGTTTGTTTACAACATCAGACTGTCCCTGTAACTAAGTAATCCATACCCTTGTGGAAGAGCCATGCAAGGATTATCAACATTTCTTGTGAAAGAGAGTCCCCCAGGGTCATAAACGCTTAACAATCAACATTTTAAGAAACCTCAAAACATCCCAACCTTCATCCATCTCCCTTGTCAACAGCGGTCATTAGCGGATGTCCCACCCATTAGTAAAAAGAAAAACATTAGCATTGCAGTAGCCTTCCTTGACATCGCAGGCACGTTGTGCACATGGTAATATCAAGGAGCATACCTCCAGCCCAAGGCTATATACTCTCATTAATGTAATGCTTCAATGCCCACCAAGCAGCAAACTATTACAGGACTGATTTTGAGTTGAGCCTTTAGAAGGTATTCCGTCAGGGTGGCAGGCGACATTGCCCCAGCCATTCTGAAGAACATCTGTCCACCAAATCTAGCGTTGTCTCCCAGCCCTGCATACACCATTATGGCAATTTCTGTCAATGTTGTAAAAGTTTATGATGCCTCCATCAAATATAATGGCCCTCTGTCAAACTATTACAAAGTTTTACATTTTTCAAAAATAAACTCTAAAAGTTTGTCATTGAAAAATGTAAAAAAATAATTACCCCCACACCATAGGAGATTTCTCTCGTGGTGTAGGTGAGGCAATTTGTACTTTTTATTACTGCCCCTCATCACCAGCAAAAAAACATAAATAACACTGTCCACTCTAAATAGGGCAGACGGTGTTATGTGTGAACCTCCAATGACCCGTACTCCATTGGGCCGTCAGATAGGCATATCAGTGACTGAGCCAGAGTGGGCTCTGTCGTCAACATACTTGTGGTCCTCCTGCCTCTTGAGTTTATATCAATGAAAAGCAACACAGTTATATGCATATAGTCATACCTAAAAAGTAGGGTTGATTAGAATCTAATAGTAGTGAAATACTCATCAAAAGAATATCATCACTCGTAATATGCACCTTTACCAATATACTGGCACAGCATTGAATAATCTAGTTATGACGCTAATCCACAATAAATTGTAACTTGTAGAAAAATGTTTCATTATCCAAATTTACTGCTATCTATCAACATAATGCCAAGAATAAAAACACACGTGGGAATGTATCAGAATAATTACAGAGGAGATCATAGGAACAAATTCATCATTATCACTGATGCCAGCGGCCCTAGTTCTCTGGCCCCTACAAGAGGTGTCTGGACTGGACACGATTTGGCTAGGTATAACATTGAGTACCTGACCGATTTTGTACGCAACACCTTGATCTCTCAGCCACCTGCACCAGGAGCGTAAAATCAGATGTGATGGGAGAAGTAGCGTATTGTAAATTCAGGTTTCAAACAAAGGACCACAATCCTGAACCTGTAATTGAACTAAACGTGTGATATTGGGGCATGGGTTCTGACCTGCTTGCAGTTTGGGTGCCAAAGTTCTGTGTGCTCTCTCAGCTATAAAAACCTTAGGGAAGGTATTGAAACCAAATAGAGATTCCAGCTAGTTCTCTGCAAATACTTCAAAATTGGTATTGTTATTGGACTCGGCAACCCCATGATTTTTTCGAAGTGAGCGCCCTACCATGACTTGTTTCTCATCTTCACCAGTGTTTTATCCCATGCACTAATTTAGACGGAGTGTCTGACGATTCATGGTCCTCCACGTGAGAGATCCTAGTCTCTGACAGTGACAGAAGCATGTCTTGTTTGACCAGTTGCTCCTTGAATTGATTGATTCTCCTGGTCAGGTTGTCTAGTTTCCCATCTATAGGTCGCAAACTTTCTTTCATATCTTTCAGTAGCAAAGCTGCTTTGTTATCATGGAGGTCAGAGGGCTTTTGTTGCTACTCTTCCAATTGGCATGGCCCCTGTCGCGTGTGAAAATTGCAGCCTGGCCTGCTTCTGCTCCACCTTGCCCATTGTGCCATACATAGACTTATCCTTGCTAAAAGGTGACCAGGGTCACTCTGCTAAACAGGCTGTTGTGCACTCAAATCTTAGAAGCACAGTGGGTGTAGCAAAATTGTATGCAAGGCCTTCTCGCTGCCCAGCATTACTAGCTGGACTCTCAACCAATCAACTCTTAAGTGGCCTCACCTCTAGTGTCACAGCGTCACCACTGTGATCATACCAGGAAGGCTGTACAGGCATTTGCTTACTCAGCACTTGCTTTAATTCGCCATACGTCAGGGCATTATTATATCCACAGGGGTCAAAAAGGAGGCAACTCACCCGATGTCATGACTGGATCCCAACATGCCAAGACCTTAGCTCCATTCTACAGCTGCATCACTAATGCAACTCCCAGCATTACTGCAGGCCAGTCAGGGGCATCGAAAGGGAGCTCCACTCCCACAGTCCACTCCACAACAAACTTGTGGCTTAAATGGTAATCAAATTATTATTGTGTGCCAGACAAATGGAAGTTTCCACATTGCCATTTTTCTAGTGCACAGTAATAATCCGCAATCTTGGCTGTCACCCGCCTGACAACGGTATCAGATGCAAGTAGCTCATGGGCCACCAGTGCAGTCACAGCGCCAGCTAGGTGGGTCAAGCAGTTTGTTGCATTCAGAATGGAAAGCAGCCCCAGCAATGGTAAGCGGCAACAAATGGTGAAGGACTCTTCCCCTTTTCCCCCTCACAGAGCTGCCTTCATACCAAGCCCTTCCAAAAGTAATCCCAGGCACCCAGTGGCCCGAACACTTGCCCAGTGTGATCTTAAGGCCCCAACGTTCTATTTCCTCAACTGTCCGGTCCAGACTGACAACGCAACAGGGAACCCTTGAGGCCTCTCCACCAACAACGAAGGCTAGGTGTAAGAGATTGGGGTATCATTTGAGGGTGGTGAGAATCCACCTCAAATAAAATTCACAATCCCTGTCAGTGTGAAAAACAAAAATCATTAAATAAACCTGTGCTTATCCTTCTGGTAGTTTGGCACAAAGCAGTCAGGTTTCACTTATGGGCAATATGTATGCAGTACTCAAACAATAGTAAAGGAAAAACAAAACACAAGAAAAATCCCAAACCAATTTAGAAAAATAGAGAATATTTGAATAAAAATGTACAGAAACAACAACATTCTAGCCAGTATAACCATAGTAATGAATTTTTAAAGAAAGCAAAAACAGCGGCAAAAGGCTCGAAGCACCGTCTACAGGTATCTGGTCATGCTGGATTGGTACAAAGCCAAAACATCAGGCTAACCATGATGGAACATGAGCCAGATACAGCACCTGTTTCGGCCCACTGGGATTTGTACCATCTGTCATTAGTGCAGGGGCTGCCTGGAGCTGCTATGCAGGGATCTGCGTCCCTCTGCATTGGGCCCATAGAAGCTGGCAATTAGTAGATGCACTGTGCAATGAAGTGAGGCTCTAGGCCACTCTCCATCAGATTTGTTGAAGCAGCTGATCAGGAGGTGTGCTGTGCTGTGATGCAAGGCTTTCCGCTGGAACCAGTAAAGCTGCTGATGAGGAGCTGTGTGGTGCTGCGATGGGAGGCTCTTCGTCATTCTACGTCAGACCTGATAAAGCCGCTGATCAGGAGCTTTGCAGTTCTGTGAAGCACCCTGCATCTGTCTGCACTGCTCTTCATAGAATCCGGTGAAAACTTTGGTTAAGCAGAGCGAAGTGCACTCTATCTTCCACTGATCCGGGACTGTTCTGATTTCAGGTTATGAGGATGCCACTTTTATTCCCAGTGCCAGCCTATTGGTGGGAATGTTAAAACTGGTTCTAGTTAGTTCTTCCCTTTCCTCTGGGTTTAACTCCAGTCTGGCTAATGAAACAAAAGACGGGCCAGCCCAGATGTGAGCTGCATCTACCAGTGACAGGGTAGGCTTCTTCTGAAGTCTGGAAGGGTAGTGCTCCCAAGGTTACCCTTTGAAGTTCAGTCAGGGCAGAGGCGCAGGAAGCCCCTCTCTTCTCTACACTCAAGCCCTTTGTCCACTGCGTGAGAGTAATACACATTGTGCCACACGAGAGCCATTAATAGTTAGGTCACACTGGACAGTGGCAGAAAGGCGCAGTTGGTCTAGGCAGGAACGTGTCAATGTTCTAAAATTGTCATTTTTAAAATAGTGATTTAAAATCTGACTTGACCATCAGGTTGGATTTTAAATACCCATTCCATTGAGCCCTTGAATAATGTTTCAAGCGAGTTCCAAACTGAATTTATGCTTTATACGGAGTTATAATGTAACTCAGTGCTTTTTAATGGGATAGCCAGCCTTGTTGTAATAAAAAAAATGGCTTGGGAGATTTTCCACTGCCAGGACATGTAAAACTTTAAATATATGTCCTAATTTTTAAATACCAAGCACCCTGCCCTATTTAGGACCTATCTTAGGAGTGACTTCTAATCACTAAAAATGAATTTTTAGGCCTGGCTAAAGATGTATTTTGCCAAGTCAAGATGGCAGTTTAAAGCTGCACATAGGCTGCGGAGGCAGGCTTGGAGACATTTTACAGGGCTACTTTAGTGTGTGTCCCAATGAGGGCCAGAGACCACTAGTTTTAAAGAGGGAGTGCTAGCACTTTATCTCTGGTTAACAGGGGTAAAGTACACATGGTCCTAGGGGGAGCAAAACGGATTTAGCATATGAATGCAGTATCTAAGGGAATACCACACAAAAGATGGTCCTGTCTAACACCAGGTTATATGCTTCATTCTGAGGGAAAGCAAAAGACACACAATTGATGGACGGAATGCAGAACAAATCAAAACATTCACCCCCAGTCAAGAGATCTGGGATAAATCCATCATTATTTTGCTCACCATGCCACCCCAGTTTAGACCTGGCTATATGCAAATCTGTCTTGACCCTGTGCCTCATGGGCACAGTGCAGCCCGAACTGCCAAGCCAGGTCTTCCCTGGACCAGAAACAAGCATCCTAGGACGAGCGTTGGGGTTTCACCCCTCATCAGCCAGCATAGCTTGAATCCAGTGGCACAGTGAGCCCAGGACCCACATCCTGGCATACCCGGCGCACTTAGGGTGAGAAAGCAAAAGACACACAATTGATTGACGGAATGCAGAACAAATCAAAACATTCACCTTCAGTCAAGAGATCTGGGTTAAATCCATAATTCT
Organism: Triturus cristatus; assembly: GCF_964204655.1. Classification (NCBI taxonomy): domain Eukaryota; kingdom Metazoa; phylum Chordata; class Amphibia; order Caudata; family Salamandridae; genus Triturus; species Triturus cristatus. Next base: position 648,078,682 of record NC_140585.1, read on the forward strand.
TTTGCTCACCATGTCACCCCAGTTTATACCTGGCCATATGCAAATCAGTCGTGACCCTGTGCCTCATGGGAACAGTCCAGCCCGAACTGCCAAGCCAGGTCCGCCCTGGACAGGAAACAAGCATCCTAGGACCGATTTCGGGGTTTCACCCGTCATCATCCAGGATGGCTTGAATCTGGTGGCATAGTGAGCCCGGGACCCATGTCTGGACATACCTGGCGCATTTAGGGCGAGAAAGCAAAAGACACACAATTGATGGACGGAATGCAGAGCAAATCAAAACATTTACCGCAGTCAAGAGATCTGGGTTAAATCCAGCATTCTTTTGCTCACCTCAGGGAACTCAGTGCCTCACTGGCAGTGACAGATAATTTGAGGTCCTGTTCTCATACCAGCCTACCTGGCTGCTTCTAGAGGGGGCCTCTCCGGGGCTAGAAGCGCTCTATGCATGACCCTGAACCACCTTATTGTTCACCAATGGCAGTGACGGGCCCTGGCAGGCTGCAATCTCCACCAGCTTCCAGGCCATTGTAATGGGAAGGCCGCTCAGTCTCAGGCCTGCAGTACTAGGCCAGAGCTCACAGGCCCCCTTGTAAACCCTCCAGCCAATTATCCAGAGTTCAGGCCCAGCACTAAAACACATTTAAGCACCACAGCCACAGAAGCAGTTAATAGCAAGGTATGTTTGGTGGGTCATGGTCTAAGAAATAGCGTCTATATAAATTGGGCTCTGTGAGCACACCACTGAAGTGGCCATATTCCTTCACTGCTCTCTAACACCCCCTAACAATAGTATTTATAGAAATACTTTTCTGCACATGATAATATTCAATGTTCCCAACAACTTTTGCTTATTGACTTTTTATATGATATATTTTAGAGATATTGGGTTCAATTTCATGTCAGAGTAAAACAAAGACAATGCTGTGCTGAAACATGCAGCAATTCTATTTTTATTAATGGCCTGTAGGGTGGAAAAAATAAAAATGTTGCAATAAATATCTCCTTTCTGCTGAATGTTATTCATTTTACAAAAACAGATCAGAAGAAGGAAAATGCAGTTCCCCTCCAACACCAGGCTATATGCTTCATTGTGAGAGAAAGAAGGGAAGAAGGAAAATGCCATTCCTGTTTTCCTTGTTTAACCAGCAGCTGTAATTAAGCTCAGTGGCCTGCCTTTCACTGGAGCTGCTGTCTTTGCTAGCAGACAACATGATGTCAGAACTCAACTGTACCTACATTTTACAGTTGAACAGCTAGGGAATTTCTTTATTACAGGTAACTAGATGTTTATGTTTATGTTTTGTAAAGTGCATGGCTACCCGAAGGCTTCCCCGCGCTGGTGAGTACTGAGTTGACTGGATGTGTCATAAGTTCCAATAATTTGGAAATGAGAGACCTCTTTTTATACAGGTCTTGCAGGGTCTCATGTATTTTATCAACACATTGCATAACCACAGGCAGCACTTGATAACTGGCTAAGCATCACCTAAGGATCTTCCATTGATCTGTACCATACATCTTAGACTAAGCTATTTAATGGTAGCCCATGATAGTTGTTTATTTTATTTTCTGAGATTTTGTATGTCATATTCTGTGCGTAAAGTCTGAATGACAGTAATTTACAATCAGATAGTGGATGTTACAATGGTCTGAGATGCTACAGAGAAGAAAAGAGACACATAACATAAATAACTTAAGAGAGGAGGAATATATTTGACAAATAGACATTTAAATAACGTATTTAAATAAAAGGGTAAAAACTGTGGACGAGAAGAGGCAAAACTACAAAGAGACGGGGAGCATATTAGAGATTTGTGTTTGTCTGGCATAGGTATGGTGGTACATTTGTTGGGGTCGCGCATAGATAATGGGTTGTCTCTGAAAATCAGGAGCTTCCATTGAATGAATAGCTATGAAGCTGTGGACGAGAAACAGAAATTTGGGTTCAAAAACCCACTTAGGGGGAAAATGATGTATTGGCAGGCATCACTAAGGCACAAGTCTGAAGGCACTGCTTCCTCCAGTGCATTACAATGACCTGATCATAAGAATTACTTGTGTACGACTGAGTGCACTTATTGACCTAACTCAACACTTTGGACCAGATTATGAGTCCGGCTGCGCGGAAATCCCTCAGGAAGTCCCCTCCGCCTGTTTCTGAGCTGTTAGGTTTTTCTACACCCTTCTGTTTTTTAAGTGTGGGAGAAACTTGAATTTTCCATCTGGGAAAAACAGCTGTAAAAAACATGAATGAGACTTTGGCTGCAGAAGGAGGCAAGTCTCCTTGTTTTTTTCTTATGGAAGAATACTTTCTCTTTTCTCCTCTAATCCCAACGTCTTCCTCCCCCAAACTCCACCTCAGTCACACGAATATATTTACCACCTCGTCTGAGCAGGTGGCAGATTTATTCAGTAAAACTCCAAGGAATGACGACGCCCATATGATTTTACCACTGGAAAAATGTTTCTCTCACAGTAATTTCCCATTTCATGGGCTTTTACTTGTAATTACTCAGTACTGTGATTGGACTTACCTTCACAGAGACTGAAAAGCGAGAACGACCCAGGACACTGAGAGCAGGGCTGGCTTTAGCACTGGTGGCGCCCGGTATCACAATTTTCTTTAGCACCCTCCCATTACCTCCTCCTCAGATTCCCTCACTACCACCCGGCAAAAGGGCCCTCATCTCTCCATAGCCTCTCTCTCGCATACATTTAATTTGTTTTAAAGCTCTGGTAAAGGCTGGCTTTACTAATCCACTCAGCTATCCACTTAATACAGATCTGTTCTTTGCAGCAGGCATATACTGCACTACTTAATGGTGAGTCAAAACTGCCACTAGACAAAACTCTGATCTCTCTCTCTAGCAGGAACATAAATCACAAGACTCTAGACATTTTTATTGCCTCCTGAAATCTGGATGCACAAGTTACTTTGCATCAGCTGCTTTTAAATCATAAGTTATTGCTTAACTCCCCGGCTCCACAAGAGGTCAGCACCCCCCTCCAGATCTGTACCCAGTGCAGCCACAGTGGTCGCACTTCCCTAAAGCCAGCCCTTACTGAGGGGATGCTGCCACCACTATTACCACTGCCACAGGCTGCCTTCAACACCATCTCACATTCCATCATGAATCAAAGACTTTCTGAGATTAGTGACAGAGGTAGCCTTGGCTGGCATCAGAGCTTCCTCACAACCGCAATCAGACTATCAAACTAGGTCCCTCCAAATCTCGGGTCATGTCACTGGGTAGAGGAGTTCCAGAGGGCTCTTCATTAAGCCCTGTACTGTTTAACATTTATGTTGCACCTTTGGCTCAAGTAATAATGTTCTGTGGCTTGGGTGTCATCTCATATGCAGACGACACACAATTGATTATTTCCATGGGCCCTAACCCTGATTCCATTAAACTGAAATTCAGGGAATGTATGGGGAAAATTGCTTTCTGGATGTCCCATAATTGCCTGCAGCTCAACAGGGATAAATCAGAAATTGTGCTGTTCGGCCAGGCCGACGACTACTGGATGGATGATTAATGGCCATCTGAATTAGGCACCCCTCTTCAATCCAAAAAGAAGGCCAAAAATCTAGGCATCCTAATTGATGACAGCCTCACAAGGAGAGAGCAGATGAAATCTACGAGGTACCTGTTTTGGGATAATGCACATGTTGAGAACAGTATTCTAATGGTTGCCTCTTCACACAAGAAATTCTCTGACACAAGCTCTTGTGGTTAGCCGATTAGACCACAGAAATGCCCTTATGGTAGCAGCTAATGAATCTCTCTTGTCACGACTACAAGTGGTTCAGAATACCGCTGCTCATTTTGTTCTCAAGCTCCCACCTCGCACTTCCTCAGAACCTATTCTCCGATGACTGCACTGCCTTCCTATTAGAAAGTGAGCTATTTTTAAGCTACTGTGCCTGATACACAGATCTCTTTTAGGTAAAGGGCCGGCATAGCTTCAAAACAAACTTTCAATTTATTGGCCTACCAGAAATCTGAGATCCAAGGATCATCTCTTGCTCTGCCCACGCCGCATTCATACAGTCAGATATGGCGGGCTATTCTTTTCATATCTGTGTCCTTTTCATTGGAACAGACTCCTGCTTCATATTTGCGTTTTTTCAGATTTTATCTGTTTCAAAAAGATACTTAATACCTGGCTCTTTTGATCACATTTCCTATCTTCCTCTTCTTCTGGGTCTGCGCTTCAGTGCTGAGATACCCCTTTGGGGGTAATTTGTTGCACTATATTAAGTTTTGGTAACATAACATAACAGTCGGGAGAGAGTGAGCAGTATGTACTGCATGTCGTCCTGCCTCTGACAGAGGGCGCTTTGGGCAAGAGTGAGGCCCAAGCCTGAGGGTGAAAGCAGGCCCTGGGGCTGAGGACAGGGACACACGCCCAAGTTGTCACAGAGGTGTGCTGGCCATCGCTTCCTAGATGGCCTTGAACTCCTCAGGTGTGGCCAAATAGATATAGCCTCCTGTCAAAGGGCCTCTTCCTCTGCAAGCAGCAGCTTTAGGGGGACTGAGCTGTGGAGGAGCTCTGTGTGCTGCACCTATTGAAGGCTCATCCTTAGCATGTTTAGGCACAATTTCTTCTTCAAGAGACCTGACATTTTGGACTTTTGGAGCTTCGCCTGCGATCTTTGGGAGACTCCAGTCACTGGTGTGCTTGGACAAGATCCTCAGCACAGCCATGACACTTTTTTTTACCAGGGTAGTCGAGACAAACCCGGCCCCATAGAATCTACCCCCTGGGGGAACGCCGAAGCCTGAGGAGTTGAGAAGTAGGGAGCAGTCTTATAGCAGGGGATATTTGGGGGGTCATGGAGGTTAGCTCCTTAGCCAGGGTTGAAAATATGTGGTCCAGGTGGCACCAGTGAGTCTTCAGTGAGCGCCCTGCTGGGTAGTGCAAAATGCTTTATAAAACCATTTACCAGCTAATTTTATATAACTTAGGAGCAACCGAAGCACACCCGCTAACTTACCTTGCTAAGTCTGTGGTGCAGTTAGTATAGTACTGCTTGGGACCCTAACGTGCCTGCCGGGTGTTGACAATCCTAACGATCTCAAGTTTCTGGCTAAAATTGACTTTTTCTAGGACCCGTTTGACTTTCTAGTAATCGCTAAGGACTCCTGAAATTGAGCAGACTACTGAGAATACCAACTAAATCGCTATATTCTCTATGCCAAAATCGAGGACTAGAAGTGAAGCTGGGCTGTACTTCAGCTGCTGTAAACTGGACTAGTGTCAATCTTGACCCCGAATCTGGGGGAGAGCCTTTTTCTCCAGCTGCATCCCAATTAACTGCGCCCAGTAGTTCTGGTATTGACATCCAAAGACCACTTGCGAAGGCAGCTCGGCCAAGTTCCTCCTCCTCCCCTCTGTCAGTATTATTATGAAAATCTGTTAGTAGGCATTTTAAATCAGCCAGTACCCTGAACAAAACCTCAACTGACCTCCAATCCTCCAAAAGGGATGGGGTTTCCTATTCAGAGGTGCTTGAACTCGAGCTCCAACCCATCCAAGATCCTGGGGGAGTTTCGAAAGGGAGGATCAGTCCCTAGCGACTTCAGTCTGGATTTCTGGCCTCTTTCCTGATAACAAGCCTGACAGTTTCACTGGATTAGACAAAGAAGCAACTCATTTTATTACCAACTACCCTTTTAACCTCTTCCTGATGTTTGTGGATAAGAATGGGTCCCATCTATCATCGTCAAAGAAGTGAACTCATTTTGTAAACTTTTCCAGACAGAATCCTCACTTTTAAGTTCTGCTGCTCATGGTGGGACACTGGAACTTTTGCTGATCAACATGCTCTCCTTAATGCAAACTACATGCTAAGGAATGTTAAACGCCCTGGCAACTTTGCAGTAAGCTAACCAGATTGCCCTACTGGAAAGCATTAGGGCGGGGTTGTCAGGAAATGTTCAACAGCACCCTATGGTACCACCAGAACTGAATCCTGCCCCTGGTTTACTTGAAAGTTCCTTACATGATGATTGGGTTCTGGGGGACAAAAGCGTCTTTATCCCCTGCTTCCCTTCCTTGGTATACAAGGTAGGAGAAAGATATGGAAGAAATTGGAACTTTTCCATCATACTCTGCTAGGAGGAATGCCTCTTGCAAGGTGAAAATCTAAGTTAAAACTAAGAACAAAATCTTCTGCTTTCGTGAAATCATCTAAACAAAGCCTCCAGCACCTTGAAATCTGATATTATCTCTGCCAAAATGAATCAAATCCCAAAAGTGTCTACCTAAGCTTAGCACCAATTCTGATTCAAAGCTTGATCAGAGTCAGAAAAAAGGTGACCACAGGAACCCTATCCCTCGGAACTTGGACCCACAGTATATTTTATTGATCTTCTGGTGATGAAAAAGTCAATTCCTGAAAGTACTTGCCCCTGTTTACGGAACATCGAGCCAACTAAGGAAAGTTTTACTTTGAAACCATCCCCAACTGAGAAAGACTGAAGGATTACCAATGTTCTTTATTTTAAGCCCATAAAAAAGGAAAAGAAAATCAAAGATTCACTCTCTCAATCACTCATGACTTCTAGAAGTGTTCATGGCAGTGGTGAGTCTAAATGTGTTATCATCAACTGATCTACTAGTAGTGGGATTCGCCATGCACAATGAGAACGAAGTGACTTGAGTATAATTCCAAACCAAACTCGCCCCACATATTATTTAGGAAGCTGAGCTGGAGCTCTGTGCCCATGGCATTGAAATCTTGGATGGCTGGTCTGAGGTAGATGCAATGGGACAACCCTTGCAGACAGACACAAGCTTATTTTCTGACTAAACATTGAGGGTTGTCTACAACGAGGCCTGGATGGTGAACTCTGCGCCAATTGCGGAGTTTTTCACACTTTGCGCTCCATGGAGCTTGCAGAGTTCTAAAAAACTCTGTTCCACTATGCGGAGCGGCATTTTTTGTCTTGCTCTCGCTCACCAATGGTAAGTTTGCGAGCGCAGAGAAAGGCAGCTGTTGTCTCTGTTAGTCCAAGAATTTATCAAAGAGAGGGAGTGAAGAGGTACTTGGATAGAACCTACCTCCTATACGATTATGTAATAAACAAAAGTGGTTCTACCCTATCTAAAAGTGAAAGTTAATAATATTTATTTATTTTTTAATTTTAAGTTATGGTAAGTAAGGTGGAAATGAGTGATCCATGAGGTGTCACGGAAAACACTATGTGTTTTTAAAATACCCCTCACACACTATGAATCCCATAGTGTCATGCTTCATCATGGGGGTCTTCCCGTCCCTCTACGGGGCGGGGCGTGCTACTACCTACGAATACGTGGGAGCACTGTTGTTATGCATAGATAGGCTATGTGTAGTGAAGGGATGTGAGTGTTAGGGTTTTGTGTAAGATATCAAAATTAAAAGGACCCTGGCTAGTAGAAAAAACAATTTTATTCGGTTCTCTAGCTGGGAGCGTTAAAAATGGGGAAGAGTGTAGGAAGTGTCATAAATTTGTGGCTGCCTACTGGGTCAACATGTTTCGTAAGCAGTCCCCACTGCTTTACTCATCAGGACCGACAATTAGTAATCCCTATTGCACTCAATAGAATTAGTAATATGGTTTGTATGCCTATTATTTTGATACACCAGACCTTTAAATGTTTTGTAGATCTGTAAGGGTACAATGACCCCAGTGATTTAAGACCAAATTGGTATCTGTAAAAAAAGGGGAGAAAAAAGAGAACAACAATACAAACGAGTTTATCGCTGTTGGATTAACACATCACCATACTTTTGGTTTATCTGATTAGAATTCATTTTGTTTTCGTGATATATTTTTCTCAATATATATTTTTCATTCTATATCAACGTGGGTGAGGTATTTTTACCCACTACCCAAGTTTTTGGTAGAAATGGAAAGGAAATGGTAGTTAGACACAAAGACAAACTGTACATATATTTACGACAAAATTTACGACAAAAATAGATGTCAGGAGACAACACAAAACACTGATGTTCTTGATATAGTATAATAATTAACCATCTGTTACTTTAAAAGAATTGCTCCCGTTAATCAATTGCCCAAAGCCGTTTGCTGTGTAAACTCACTAGGTACATACATTACATAGGCGTGATCGCCCACAATCATTAGCTGTGTAAATTCACCATGTACATACTTTAATTAGGCGTAATGTTCAAGCTTCATAAGAACACACTGGAGGGGGGGGTGCCTGGTTTAGTCACTGCGGGATAATAAACATCGCATTAGTGAATAAAAAAGGACCGCCGAAAGTCGGAAAGCTAGCAGGCACCCTGACCTGGTTTAAAGACTTGGCCAAGTCTTAACTTACGATTTTCAGGATCATTCCTCGCTTCCATGTACCTCCGTGTTGCTCCGTGGATGTCAACACGGAAGTGTATATCGAAACTTTTATCGGGAGGGAACATGCGGGAAAAAAAGGTTCAGGTAGAACTAGAGCGTAAAAGGCTTCAGAAAATGGCCGCCCGGAATGGGCTTATGGAGGACTAAGTAATTTGCTTCCTGGTTTGTGAAAGAATAGAAATGAAAGGTTGAACACATCGTTATTTTTTTGGAAAAAAGGGGGTGTCCAAAAAATGAGCGGTGTCTTTTCTAGTCAGAGAAATATATATATATATAATAATGAAAATGATAAAACGAAAGGCAGGTTGGAACAAGGTTGCAAAGTAAAATCACCAATTTGCCACTAGAACGTGAAAGACTTAAAAAATGGCCGCACAGAGCGGGTCTGTGAAGTAGTCGATATATCACTTCCTGGTTTGTCACAGAGGGTTTTCGAGGAACATTGAGACACGATCGTTCTGAAGGGTTGGTTGTAATGTCTAATTGAATATAAGTTCAAGAGTGGCATTTCACTTATCGTTTCCCTCCTGGATTTGTACACGGGGAAAAAAGGCTATTGTAGACATATCGTATTCATTGCGGGTTTTGTCCAAAAATGAGCGATATCTTGATCGTGATCGAGTGGGCGATTTGTCATTAATTCGCAAGCTAGAACATAAAAGGCTTGAGAGAGTGGCTGTCCCGGATCAGTCTGTGGAGTACTGCATATATCATTTTATCGTTTTCCACAAATGGTGGAAAAAGCATATGGAAAACGGTCATTGTAATAGATAAACCGTTATGGAAAGAGGGGGTGGAAAATAGTAAATAGATAAATAATGGGTTCTGAAATGCCACATATTTCATTTCCTGGTTTCTCATGAATGGTGGAGAAACTGCATACGGAAAAAGAGTGGAGGATCTTTTAGTTTTTTATGTATTTTAGGAAGAGTATATAGATAAGGTGTTCTGGGCGACTCTTGAATAAGGAAGTCTCCTTCTTTTTTCGTTATCCACTTTGCAACCCCAGAAATTATAAAATCCTGGATCATGATCCAACAGAAAGGGTTAAAATAAAAATTATGAGCATGGTAGAAGAAGCACTTGCTCATGAATGGATAACGAAAAAAGAAGGAGACTTCCTTATTCAAGAGTCGCCCAGAACACCTTATCTATATACTCTTCCTAAAATACATAAAAAACTAAAAGATCCTCCAGGTCGTCCCATCGTATCTGGTATAGGTTCCATCCTAGAACCAGTTTCGAAATTCGCAGATGCATATTTGAGACCCATGGTTCAAAAAACTTCAACGTACCTGAGAGACACCAAAGACATTCTTGTGCTACTAGAAGATCTTCCTTTTGACCCCGAACACCAACTGCTAATAAGTTGTGATGTTGAAAGTCTGTATACCAGTCTACCGCATACAGAGACTCTAAACTTCATTGAGGAAGTCCTCTTTGTTACTGATTGGGAGTATCAAACACCTAGAAACATCATCATGGAATGCTGCAATCTAGCACTGAGAGAGAACTTCTTTAAGTACAATGATACCATCTACCTTCAGAAGCACGGGACCAGCATGGGGAGCACCTTTGCTCCCAGTATAGCTGGTCTCTATGTGCATCATCTGGAAACAACAAAGATTCTACATCCCAACAACCCTTTTCATAACCACATTAGTATCTGGAAAAGATACATAGATGACATACTGATCATCTGGGACGGCGATGAGGATACCGCTAATCGATTCATGACTTGGCTTAACTACCAAGATGAATTTCTAAATTTTACCAGCACAATTTCTAACAAGGAGTTGATCTTTCTTGACTTGAATATATTACCTAAAGATGGGAGACTGTTGACTACGACACACTTCAAAACCACAGCAAAAAATTGTCTTTTACTATATCAGAGTTTTCACCCCAAACATCTGCGAGACAATCTTCCTTATGGACAATTTTTGCGTTTAAGACGCAATTGTACAGAAGTCGATGATTTCAAAATCCAATCGGAAGATCTCAAAGTCAAACTTGCAAAAAGACAGTACCCAAAACGGATCATAGACAAAGCATACAAAAGAGCGCACAACAATTGCAGAGAGAGCCTTCTTGAACCTGCTACACCCAAACTCAATGAAAATCGACCATTCTGTATCACCACATATAACACCAATTCCAACAAAGTTACCAAAATTGTGAACAAGCATTGGCGTATCCTGAAGAGGGAAAAGTATTCGCGATATGCTTGTCCACACAAGACCAAGCCATAATGAACCTACAGGCCAATCAACAGCTATGGCTAAAATTCAAGGACACCATCCATGTGGAAGATGCAAAGTTTGCTCACTTACCAGCAAGAGTATAAGTATTACCTTTCTTGATGGTACTAAATGGGAGCAGAGAAAATTCACCACCTGTAACAGCAACAATGTTGTGTATCTTATCACATGTCCCTGTCAACTAGAATATATAGGGATGACAACGCGATGCGTAAAAACAAGAATTGGAGAACATAAAAGTAACATCAGGTGCAAAAGAGGTGCTACTAAAATGGCAGCACACTTCATTGATTTTGCCTACACACCAGAAGACATATCATGGACAGTCATTTAACAAGTACCAAATGAAAAGTATCTCTTTGAAAAGGAACAAAGATGGGTACACCGCCTAAAGACTAATATCACAGGCCTGAATGACGATATTCCGTGGAGTCAGTTGTAACTACAATAAGAATATCTTTTCTGAGCTATGGAACTAATGCTTCCCCCCCCCCTCCCATTTTTGAAATTTCCAGAATTTATTATCCATTCATTTATTATTTTTTCAATCATTTTTGTTCATTACTTTTAAAATGATCTTTTTCCATATGCAGTTTCTCCACCATTCATGAGAAACCAGGAAATGAAATATGTGGCATTTCAGAACCCATTATTTATCTATTTACTATTTTCCACCCCCTCTTTCCATAACGGTTTATCTATTACAATGACCATTTTCCATATGCTTTTTCCACCATTTGTGGAAAACGATAAAATGATATATGCAGTACTCCACAGACTGATCCGGGACAGCCACTCTCTCAAGCCTTTTATGTTCTAGCTTGCGAATTAATGACAAATCGCCCACTCGATCACGATCAAGATATCGCTCATTTTTGGACAAAACCCGCAATGAATACGATGTGTCTACAATAGCCTTTTTTCCCCGTGTACAAATCAAGGAGGGAAACGATAAGTGAAATGCCACTCTTGAACTTATATTCAATTAGACATTACAACCAACCCTTCAGAACGATCGTGTCTCAATGTTCCTCGAAAACCCTCTGTGACAAACCAGGAAGTGATATATCGACTACTTCACTGACCCGCTCTGGGCGGCCATTTTTCAAGTCTTTCACGTTCTAGTGGCAAATTGGTGATTTTACTTTGCAACCTTGTTCCAACCTGCCTTTCGTTTTATCATTTTCATTGTTATATATATATATTTCTCTGACTAGAAAAGACACCGCTCATTTTTTGGACACCCCCTTTTTTCCAAAAAAAACGATGTGTTCAACCTTTCATTTCTATTCTTTCACAAACCAGGAAGCAAATTACTTAGTCCTCCATAAGCCCATTCCGGGCGGCCATTTTCTGAAGCCTTTTACGCTCTAGTTTTACCTGAACCTTTTTTTCCCGCATGTTCCCTCCCGATAAAAGCTTCGATATACACTTCCGTGTTGACATCCACGGAGCAACACGGAGGTACATGGAAGCGAGGAATGATCCTGAAAATCGTAAGTTGAGACTTGGCCAAGTCTTTAAACCAGGTCAGGGTGCCTGCTAGCTTGCCGACTTTCGGCGGTCCTTTTTTATTAACTAATGCGATGTTTATTATCTATTATTGACTAAACCAGGCACCCTCCCCTCCAGTGTGAGCTCATGAAGCTTGAACATTACGCCTAATTAAAGTATGTACATGGTGAATTTACACAGCTAATGATTGTGGGCGATCACGCCTATGTAATGTATGTACCTAGTGAGTTTACACAGCAAACGGCTTTGGGCAATTGATTAACGGGAGCAATTCTTTTAAAGTAACAGATGGTTAATTATTATACTATATCAAGAACATCAGTGTTTTGTGTTGTCTCCTGACATCTATTTTTGTCGTAAATTTTGTCGTAAATATATGTACAGTTTGTCTTTGTGTCTAACTACCATTTCCTTTCCATTTCTACAAAAAACTTGGGTAGTGGGTAAAAATACCTCACCCACGTTGATATAGAATGAAAAATATATATTGAGAAAAATATATCACGAAAACAAAATAAATTCTAATCAGATAAACCAAAAGTATGGTGATGTGTTACTCCAACAGCGATAAACTTGTTTGTATTGTTGTTCTCTTTTTTCTCCCCTTTTTTTACAGATACCAATTTGGTCTTAAATCACTGGGGTCATTGTACCCTTGTTCACAGATCTACAAAACTTTTAAAGGTCTGGTGTATCAGAATAATAGGCATACAAACCATATTACTAATTCTATTGAGTGCAATAGGGATTACTAATTTTCGGTCCTGATGAGTAAAGCAGTGGGGACTGCTTACGAAACATGTTGACCCAGTAGGCAGCCACAAAATTGTGACACTTCCTACACTCTACCCCATTTTTAACGCTCCCAGCTAGAGAACCGAATAAAAATTGTTTTTTCTACTAGCCAGGGTCCTTTTAATTTTTATATCTTACACAAAACCCTAACACTCACATCCCTTCACTACACATAGCCTATCTATTCATAACAACAGTGCTCCCACGTATTCGTAGGTAGTAGCACGCCCCGCCCCGTAGAGGGACGGGAAGACCCCCATGATGAAGCATGACACTATGGGATTCATAGTGTGTGAGGGGTATTTTAAAAACACATAGTGTTTTCCGTGACACCTCATGGATCACTCATTTCCACCTTACTTACCATCACTTAAAATTAAAAAATAAATAAATATTATTAACTTTCGTCTCTGTTAGTCCATCATAGCCTGTTAAATTCAAATGACCGATTTGCAGGCGACAGGTCGGCAAAGGCAAGTTTTAGAAACTCTGAGTTTGTAAACCCGATTGATTATGTTTTTGTACCTATTGAACAATTCAACAAAGTGGCCAACTTTAGGGTGATTGGGCTCTTCTCCAGGGACCATCGTAGAATGGAAACATCCCTTAGAGTCCATTCCTATAGAAAAGGAGCATCACATTTTGATTTAACTTTGAATTATAATCATACATTTCGGGTCACAGTCTCGAATGAAAACCTGCAAGAATTATTTGCTGTAATGCTCGATACGGCCCATAGAATTGCTGCTAAGTGTTATAACTTGAATGCTACAATGCTCTTAAAAATAAATACTGTTTATACTGAAGTATCAATTCAGACCATGTCACTCTAAAACAAAAAAACAGAAAAAGATTTACTTTGGGCTGGTTTGACCACGAATGCCGCCTTTTGAGAAATAATAATCTCTGCTGGCAGTCTAGAAAAGGGCGTAGTCATAAAAATCAATCTTGAGCTAATTATAGTGAAAAACAAGTATTGAGTCCTCCTGCAGGAGAAGAAACGTAGATTTTATGAAATCATTTGAATGTAATGAGCCAAGCTATTTCCCTAAGCAACGTTTAATTATGTTGGCTGTTGGTTAACTTAGAAACAATCGTCTACCTAAGTAGTCTGGAGGCCCAAGTCTGTGAATCCCTAAGGGTAGACTACATGGCGGATCTATATAGATGTTCGTCTGATTTAGTAGAGAATGAATTGGCACCAGTAACCCCCTCCCTACTTACAGGCACCCAGGAAGTGCCGGTTGTTGCTGACTTCATTGGGAAATTCAAACCATTCCATGGTGGTGGGCCTGACTCTCTTCCAGCTGCATTATGTAAGGCTAACCCTTTGTGGTGGGTCAATCTTCTTAGCCTCTTCTTCGAATGAGAGACAAGTAAGGGTGTAATGCCCAGTTCTTGGCGAGGTGCCAACATAAAAACAATTATTAAGAAAACAATAGATCTGAGCCTGACTAATATCGTCTTATTTCTTTGTTAGACACGACTTCAATGATCTACGCTGAAACCCTTTTATTTTATCTTAAAAATGTGGCTTTTGGTGAAGGAATTACTCTGAGGGATCAGGGAGACTTTAGAGAAAACTATTTCCCGGTGGACAACTGTCTGGTCTTCTGAATGGCGGTGAGTCAGTCAGTAAGCAGAGCTAGTAAATTATCTTGCTGCTTTGTCGAGACCTGGTTGACAATGCAAAACTGCAGAATAAACTAAAGGATCTTAAAATTCCACCTGACCTTTTGCTTATGATCAAAAAGCTCCATTCACAAAACTGGGTGCAAGTGGATTTAAATGGAAATGCTATTCTGTCTGATGAAATTCCTATTAAACACGGGCAGCGACAGGAAGTCTTCTGGCTCTCCTACTTTTTAGCCTGGTCATTTCTGAACTTCCTGCTAAACTTGTTTTAACTGAAACTTTTTCCCCTAAAATCTGAGGTTATCTTGCTCCGTGTTTTATGTATGCTGTGGATCTTGCCTTTATGGATTATAATCCAGTCGGCCTGAAGCAAAAATTGTAATGTCCTTTATGCATTCTGGGAGAATGATGAACTTATGATCAATATAGATAAAACTAAAACTTTCATCTTCATATTCAGTCCAAGTTAGTATGCATAGTTTCTCAATAATATCCCTTTAGGGCAAGTGACGGTGTATAAATACTTAGAACTTAATTTCTCAGAAAATCTTTGGTGGGACATGCATATGAATATCTTAAAGATGTCTTTCGTGATCTTCAGAACCCCCCTAAAATGTTTGCTGCCTGATATGGCGGGTTATTCGCTGACCCTGTAAAAAAAGTGATTCAATTCAAATTTGTTCTACAAGATCTATATGGGGCTGAATTGCTATGTCAACCGAGCTAGCTGGGGTTGGTTTTGGAAAGGATGTGCGTTAAGAAGCATTTTCTGTTCTTCAAAATGCAATGCTTCAAACTTTTCAATTCGAACAAGGTTTGATTTTGTGAGACTAAAACCTGTGCTCTCAGGTTCTTATGCTCCTTAAAATAAAATGAGGATAGCTCAAAATTTCCTGCTTTAATTGTGAGGGATGCTCAGTCTTATTCAGTCGATATTTCAAATTGCTAAACTCGCTTCTAATCCTCTTATTGGGTTTGACGGATTCAAACTCGATAAGCAAATGAAAATGGTTAAGGTGAAAGCTTTGCTTAGTGAATCAGCAAGGGTAATCAGCGTTTTGTCATATGGGGACTGCATAATGCAGCACACATAGAAAAAGCAAAAAACGAGGAGAAATCAATCATTTCTCCTCGTATCGAGATTCTAACGCTTAGTATTCCATGGCATCCGTTTTTGGCGCTGCCTCAGCCTTGTAAATATGGGGCAGCATCAAAAAGCAATGGGTGTTGCGGTGGAACGCTCACAGCAGCACCCATTGCACACCCCTTTGCCGCAGAGGATTTTATTGGAAAGGGCATATTTACAAGGTGGCATTAAGGGAGACGCGCGAGCGCGCAAAACAAGATGGCCGCCGTATAGAGAGCTCCGGCGCTTTTCGCCCGTTTTTTCGATAAATAACGACGAATCCTGTCAGGTTTGCGGCACAAATCAGGTCGCTTAACTTATGAACATCCTACCTGTGGACTGCTGTGATTTTCTGTGGATTTGGACTGTGTTTCAGGCGTTTTCTGGTGTTCAGCCTCTGCTTCCAGCTCTGTCTTCAGGTATTCCTAGCTTTCTCTGTCAGGGGGCGGAGCAAGCCTTCAGGAAAGGGCCTGGCTTGGGCCTAGCCACTCCCATAGCCTGTTTTAGCTGCTGCACCAAGCTTTAATAAGGATTTCCTCACTGCTGCAGTATTTTTTCCTTTATTTTCTTGCGTTGTTGCTGTTATTTCTGCAATTTTGTTATTTTATTTTATTTTTATTATTATTATTCTACTTTCGATACTAAATCAACATGGATAATAAAAATATTCATCCTAAAAGGAAGCAGCAGGTTTCATCTCCGCCAATTAAATCAAAGGCGGTAGAGTCAACAGAACCTTCACTATCCTTAATTTTAGAGGAAATTCAAGCGCTTCGTGTCAATACAGAGTCTATTGTCTCAGAGATTAAAAATGTTCGAAAGGAAATGGCGAGTCTGTCAATGAAAATCTCTGATAATGCAATTAAAATACACGATAATAAGGCTAAGCTTGAGACTTTCACTCCACTTGTAGCTAAAATATCTCCTTTGTCTACCCGACTTCTAGAGATGGAAAATCGTAACAGACAGTACAATTTGCGCATTTTTAATTTACCAGAGGATGTGGAGGGTGGCAACTGTAGATTGTATTTGGAAAATTTGATTCCTGGGCTTCTACAAATTAAATTTCCAGAAAAATTTGAGATTGACAAGGCCCATAGAATTCCTTCACATCGCAATCCCCAACATACTAAACCTCGTCAAATGATTTTCAAAGTCCTCAAACATCATCATTTGGTTTTGATTCGTAAGGCAGCACGAGAGATTCCTTCCTTGATGGTCAATGGGAATAAAATCTTTATTCATCAAGACTTTGCCAAGGAAACAGTCTCAATCCGCAAGGAATTTTCTGCTCTTCGGCCACAACTGCGAAGTCTTGGGTTCAAATATGGTCTTTTTGACCCTTCAACAATGCGTATCTGGAAAGACAATCTGTCAAAATCTTTTCAACGTCCTGATGACTTGCGTCAGTTTTTGGATCAACGTTCACAGCAATCCATGGATACTCATGACTCTAATACTTGATTATAGCTAATTTACGTATTTTCTGACAGGTTTATGAGTCAGTACTACATTGGGCTCCAACGGCTCGGTCATACTTGTTGAGTGTATGTGCGTCTCATCTTTGATATTTTTGTACCCTGTTAGTCGTTCTCTCCTTTTTTTAATTTTTTCCCCTCCTTTTACTTGTTCTGGAGCTACTATTTTCTCTTATTGTTCTCCTTCTTTTCTTTTTCTCCTCTTCTTGATCTTTTTTTTCTCTTTCTCTCTTCATTATGGCTGATATTCACAATATTAAAGTTGTTTCACTAAATGTTAAAGGTTTACGTCATCCAGTTAAGCGTACAAAAATCTTAGATTATTTAGGTAGTTGTAAGGCAGATATTTGTTTTCTTCAAGAGACTCATATAGATGACAAAATCTTAAATTATATGAAAAAGAAATGGGTAGATACTATTGTTTCATCACCTGCTATTGGTAAAAAAAATGGGGTGGCTATTTTTGTTGCAAAAAAATTACATTGCCAAGTCTTAAGCAAAATTTCGGATGCAGATGGAAGATATATTATAGCTAAAATTAAAATTCATGATTCTGTCATATTTTTACTCAATGTTTATGGCCCTACTGCGGATGACCCTCTTTTTTGGCCTAAAATCACCACTGAGGTCCTAAAGTTGGGTAAAGTTCCTTTGATAGTTGGAGGTGACTTTAATGTTATTGCTGATCCATTATTGGATAGAATATCTAGTACTAAATTTCGCCCTCCTAAGGCTTTTCATGCTTTTAAATCATTTATTCAGACTACCAAGTTAGTTGACATTTGGCGTTTGCATTTTCCTACAGAAAAATGTTTTACATTCTTCTCTAATCCACATAATTCGCATTCTAGAATTGATTATTTTTTAATCTCCACACAATTAGTCCAATCTGTTAAGAACCCTAAGATTGGTAATATTGACATCTCAGATCATGCCTTGATTTCTTTTGTTCTGAACTTAACTTCAACTTTTGCAAACCAAACTAGATGGCGCATGAATACTGGAATTGTTCTTAATGAACATAATAAGCCTAAAATCTTAGGATCCACTTCTATGGTCAATAGATGGGACGCCTTTAAAGCGTACATTAGGGGTGTCACTATTTCAATTATGGCCTATGAAAATAAAACATTCAACGCACGTATTAGATGTTTGGAAAAACAAATTGCGAAATTTGAAAGGCTTTTTATTTCATCAAATGACCCTCAATTTAAAGTCAAGCTACAAAAACTTCGATATGAATTTAACTCAATCCTTAGTACAAGAGCTGGCATCCAAATTTCTAATTCTAAGGCTAAATTCCGTTTTAATGCCAACAGATCTGGGAAGCTTTTAGCTAATTACTTACGTATCAAAAAAGATAGAACGCAAATTACCTCAATTCATGGCCCTAATGGTAAAATTGCAATATCTCATAACGATATTGTTAAGGAATTTTTGGATTTTTACTCTACTTTATATAATAAGCCTGATCCTCATGATCCCTCCATACTGGACTCTTTTTTAAATACATGTGATTTGCCCAAAATTTCGCACTCGGACAGGCTTGGGCTAGATTTACCCATTACTACAGATGAAATTTTAGCTGCTATTAAATCCATTAAAAAAAATAAATCCCCTGGTCCAGATGGTATCCCAGCAGAGTTTTATAAAGAGTTCCAGTCCCAACTTTTGCCTTATTTATTTCAACTTTTTACTTTTTTTGGCTCTTCAGGAACGATTTCAGGTTCTTTTACTGATGCTTTAATTATTGTACTCCCTAAGCCAGATAAAAACCCCACTCTTGTTTCAAATTACCGCCCTATTTCTTTAATTAATCAAGATTGTAAATTGTATGCTAAAATCCTTGCTTCTAGACTGGCCCCTATATTAGATTCTATTATACATCTTGATCAATCCGGTTTTATGAAGAATAGATATTCTACAAATAACACAAGAACCTTATTACACGTTATTGAGCAGAGTTCCACTTTAAGTTCCCCCGCAGGAATTTTGGCTCTGGATGCAGAGAAAGCTTTCGACAAAATCCATTGGCAATTTTTATTTCAAACCTTATTATCATTTAATTTTGGTACTTCGTTTATACGCATGATTTCTGCTCTGTATTATGCCCCTACTGCTCGTTTATTTATCAATGGCCAAGTATCTAGTCAGTTTTCTCTTTTTAGAGGCACAAGACAAGGCTGTCCCCTCTCTCCACTTTTATTTCTCATTGGAATTGAACCTTTCCTTACTCATATAAGAAAATGTGTCAATATTAAAGGTATTAAGATTAAGGAGATTAATATCAAAACCTTAGCCTATGCTGATGATGTGCTATTATTTATTAGTGAACCTATATCTTCATTACCTGCCTTATTAGAAATTATTGCAAAATATTCCATGGTTTCTGGCTATAAACTTAATATTAATAAAACTGAATTCTTTCCTTTAAACATTTTTTGTACTCCTGATATGTTACCCATGGCTGATATTGTGTGGCAAAAAGATAAATTAAAATATCTTGGGATTCTATTTGCGTCCTCCATTAAAGCAACATTAACATTAAATTGTAACTTTATTCTGAATTATATTAAAGATAAAGCGTCTAAATGGTCTTCACTTCACCTCTCTTGGTGGGGTAGAATGGACTCCATTAAAATGACTATTGCTCCAAAAAATTTTTATACACTTGCTATGATTCCTATTCAATTTCCATTGCAATTCTATAAGGACATTGATAGACTTCTCTCCAAATTTCTTTGGAATAATAAATCAACTCGTATTGGTTATAAAAAATTAAAAATACCCAAATGCAATGCTGGATTTGGCTTGTCTGACTTTTTTCTATACCACAAGGCATTTATACTGAAACAAAGTTCCATATGGTTTCCTCCTTCCTCTTTAAATAACCAACCTACATGGCTTCATATAGAGCAGTCTCTTGTGGATCCTTTTCCATTGACCACCTTGCTAACAATGTCCAATAGGTCAACATATGTGCATAAATCGGTTATTATTAAATCCACTAAACTCATTTTTAATGACCTGGATTCAATTTTTTTGACCCCTATGAGTCATACTGTAGATATGTCATTGTGGCATAGTAATGTGATTAAATTGAATAGAAATGTTAATTTTTGGAGTGCTTGGATTAAAGCTGGTATTTTTTATCTTAAAGACATCTATGTCGACAATGTTTTTATTTCTTTTGAAGCTTTACAAATGAAATTTAGTTTACCTCAATCTGATTTTATTAAATATGAGTCTTTATGTAATTCAATTTTAGATTCATTTCCTCATGGTATTCCGTTTAATGTTAAAGTAGATTTAGCAGTATATATTCGAACTATTTCTACATCATCACACACTGTCTCTATTTTATATAAAAAATTATCTAATTCTATAGGAAACAATTTACATATTATTTCAACATTTTGGAATGCTGAGCTTTCACTTTCTTTGTCCAACGATATTTGGACGACTGTTTGGCTTAATAGTATTTCAGGATGGCTGCCTGTTTCACTTTACCAAACTAATTCTTATATTTTATTTAATTGTTTATGGACCCCAGTGCGTTTATTTCGTGCTAAACTGATGCAAGACGACATTTGCTGGCATTGTAAATTATTTCCTGGATCATTAAGACATATGCTTTTTGATTGTCCATTAATTTTTAAATTTTGGTCTGATGTTTGGGATATTATTCAACAAATATTTCATATTCATGATGTTATTTCTTACAAAATATTAATATGTAAATCTGTTTGTCTTCTGCATAACTTTAACTGAATTAGAAGGTAAACTGTTTAATTTCCTATTGTCAGCTGCTTTAAAGTCTATTACATTTTGCTGGAAGGATATTTCGTCTTTATCGGTTCATGCTTGGTGATCATGGGTTATTTTTACAAGAAGAGGGGCTCAATTATCCCTAAAAGGGATCAATCATAACTCTAATTTGTTTCACTCTTTTTGGTTACCTATAGATGTATACTTAGCTTTATAATTGTATATTTATATTTGATTCACCGTTTTGCAGTCTGTCTACTTATAGCCTTATATGATATATGTAGATCTTTTTTCTAATAAGTTGACATTGCAATTTTCCATGGCTCCCTCCCTTCCCTTCTTTTTAGTTTATCTTCCCTCCTTTAATTGATTATTTATACTTCTTTACCTATTGTATTTAGAGTTGCTTTTGGTAATTTCTTATTTTATATAGGTATTTTCGCTTATGATAAATTTTTTCTGTAATGTCTGTACTTGTTCATTATTATGGAAAATTTAATAAAACATTTTGAACTTAAAAAAAAACAAGGTGGCATTAAGCCACGCTAAGTGTCTTAGAGCCACCTTTAAATATGAAAAATAGTGCAACGCCACCAGAGCGTCAAAGAAACGTACACTCTGGTGGCGATAGAGGCTTGTAAATATGTCTGTATGTTTTCAATACCATGGTTTTATTAGCTTTATATGAGATTATGTACTGCTTATTACGATAAACGTTTGTATAGTAGTGAAGCACTGTGCACTTTCTTGTCAATGTTTAGGCTGAATTGCCTTCAAGTAATGTAAAAATTTAATTTATCTTGTACATTTTTTAATGGATTATATATATGAAGGATTTATTTGTGATTTTGTAACACTTCTGCTTCTTTAATGTATTTGTTGAAATAAAAATGTAATAAAGTACACAGTACTGGTGCAAAATGACCATACGGTAAAGAAATTGCACACAATGTTACAGTTACCCCTGTACTTATAATGCTGACCTTTTCATCAGGGAGCAGTACCCCTAATGTTTCAACGCTGCTTGAACCCATATTTATGCGGTCACATTTCACTGGACAAGGATAGAAAATGGATGCTTTTTAAAGTCCCTTGTTCCTTGACTACCCTGCACGCAATGTTAAATTGAACGGATCTGTTGGATTCACCCCGGGCATGTGTTTTTTTTTATCTTCCACTTTAAGTGCAGACAGGCTCCATCCCTGTATGACAGTGTCTGCTCCTCATCTGTCTTTTGGGAATGAGCTGTTTATATAGCAAGAGCGCGCGGCGGCAGTGAACCTGTTTGATCGCATGCAAACCCTTGTCTCGTCATGCTGCAGGGGTCCCAGAGACAAAGTGAGCACTTTGATGCAATTGCTTTTGAGTAGCTTCATGCAATATTAATTGCGCCATTAAATTATAATAGATGTTTTTTATGGAGGGAAGAAAATGGGCTAAAAGGTATCACAGAAAATGTTTAAGAACCGTGATATAAACGTACGCAATTTTTTATATTCGTTTTATTAATATTTCCGATGCCTCTGAAGGTGTTAGATGGGCTGCGCGCGCAAAACAAAATCACCCTGGTCACCTCGCATCGTCTGCCGCGCGCCCACGCTACAGTACTAGGGGACCCGCTGACCCACAAACGCGCCATCCCTTTTAAGGAGCGACTTGCTTCTCAGAAAAAAGCACTGAGAAGATGATTACAGAAATACCACGTAGAACCGCAGCTTCCGAGCCACGCTCTCGAGGGATGAGAGGGACCACGCGCTCCCGGGCCATCCTCTTGTCATCGCTGATAAAGGAGAGAGACAAGGCGGCAATTAGCTGCACGCGCGTACTACTGCGGAGAGTGCTAATTGGAAGCCTGGCCGAGGCTGCCGGTATCCCGGACACGCTGTACCTACGGCTGGTCACCGGGCAGCTGGCTGATGTCCAAAGCTGCCAATCACTAAACACTCCATCCAATCTCAGTGTGCTGCAAAGCAGGAGCATCATTTTACTTCCAGATGTATTATCTTATGGCCACAGGCTGCTTTCCCGGTTTTCTTTACGATGCCCTTTAATTAAAAAACAACCTGACAGCGCTCCTCCTGCTAAGGATGCGGAAGTGGACTGGATCAGGAAGGGCACAGATAATGACTGCTCTTCCGGTAGTAAATAGGGCAACTGAGGTCGCGCACCAACCTCGCCGATCTCACTTAATGAGAGGGTGCTTTAAGAATGGCACCGAGTCTCCCCTGACTATTAAGCAGCACAGGGGGAGGTGTGCTGTGAAGTGTGTGCCTTCCAACATGCTCACAAGGCCTTTGCCATCACGGTAATTGATTCCCTGGGCACACCATTGCTGATTTCAGGTGGATGACTGTGGTGAGGAACTCAACACCGACACTTGCTACTGTGACTCTTTGGTCAGCCTTACTTTCCCATGTCACTGCTTCTGGGGTGTTGCTGGACTACACAACACGTTCCCGCTCCCTGCTGCGCAATTTACACTCCTTTTCTGCCTACGAGACAATGTGCTATGATTAATAACTCAATCATAATTGTTCTATATTCACTACAACTTAAAGCCAGAAGCACACTTACTACGCAACCAATCCCACCAGTCAAAGCATCTACCTCCAGTCTTAACAAACTATAGGTCATGGAAGAGATAGCAACCAAACCCCACATTGTAAAGGACGTCAGGCTTGTCTCCAGTGCAACATCTGACCACCCAAATACTGTAGGAACCAGGAAAGGACACACGAATCTTAGGAGGCAGAGATGGTGAATTAAACATCACCTGATCTCTGCTGACTCATATCCCAATGCATGTGGGAGACCACGGTTGAGCATAATGTAGGTTGACTCGGTTTAGTCAAGTAAGCTGATCAGCACTCAGCTGGCTTCCACATCTGCATATTCATGCCAGCATTAAAAATAATTGCTTGTCACCTGCAAGCAATTAGGATCACGTTCTTCTCACTGCACACCCTAGCCTAGGCCATTCCATCTGAACCTGAAGCAGATCCTTGCATCACGAGCATTCGTTGTTCAGTAGGTTGGGGTGGGTGTGGGTTTTGTGCAGTGGTACGCTACCGAGCAATCGATTCTTGAATGCTACACTTCGCATTAATAGAAATGTCCACAGGCAGAGCATTGCCATGATTTCTGTCTTCTCTTTAGGCCTCCCTTTCTTTACAGTTGTGAACACCAGTGAGGGTGCTGGATTACCTCAATGGCCAGAGGCTTCCTTCAGGCTCAAATGTGTAGTTCTTACTTTCATGGCTGTATTTACGCAATGTAACCCGGTATTTGTAAAGTCCAACCTAATCACCCCTAAGGGTCTCAAGGTGCTGGGGAGATTAAGCGAGCTATTGCCCAGAATCACATGGTGCTAGGCTGAGCTGCCACCAGTGCCGGGGATCGAACCGTGAGCCCCGTGCTCTGGAGTCAGCTGCCCTGGCCACTGCGCCACACCCTCCCTACGTTTTTCCATCTCCAAATATACTCACCCGACTCTTGGTTTCCCTTTTCCATGATGCTCTTTCTACCTACCAGCACCCCCTCCCTAGTGCCCCATCTCCAGCCACACTCACATTCCTCACTCTTCTCCAACCTGAGATGATCTCAAGTTTGGCGATTAACTTGTCGGCCAAGGAGTAGAACAGCAAACTTCCCTTTGCTGCCCTCCAGTTAGGCTCGCCTTACAAGCTAGGCGCTAAATTCTGATATGTGTGGTAACTCTCTTACTGCTCAGCCTCATATACTATTTACAAATGATGGCAAAGTCCCATCCCCCAGATACATTTTAGCAGGTCAAACCTGCAGATATTTATCGGAGAAAGATGGAAAATACCGGGACATGTGGATTGTTTGTGCTAAGTACCATTTTATTCCACATTATTAGGAAAAAAACTGAACTTGGGTGCTATTTAGCTCAATCAATAAGTTCTAACTAAGCAGTCATATTTTATCAGGTGCAATACATAAGACAACAATTATCCACCAACTTCTATTGAGGATCCAAGCCTCGACCACATTCCCCTCACACATCACCTTACCCGTAAACCTCCCAAATGCCACTTTCCATCCTCTTAATAATATTCCAAGCCAGCCACACCCCATGCATGCTCAGAAGAAACATGACTCAGGCAGCCATGCAGGGCAGACATTTAAACATAAACTCCACAGTCCTGTCCCCCTGCTCTCTAAGCAAATTCAAATGATCGTGAATTGGCAACAGCCACAAAGAGAGGAATGGGGCATTCAATTTCACTCCACTTTCATCCCCTTACCCCCAAGACCCTCATCCTTTTACCTACCACTAATCCACCTACCAGCCAACTGCCCCAAATAACCACTTCCTCGTCACTATTACACCTCTAACCACCTCACTCTTTCCTCACACCCATCCATTATGCAAACCGAATGAATCCACGGACTAGAGGCGGGTCAGCAGGATAGGAGCCCGGAGTCTCCTCCCCTCGTACTCCAGTTTTGCTCAAACACTAACTTGTAATAATATCATAGTGAGTCATAGCTCTGTAGTAATATATGGGCTATAATTTGCGGGTAGCAATAACTTTGTTTTTTACATTTATTAATGTATGGCATTGGTGATTCTTCATATTTACTGTGACTTCACTTCTATTATACTCTTATGTAACATTGTATTTAATTCATCAGGGTGATAGCCTTAAATTAGTTGCCATTATTTGCCTGACGTGTTATTTCTGCCCAATGCTGATAGCTAGAGACACACAATATGCTGTTTGTGTAGTATTCTTTACCATTGTGTTGCATGGAGTGTAGTAAACAAGAGGTGTGAATATTACCAAGCCAGTTATAGTCATTACATACAGACACAGGTGGGAAAGCTGAAAGTCTGAAACAACCCCTTTATGTTATGACCTGCAGGTTGCACAGAGATTTCTGGAGCACATTCCTTAGCATACCAAGCTACCGCACAACATTTCAAGTTGGACAACACTTGTAAAATAATCCTTACAAATCAGAAACATTGCCGCATTTTAACATTCATGTGTGTACACAGATATCTGAAGCGCCTTGTCTGGCACAGGCAACAGAGCGCTGAAGAAGGCCACAGAGACAGACTGTGATGGCCCTCTTTACGAGCAGCCCGCTGATTGGTGTGATCTTTTCGGCACCCGAAAATATTCGACTCAGGATTGGTGTTTATTATTATTCACACCTGAAAATATTCGACTCAGGATTGGTGTTTATTATTATTCACACCTAGAAATATTCGATTCAACTGAGTCCTGAATGTATCGGGTGTGATAAATAACACCATGGGCGTAGGAAGTGTGGGGGACGCGGGGGATATATCCCATCCAGATTTTGGAGTGGGGGGGACACGGGGGACAAGGGTGGGGGGACGAGGGGACAAAGGAATTTCCCCTCTCCCTTCTGTTATTGCAGGGCCATTAGCACGCGAAAGCGCTACCTAATGGCCCTGCACTTGACCTGCCTGGAGTCAGAGGCCACCCGCCCTCTGCCTTTTGTTATGCTGCAGGAAGGCTCAGCCGTTCTGGGACGGGCAGAGAACGGAGAAAAAAAACGTGTTCACTACTCCTGATCTGCCTCTGGCGGCTGCCCTCCTCTCTTTATTCCTCCATCTCTTTCTGTCTCTGTCTCGCTCCTGCTCACGTGCTGATTTCAAGAGGCAGCTCTTAAGGTACTCTCTCTTGCCTCTCCTTTTCTTTATTTGTTCCCCTGTGAAATTGATCCAAAAAAGGCTGAACACTTTGGCTGTAAATGTCCTCATTTTCTGACCGTTTTCTATTGAAAAGAAAAACCTCGGAATGGAGAGAAAAAATAGTTAAATACCTAAATAAAGCAATACAGAGTGGACAGCAGACAGGCCAGACTGTTATTTACACCCACACACATTAGCGCCACTTTACAAAGTTTGCCAGTGAAAGCGCTACTTTCTTTTTATTTTCTTTCTTTGAACAACATTGTTTTCCCAGGGTGGGTAAGTGTGCCATTCTTAAAGGGACTGCAATACCTGGTTGATGGGTAGAGTGGAAACGTTTAATATGATCGTTTTCAACTTTTTAATTATTTTAGCTTATAAAATGTGGCTCTGTGTTTGGGGATGTGGTCTTTTTTAAACCAAACTGCATACATTTTGAAAGGATATAAGCAATGGACATTGAAAGGGGTCCCTTCCTGGTCCTGTAGCCATGTCTTGAACGTTTCAGGCAAAATCACTTACTGATTTCTGAAGAATGAGTTTAAAACCGTTAAGGTAACCATGTTTTTTTCTGATTACAGTTCACATGCTTTGCTTATTCTTGCATTCCCTATGAGTGTTTGCTTTTTCCAGGGTGTTATTCATCTTTTTTCAGGCAGCATTTTAGTGTTGTCTAGTGCATAATTTGAATTTAGTCGCAGCACAATTGAGTTGTGCTGAAGGCAGTGCGAGTTTCTCTCAGTGGGGCAGTATGGTGTTCAGTGTGGGAGAGAATGTGGCACTCTGGCCGGAGCTGCTGAATTTGGGAACTGGAGAACCATGTTCAGACCTTCATGACCAGTTCACCAAACCACACTCCCGACAGAGCTTAGTCTGATGCTACACCTTAGAAGTCCCGATAGACCTTAGAAGCCCAGGTGTCTTAGCACCCGCAGGTGGACCTGTCCACCACAATCCATACTGCAGTTCACTTCCAGTCTTACGGGCAGGCATATGAAGAAGCACATCCTAGATCGACAGTGAATCTGTCACTGAGGTCACAAGACCCTTGAGGCCAGTCCACCTCACCCATTGGTACCTCCATTGGCCTTTTTCCAGCACTAGCAGTGCAACTTGCCAGGGGTTGGCAATGTAGGATTTGCATGCACACCAAACTTAGGGGGTGATTATAATGGCAGTGGGACCGCCACGTCACCCTGTCGGTGGCGGTCCCACTGCCATTGGTGACTGCATCACAGCCCGCCATATTACAATGGCGGGTGGTTACCTGGCGGTCGGAAAAACCAACCACCACGCATCCGACGGGCTTCTTGAGCCCGCCGGTGTGGTCGAGGGGCTCGTGGTTCCTACAATGCTGGTGGTGCCTACCATGCACCGCAGCAGGGATTACGATGTCCTTTACCCGCCAGCTTATCAATGGCGGTTCACCTGCCATGGAAATGCTGGCGAAAGGGACATTGGGGGGCCCGTAGCAGGCCCCTTTACCCCTGGCCCCCAGACATGGGTCCTGGGGGGCATCTATGATGCCACACAACATATCACTGCACCATGTGGCAGGCACCGATATATTTAACATGTTCCTTTTTTTTTACTTTGCGGCGGATGATGCAGCCAGCAGCACCAGCTGCAATGTAAAAGATTGGCACTGCGAACACCGTAGTGGCAGTCGCATTGTAATGCCTATCGTGGGGCCTCCACCTTGAAGGCCAGCGGTCCCATTCCCCGATTCGATGGCGGTGGTACTGAAGTCCGCCTGCCATCGTAGTCAGCCCCTAAGTTTGCATTTTATGAATATGATTCAGCGGGAAATATATTGATGTTTGCAATTTAATTGACTTTGGTTGGCCTCTTATCTATGAGATTTCCCTGTTGAATGTGCCTTTACATTATACATTTTCGGTTGTATGAATTGATTGCATACTACACTCTCCTACAGGTATTAATTTGAGTGTCATTAGGAGTGTCTGGGACCAATTGTTTTCTTAGGAATTGTTTTCTTTACTAACCTTTGCAAAGGGCCCTAAACTTCACAGCAACACAAGTCACATTTCTTTTAGTAATTTGGGATCCGTTTGAGCTACAAAATTGTTTTGGAGGAAATCGTTAGATTATGCAGCAGATGATGTATTATGTGGCAAATATGATACAGCCATAGTTAAGTGGAAAACATTTTTCCACTTAATTTTGCCCCAACATTGTAGTTGATCAATTAGTAAGTTCCCCAAACCCAAAAGTCGAGTTTGGGCACAATTTGCATTTTAAAAGCAGCCCTATAACACAGGGCTACTTTTAAACTGACCTCAGGCTTCAGCAGTGCACACATGCAAGCGCAGAAAGGGCTGCTGGCCTCTAAACTGCCATGCCTTATTATATTCTAGGGACTTCAAAGTAGTTCTAATCCCCCTGCCCTATTATGTACTAGGGCCTTATAGGAGAGGTCATGCCAATCATAGGGGTACCCTAACCCATAGTGCACCCTAGTGTATGTAGGTGTTTTCACTGTATTTTTAAGTGCCTCTTTCAGAATAGCACTGGCTGTTTAGGCAGAGGCCAGGGTCAGTCAGTCAGGTACCACCAGTACCAGTCAGGACAAAGTTGGGGAGTGCCCAGGGCGGCTTTGCAACACTAGAGAAACACAAACTCAGAATGTAAAACATAACACCATGGTTGGGGGGTTCTCTTCAATAATTAGAATTGATTTCTATCCTAATGAACCCATTTTCCAACATTAGGATAGGGAAAGACTGGGGGAAAATCATAACGTTCTAATCTATACATTGAAGTTTTTATGCAGCTCTTTGATGACGGTTAATAGCTCACTGTTCAATGTTAGGATTTTAACTTATAAACTTCAAATACCAAAAGATTATCTCAGACAAAAGCAGTAACTCACTGACCTTTTGAATTAAAACTTTCACTAGAAAAGCCATCGATCTCTCTCAAAAAAAGAACATTAATCACCAAAGTTATCTTCACATTTTTATTGTTGCCTGAAAATTGCTGGAGACCAGGAATGCAGCAGCAGGTACTTTTCAAACCATAATGCACTTGCAAACACGACGCCCCCACCCTAAGTCAGCGACCTTTGTTTGCTTTGTGCATTAAGATGCAAGATTCATATATATGTTTTTTTAAACATTTGGTCTCATTACTATATGAATGTAAATAACAATAAAGCATACATGCAAACTGTGACTACATGCCTGCTTTTCTCAATATTTCACTTCGAAAGTATGCAATTGTATTTGTTTAACGGGCGGTGATTTGTATAGGGTCACTGGAAAGTGCACAAGATTGTCCCTGTCCCCCCCAGAATTTTAGTGTCTCCTACGCCCCTGAATAACACCCACTTATGAGTTTAAGGGGGAGAATGTGGGTTTTGGTGATTGCGGCACACAATCGGCCTGTTTCGGCAATACTGGGCATTTATCCCCTGATAAGTATCAGCAGGTTTTACCTGTCGATATTTATCACATGACTCCTAATTGTGATATTTACAGGAAGAGGAGTAACCTCACATATTGCAATTAACCGGGCCGCTCGAAATGAGTGCCGATATGCTGCTGCTGTTCAGTGGAGTGCGGGCATGTGCCAAGTCTTAGACGTGGTGTGACCCACGCTGCTGTGGGCAAATGTATGGGGCAGGCTGGACAGCCTTTAGGGGATGGAGCGGCCTGTACAGTGACGTGTCCTTCTACACTGTACAATATGATGGAAAATATAGGTCGTATTTTCTGTAATACAGGGTAAAGGAGCTCAATTCATGTCAATAGATAATCGCCATTATCCATTTTCACCTTAACTATTAAACGCAGAATGACGCACGCTTATGGAGAATATTGTCTTTATATCCTTTTGCAAAAATTACTGGACGGTAAAGAAAGTTGCAGTCATTTTAATTATTGAATGCAGGATGACGCAGCTCAGAGGGAATATTATGTCTGTACAATCTTTTACAAAAGTTACAGAAAGAAGTTACAGAAAGAGAGTCTACAGCCCGCTGGATTTTACAGTTTCTTCCTACATAGGGCCATGCATGGCAATTGATGCAAATTCACCTTTAAAAGACATCACCAGAGCAACAGTTCGTCTTCCGGTGCTGAGTCTCAGCACACTCCTCATGAGAGGCGGGAGGAAGCATGCAGGTGGACTTTCAACATCCACAGTCAAGGCGATTATGGAACTATGACAGCAGCACCTCTCTCGCCGTCCACGTTCATTCAGTGCCACTTGCATTTACAGGTGACAGCACTATTATGTTCTGCGTCTCTTCCACTCAGAAACAAGCATTGGTAAAGCCAATACGTTTGGCCTTGGAAGTTGATGCAATATGTTTTTTAAATTGCAAGCCTAAGCAACAAAAATAAAAAAGAAAGTTAAAAAGAAAACTCGCTGGGCGTCTCAGGCTACAGTGCCTTTCGGCAGAAGTGCACCAAGTGCCTTTGCAGGAAGGTGATACTAGAAGATAAGGCCATATGTTCAATTTCAAGAGACTAAACCCACCCACTGCAACTCAGCATTTACCAAATGCCAGTCTACCACACCACTGTAGAACTCAGAACTGTGGAACTACCAATCAATCAATCAGGAGTTTGTAAAGTACGACTATTCACCCGTGAGGGTCTCAAGGTGCTGGGGCGGGGGGTGCTGCTGATCCGTCTGGGCATGGAGGTAAAGTCAAAGAGCCAGTTCTTGAGTTCCTTCCTGAATTGGGTCAGCAACGGGGATTGCCTGAGGTGGACGGGCAGGATGTTCCAGGTCTTGGTAGAGAGGTAGAAGAAGGATCTTTCTCCTGTTCTGGTCTTGTAAATCCATGGGACGGTGGCCAGGGCGAGTGAGCTGAGCGGAGTTGTCTGGTGGGTACATGGAATGAGAGGCGGTGGTTCAGATATACTGGTCCAGTCTCGTGGAGAGCTTTGTAGGTGTGGGTGAGGAGCTTCAAGGTGATTCTCTTATTGACTGAGAGCCAGTGGAGTTTTCGGAGGCATTGAGTTATGTGGCTGCAGTTATGTGGCTGCAGCGTGGGATGTTGAGGATCAGAATGGCTGCAGTGTTTTGAATGCTCTGTTGTTTTCTGAGCTGTTTCTGGGTGATGCCGCCAGCATTGAGTGCGTTGCCATAGTTGAGTGTACTGGTGATGAGTGCATGGGTGACCGTCTTTTTAGATTCTGTTGGGATCCATCTGGATGTCTTTCCAAGCATGCGGAGCATGTGGAAGCAGGATGAGGATACGGCATTGATCTGGGGGTTCATTGTGAGCGAGGAGTCCAGTATGATGCAGAAGTTGGGTGCGTGGGGGTGGTGGGGGTACCAGTGTGGCAGACCACCAGGAGGCATCCCAGGCTGAGGGGGTCCAAGGATGAGTACTTCTATCTTGTCCAGGTTGAGCTCGGGGCAGCTATGTTTCATCCAGGTGGCGACGGCCTTCATCCTGCTGTGAAAGTGGACTCTGGCGGCTGTTGGTTTGTCCATGAGGGAGAGGATCAGCTGGGTGTCGTCAGCGTAAGATACGATGTTGAGTCTATAGTTCCTGGTAATGGCCGCAAGGGGGGCCCTGGTGATGTTGAAGAGGGTAAGGCTCAGAGTGGAGCCCTGGGGCACTCCGCAGCTTATCTCTGTAGGTACTGAGAGGAACGGAGGCAGTCTGACTTGCTGTGTTCGGCCGGTAAGGAAAGAGCAGATCCAGTTCAGGGCCTTGTCATGGATGGCAGCGTCATGGAGTCTCGTGATTAGGGTGCAGTGGGAAACGATATCGAAGGCAGCCGAGAGGTCCAATAGGATGAGGGCTGCAGTTTCTCCCTGGTCGAGGAACGAGCGACTGTCATCAGTGGCAGTGAAGAGAGCAGTCTCCCTGTTGTGGTCACTTCAGAAACAGGATTGAGATATGTCAAGGATGTGGTTCTCTTTGCTGAAAAAGGAAAGTTGGGCATTGATGGCCTTCTCAATGACCTTGGCTGGGAAGGGGAGGAGGGAGATGGGTCTGAAGTTCTTGAGGTCTGTCAGGTCGGCGGATGGCTTCTTCAGCAGGGGGTTGATCTCGGCGTGTTTCCAGTCAGAGAAGGTGGCAGTTTCGATGGAGCAGTTGATGGTGGAGCAAAGCTCTGGGGCAATAGAGGTGGCTGCTCTGTGGAAGATTTTATACAGGCATGGGTCCGATTGAGCTCCAGAGTGGATGCACTTCATGGTCCTGAGTGTGTTGCCTGTAGTAAGAGAAGTCTAGTTGAGAAGGGTCTGTTGAGGTGCGGCAAGGTTGCGTATGGTGGTAACGGGCCCTGTGGCAGGGTCTTGGGTGGTCTTGTGGTGGACAAAGTTGCCAAGTTTGTTGCAAAGGTCTTGAGAGGGTAGGACGTCTGTGGTCTCGCTGCTGGACCTGGCAAACTCCTTGACGATGGTGAAGAGCTCATTGCTGTTGTGTGCGTTGGCTTTGATTCTGTCTTGGAGGGCCCTTTTCTTTGTGATTTTGAGGAGGATGTGGCATGTGTTGACGGCGGTTTTGAGGGTTGCGTGGGTTTCTGGGATTTGTTGTTCCTCCATCTCTACTCAAGTCGTCTGCAGGTGCGTCTGGACTTGTGGAGGGCGGGAGGGAACCAGCTGGCTTTCCTGGAGTATTGCTCGCCCGACGTCTTCTTGAGGGGTGCCAGAGTGTCTACACCGTTGGAGATCCATTGGTGGAGGTTGTGTGCTGAGGTGTTGGTGTCTGTTGATGTTGGCTGTGTGGCGGGGCTGAGGAAGGCAATGAGATGTTCTTCGGTGGCCTTGTTCCAGCTATGACGCAGGTGGTGATCGTGGTGGTGAATGGTGGAGGTGGAGAAGACGAAGTGCACCAGTGGTGGTTTGTTCAGAGGAGTTTGGTGATGTGGCTGTAGGTGATGGTCCCGCTAGAGGAGGAGACGGGGTCGAGCATGTGTCCAGCTGTCAGTGGGACAGTGACTAGCTGCTTGAGTCTGATGTTGGTGAGCTTCTCCAGAAGGGATGCGGTGTTCTGGTCACTGTGGTTGTCCAGGTGGTATTTGAGGTCATCAAGTAGGATGTAATCGGTGGATGACATAGTCTGGGGTGCGATGAGGTCTACGATGGGGTCGGTGAAAGGCGGACGGATGCTGTGAGGTCTGTAGATGAGGGTGCTACGAAGGGTGATGTTGGGGTTTGTCTGGATCTGGAAATGGAGGTGTTTCATGGTTGTCGTTGGGTCATTCAAGTGAGTGATCAGGTGGAGTGTGTTTTGTGGATGATGGCGATGCCTTCTCCTGGGCGGTCAGTGCGGTCCTTGCTGGTGATTTTGTACCCGTAAAGGTTGGCGGTGGTGATGTACGGACCAGAGCTGGGATTGTTCCAGGTTTCCATGAAGAAGGCGACGTCGGGAGAGGTGGCGTTGAGGAGGTCCCAGATTTCTGTGGCATGTTTGTTAATCATAGTTATTAGTGACCCTAAGATATTAGCGACCCTAAGAGCTCAGTAAATCTGAGTCTTGTCAGAAAAATAAGGCTACGATTTAAAATGTGATCATTACCTTACCTACTCACAACTCCCTGTTATCAAACAGGAGACAAAGAGATCCATATCACAATCCCATATTCCGGATACTCCTTAGCTGGTACACAGTGGCTTCCAGCCTAACAATAAAAGGGCAAAGCTGTAGTTATAGATCTTTCCTGGTGTTAAAAACAAGGCCTTCCATAATCTCACGTTGCTCTGTTAATTTCCAGTTTTTCGTATATACTTCCTGTTTTAATAAATAAACAACTGCAAGCGTCAAAATGCTCTGCAGACTTCATGTGAGGCTGATGTGTCAGCATCAGCCAACATTCATAATTATTAAATGGCCAAGAAAAGCAAGTGAAATAAAATATATTCATGGTTTTTATGTTGTTGCTTAATGTTCGTGGTAGCCTATAATTACGTGCTTCATGCAAACATTTGAAAAGCGAACAAGATTTCACAGTCCTTCCATAAACAGCAGCATGCTGTCCATCACCCTCCCTTGGTACAATTCAGTTGTAGGTTAAGCCCTGTGTACTCGGTAAAGTTCTTGTTTTGCTTGAGTTTTTTTTATATAGCACGAACGCGACCCGAAGATATTCAAGCGCTGTACATGAGCACCAGTTACTTACATTAAGACAAGGTGGCATTCATACTTTTAAGCACAGGGAAATAAAGTGATTTGTCTCGAATCCCTGATTTTTAAGCCGATGCCTTGACTCCAAAACTGACCTGTCGAAACTGCCATACTGTTTCCTAAATTGGTGGCTCTGGCCATAACGCCACGTCCTATCAGTGTTGCTGTCGGCGTCTTCTTGTAAATAAGTCACAAAGGTAGAGGTCATCTTTAAATCAGCCAGGACGTTAAAAACCATTTGGAAATCTTTTTATAGGGTTAACATTAATTTATTTGAAACTTCAAAAAGCATTTTAATGTGTAACATTTACTTTTGTTTTATGTCTAGCACGCAATAAAAAGAAAGTCTGCAAAAAGAGCTAAGAGCCCATAGTTTTGTCTCAGAATGTGACACTACCTGGGGCGGCTCTTCAGTTATGGTGGAGGAGTGTCGCCCCATTACTGAAAAGCAGCAAATGAAAAATAAAATTATAATAAAACACTTTTATTATCCTTTTATTTTCCGCTGACTCAGCCGAGTCCGCTGAGCCTAGGGCAGGCACTCCAAAGTCAGCAAAAGCCAGGAAGGAGGAGTGGTGGGCAATATATGTGCGCATGTGGGTTTGGCCGGGCATCCTAGGACGGCCATACCGACATGCACGCTTGCATGTCTCCAACCCGAGCTATGTTGCATAGCCGGGTGGAGACAGGCTCAGGCTCCCAGGCCCTAATTGAGCGAAAACACCAGCCCACTCAGACCAATCCCGGCGCTTCTCACATGCTGTGCAATAGCATAAGCGCAGAGTCGGTATTCGGCGGGGAGTTTGGAAACCTGTGCCCATGAGGATTGCAGTGCTGGGAGCAGAGGATCACCAAGGCGGTGGCCGGCAGTAGAAGGTAAGTGTACATTTAAAAAAAAAAATATTTCCCCCCCGTGCTGCTCACCATGACGTATTGACAGCAGCCGCCACTGGACAATACGCCAGCCATCTTGGATGAGCAGCCTTCTGTAAGTGGGAATAGAAGTTGAGGTGCTGTTTTACCTTCAGCAACAAACTCCAGAAATGATTCTTCTTATGTGTGCTAAGTTGTACTGCTGTCTCTCCTACTGTGATGCAGCACACAAGTCCATCGAGGGCCACTGTGCAGTAGGAAGCAGTAAAAGAAAACACTTAGGGCCTGAGCCCAAGTTTGTTGGTGTATTCAAATCTGTGTTTAAATCCCTGCCTACGCACCAGTCCGAATTACAAGTTAAAAGATAATTATTGCATCCAATAATTATGGGATGTGTTAAATACCTCAACCTTCTTAAAATTTTTGCTGGGCAAATATGCTCAAATGTAATGGGGGAAAAGCATATGGTATTTACCATATGCAGATTTTGATGTGCTAAAGACCAAAATTTGAATGTTATTCCCTACGAACTCACAATAGGTGTTATTTATCTCACGCGATAAACTACATACCCTGTGCTATCGTTATTTATCAGGTGTGATAAGTTGCAACTATTCTTGCAATCAGGCCCATACTGTTTCTCTAAACAAATCAGTGCAAGAGGCAGAACAGGAAGTAAGCAGTTTGGTAGCAATCTGTTTTGAGCTACTGTCTCATGCAAAAAAAATAATTTACTGTAAAAATATGTTTGGATTTTATAAAGCACCCCAGATGTATTAATCCCAGGCAGTGAAGGGAACTACCTTGTGTGCAGATGAGCTTTTCGTGAAAAAGCAAAATGCAATCACTCAAAATGAAGTTGGCCAAACTGGAACTGGGCTAACCCACTGACCCATGCTTTATGCTGTAGCTGGTGGAAACATAGTGTGAATGACACAACAGCAGACCAATGGATGAAGAGAGCTGTCTGAAAGCCCCTTTAGGTAAGCATAACATGCATATAATTTTAGTAAAATCTAAGGGTCTTGGCTAACACCAAACCTAAAAATAAGACAATCTCAGTGAGACTCCACTAATCCACCAATGTGCAGGATGGGAAACACCATTGGGAATTACAAGCAAGGAGGCCTGTACACACTGCCCAAAGATATGTTAAAATCAGCCATCAACTGCTAATAACTAGTTCAGAAGGTTTTCTCTTGGACAGTTTTTGTCCCATTGTTACACCTTTGCACTACTTCAATCTCACACTGCCAGTATAACACATACAAAGTAGGTCCACTGGCTGAGTAAGAACATTTGACACATACTATACAGCATGCCTTGGCAACCATTAGAGTCATGAAAAGCAGATACGCATATAGAGTGCCCAAAATGTGTAATGATCCTGGTACATACACCCCCTTCTCCTTTCACGATCACACTCATATTGTCATACTTTCCTAGGTAAATTCTGGTGCAAGCTGAAAGCAACTATAAAATGTGACTATTTGGTGTGATATCTGGATTAATTACTCGACTAGCCTTCCTGCTATAATATTATGTGGTTACTGCCACAGACCACTTTCCTTTTGAAACAGCTATGCCAATAGGACTGGCATACATGTGAAAGTGCTTCTTCAGTCACACGTGTTTAAGGATCTCAAAAATCATCATACATGTACACTGTTTATGATCTTTTCAATCATGAATCCATGCATTAACCCATTGGCTCTTTCCTGCATTCACCCACTTACCCATCTACAATAAGACACGCACACAATCTCAATGAGCATATGCAAAATAAATTGAAAGAATAAAGATACAAAAAGAAAACATGCTGCCATCTAAACATGGTGGGTGAAAGCTTGCTATAACAAAACGGATGTCTTGCATGGTTTACTGTTGTTTTAAAGTTCCAACATGGCCACCAGGCTTCAAAGCAATGTTTTGGCTACCTTGGAATGTTAAAACAATGATACATAATTTATTTTTATTTTTTATGGTAGATAGCATTCCAAGGTGGCGGCCCAATTGAGAAGCAGAGGCTGCACTCCAGATGAAATGAGATGTAGTGCACTACAGATAAAATCTGTCGCAAAAGAACAGCCCAATCACACTGTCTGGCAAAATGCAGTATGCTAAAAAACACACAAGCAAAATAAATCAGGTGAAGGAAAGAAATGAAAGAGGACCTAAACAAGGAAAACATTGTAAAAATATGGCACAGAAGCATACTCATTTTCAGGTGGATCCGGCAAAATGCTGTCATTCACAAGCACAGTGTGGTACCAATCCACTGTTAAAGGCCCCTTGTTTAAACATCTGCTTTACATGATAAAAACAATAGGCTTTCTGAATTTATTTTACCTTTTCATAATACAAAAGATCATACATATGGCAGACACCATATCCTTTCCCAATGAACCAGTCAGGCCTATAGCACTTATTATTGGCTTTTCACCATGACCATCTAAGGCCAATTGGACTGCAAATATGTTTTCCCTCAAGGCAACCACCAGGAATACATTCCTAATATTATTATTATAATTATGTATAAATGATGCTTTGCAAAACAATATACAGCTGTCCTCAATGTGTTTAACAAGGATTAATTCCGTTCTTATATTCTAATACCAGGATTTCTAGAGAGTCTAACCAGCCCCAAAAGCCTTGCCTACTATGGTAGTCTGTATGATTCCATGCAACAAAATACCCATCTTCGTCTTAACCCCTTAACTTCTGGGGCTTTTACTCCCCAGTTCTGGCCCTTTTTTGGCTATTTGGTGAAGTTCGCGCTTCGGGCTCCATAACTTTTTTCCACATAAGGTATCCACGTCACATTTGAGCCCTTTTTCTTTCCAACATCTTGGGTATTTTAAAGGGACCAAGGGTTTGTTGATTCCCCAGGAGGAACTTTTTTTGGGCAAAATAGAAAAAAATGCTCTCAAAAAGTGTCTGGTCTTTTTCTCAAAAAAATTACATTAATGAAAGGCTTGCTATGCTTAAGTCACCATATTCCCAGCTTTCACAAACATGCAGATAAATAATGTAAAAAAATATCACACTTTTGGCATTTTTCAAAGAGGTAGCCAATTTTTCCTATTTTCTATGCTTTCAACCTACTTCCACATTGTGATGGAAAGCAGTGTGAAACCCATGGGTGATCCAGGAAAGCTGTAGATTTCTGTAAATAGACAACATTCTGAATTCAGCATGGGGACACAAGAGTAGATCTCGCAAGGTTTTCTCAAAGAAACAAACTGTGGGAAACAAGAAATATTGAAAATGACTAGAATAAAATGGCCATTTATGAAAACATTTTCATCTGTAACGTTTTGTCACAATGGCTAATTTACAAAAAAAATATACCATTACAGCCGCTAGACCCTTCTGATTTTAGAGATATATAGGATTTGTAGCTTTTCTTAGAACCCGAGTTACCCAGATCCAGCAACTGAGCTGCACCTTACAATGGCTTTTCATTGTGTACGGAGAAAAGAACAATTCATATGGTGAAACATGTAAAGTGAAAAATGGGTATCAAGGAAGCCTATGTATTTCCGAAATGGACACCAGATATAGAGTTTAGGGGCAGTGGTTATTTGTACATCTCTGAATTTGTGGGTACCCATACTAGAATATGATTCAGGGGGCATTTATCAAAATGTCTTCTTTCTTATACACTGGCTTAAATCCAATTGGTAGTAACAAATGTTGTACTATTCTATGTTCCCAAATGTCTCCCGACAAAAATGGTACCACGCTTATGTGTATAGTCCTAGTGCCCTTGACAGGAAAGGGACCAAAACGTAACATGGATATATCACATTCTTCAACTTAAAATGGACCAATTTTTACAAAGTGGGTAGCTGTGGGTTTTGGGCACTAGCTCGGCCAGCAAATAGGAAAACCTAGCTAACCTACACATTTTTGAAAACTAGAAACCTGGGGGAATCCAGGGCATGGTCACATGTATGTCTCTTACCAGGTATTTTTACTCAGAATCCCTTGGAAACCTCAAACATTGACTAAAAACACACATTTCTGTGGTGGTAACACGTGGAATCTGTGGGGAGCCACAAAGTTCCTTCCACCCACTTTTCCTCTAAGTCTTACGATAAAATAATACCTCCCTTGTGTGGGTATGCCTAGTGCCAGTGAGTGGATATATGGATACATCATATTTTTCCACTCAAAACTGACCCTTTTTTCCCAAAGTGGGTAGCTGTAGCTTTTTGGCTCTAAATCAGCTTCCACCTATGGAAATCTAGTAAACTTGCAAATTTGTGAAAACTAGACATTTAGGGGAATCCATGGTGGATTGACTTGCAAGTCTCTCACCAGATTTAAAACCCAGAAGCCCTTGTAATTCTCAAACTTGGACTAAAAAGGTATATTTTCCTCACATTTCTGTGATGTAAAGTTCTGGGATCTCCAGGGAGCCACAGTCTTCCTTCCACCCAGCATTTGCCCAAGTCTCCTGATAAAAATGGTACCTCATTTGTGTGGGTAGGCATAGACAGGAAACATCCCAAAGCGCATCAAAACTGACCCGTTTTTTGCAAAGTGGTTTGCTATGGATTTTGATCCATAGCTCAGCTGGCACCTAGGGAAACCTAGAAAACGTGTACATTTTTGAAAAACAGACACCTGTGGGATTCCAGGGTGTGGTGACTTACATGGCTCTTATCAGGATTTTTTTTACACAGAATCCTTTGCAAACCTCAAACTTAGACTAAAACACAATTCCTCAAAGTTTTGGAATTTGTTTGGGTGCCACAAACTTCCTTCCACCCTGCATTCCACCAAGTCTCCTGATAAAAATGGTACCTTACTAGTGGAGGTAGTCCTAGTGACCGTGACAGAAAAAGGGCCCAAAATGCAACATGGACACATCTCATTTTTTCAATAAAAACTGACCCTTTTTTTGCAAAGTGGGTAGCTGTGAATTTTGGGCCCTAACTCAAGAGCCACCAAGGGAAACCTAGCAAACCTGCACATTTTTTAAAACTATACACCTGGGGGAATCCAGGTTACGGGAATGTGCATGGCTCTCACCAGGTTTTTACACCCAGAATCCAATGCAAACTTCAAACTTTGGTAAATAACTTACATTTTCCTCAAAGTCCTGTAAAATAAAGCTCTGGAATCTGTGGGGAGCCCAAATTTCATACTACTCTGAGCTCTCACATGTCCCCTAATAAGAATAGTGCTTCACTTGTGTGGGTAGGCCAAGAGA
Source organism: Triturus cristatus (assembly GCF_964204655.1). Lineage (NCBI taxonomy): Eukaryota > Metazoa > Chordata > Amphibia > Caudata > Salamandridae > Triturus > Triturus cristatus. The sequence continues at coordinate 648,119,531 of NC_140585.1, forward strand.
CCATGACACAAAAGGTCGCAGAGCGTTACCTTGATAGATAAGCAATAGGGGTAGATGTTGCATTTGAGGCCGCACTGTGGTGCCACCCATGCAAATGTAAGAACCACAGGCATTTTTCAAAACTAAACAGCTAGGGGACTCCAAGGTGGTGTGCCTTGCATGAATCCCAGGAGGTTTTCTTAAACACAATACCCTGAAAACCTAAAACTTAGACTAAAATCACACATTTTCCTTACATTTCTGAGATGAAAATTACCGGGATATGCCGGAATCCACAAAAGTCCTACCACCTAGAGTTGCACCACTGGCTAGGCCTAATGCCAGCATCAGGAAATGATCAAACCAAGGTCAATGGGAGCCCTTGTGAAGGGACTCCGACTGACCTTGGTTTGATCCAGGCCAGACAGGGGGTTGGCATTCAATTTGTCCCGGATAGGGGCAGATACCCCACTATACACCCACTATACACCAGAGAATTCTAAATGGCACTAAAATAAACAAAAGGAGGGCCCCTAGGATCATGCTACACCCAGAGGCAGAAGAGGCAATAGTGTCTTTCTGTTCCCTTGAGGGGCAGTTCGGAGGTTTGCCCTAATTGGGGAGGTTGCCCCAAAACTGCCCCTGTGTGGTAGAAAGTGCACATGACACCAGGAATTCTGCCTTTTGGGCAAAAGAAAGTGTTGTGGGTGTTGCACGCTGGCATGCACCATACCCCCAATCCAAATGGACAAACCAGAGAGCATACCCATAGCACTTTTTTTACTTCAAATGCGAAATTCCTAATGTCAGGTGGACATTCAACACCCCCAGGTGTCATATTTGGGGCAAGCTTCTCAATTGGGCCTAACTCCTACCTACCCCCGAGAGGCAGAAAGATACTGTTTCCCCTTCAGGGGGGAAGGGAGGTATGGTTCGATGCCAGGGTGGGCCCTATGCCTTTTTTGGCTCAATTTTTTAGATCCCTGGTGATTAGTGGACTTTTTGTTCACCACAGAGGGAGGGTAGATTGGAGTGGGGAGAGAATGGGCCATGCCAGTGGAGGTGCTTCCCCTAAGCAATACTGTATAAATTCAGTCCCTGGTGCTTAGTGGGGTTCCTGTCCCCAGAGGGGCAAATTGGGGGTAATTACCTCCATCTGGCCCTCCACCCATTTTGGAGTGGGTGCATGCCAGTACCCATGGTGGGCTGACCCACCCCTTTGTTTTTCCCCTGATTTCTAGTGGGATTTCTGCCCCAGAGGACAGATTGGGGGTACTGTCTGTGCCATGTCTGAAGTGGGCCCATGGTCGGCAACCTCACTCCTATTTTCATTTTTCAATTACAGTGGTGTCTAGTGGGCTCTGTGCCCCTATGGGAGGCAGATTGAAGATAATCACCCATCCACCCCGTGGGGGACAGAAAGACTGTCTGTTCACTTTTCTGAAGTAGGGGCATGCCCAGTGTTGGCAGCCAGCAGCACCAATATATTTCGTTTAACTAATTTCCTTATGTACACAAGGCTTTCTGCCCCCCCCCCCCGGTGTGGTACAAAGACTGTCAGCATATTTTTTTAGGGTGTGGAGGCATGGCCATGCTCATGGTGGGCAGCACCCAACCCAATATTTGTTTCTATATTATGCCTGCCCTAGTGTCTATTGGGTTCATGCTCGGGGGGCAGATCAGGTATAATTATCCCCATTCGCACCTGGGGGTGGGGGGGGGGGCAGAAAGACTGCATCATTCTTTTGGAGTGGGAGCAAGGCAATGCCCATTATGGGCAGCCTCCACACCATGTACATTAAAAAAAATCACTGGTGTCTAGTGGGCTTTCTGCCTCCCTGCGGGTGCCGATTTGGGATAATCACCCCATTTCTCCGGGGGTGTCAGAAAGACTGATGACACATTGTATTGTCAGAGCATGGTCATGCCAATGGTGGGCAGCCTCCACCCCTTTATTTTCTTTTTAAAAATGTTCTCTGGTGTCTAGTGGGCTTTCTGCCCCCTTGATATGGGCAGAAGCTCAAATGCTGCATTTTTTGGGGTAGGGGCATGGCTATATCCACGGTGGGCAGACCCCTGATGTCTGGTGGGCTGTCTGGGGCCTAGTGGGTGGATCCCTGCTTGGTAGTTGCTCTCCTATGACCATCCCCCAAGCAGGTATCTACTGTGCAGAAATGCAGTTCGAACAGGGAGATTCTCCCCTTTCCAACGATACCTCTCGGTAAGCAATCAGTGCTTGAGAAGCTGAGATATGCTCCCCAAGCACTAATTCAGTGAAAGTAAAAAAAGCCTATTGGCTTGTTCTACTGTCACCTTACTGTAATGACATCACTTTACTGTAATGATAGCCCTGTGCGCTGTTTGTCATTACAGTAACAAAAAAGCTCTTCCCCAGCAGCCCAGTGTTAAAATGAAATGCCTGGTGGCCAATGGCTGACACAATCACTGGGGAGGTAATGCAGGCGTCAGTCACTCGTCGACACTTGCACATAAGAGGTTAAGCACTGTGTGATAACAACCCACCCTTAAAATCCTATTTGCTTTTCAAAAATGTTTTTCACAATAAAAACTTTGTCAGAACATTTCATCATGAACAGGATAAGCCAATGACATCTGACATTTTTCTCAATTAACCTATTGTTTTTATCTTTGGCTTGTCACCATAACCAGGGTAGCCCTATCTATTGAGGACAACCTTTCTCACAAGGCTATCATTATGCATAGAGAAAATCACACTGAGAATATCAATCTGGTCGGCGGATGGTTTTTCAACAAGGGGTTGATCTCGGTGTGTTTCCAGTCGTCGCGGAAGGTGGCAGTTTCGATGGACAGTTGATGGTGTAGCGAAGCTCTGGCTCAATAGAGGTGGCTGCTCTGTGGAAGATGTTATACAGGCATGGGTCCGATGGAGCTCCAGAGCTGATGCACTTCATGGTCTTGAGTGTGTTGCCTGTGGTAAGCAAAGTCCAGTTGGGAAGGGTCTGTTGGGGTGCGGCAAGGTTGCTTGCGGTGGTGACGGGCACTGTGGCAGGGTCTTGTGTGGTCTTGTGGTGGACGAAGTTGCCAAGTTTGTTGCAAAGGTCTTGAGAGGGTAGGACGTCTGTGGTCTCGCTGTTGGACCTGGCGAACTCCTTGACGATGGTGAAGAGCTCATTGCTGTTGTGTGCATTGGTTTTGATTTTGTCTTGGAGGGCCTTTTTCTTTGTGATTTTGAGGAGGAGGTGGCGTGCGTTGGCGGCGGTTTCGAGGGTTGCGTGGGTTTCCGGGTTTTGTTGTTCCTCCATCTCTACTCAAGTCGTCTGCAGGTGCGTCTGGACTCGTGGAGGGCGGGAGGGAACCGGCTGGCTTTCCTGGAATATTGCTTGCCCAGCATCTTCTTGAGGGGTGCCAGAGTGTCTACATCGTTGGAGATCCATTGGTGGAGGTTGTGTGCTGAGGTGTTGGTGTCTGTTGATGTTGGCGGTGTGGCGGTACTGAGGAAGGCAATGAGATGTTCTTCGGTGGCCTTGTTCCAGCTATGACGCAGGCGATGATGGTGGTGGTGAACGGTGGAAGTGGAGAATACGAAGTGCACCAGTGGTGGTTGGTCCAGAGGAGTTTGGTGATGTGGCTGTAGGTGATGTTCCCGCTAGAGGAGAAGACGGGGTCGAGCATGTGTCCAGCTGCCGGTGGGACAGTGACTTGCTGCTTGAGTCCAATGTTGGTGAGCTTCTCCAGAAGGGATGCGGTGTTCTGGCCACTGGGGTGGTCCAGGTGGTATTTGAGGTCATCAAGTAGGATGTAATCGGTGGATGACATAGTCTGGGTGCGATGAGGTCTACGATGGCGTCGGTGAAAGGCGGGCAGAGGCGTGAGGTCTGTAGATGAGGGTGCTGTGAAGGGTGATGTTGGGGTTTGTCTGGATCTGGAAATGGAGGTGTTTCATGGTTGTCGTTGGGTCATTCAAGTGAGTGATCAGGTGGAGTGTGTTTTGTGGATGATGGCGATGCCTTCTACTGGGCGGTCAGTGCGGTCCTTGCTGGTGATTTTGTACCCGTAAAGGATGACGTGGCGATGTACGGGCCAGAGCTGGGATTGTTCCAGGTTTCCATAAAAAAGGCGATGTCGGGAGAACTGGCGTCGAGGAGGTCCCAGATTTCTGTGGCATGTTTTTAATCCATAGTTATTAGTGACCCTAAGATATAAGTGACCCTGAGAGCTCAGTAAATCTGAGTCATGTCAGAAAAATAAGGCTACGATTCAAAATGTGCTCATTACCATACCTACTTACAACTCCTGTTATCAAACAGGAGACAAAGAGATCCATATCACAATCTCATATTCCGGATACTCCTTAGCTGGTACACAAGGGCTTCCATCCTAACAATAAAAGGGCAACGCTGTAGTTATAGATCTTTCCTGGTGATAAAAGCAAGGCCTTCCATAATCTCACATTGCTCTGTTAATTTCCAGTTTTTATTATATACTTCCTGTTTTAATATATAAACAACTGCAAGCATCAAAATGCTCTGCAGAATTCATGTGAGGCTGATGTGTCAGCATCAGACAACATTCATAATTATTAAATGGCCAAGAAAAGCAAGTGAAATAAAATATATTCATGGTTTTTATGTTGTTGCTTAATGTTCGTGGTAGCCTATAATTACGTGCTTCATGCAAACATTTGAAAAGCGAACAAGATTTCACAGTCCTTCCATAAACAGCAGCATGCTGTCCATCACCCTCCCTTGGTACAATTCAGTTGTAGGTTAAGCCCTGTGTACTCGGTAATGTTCTTGTTTTGCTTGAGTTTTTTTATATAGCACGAACGCGACCCGAAGATATTCAAGCGCTGTACATGAGCACCAGTTACTAACATTAAGACAAGGTGGTATTCCTATTTTTAAGCAAAGGGAAATTAAGGGGCATATTATCAAGACAGGCGATAAAATTATCGCCGCTTTAGCAGACAAAAACTGCCGCTAAAACGGCGATAATGGGCTTGATAATGTGCTCTATGGAATTCCAATTGAAGCTCAGGTTAGATATCCTTCACATCTAACATGGGCTTCAATTGGAATTCCATAGAGCATATTATCAAGCCCATTATCGCCGTTTTAGCGGCAGTTTTCTGCCGCTAAAGCGGCGATAATTTTATCGCCTGTCTTGATAATATGCCCCTAAGTGATTTGTCTCGAATCACAGATTGTTGAGCCGATGCCTAGAGTCCAAAACTGACCGTGTCGAAACTGCCTTACTGTTTCCTATGTTTGTGGCTCTGGCCATAACGCCACGTCCTATCAGTGTTGCTGTCTGCGTCTTCTTGTAAATAAGTCACAAAGGTAGAGGTCATCTTTAAATCAGTCAGTACGTTAAAAACCATTCGGAAATCTTTTTATAGCGTTAACATTAATTTATTTGAAACTTCAAAAAGCATTTTAATGTGTAACATTTACTTTTGTTTTATGTCTAGCACGCAATAAAACGAAAGTCCATAAAAAGAGCTAAGAAACCCATAGTTTTGTGCCAGAATGTGACACTACCTGGGGCGGCTCTTCCGTTATGGTGGAGGAGTGCCGCCCCATTACTGAAAAGCAGCAGATGAAAAATAAAATGATAATAAAACACTTTTAATATCATTTTATTTTCCGCTGACTCAGCCGAGTCTGCTGAGCCTAGGGAAGGCACTCCAATGTCAGCAAAAGCCAGGAAGGAGGAGTGGTGGGCAATATAGGTGCGCATGTGGGTTTGGCCGGGCATCCTAGGACGGCCAAACCGACATGCACACTTACATGTCTCCAACCCGAGCTATGTTGCATAGCCGGGTGGAGACAGGCTCAGGCTCCCAGGCCCTAATTGAGCGAAAACACCAGCCCACTCAGACCAATTCCGGCGCTTCTCACATGCTGTGCAATAGCATAAGCGCAGAGTCGGGATTCGGCGGGGAGTTTGGAAACCTGTGCCCATGAGGATTGCAGTGCTGGGAGCAGAGGATCACCAAGGCGGTGGCCGGCAGTGGAAGGTAAGTGTACATTTAAAAAATATATATATTTTCCCCCCGTGCTGCTCACCATGACGTATTGACAGCAGCCGCCACTGGACAATACGCCAGCTATCTTGGATGAGCAGCCTTCTGTAAGTGGGAATAGAAGTTGAGGTGCTGTTTTACCTTCAGCAACAAACTCCAGAAATGATTCTTCTTATGTGTGCTAAGTTGTACTGCTGTCTCTCCTACTGTGATGCAGCACACAAGTCCATCGAGGGCCACTGTGCAGTAGGCAGCAGTAAAAGAAAACACTTAGGGCATGAGCCCAAGTTTGTTGGTGTATGCAAATCTGTGTTTAAATCCCTGCTTACGCACCAGTCTGAATTACAAGTTAAAAGATATTTATTGCATCCAATAATTATAGGATGTGTTAAATACCTCAACCTACTTAAAATTTTTGCTGGGCAAATATGCTCAAATTTAATGGGGGAAAAGCATATGGTATTTACCATATGCAGATTTTGATGTGCTAAAGACCAAAATTTGCATGTTATTCCCTACGAACTCACAATAGGTGTTATTTATCTTACCCGATAAACTACATACCCTCTGCTATCGTTATTTATCAGGTGTGATAAGTTGCAACTATTCTTGCAATCAGGCCCATACTGTTTCTCTAAACAAATCAGTGCAAGAGGCAGAACAGGAAGTAAGCAGTTTGGTAGCAATCTGTTTTGAGCTACTGTCTCATGCAAAAAAAAGAATTTACTGTAAAAAGATGTATTAATCCCAGGCAGTGAAGGGAACTACCTTGTGTGCAGATGAGCTTTTCGTGAAAAAGCAAAATGCAATAACTCAAAATGAAGTTGGCCAAACTGGAACTGGGCTAACCCGCTGACCCATGCTTTATGCTGTAGCTGGTGGAAACATAGTGTGAATGACACAACAGCAGACCAATGGATGAAGAGAGCTGTCTGAAAGCCCCTTTAGGTAAGCATAACATGCATATAATTTTAGTAAAATCTAAGGGTCTTGGCTAACACCAAACCTAAAAATAAGACAATCTCAGTGAGACTCCACTAATCCACCAATGTGCAGGATGGGAAACACCATTGGGAATTACAAGCAAGGAGGCCTGTACACACTGCCCAAAGATATGTTAAAATCAGCCATCAACTGCTAATAACTAGTTCAGAAGGTTTTCTCTTGGACAGTTTTTGTCCCATTGTTACACCTTTGCACTACTTCAATCTCACACTGCCAGTATAACACATACACAGTAGGTCCACTGGCTGAGTAAGAACATTTGACACATACTATACAGCATGCCTTGGCAACCATTAGAGTCATGAAAAGCAGATACGCATATAGAGTGCCCAAAATGTGTACTGATCCTGGTACATACACCCCCTTCTCCTTTCACGATCACACTCATATTGTCATACTTTCCTAGGTAAATTCTGGTGCAAGCTGAAAGCAACTATAAAATGTGACTATTTGGTGTGATATCTGGATGAATTACTCGACTAGCCTTCCTGCTATAATATTATGTGGTTACTGCCACAGACCACTTTCCTTTTGAAACAGCTATGCCAATAGGACTGGCATACATGCGAAAGTGCTTCTTCAGTCACACGTGTTTAAGGATCTCAAAAATCATCATACATGTACACTGTTTATGATCTTTTCAATCATGAATCCATGCATTAACCCATTGGCTCTTTCCTGCATTCACCCACTTACCCATGTACAATAAGACACGCGCACAATCTCAATGAGCATATGCAAAATAAATTGAAAGAATAAAGGTACAAAAAGAAAACATGCTGCCATCTAAACATGGTGGGTGAAAGCTTGCTATAACAAAACGGATGTCTTGCATGGTTTACTGTTGTTTTAAAGTCCCAACATGGCCACCAGGCTTCAAAGCAATGTTTTGGCTACCTTGGAATGTTAAAACAATGATACATAATTTATTTTTATTTTTTATGGTAGATAGCATTCCAAGGTGGCGGCCCAATTGAGAAGCAGAGGCTGCACTCCAGATGAAATGAGATGTAGTGCACTACAGATAAAATCCGTCGCAAAAGAACAGCCCAATCACACTGTCTGGCAAAATGCAGTATGCTAAAAAAACACACAAGCAAAATAAATCAGGCGAAGGAAAGAAATGAAAGAAGGACCTAAACAAGGAAAACATTGTAAAAATATGGCACAGAAGCATACTCATTTTCAGGTGGATCCGGCAAAATGCTGTCATTCACAAGCACAGTGTGGTACCAATCCACTGTTAAAGGCCCCTTGTTTAAACATCTGCTTTTCATGATAAAAACGATAGGCTTTCTGAATTTATTGTACCTTTTCAGAATACAAAAGATCATACATATGGCAGACACCATATCCTTTCCCAATGAACCAGTCAGGCCTATAGCACTTATTATTGGCTTTTCACCATGACCATCTAAGGCCAATTGGACTGCAAATATGTTTTCCCTCAAGGCAACCACCAGGAATACATTCCTAATATTATTATTATAATTATGTATAAATGATGCTTTGCAAAACAATATACAGCTGTCCTCAATGTGTTTAACAAGGATTAATTCCGTTCTTATATTCTAATACCAGGATTTCTAGAGAGACTAACCAGCCCCAAAAGCCTTGCCTACTATGGTAGTCTGTATGATTCCATGCAACAAAATACCCATCTTCGTCTTAACCCCTTAACTTCTGGGGCTTTTACTCCCCAGTTATGGCCCTTTTTTGGCTATTTGGTGAAGTTCGCGCTTCGGGCTCCATAACTTTTTTCCACATAAGGTATCCACGTCACATTTGAGCCCTTTTTCTTTCCAACATCTTGGGTATTTTAAAGGGACCAAGGGTTTGTTGATTCCCCAGGAGGAACTTTTTTTGGGCAAAATAGAAAAAAATGCTCTCAAAAAGTGTCTGGTCTTTTTCTCAAAAAAATTACATTAATGAAAGGCTTGCTATGCTTAAGTCACCATATTCCCAGCTTTCACAAACATGCAGATAAATAATTTAAAAAAATATCACATTTTTGGCATTTTTCAAAGAGGTAGCCAATTTTTCCTATTTTCTATGCTTTCAACCTACTTCCAGATTGTGATGGAAAGCAGTGTGAAACCCATGGGTGATCCAGGAAAGCTGTAGATTTCTGTAAATAGACAACATTCTGAATTCAGCATGGGGACACAAGAGTAGATCTCGCAAGGTTTTCTCAAAGAAACAAACTGTGGGAAACAAAAAATATTGAAAATGACTAGAATAAAATGGCCATTTATGAAAACATTTTCATCTGTAACGTTTTGACACAATGGCTAATTTGCAAAAAAAATATACCATTACAGCCGCTAGACCCTTCTGATTTTGGAGATATATAGGATTTGTAGCTTTTCCTAGAACCCGAGGTACCCAGATCCAGCAACTGAGCTGCACCTTACAATGGCTTTTCATTGTGTACGGAGAAAAGAACAATTCATATGGTGAAACATGTAAAGTGAAATATGGGTATCAAGGAAGCCTATGTATTTCCGAAATGGATATAGAGTTTAGGGGCAGTGGTTATTTGTACATCTCTGAATTTGTGGGTACCCATACTAGAATATGATTCAGGGGGCATTTTTCAAAATGTCTTCTTTCTTATACACTGGCTTACATCCAATTGGTAGTAACAAATGTTGTACTATTCTATGTTCCCAAATGTCTCCCAACAAAACTGGTACCACGCTTATGTGTATAGTCCTAGTGCCCGTGACAGGAAAGGGACCAAAACGTAACATTGATATATCACATTCTTCAACTAAAAACGGACCAATTTTTACAAAGTGGGTAGCTGTGGGTTTTGGGCACTAGCTCGGCCAGCAAATAGGAAAACCTAGCTAACCTATACATTTTTGAAAACTAGAAACCTGGGGGAATCCAGGGCATGGTGACACATTTTTCCACTCAAAACTGACCCTTTTTTCCCAAAGTGGGTAGCTGTAGCTTTTTGGCTCTAAATCAGCTTCCACCTATGGAAATCTAGTAAACTTGCAAATTTGTGAAAACTAGACATTTAGGGGAATCCATGGTGGGTTGACTTGCATGTCTCTCACCAGATTTAAAACCCAGAAGCCCTTGTAATTCTCAAACTTGGACTAAAAAGGTATATTTTCCTCACATTTCTGTGATGTAAAGTTCTGGGATCTCCAGGGAGCCACAGTCTTCCTTCCACCCAGCATTTGCCCAAGTCTCCTGATAAAAATGGTACCTCATTTGTGTGGGTAGGCCTAGACAGGAAACATCCCAAAGCGCATCAAAACTGACCCTTTTTTTGCAAAGTGGTTTGCTGTGGATTTTGATCCATAGCTCAGCTGGCACCTAGGGAAACCTAGAAAACGTGTATATTTTTGAAAAACAGACACCTGTGGAATTCCAGGGTGTGGTGACTTGGCTCTTATCAGAATTTATTTTTTTTACACAGAATCCTTTGCAAACCTCAGACTTAGACTAAAACACAATTCCTCAAAGTTTTGGAATTTGTTTGGGTGCCACAAACTTTCTTCCACCCTGCATTCCACCAAGTCTCCTGATAAAAATGGTACCTTACTAGTGGAGGTAGTCCTAGTGACCGTGACAGAAAAAGGGCCCAAAATGCAACATGGACACATCTCATTTTTCCAATCAAAACTGACCCTTTTTTTGCAAAGTGGGTAGCTGTGAATTTTGGACCCTAACTCAAGAGCCACCAAGGGAAACCTAGCAAACCTGCACATTTTTTAAAACTAGACACCTGGGGGAATCCCGGTTATGGAAATGTGCATGGCTCTCACCAGGTTTTTGCACCCAGAATCCAATGCAAACTTCAAACTTTGGTAAATAACTCACATTTTCCTCAAAGTTCTGTAAAATAAAGCTCTGGAATCTGTGTGGAGCCCAAATTTCCTACTACTCTGAGCTCTCACATGTCCCCTAATAAGAACGGTGCTTCACTTGTGTGGGTAGGCCATGAGACCATGACACAAAAGGTCGCAGAGCGTTACCTTGATAGATAAGCAATAGGGGTAGATGTTGCATTTGAGGCCACACTGTGGTGCAACCCATGCAAATGTAAGAGCCACAGGCATTTTTCAAAACTAAACAGCTAGGGGACTCCAAGGTGGTGTGCCTTGCATGGATATCAGGAGGTTTTCTTATACACAATACCCTGAAAACCTAAAACTTAGCCTAAAATCACACATTTTCCTTACATTTCTGAGATGAAAATTACCGGGATATGCCGGAATCCACAAAAGTCCTACCACCTAGAGTTGCGCCACTGGCTGGGCCTAATGCCAGCATCAGGAAATTATCAAACCAAGGTCAATGGGAGCCCTTGTGAGGGGACTCCGACTGACCTTGGTTTGATCCAGGCCAGACAGGGGGTTGGCATTCAATTTGTCCCGGATAGGGGCAGATACCCCACTATACACCCACTATACACCAGAGAATTCTAAATGGCACTAAAATAAACAAAAGGAGGGCCCCTAGGATCATGCTACACCCAGACGCAGAAGAGGCAATAGTGTCTTTCTGTTCCCTTGAGGGGCAGTTCGGAGGTTTGCCCTAATTGGGGAGGTTGACCCAAACCTGCCCCTGTGTGGTACAAAGTGCACATGACACCAGGAATTCTGCCTTTGGGGCTAAAGAAAGTGGTGTGGGTGTTGCACGCTGGCATGCACCATACCCCCAATCCAAATGGACAAACCAGAGAGCAACACCCATAGCACTTTTTTTACTTCAAATGTGAAATTCCTAATGTCAGGTTGACTTTCAACCCCCCCCCCAAGATACCCTAAGATATAAGTGACCCTGAGAGCTCAGTAAATCTGAGTCATGTCAGAAAAATAAGGCTACGATTCAAAATGTGCTCATTACCATACCTACTTACAACTCCTGTTATCAAACAGGAGACAAAGAGATCCATATCACAATCTCATATTCCGGATACTCCTTAGCTGGTACACAAGGGCTTCCATCCTAACAATAAAAGGGCAACGCTGTAGTTATAGATCTTTCCTGGTGATAAAAGCAAGGCCTTCCATAATCTCACATTGCTCTGTTAATTTCCAGTTTTTATTATATACTTCCTGTTTTAATATATAAACAACTGCAAGCATCAAAATGCTCTGCAGAATTCATGTGAGGCTGATGTGTCAGCATCAGACAACATTCATAATTATTAAATGGCCAAGAAAAGCAAGTGAAATAAAATATATTCATGGTTTTTATGTTGTTGCTTAATGTTCGTGGTAGCCTATAATTACGTGCTTCATGCAAACATTTGAAAAGCGAACAAGATTTCACAGTCCTTCCATAAACAGCAGCATGCTGTCCATCACCCTCCCTTGGTACAATTCAGTTGTAGGTTAAGCCCTGTGTACTCGGTAATGTTCTTGTTTTGCTTGAGTTTTTTTATATAGCACGAACGCGACCCGAAGATATTCAAGCGCTGTACATGAGCACCAGTTACTAACATTAAGACAAGGTGGTATTCCTATTTTTAAGCAAAGGGAAATTAAGGGGCATATTATCAAGACAGGCAATAAAATTATCGCCGCTTTAGCAGACAAAAACTGCCGCTAAAACAGCGATAATGGGCTTGATAATGTGCTCTATGGAATTCCAATTGAAGCTCAGGTTAGATATCCTTCACATCTAACATGGGCTTCAATTGGAATTCCATAGAGCATATTATCAAGCCCATTATCGCCGTTTTAGCGGCAGTTTTCTGCCGCTAAAGCGGCGATAATTTTATCGCCTGTCTTGATAATATGCCCCTAAGTGATTTGTCTCGAATCACAGATTGTTGAGCCGATGCCTAGAGTCCAAAACTGACCGTGTCGAAACTGCCTTACTGTTTCCTAAGTTTGTGGCTCTGGCCATAACGCCACGTCCTATCAGTGTTGCTGTCTGCGTCTTCTTGTAAATAAGTCACAAAGGTAGAGGTCATCTTTAAATCAGTCAGTACGTTAAAAACCATTCGGAAATCTTTTTATAGCGTTAACATTAATTTATTTGAAACTTCAAAAAGCATTTTAATGTGTAACATTTACTTTTGTTTTATGTCTAGCACGCAATAAAACGAAAGTCCATAAAAAGAGCTAAGAAACCCATAGTTTTGTGCCAGAATGTGACACTACCTGGGGCGGCTCTTCCGTTATGGTGGAGGAGTGCCGCCCCATTACTGAAAAGCAGCAGATGAAAAATAAAATGATAATAAAACACTTTTAATATCATTTTATTTTCCGCTGACTCAGCCGAGTCTGCTGAGCCTAGGGAAGGCACTCCAATGTCAGCAAAAGCCAGGAAGGAGGAGTGGTGGGCAATATAGGTGCGCATGTGGGTTTGGCCGGGCATCCTAGGACGGCCAAACCGACATGCACACTTACATGTCTCCAACCCGAGCTATGTTGCATAGCCGGGTGGAGACAGGCTCAGGCTCCCAGGCCCTAATTGAGCGAAAACACCAGCCCACTCAGACCAATTCCGGCGCTTCTCACATGCTGTGCAATAGCATAAGCGCAGAGTCGGGATTCGGCGGGGAGTTTGGAAACCTGTGCCCATGAGGATTGCAGTGCTGGGAGCAGAGAATCACCAAGGCGGTGGCCGGCAGTGGAAGGTAAGTGTACATTTAAAAAAAATATATATTTTCCCCCCGTGCTGCTCACCATGACGTATTGACAGCAGCCGCCACTGGACAATACGCCAGCTATCTTGGATGAGCAGCCTTCTGTAAGTGGGAATAGAAGTTGAGGTGCTGTTTTACCTTCAGCAACAAACTCCAGAAATGATTCTTCTTATGTGTGCTAGCTTGTACTGCTGTCTCTCCTACTGTGATGCAGCACACAAGTCCATCGAGGACCACTGTGCAGTAGGAAGCAGTAAAAGAAAACACTTAGGGCATGAGCCCAAGTTTGTTGGTGTATGCAAATCTGTGTTTAAATCCCTGCTTACGCACCAGTCTGAATTACAAGTTAAAAGATATTTATTGCATCCAATAATTATAGGATGTGTTAAATACCTCAACCTACTTAAAATTTTTGCTGGGCAAATATGCTCAAATTTAATGGGGGAAAAGCATATGGTATTTACCATATGCAGATTTTGATGTGCTAAAGACCAAAATTTGCATGTTATTCCCTACGAACTCACAATAGGTGTTATTTATCTCACCCGATAAACTACATACCCTCTGCTATCGTTATTTATCAGGTGTGATAAGTTGCAACTATTCTTGCAATCAGGCCCATACTGTTTCTCTAAACAAATCAGTGCAAGAGGCAGAACAGGAAGTAAGCAGTTTGGTAGCAATCTGTTTTGAGCTACTGTCTCATGCAAAAAAAAGAATTTACTGTAAAAAGATGTATTAATCCCAGGCAGTGAAGGGAACTACCTTGTGTGCAGATGAGTTTTTCGTGAAAAAGCAAAATGCAATCACTCAAAATGAAGTTGGCCAAACTGGAACTGGGCTAACCCGCTGACCCATGCTTTATGCTGTAGCTGGTGGAAACATAGTGTGAATGACACAACAGCAGACCAATGGATGAAGAGAGCTGTCTGAAAGCCCCTTTAGGTAAGCATAACATGCATATAATTTTAGTAAAATCTAAGGGTCTTGGCTAACACCAAACCTAAAAATAAGACAATCTCAGTGAGACTCCACTAATCCACCAATGTGCAGGATGGGAAACACCATTGGGAATTACAAGCAAGGAGGCCTGTACACACTGCCCAAAGATATGTTAAAATCAGCCATCAACTGCTAATAACTAGTTCAGAAGGTTTACTCTTGGACAGTTTTTGTCCCATTGTTACACCTTTGCACTACTTCAATCTCACACTGCCAGTATTACACAAACACAGTAGGTCCACTGGCTGAGTAAGAACATTTGACACATACTATACAGCATGCCTTGGCAACCATTAGAGTCATGAAAAGCAGATACGCATATAGAGTGCCCAAAATGTGTACTGATCCTGGTACATACACCCCCTTCTCCTTTCACGATCACACTCATATTGTCATACTTTCCTAGGTAAATTCCGGTGCAAGCTGAAAGCAACTATAAAATGTGACTATTTGGTGTGATATCTGGATGAATTACTCGACTAGCCTTCCTGCTATAATATTATGTGGTTACTGCCACAGACCACTTTCCTTTTGAAACAGCTATGCCAATAGGACTGGCATACATGCGAAAGTGCTTCTTCAGTCACACGTGTTTAAGGATCTCAAAAATCATCATACATGTACACTGTTTATGATCTTTTCAATCATGAATCCATGCATTAACCCATTGGCTCTTTCCTGCATTCACCCACTTACCCATGTACAATAAGACACGCGCACAATCTCAATGAGCATATGCAAAATAAATTGAAAGAATAAAGGTACAAAAAGAAAACATGCTGCCATCTAAACATGGTGGGTGAAAGCTTGCTATAACAAAACGGATGTCTTGCATGGTTTACTGTTGTTTTAAAGTCCCAACATGGCCACCAGGCTTCAAAGCAATGTTTTGGCTACCTTGGAATGTTAAAACAATGATACATAATTTATTTTTATTTTTTATGGTAGATAGCATTCCAAGGTGGCGGCCCAATTGAGAAGCAGAGGCTGCACTCCAGATGAAATGAGATGTAGTGCACTACAGATAAAATCCGTCGCAAAAGAACAGCCCAATCACACTGTCTGGCAAAATGCAGTATGCTAAAAAAACACACAAGCAAAATAAATCAGGCGAAGGAAAGAAATGAAAGAAGGACCTAAACAAGGAAAACATTGTAAAAATATGGCACAGAAGCATACTCATTTTCAGGTGGATCCGGCAAAATGCTGTCATTCACAAGCACAGTGTGGTACCAATCCACTGTTAAAGGCCCCTTGTTTAAACATCTGCTTTTCATGATAAAAACGATAGGCTTTATGAATTTATTGTACCTTTTCAGAATACAAAAGATCATACATATGGCAGACACCATATCCTTTCCCAATGAACCAGTCAGGCCTATAGCACTTATTATTGGCTTTTCACTATGACCATCTAAGGCCTATTGGACTGCAAATATGTTTTCCCTCAAGGCAACCACCAGGAATACATTCCTAATATTATTATTATAATTATGTATAAATGATGCTTTGCAAAACAATATACAGCTGTCCTCAATGTGTTTAACAAGGATTAATTCCGTTCTTATATTCTAATACCAGGATTTCTAGAGAGTCTAACCAGCCCCAAAAGCCTTGCCTACTATGGTAGTCTGTATGATTCCATGCAACAAAATACCCATCTTCGTCTTAACCCCTTAACTTCTGGGGCTTTTACTCCCCAGTTCTGGCCCTTTTTTGGCTATTTGGTGAAGTTCGCGCTTCGGGCTCCATAACTTTTTTCCACATGAGGTATCCACGTCACATTTGAGCCCTTTTTCTTTCCAACATCTTGGGTATTTTAAAGGGACCAAGGGTTTGTTGATTCCCCAGGAGGAACTTTTTTTGGGCAAAATAGAAAGAAATGCTCTCAAAAAGTGTCTGGTCTTTTTCTCAAAAAAATTACATTAATGAAAGGCTTGCTATGCTTAAGTCACCATATTCCCAGCTTTCACAAACATGCAGATAAATAATTTAAAAAAATATCACATTTTTGGCATTTTTCAAAGAGGTAGCCAATTTTTCCTATTTTCTATGCTTTCAACCTACTTCCAGATTGTGATGGAAAGCAGTGTGAAACCCATGGGTGATCCAGGAAAGCTGTAGATTTCTGTAAATAGACAACATTCTGAATTCAGCATGGGGACACAAGAGTAGATCTCGCAAGGTTTTCTCAAAGAAACAAACTGTGGGAAACAAAAAATATTGAAAATGACTAGAATAAAATGGCCATTTATGAAAACATTTTCATCTGTAACGTTTTGACACAATGGCTAATTTGCAAAAAAAATATACCATTACAGCCGCTAGACCCTTCTGATTTTAGAGATATATAGGATTTGTAGCTTTTCCTAGAACCCGAGGTACCCAGATCCAGCAACTGAGCTGCACCTTACAATGGCTTTTCATTGTGTACGGAGAAAAGAACAATTCATATGGTGAAACATGTAAAGTGAAAAATGGGTATCAAGGAAGCCTATGTATTTCCGAAATGGAGTTTAGGGGCAGTGGTTATTTGTACATCTCTGAATTTGTGGGTACCCATACTAGAATATGATTCAGGGGGCATTTTTCAAAATGTCTTCTTTCTTATACACTGGCTTACATCCAATTGGTAGTAACAAATGTTGTACTATTCTATGTTCCCAAATGTCTCCCAACAAAACTGGTACCACGCTTATGTGTATAGTCCTAGTGCCCGTGACAGGAAAGGGACCAAAACGTAACATTGATATATCACATTCTTCAACTAAAAACGGACCAATTTTTACAAAGTGGGTAGCTGTGGGTTTTGGGCACTAGCTCGGCCAGCAAATAGGAAAACCTAGCTAACCTACACATTTTTGAAAACTAGAAACCTGGGGGAATCCAGGGCATGGTGACACATTTTTCCACTCAAAACTGACCCTTTTTTCCCAAAGTGGGTTGCTGTAGCTTTTTGGCTCTAAATCAGCTTCCACCTATGGAAATCTAGTAAACTTGCAAATTTGTGAAAACTAGACATTTAGGGGAATCCATGGTGGGTTGACTTGCATGTCTCTCACCAGATTTAAAACCCAGAAGCCCTTGTAATTCTCAAACTTGGACTAAAAAGGTATATTTTCCTCACATTTCTGTGATGTAAAGTTCTGGGATCTCCAGGGAGCCACAGTATTCCTTCCACCCAGCATTTGCCCAAGTCTCCTGATACAAATGGTACCTCATTTGTGTGGGTAGGCCTAGACAGGAAACATCCCAAAGCGCATCAAAACTGACCCTTTTTTTGCAAAGTGGTTTGCTGTGGATTTTGATCCATAGCTCAGCTGGCACCTAGGGAAACCTAGAAAACGTGTATATTTTTGAAAAACAGACACCTGTGGGATTCCAGGGTGTGGTGACTTGGCTCTTATCAGAATTTATTTTTTTTACACAGAATCCTTTGCAAACCTCAGACTTAGACTAAAACACAATTCCTCAAAGTTTTGGAATTTGTTTGGGTGCCACAAACTTTCTTCCACCCTGCATTCCACCAAGTCTCCTGATAAAAATGGTACCTTACTAGTGGAGGTAGTCCTAGTGACCGTGACAGAAAAAGGGCCCAAAATGCAACATGGACACGTCTCATTTTTCCAATCAAAACTGACCCTTTTTTTGCAAAGTGGGTAGCTGTGAATTTTGGACCCTAACTCAAGAGCCACCAAGGGAAACCTAGCAAACCTGCACATTTTGTAAAACTAGACACCTGGGGGAATCCCGGTTATGGAAATGTGCATGGCTCTCACCAGGTTTTTGCACCCAGAATCCAATGCAAACTTCAAACTTTGGTAAATAACTCACATTTTCCTCAAAGTTCTGTAAAATAAAGCGCTGGAATCTGTGTGGAGCCCAAATTTCCTACTACTCTGAGCTCTCACATGTCCCCTAATAAGAACGGTGCTTCACTTGTGTGGGTAGGCCATGAGACCATGACACAAAAGGTCGCAGAGCGTTACCTTGATAGATAAGCAATAGGGGTAGATGTTGCATTTGAGGCCACACTGTGGTGCAACCCATGCAAATGTAAGAGCCACAGGCATTTTTCAAAACTAAACAGCTAGGGGACTCCAAGGTGGTGTGCCTTGCATGGATATCAGGAGGTTTTCTTATACACAATACCCTGAAAACCTAAAACTTAGCCTAAAATCACACATTTTCCTTACATTTCTGAGATGAAAATTACCGGGATATGCCGGAATCCACAAAAGTCCTACCACCTAGAGTTGCGCCACTGGCTGGGCCTAATGCCAGCATCAGGAAATTATCAAACCAAGGTCAATGGGAGCCCTTGTGAGGGGACTCCGACTGACCTTGGTTTGATCCAGGCCAGACAGGGGGTTGGCATTCAATTTGTCCCGGATAGGGGCAGATACCCCACTATACACCCACTATACACCAGAGAATTCTAAATGGCACTAAAATAAACAAAAGGAGGGCCCCTAGGATCATGCTACACCCAGACGCAGAAGAGGCAATAGTGTCTTTCTGTTCCCTTGAGGGGCAGTTCGGAGGTTTGCCCTAATTGGGGAGGTTGACCCAAACCTGCCCCTGTGTGGTACAAAGTGCACATGACACCAGGAATTCTGCCTTTGGGGCTAAAGAAAGTGGTGTGGGTGTTGCACGCTGGCATGCACCATACCCCCAATCCAAATGGACAAACCAGAGAGCAACACCCATAGCACTTTTTTTACTTCAAATGTGAAATTCCTAATGTCAGGTTGACTTTCAACCCCCCCCCCCCCCCAGTGTCATATTTGGGGCAAGCTTCTCAATTGGGCCTAACTCTTACCTGCCCCTGAGAGGCAGAAAGATACTGTTTCCCCTTCAGGGGGGAAGGGAGGTATGGTTCGATGCCAGGGTGGGCTCTTTGCCTTTTTTTGGCTGAATTTTTTAGATCCCTGGTGATTAGTGGACTTTTTGTTCACCACAGAGGGAGGGTAGATTGGAGTGGGGAAAGAATGGGCCCATGCCAGGGGAGGTGCTTCCCCTAAGCAATACTGTATACATTCAGTCCCTGGTGCTTAGTGGGGTTCCTGTCCCCAGAGGGGCAAATTGGGGGTAATTGCCTCCATCTGGCCCTCCACCCATTTTGGAGTGGGTGCATGCCAGTACCCATGGTGGGCTGTCCCACCCCTTTGTTTTTTCCCTGATGTCTAGTGGATTTCTGCCCCAGAGGGCAGATTGGGGGTACTGTCTGTGCCATGTCTGAAGTGGGGACATGGCCTTGCCCATGATCGGCAACCTCACTCCTATTTTCATTTTTCAATTACAGTGGTGTCTAGTGGGCTCTGTGCCCCTATGGGAGGCAGATTGAAGATAATAACCCATCCACCCCGTGGGGGACAGAAAGACTGTCTGTTCACTTGTCTGAAGTAGGGGCATGCCCAGTGTTGGCAGCCAGCAGCACCAATATATTTCCTTTAACTAATTTCCTTATGTACACAAGGCTTTCTGCCCCCCCGGTGTGGTACAAAGACTGTCAGCATATTTTTTTAGGGGGTGGAGGCATGGCCATGCTCATGGTGGGCAGCACCCAACCCAATATTTGTTTCTATATTATGCCTGCCCTAGTGTCTATTGGGTTTATGCTCGCGGGGCAGATCAGGTATAATTATCCCCATTCGCACCTGGGGGCGGGGGGGGCAGAAAGACTGCATCATTCTTTTGGAGTGGGAGCAAGGCAATGCCCATTATGGGCAGCCTCCACACCATGTACATTAAAAAAAAATCACTGGTGTCTAGCGGGCTTTCTGCCTCCCTGGGGGTGCCGATTTGGGATAATCACCCCATTTCTCCGGGGTGTCAGAAAGACTGATGACACATTATTGTATTGTCAGAGCATGGTCATGCCCATGGTGGGCAGCCTCCACCCCTTTATTTTCTTTAAAAAAATGTTCTCTGGTGTCTAGTGGGCTTTCTGCCCCCTTGATAGGGGCAGAAGCTCAAATGCTGCATTTTTTGGGGTAGGGGCATGGCTATATCCACGGTGGGCAGACCCCTGATGTCTGGTGGGCTGTCTGGGGCCTAGTGGGTGGATCCCTGCTTGGTAGTTGCTCTCCTATGGCCATCCCCCAAGCAGGTATCTACTGGGCAGAAATGCAGTTCGAACAGGGAGATTCTCCCCTTTCCAACGATACCTCTCGGTAAGCAATGAGTGCTTGAGAAGCTGAGATATGCTCCCCAAGCACTAATTCAGTGAAAGTAAAAAAAGCCTATTGGCTTGTTTTACTGTCACCTTACTGTAATGATATCACTTTACTGTAATGATAGCCCTGTGCGCTGTTTGTCATTACAGTAACAAAAAAGCTCTTCCCCAGCAGCCCAAGGTTAAAATGAAATGCCTGGTGGCCAATGGCTGACACAATCACTGGGGAGGTAATGCAGGCGTCAGTCACTGGTCGACACTTGCACATAAGAGGTTAAGCACTGTGTGATAACAATCCACCCTTAAAATCCTATTTGCTTTTCAAAAATGTTTTTCACAATAAAAACTTTGTCAGAACATTTCATCATGAACAGGATAAGCCAATGACATCTGACATTTTTCTCAATTAACCTATTGTTTTTATCTTTGGCTTTTCACCATAACCAGGGTAGCCCTATCTATTGAGGACAACCTTTCTCACAAGGCAATCATTATGCATAGAGAAAATCACACTGAGAATATCAAGAGACGTTAGCAAGGTTAAT
Organism: Triturus cristatus; assembly: GCF_964204655.1. Classification (NCBI taxonomy): domain Eukaryota; kingdom Metazoa; phylum Chordata; class Amphibia; order Caudata; family Salamandridae; genus Triturus; species Triturus cristatus. The sequence continues at coordinate 648,140,869 of NC_140585.1, forward strand.
CACAGCGAAAATCTTCTACCTCAGTGTTTGTCACAAGAGGTGACCAACACCAGAACCCTTGTGTACAATGGTCAGGGCCACTGGAATTATGCAATTGTGCTGTCGAGGCGACATTTGCATAATCATACATTTGCAACATTTGTCACAAAAATGGTTTCCAGCTTAAACAGTTAAAAAGTCATAAAAATGCAGTGACATGTTGCCATGCAGTGGAAGGCCCTGTATAAAGGAGGACTGGACAGCTTCCTGTTGCAAATTGCTATATTTGGGTATTAATTAAACTGGTACTAATTTGGTGAAACCAAAGCCCAGACAGTGTTATTAAGTTAAAAAAATTACAAAATAATTAAATAATACTATTAAAAAATGTGCCACATTATGCTGAATAATTTGCCTTTGCGTGCTGCATCATTTACTTAACCCTGACGCACAATTTGGCCCTCTCCTGCTGCATAATTCTAGTGGCCCTGCCTATGGTCATCTATGAGATTCCATGTACTAAAATACTGCAGTCATTAGCACAATGTAATAATTCACCTCTAAATACCTATTTGCTTTAACATATGTCTTACACAATAAACATTCCAGGTCTACTGCCTTTGCTGTAACACTTCATAATAAACAGATTAGGTCCATAGCTGCAATTAGTAGCTTGTCACCATAATCAACTCTGTCTTGATGTATTGAGCATAAGCTTTCCCACAAGGCCATAAGTGCAATGCAAGCTCTCTTTCGCAGTGGAAGGTCATTGCTTCTGCCCAATCAAAGGCTATGCTCAAGGCAATCAACATGTGGGTGGAGCCAAAGCTCCCCACTCAGTTATGCTTCTGAAAGCTCTTTTTCTGCTAATCATATATGTTATGGTGACAGATGGTCACAGCACCCCTAAAAAGGACCATGACAGCTTTGCAGTCTTTACTCTGGATTCATGTCTGCAAATCCATTGGTTGAATATTCCCGAACAATCCATTTTTTAAATTTGATATCAGGTTTCTAAACCAACAATTATTGCTCTGAATTATGTATCATACCTATAGAATTATACAGCACAAGGTGAAGCACCAACATGTTAGTGTTTACCCTACTTCATTTCATCATGGAATTTATGGTACTTCTAGTTTTACCCAAAAAACAATAATAAGAATTTGACTCCTGCATTGCAGTGTAATTCTAAACCATTGTATTTTATTGAAATTACATTTATGTGACACTTTCTTACACCTACAAAGCTTAAAGCATTTTTAGTACGAATGTGTATTCCATTTCAAGAGCTGACGAACTTTGACGTTTGGTCTAAACATAGACCAAACATTTAAGTTTACACCTTTGGGAATTCACAAAGGGCATTTACAAGTATTATTTTTATGTCTGCACTCTGGGTGGGGAGCTGGCTTGAATATAGACATAAATATGTCCTCGTAAATGCCCTTTATGAATTCCCAAAGGCATAAACTTAGATGTTTTATGTAAGTTTAGACCAATGTTTAAGTTTAGCTATGCGAATTGGGCCCATTGGTTTTGCCAATGCTTGTTTACTATTAGCTTGCTGTAGGATGTTTTTGGTTTGTTTGGGGACTCTCCTGTTAAAAGGAGTACATTAATGGTTGTGCTGGCTGCAATGATGCTAAGAGGATATTATAATAGATTTGAGTTCCATGGGTCAGCTACTGCGTTGGAGATGCTAGTAGCCTTCGTTAGTCAATTGGTTTCTTTTACAGAGAAGAATTTGGTTGAAAGGTGGCGAGGGCAAGATTTAGCATGAATGACAATAGGTTGTATTCATTGACTACTTTCAATTGAAAGTGCATCTCACATTTGTTACTGTAAGGAATTGGGTTACTGGTTGAGGAGGGTGAAGCCCTTCTCAAGCAGCAACCACAATTCTTCTCAGTCACAAGCAACCCCTACATTAACCTGTGTTCACCCATTAGGTATCATAGCACAGGGTAGTGAGGCTTAACTCAGAGGCAATGTGTAAAGTTTTGTGCAACACTTCAGATATTAAATTTGAAATATTCATTAAAAATAGTGCCAAAAGGCATAAAGCACCAACTGTGAATATCTGGTCACGCCAGAACAGTACAAAGTCACAAGTTAAGGCTGGCCTTGATGAAGCGCGAGCTGGCTATAGGGACCCAGTTAGGTCCGCTGAACAAAGTACCTTAAATCTTGGTTTGCAGAGCATTGGAAGGATCCATGCCGAAGGTGCACTGCAAACCCGAAGGGATACATTGGTTCTGAGAAGTGGCAAAGTTGCCTTGCAAGGTCTTGCTGCATCATCGTTGAAGATCCTATCGAGGATGGCTTGCTTTGCGAAGTCCATAGTCGAGGATGCGTCTCGCAGGCAGGGCAATGCATCAGTTCTGAGGAGCTGCGAGTCTGTGATGCGGAGTCCGGTGTCATGGAGACTGTCTTTGATGTGAGATGCGAGGGCCTGCACCGAGGATGCGTTGTGGTGGTTCGGAGGCAGCTATGGACTGCCATGCAGGTCTTTGCATCAGTTCTGACCCAAGCAGCGGTGATTTGTCGGTTTTGCTCAGGATTGCAGCACGCATCACAGAAGATGTGTCAGTTCCGCTAGATCCACAGAGGCTGGCAGAGTACCTTGGGTCCAATTTCAAGGGCCCAGGACTGGGGTGGCACCACTTGGCAGGGTAAACTCACAGATGGCAGAGTCAAGGTGCAGGAGCAAGGTTGTTGGAGCCTTCGGTTACTGAGTACAGCCACCTAGCCCTTGGGGTCTCTCTGGGGTTCAGGGTTCAAGAGGTGCAGGTCCTGTCTTTCTCACTCAGGCAGGGTGCAGCAGCAAGCAGGTCAACACAGCAAAGCAGCAGCCCCACAAGCTAGTAGTCCAGCTGGGCAGCAGTATGGCATAGTGGAGGCCTTTTAACAGCTCAGCAGCCCTTCTTCCTGGTATCGACAGGTCCAGATTGTACTGGAGGGGTAGCTTCTGAGGTCCAATATTTATACCCGGAACCCTTCCGCCCTGGACTGAAAATAAGCATCCTAGGACTGGTTTCGGGGTTTCGCCCCTCATCAGACAGAATATCTTGACTCCAGTTGCATGGCGAGCACGAAACCCACATCTGGGCATAACCTTCCCACTCAGGGTGACAAATGCAAAAAGAACAATTGATGAACAGAATCAAGAACAATGTCATACATTCACCCCAGTACAGAGATCTGGGCCTTAATCCAACGTTTTTTGCTCCACATGCCATTCCAGTTTGAACCCAGCCACATGCAAATACATCTTCACCATGTGCCCAATGGGAACAGTCCAGCCCAAATTGCCAAGCCAGATCCTCCCTGGACTGGAAACAAGCATTCTAGGACCGGTTTCGGGGTTTCACCCATCATCAAACAGGATTGCTTGACTTCAGTGGCATGCAGAGAACTGGACCCACGTCTGGGCATACCCGTCCACTCGGGGTGACAAATGCAAAAAAAACTATTGATGGACAGAATGCAGAACAATGTCATACATTCACCCCAATACAGAGATCTGCACCTAAATCCATTGTTTATTTGCTCCACATGCCATTCCAGTTTGAACCCAGCCATATGCACATGAGCCTTGGCCCTGTGCCCAATGGGAACAGCCCAGTCCGAACTGCCAAGCTAGGTTCTCCCTGGACTGGAAACAAGCATCCTAGGACCGGTTTTGGGGTTTCACCCCTAATCAGCCAAGATAGCTTGACTCCAGTGGCATGGAAAGCACGGGACCCACAGGACCAGCCTTTGCTCTGACTGCTCTGTGCCAAGCTACTAGAGGGTAAGCACAGGTTGTCTTATTGTGTATTTAGCTTACCCTGACTAAAGTGGTGGTTCCTGTCTGAGTGTATACCTCAGCCAACCAGGAATCCCAGTTCTAACATGCAGTGAGTAGTAACAGCGCTTTGATTTTTGACTATTGCTTTATACATTCTGTATTGTTGGGGAAACCTTTTTTCTCCAATGTCTTTTGCCGGATTTGAGTCTTTTTTTTATACTTGTACATGCAAATCGAACCAGACAGCATTTCCGATGGCATTGATGTTTTCATGAGCTTTTGGTGGGAATAATAAAGTGAAAATTTCCTAGCATCATCAGTGGGTCCAGTGGCTGGGGCAGCTGGTAATTTCACATCAGTCAATGCTGAGGTTCTTCTGTTGGAGCATGGTGGAGAAGACAATACAATTGGGAAATAGAATTTGTAGTAGGCTTAGGTGGAATTTCAAATACGCTGGGGTAATTGAAGTAATTTCGGTAAATGGGGAGAGGAGTTGGCCTAACAGCTAGGGCGCTCGACCTCGGACCTGGGGAACTGGGTTCGAGTCTCGGTAACGACGCTGAACATCCTGTGATTCTGGGCAAATCACTTAATCTTCCCGTGCCTAACGAAAAATGAATGTGTGTCCTCATGTAACGTAACTGGTGCTATGTAAAGCGCTCTGATACCTGATTGGATTCGGGTCAAGTTCGCGCTATATTAAACTCTAAAAAAAATAAATAATATTTCTGAGTTACTCTGTTATGCAGAATTAGTGATATTTGCGTGATTACTCCTCCTTGCATAGTTAAGAGTAATTTGGATCAAAAATCCTTACACGAGAGCACATTTAGAGAGCACAAGTGGCTACCTGCTATTTGTGTTCTGCTGCATTTAATTCCGTTTCGTACTGCAAAACGTATCCTTGCATCCATTTTGAACGTGTGGAGGCATTTTGGTGCTAACAAATAGAGCTAAATGCAGAATTACACTTGCATAATTCAAGCATAATCATGCTGAATTCTTGGGTAATTCTGCATGACTACACCACACACGCAACTACTGATCACTCTGGACGCTGATCCACACTAAGTTCAGATTAACAAACTGTATGGTCAATATCAGCTCCTGGATGCAAACTAACTACCTCCAGCTTATACGAGTACAACTGAGATCATCCACTTCGGGAAGGCCAGTGAATACTGGTCTACTAACTGGTGGCTTCAGAATCTTGGCCCCTGTCCGTCCCCTTGTAGTTCGCAACCTAGGAATGATGATCGACAACAAACTGTCCATGAAAGACCATGCTAACCATGTAGCAGGCATTTGCTATGGATTAATGCGGAGCCTACGCAAGGTCTTCCAATGGATTCAAATTGAGTCAAGAAAACTGCTTGTGCAGGGCCTAATAATCAGCCGGCTCGAATACGGGAATGCTCTTATGGCTTCTAATAACGAAGAGCTTCTCACGAAACCTCAGGTGGTACAAAATACAACCACCAGACTAGTACTACATCTACCATCCTTGTCCCTGATGGCTCCAAGCCTGAGAGCCCTCCACTGGCTTCCCATCAGGAAACAAATCCGTTTTAAGATCATCAGTCTGGTACATAAAACCATCCTCGGGAATGGGCCTAGCTATTTGGCAAAAAAACTAACTGATCCCGGCCCAACAGAACCCTTAGTTCAGGAACCAAGTTCCTCCTTAGGTCTCTTAGAATACGCACTGCCAGGAACAGTGGGAGAACGTTCTCACATCTTGCTCCCACTCTGTGGAACGCACTCCCCTTGCAGTTACGTCTGGTCACCGATCATCACCTGTTTCGAAAAAGGTTAAAAACCTGTCTCTTTTGATCACCTTTCCCTCTTCTGCTGTTGTTTCCGCCTTCCATCCATGGTTTTAGCTAGCGCTTTGAGACCCTTGGGTGATATGTGCGCTTAATAAAATCTTGTAACATAAAATCTTGTAAAAATCTTGTAAAAAGTGCGTGAGTTACGCCCACCATTAGTTTGGAGTAGATGTTGTGGTGACGATTCTATGTGATGGAATTATTTCCTCTAACATAAGTAACTAATTCTCGGCCCAACATCGTTTCATTACAATGCTCTTCCGAGTGAATAGATCCAGCAAGATAGTTGACAGGTTTTGAGGTCTCCTAAAATACATAGATTAAAATGATCAATAGTGATATCTGAAGTAGTGTCCCGGAGAGCAGCCCAGAATGTTGTGTTGTGTAGGGGTATTCAGTAGATGAAAAGGAGGGAGAGTGAAATAGTATGGATGTATGACCAATGCACATTTAAAGACTAACCCTCTGACATTGAGTGATGCTGGAGGTTGGTAATGAGAATTCAAATACTGCATTTATTTTCCCACCATATTTCTGTTTTTAATTCTGAATATAGGTGGCCAAGAGGTATGATCTCACTTATTTTCCCTGTCATGATTCTGTGATATAGAGAAAATCCTGGAGTGACCCAGTAGATTATAGATGTGGATTATGTTCTTGCTTATTTATCTTGCAGTGCTCAGTATGCAGAGGGTGTGGTTGTGGGGCGACTAGAATATCAATGTTCAATGATGGGCGGGGAAATTAGAGCTTGTTCTTGTCACCGAAGACAAAGAGGTTGACCAGAAGGGTTTGTGGAGGTTCCAGAATTTGAGGACTTAGATTGATTGGGGTCAGCTGGTCTCTTTTGTGATTGCTCAGGTGATTGTTCTAGCTGGTGTGGCAGCAGAGGGCATGAACGAAGGTGTACAGCTGATCATTCTGGTGATTGCTTTGGTATATCTTCTGCTGATGGTGTGATGTGACTAGAGAGCAACAGTTGATCGCTCTGGCAAAAGTTCTGGCCAATGTGTCTACCAACCCATTCAGTGAATATTCCAGGGTGATGGAAAAGACTGCTACAAACATGAAGGTGAACTTCACCAACAATACAAAGTATTTATTCATCTCCACTGACATGGAGTAACCTGGAGCAGTTCCTGAGATTCGATCCTTGAGTCTTCTATTAACACACTCATGGCATATGTTAAAGACAATCATTTCATCCGGCTTCTTGCTGAAAGAATCCAGCACACTCCATGACTATAATAGAACAAACTATCTGAATCTGGAAAATAAGGCACTCGTAGCACTAGAAGCACGTGCGCCGGAGTTCATCCCACCAATAAGAAGATGACCAGCACACACATTTACTGTTCTCAAACCCATTGCACAAAGGTAATGAGTTACCTTTGTTGGTTCATTTGTTATTTTGAGTTAGTCCAGAAATAGTCAATTGTCTGATATTTTGCTATTGTCCACCTCAGTCCACCTATGGCTCTGAGCAAGGCTTGTGCATCAATAATCACCTTTACAAGAAAGGAAGGCAAAACTGGTGGCCCTGACTCATGCCATTCCCCATACTACTTTATATCGATTAAGCCCTAGTCTTATGCTGCCCATCTTCCTCTGCTACCAAAACACTTCTGATGTTTAACAGCTGGCATGATCAAATGATGCTCCAACTGGTTGCCTGCCAGAGTTCAACATCAAAAAGGCAAACGTTCTTGTACCCCCCCACATGAAAGCAATGTTCGTTGGCAGCGCTGCATGTTTTCGAGGTATTATTTGCCAGTTAATCAAAAAGAAGTTTCCCACTGCCTACTCAAAAAAGCTTGTCTTTTCTGAGCTAATGTTTTGGTGGTGCTGCACCTAAAATTATTAATAGGTGTTGCAAAGCACTCGTCTTAAACCACTATAGGGTGTGTCTGCTTACATCTGTCTTTTATAGTGCTTTTGACACTAACTGTAGCCAAGACTGCCCAGTGACTTGATAATTTCCACAACACGTATGCATCAAGTAGTTCAAATGCCCCTGTCTGTAGTTACTCTCAGGGCTTTAAGTGGGCCAGGTCTTGCTGGTGCTCAGCACCAGCAGTTCTGAAAAGCAGGTCTTGAGACGGGTCCCTATCGAGCTCTCCATTTAAGCTCTCACCCATAGGGTGAAAAAAATCTTAACTATTCAGCAGTATGTTATGATGTCAAGTGTATTTGCATATGTTCCACCTTGAGTGTTTTGTGGTAGATTGTAAGGCGAAGGGAATTCCAAGGGTGTCAGCTGAGCATGGCATCTTGAAGTTGACTGATGCCAGGTTGTGTCTCCAATAAAGCTTTGCTTTTGATTACGTGTGTTGAAGTATCGGTGTATTTTTCCAACGCAACACAGTACCACCCCTCACTGCCTTTAATGTAACTCGCAAGAGACGCGTTATAGTTCTTTCACAGTCTCATCATGTCAGAACTGATGCATTTTCAATATTACATACAATTAAGCTGTAGTTGCTGCTTATTTATCTTATGCAACTAATAACCATTGACTAAGCCAACAGTCCTGATTGGTTGTAGGTGTAGTGTTACTTGTTGTATTATATATCTGGATGCAATGACAGCAGCAGCAAAATACCAGTCTGGCAGCACCAAATGCTAAACACAGATTTATAGGTTAGGTGTTTTTAAGCCACACCCTTAATTACATTGGCCACACCCCTTTGAGAGACCCCCCTCCAGTTTCCATCCCACTTAAAGCCCTGGTTAATCTCATTGTATCCAGAGGGCTCTGGTGTGATCCATCTTGAGCTCAAATGAAAAGCACTCAAAAGGTGTTCTATATGATACTCAAATTACCGCACCTGCTTCTCGCTGCAGCCATTTGACTTCTTCAACCATCACTGGAGTCAGATGTTAATTTATGTAATCTCCTACTCTGTCTGTGGATCACATATCGCACCCACCACTGGATAAAATCACTCAGAGGGCTCCAGTTTATATCACACGATGACTAATGCCATCCCTTCCAGATCTGAAAAGCAAAGCTGCCGCAATCTGTTCCTACTGTACTCCAGGCAAACACACACGTCACTGTACCTAGTGACTCAGACGCTGCTAAATGTCACTGAAAATATAGGATAACATGTCAAAAATACAAAAATCACCCCAACAGCGTTCTATTCTATCATCTCTTCCGTCTCAATAGCAGGCCGCATTTGGGATGCAGGGATTCACCTGAGCCAAAGGCGGCTCAAGCTTCAGGGTAGCCTGCACACCTGCATCCATGTTTTGTGGACAGTGATCGCGCTCCTAACTCCTTCTTCTTGTACAAACCTCATTCCAACGCACCCTCACTTCTCTACAACTCCTGCGGACCCACACAAAACTCTGTTGTGTAGAGTGTACTTTTCAACATCTTTATGTTTGTGAGTTAGTCAAAACAAGTATTCCCAGAGATAATATTAGGTATTTTAAATTGACAATCCCTAAAAATTAGCATTTCTCTCTGGTGACATCAGGTGAACTTTGAAAGTGGTGAGGTGCAATATCTATCTTTAGTAGAACTGAGAGAATGAACAAAGCAAACATCCCCCTTCCAGGTGGGACCAGTGGAATTCTCAAGGAAGAAAAAAACTAAGAAAATTGCTCTACCTGGTGCACTTTACATATATTGGCTAGAAATCTGAAAGCCTTAAATAATTTAATCCAGCAATTTTGGGGTGTATCAAACAAGTCTTACCAGAGACGTTTTAAGGCATTGGCAAAGTGGACACTTAGCCAGAGCCCCTCTGGGAGAGTGGCTTTTCTCTCAATTAGACCTCTGTGTAATTTATTTCACTATCTAAACCTCTCTAGCTCTCCCCCACCCCGCAGCTCTTTAGCGCAAACTTGACCCAAAGGTATCAGGTATCAGAGCGCTTTACATGAGCACCAGTTGAGTTACATAAGGACACATTCATTTTCTGTTAGGCACGGGGAGATTAAGTGATTTGCCCAGAATCACAGGATGTTGAACGCCGTTGCCGAGAGCCATACCCAGTTTTCCAGACTTGAGGTCGACCGCTCTAGCCATTAGGCCCCATCCTCTCCTTTGCCTACCTCTACCTGTGGCTCTGTCTCTCCAGGCTCTGTCATTTTAAAGATTTTTGGAGTCCAGAGCAAGGCATATTTTAACTGGTGTTCTGTGACCCTGTTAAAGTCTACTATATACTCTAACATTGTTTGGCATCAGACAGGCTTTGGTTAAAAGGAATTTTGAAATTAAATAGAAATTTGTTATGTACAGGGGTCCCCAAATATGTCATTCTTAGGGCACCCAAAATCTTCAAGATTACATTGAGTTTTACCATTACCAGTGGTGTGGCAGCTCGCTTCTAGTAAGAGCATTCTGACAACCAGTGGGGGCTCCTCGAGGGAGTGCTGCGGGGTGGTGAGGGCAGGGCGGGGGAGGGGCGGGGAGGTAGTAAACTCCAGCATAAGGCCGAACCGAGTTAAGTACATAAATAAAAAAATAAAACAAATTACATTGCGCGCTCTGCGACCCAATCAGCGATGCAGCGCGCGCAATGTAATTCATTTTATTTATGTACATAACTCAATTTGGCCGTATGCCAGAGTTTACTACCCCCAACCCTGGCCATCCCCCACTGCGCATCACCGCCCCGCAACACTCCCTCGAGGAGCCGCCACTGCTGAAAGCTCATGGTATTATAGCATATTTTTCAGCGCAATTTCCATTAAATTAGCCATATGCATTAAAGGCAGTTAAAAAATACGCCAATGGGTTGTCACATTGACCATCTACTTTCTATAATGATTTCTTCATCTTGTATCTTCGGTGTTGATTCTCAACCATGTGTTTAAACTCAGTTTTACTTAGAGGGGCAGAATGGAAAATAGTACTGTAAACCTCACAATCACAGGCTTGTTGATAGATCATAAAGTTCCGTACAGCAATGCTCCCACTCAAAATGAAACCACAGCAGTAGGTGCCACAAAAACAAGCATTTGCAATGTAATCGGTCTCACCTTTGGGACATTATATGTATTTAGCTATGCAGCACATTAACCTGGGTGCTGAAACTTCTACTGTTCTTTAACATGGAGGGAAAGTAAGCACCAAACTGTGTAAAACACTAGGTATGGGAACACGTGGAGAGAAAATTGTGCCTTTCAGCTGGAAACGGTATAGTCCAAAGCTCTGTATTTGATATAACATCAGGGCCTTCAATGGTCATGTCACTGAAAATACAAGATTTGAAAAAATATTATTGTCTAAGGGTGCTCGTGGAAGACAATTTCTATGTACTGGAATCTAGATAATGCTAAAGTGATTCTGGTATTTTACTGACCTCTGCTGGTCGTTTTCTATCAAGAAAGTTAAACAGAGGCAGTTGCCAGAAATATAAAAAAAGGAAAGTCTCTCAGCAGATAGCAATTCTGGTATTTTACTGACCACTGCTGGTCGTTTTTCATCAAAACAGATAAATAGAGGCAGTTGAACAGAAAAAAAAAGTCCCTAAGCGGAAGCAGACAAGTCTTAGGGCTGATCTCCAGAGCCCACAAAGTACATACACATATAAGTATATAATAAAGTATATAAGTATATTCTAAAGTATATACAAGAGGTCTCGAATGCTCAACCTAATAAATTACTTGCCCTTCCAACTCAGAATCCGTCCTGCTTTAGATACCTCAGATTGCAACTTTCAATATATATTCAAATAATGCAATAATTTGTCTAAAAATATATACATTTCACCAAGAAAGACTGAAATTTCCTTTTGCGCAAAGCAAGCTCAATTCCCCAAACACAAACTTGTTCTTTTCATTAATAAAACAGTTTTGTACACTAAAACTCTAGATTTGTTAGTAAATGCATGTCTGGTGCTTAAAATGCAGCTTGTCATTGTCACCTAGTGTTACTCTTTCACAAGGACATATTTTGCCATGCATGACCGCTAAATACCAATGATTCAAATATAGGGCTGGGATGTTCACCCCCAGTAGAGCAGGGATTGTCAGTATAATGTCAAGAATGTTCATGATATACCAACAGTGTATCACTGGTGTCCCGTTGATAGGAGGAATGTCATCAAGGATGTACACATTACATCAAGGATGGGCTGAAAATATTCCAAGGACAATCAGAATGTCACCACCACGGCCAACAGTATGTCATAGGTAGGCCAGATGACAGCCCCAATCCCTTTTGAGTAAGCACATGCACAGGCAGCTAACACATGCTCGAGCTCACATCTCTGCCTCTGACAGACAACAAAGACAAACACTAAAGCTCACTCTCATATTATCAATACAAGCTCAGATTACTCACACACAAAATCATCAGTACTCTCACTCAGACACACATAAACAAACTCCTTTCATGCAATCTCCTCACACACTCCTTATACTCTCACTTGCACTATAATGCTCCTCTCACTAGCACTTAACATTTCTTGGCCTATGGAGATGATTGATTCCCTCACTGACAATCTATCAGTTTGTTTGTTTTCATTTCTGGAGCCCGAAATCTGGAAAGAGCAATTTCTCCTTAAATGCATGTCACGGTTGGTGGTGTGTTGCCTCAGTACCCCTTCTCCACCATCCTCTTCTTCTTCTTTTAGGCAAAAGTAGAAATACTAGCATTTCTCAAAGTATGTGCAATGCATGCAATGGGATACCTTTGCATCTCAAGCACTATCTATTCGAGAACCCCAGAGACAGCAGAAGTGACAAAGCGAACTAGCAACAAATTGAACTTCTAGCAACAAGTTTGTCAGTACCAAGTTTACAATGCATCAGAGCAGAAAAGCACGTACAACTGGTAAATCCAAATAGTTATGCATTCCTTTTAAATTCATGATTTACAATGTCACTGGTACTGGTATTTATATGTAACAGCATTTGTCAGTGGAGGGACCTAATATATGTAATGCAAATGTGGATCATAAAAAGGGTTGCGGTATTCATAGACATCTAAAAATGCACTCAGCACATTTTATAGAGCATCTGATTTACAGCTTAATGCACCTGGCATTAGCAGTCGACAAACAGTGGCAAAGGCTACTATCCACTATTACACAGCATTTAAGCATATACTGCATGTGATTGTACTACTGAATATCGGCCCACAGAATAATTTGGTACATGACTATCAAGGACAGAATTTCGAAAGGTAAGTGCATAAAAGAAAGTATAGATTTACTATTCTAACTCTAACTGTCTGCATACCTTGAAGATATCTAGCTATGAATATAATAGATAGATAGATAGATAGATAGATAGATAGATAGATAGATAGATAGATAGATAGATAGATAGATAGATAGATAGATAGATAGATAGATAGATAGATAGATAGATAGATAGATAGATAGATAGATAGATAGATAGATAGATAGATAGATAGATAGATAGATAGATAGATAGACTTATACAGGCACATACACACATACTGTCAGTCACCAGTAGGTAGATGTAGTTAGGACCATGTTTCCATATGAAAAGCATTTTTTGACTTGTCTATATCTTTTGCGCTGTGTGATGAATCTTCACCAAATTTTCCAAACGAGGTGTGCTGATGATACTTTTTGCAGATTAAAAGTTTTGGGATGATTCATAAAGTGGGGGCTGAGAAAAAGGGGGGTCAAAAAGTGTGTTTCCCACAATAATTTTCATAGGAGCTTTGAGCACGACTTCAGCAGGAACTGCTGGATGAATTTGCACTCAGTTTTGCAGAACAGAAGATTTGGTTGCACAGATTAGGCTTTCAGTTGTTTGGTGGCAATCTGTTCAGTAGTTGTTGAGAAATGTAAGGAAATTCATATTCGTTTTATATGAGATCACAAAAACTTCGCAAATAATGACAACCTTGTGCAAAGATCTTCAGAGCTCTGATTGACGGCCAACACTTCAACCAGGAACTCTTGGCAGCCATCCGGAGACTCATCTTCAGCCAAGTCCCTCTAAAAATGTTAAAACAAAAAAAGGGGGCAGGGTAGGAATACCCTGATTGCTGAGGAAAACAAACTGAAGAGCCCCAGGTTCCTTCAGGCACCCAGGGACAGGAAGTGCTCTCCAAGGAGTATCTTGTTGACTTCATATTGCTGCTACAGAGACATAATTGTATAAGTGCTCTTGGAGATGAAGAAATGTTGAACGTCTTGGCTGTAAACGTGGAGGAGAGGCTTTCTTCACCCTTGACAGTGAATGGAGTCCCATGACGAGAACCATGAAGACTGAAAACATTGGAGCGTACCCACCTAGAAGAATATTAACTCTCTATGAGACCTCTCAGCCTCTGTGAGGAAGAAATGTATTCCAGTAATGTTTCCTTGTTTTTAATTCTGGCACAAGACCATTCTCTAAAGAATATTTCTGGGTAATGTATATGGACTTAAAAGTGATTTGTTCATCTCTATTGTTTCACTGGACAATCATTTTACTGTTTTGCCTTAAAACATTAAAAATCCATATTTCTTGTCCCTTTTTTCTGATTAAAACCATTTGTATGTTTTTTTTTCTGGCTAAATTGTTCTGGATGTGTATAAATTGGTTTGCAAATATTATTTTGCAAACCAATTGCAATTATTGCTTGATGTAAGTAGAAGCCCCACTAATGCAACAACCACAAACATTGTTAGGGTGAAAGGTTGAACCACAAAACGTCACTAAATTAACTTTCGCTGTACCTTTTGGTAGTTTGTCACAAAGCAGTCCGGCTTAACTAAGAGGCGATATGTAAAGTATTTATGCAAAACACAAACAGTAGTAAAGTGAACACAAGAAAAGTCCCAAACCAATTTAGAATAATAAAATACATTGTAATAAATAAAGTGATAGAAGAATAACAAAAATCAGTAGAACTGGAGATATTAACTTTTAAAGTTTTTGTTGAAATAGCACCAAAAGTGCAAAACTCAACTGTGGTTATCTGGTTGCACCAGACAAGAATAAAGGCACATGTTCAGGCTGGCCAAAATGGAGCACAGGCCGGATAGAGGGATCAGGTTAATCCAGCTGAGTTGTGCTGTGTCGGTATGGATCAGGAGCTGCAATGTGAAGTCCTGCATTGAGTTGCACCGTGCTGTGTCTGTTCCAATGAGGCAGCCAATCAGGAGCTATGATGGGTTGTGATGCAAGGTCCTGCACCGAGCTGTGTCGACCTGCTTGGATTTGATGGAATAAATCAAGGGGGGAATGGATCACTTGTAACTAGAAGTAGGGGTTCATAAATCTTAATTTTAAACTCTGACACCTGGATAGGTGTTTATGAGAACCCTCAATAGCGTATTTTAGAGTGGTATGGGCGGTTTATCTTGGTTCTCCGCCTTTAGAATACGCGCCAGCATTATCATTGGGTCTCTTGTTTGTCATGCTGCCTCCACCTGGAGGGAACCACTGCTTCTTAGTAGTGATCAGTAATTTTGGTGCAAAAGTGATGATGGTGAGGTTAAAAATGTCACGCCCACACTGCCCTCAAGGAGTAAAATTTAATCTGGTGGGTGTGTGGGGAGACTTTTAAAAAAAATGATGGTGCTGTGGGTTAAATTATGTAACCAGAGCAATATAAGTGTCCATATCAAAAGGTCGACATGTTTCTGCCCATCTAGTGCCCCAGGAGGGGGTCGTGGGGCATTCTTCAGGACCTATTTGTAGTGTGAGCTGGTGATGCCCAGTTCTAGAAATAAGGCTGTCTTCAACAATATGATAGATAGTAATGTCTCAAGATTATTGTTACCTTGAGACGCGTCCGTGTTGCGGCTTTGCCTTGCCAGCATTAGTGTCTTGCCTCTTTTGCGGGCAGAGCACGACTTGTGCTGACGCTGGCTAGCAGGACTCCCTCCCTCCACGAGTCCTGCTAGCCAGCGTCAGCACAAGTCGTGCTCTGCCCGCAAAAGAGGCAAGACACTAATGCTGGCAAGGCAAAGCCGCAACACGGACGCGTCTCAAGGTAACAATAATCTTGAGACATTACTATCTATCATATTGTTGAAGACAGCCTTATTTCTAGAACTGGGCATCACCAGCTCACACTACAAATAGGTCCTGAAGAATGCCCCACGACCCCCTCCTGGGGCACTAGATGGGCAGAAACATGTCGACCTTTTGATATGGACACTTATATTGCTCTGGTTACATAATTTAACCCACAGCACCATCATTTTTTTTTAAAAGTCTCCCCACACACCCACCAGATTAAATTTTACTCCTTGAGGGCAGTGTGGGCGTGACATTTTTAACCTCACCATCATCACTTTTGCACCAAAATTACTGATCACTACTAAGAAGCAGTGGTTCCCTCCAGGTGGAGGCAGCATGACAAACAAGAGACCCAATGATAATGCTGGCGCGTATTCTAAAGGCGGAGAACCAAGATAAACCGCCCATACCACTCTAAAATACGCTATTGAGGGTTCTCATAAACACCTATCCAGGTGTCAGAGTTTAAAATTAAGATTTATGAACCCCTACTTCTAGTTACAAGTGATCCATTCCCCCCTTGATTTATGACATAAGCTATGGAAGATGAATGGATGACTATCTCTTCTAGCTCCCCCTTTCTTGATTGGATGGATTTGATGGAACACACATTTAGGAAGGGAAAAGAACACTCTGATTTCAGCCACGGGCCCAGTACTAGGGGTGAAGGGGACTCTTGTGGATCAGGGCGCACTCCAGGCCGAGGCCAGCAGAAGGGCTCAGGCAGGTTCATTTGCAGGTCAAATCAAGTCCAGTGCAGCAAGTCAGCTGGACAGTTGCATGGATACCTCTGAAGGCTGTTGTGTCCCTGTAGCTCTCACAGGAGGTCAGCCAACTGACCCTTGGAGTCACTCTGGGTAGCCTTAGATGAATGCAAGCAGGTCCAATTTGTCTTCTCAGACAGCAAGGCAGTGATTCAAGGCAGGGCACTCCTTCATCTGTAACTTTTACAGGTCCACAAGGGTTCTCATGAGTGGCTCTGGATGCCCAATATGTATATCTATTGCCATCCTTTGTGTGGGGGATTCCCTGTCCAACCCCCACATCTGGTTCTGGAAAGTTCTTCCCCTGCCAAGGCTCCAAACTGTCTTGAGGAGAACAAAGGCTGATAGGCCAAGTGCCAGATTCCTTTGTGTGTGGAGGAGACAAATCCGTTCGCAGTGAAAGTGGGGCTGGATACAGCTCCTCACAGCCATTCTGCCAGGATGGCCCATCTTGTCCACACCAACGGCCCCTTTGTGTTCCTATCTAGAAGCAATACATAAACCCTAGCAGAAGAGCCATTCACCTTCATGTGACCCAGGACACTGGTAGAAGGCACAAATTGTTGGGACAAACAAAATGCCAACTTTCTAAAAGTGACATGTTTCGAATTGTGACTTAAAATCCGAATTCACCATTATATATCTATCTGCTCTCAAGCCACAGTTAGCATGTAATAAATATAACAGGGTATCCCAGTGTTAGTGAGTAAGAGAGATAGGCCGTGCAACAGTTAAAAACAACTTTATGAGTTTTTTATACACATGTCCTACTTTTAAATACAATCCGCCCTGCCAGCTGAGCGTTTAGGGCCTACCTTAGGGGTGACATATATTTTACGAAAGTAAGGTTTAGACTTGACAAAATATTTATTTTGCCAGGTTGAAATGGCAGTTTTAAACTGCACTGCAGGATGCAGTGGCAGGCACTGGACATCTTTTTAAAGGCTACTTTTGTGGTTGGCTTAATAAGTGCTGCATGGCCACTAGTAGCATTTAATTTACAGGCCAGGGGTACCTGTAGTACCATTTACTAGGAACTTACAGGTAAATTAAATGTGCCAATTAGGTATTGGTCACTTTTGCCATGTTTGATGAAGAAAGCACTAGCACTTTAGATCTGGTTAGCAATGGTAAAGTGCATAGAGCCCTAAAGTCAACAAAAACAAATTCTGCAAATCAGGAGGGGTGAAGCATGAAGTTTGGGGAATACCACACCAAGGATGTGAGATCTAATGTGTTTTTAACTGCAATGTTGTGTGGTACTACTTGAACTTCAGGAAGTAAAGGATGTATCATATCACTTAAGTTATCCTTGGCAATATGGTGACATTGTGATTCCTTTGAGTGAAGAAGCAGTTTCTCAGTCTCTGGCATCCCAGCCCAGTTGACTGCTGCTAGTAGTTCATTCTGGCAGTAAACTATCAAAGGTATTTGCCATTGTTTTGTATTCCATTTTATTGTATATGCAAAGAAAACAATGTCAGTAAATCTAAAAGATTAACATGATTGTCTTCAAGAATTTCCTTACGGTCAAGTCAGAGCTTTAAGATGTAGAGGAGTTACAACAGAGTCCCCCCATTTCAAACCTGACTCTCTATTCAATTTCCCCTTTCCTGCTCCTCTTTTTCCTACAAGTCTATGATCTCACTTGGGGTCTGGTTCCTTTCTTACCACAGTCTGTCATCCTTTCCTTATCCCATCACTGAAGGCTCTAATGTCGAGACCGAGGTTTCTGTATCTCAATTCAAGCTCATTTGTGTGCATACCTCAAGGAGACCTGGGCTGCCTGTGGAGATCACAGTATCCCTCTCTCCTTTATAATGTATCTCTGTGTGTTTACAATCATCCACCACACCAAAGATCTTCAGTCCCCTGTAGTCTCCTTTGTATTGTTCTACATTTTGAGGAAATTCTGATAAAGTCTGATTTGCAGAGTAGATATATGAATTCCATATCCATTAGCTTTACTTTGGAATTCTTTTTCTGATACAATTGTATGGTGCATGTTTATATTATTCCCAAATTAAAAGATTTTTCAATCTTTCACTTTTTGTTTTTTAGTTTAAAGAGCTTTATTGAAGCAAATAGGAATGTGGTACAACGTTATAACAATAATTATATAAAAGTAGCGTGTAAAAGCAACAATCAGAGTATCCATTGTAGAGGAAAGAACAACTCAAGATAACTAAGAATAATTAAGAAATAGATCCAAATATTAAGAGCAATAATGACGTTATACTGTAAAACAAAGTAGCTCTT
The DNA here is from genome assembly GCF_964204655.1 of Triturus cristatus. Classification (NCBI taxonomy): domain Eukaryota; kingdom Metazoa; phylum Chordata; class Amphibia; order Caudata; family Salamandridae; genus Triturus; species Triturus cristatus. The sequence goes on from NC_140585.1 coordinate 648,159,444, forward strand.
GACATTTTTCAGAAAAAGGGGAGAGCTAGAGAAGAGAAGAAAAAAAAGAGATGAGAAGAAGGAAAATAAAGTGATATCCTTATCTAAGACCATATTTAAGATTATCACAATACAGTTATCAAATCTTTTGTTTATCTGGAGGCAGGATTAAAACAGAACAGTGACTTATATGAAGTGCATAAGAAAAGAAGAAATAAACAGGATACTCATGGTGGTTGATAAACAAAGGAATAGTCCTTATTCCGAAGTGCCGACGTGCATAAGTAGTTGGTGAGTGGAGACCAAAAAGCTTCCTTTCGGATAAGTTGCTGAGACGTGCTGACAGAAGCTCTATCCAGTGTGTGATTATAGCAAAGAAGGTTCCACCAAGCAGAGAAGGAGACCTTAGTGCATCTTTCCAATTAGAGGTAATTACCTGAAAGGCAATAGCAATTAACTTGCCCACCTTGCGAGAACCAAACCAATTAGCAGAGTTACTCCCCAAGAATATGGAGTAAATATCAAAAGGGAATTTCAATCTTTCTCTACAGTGTGATGATTACAGATAGCGCCATTACTTTTCCTCTAACCGGTCAAATCCACTTCTTTGTTTCTTCCCTCTCCCGGACTCACAGCTTGAAGATCCTTTAACCTTATATTATCTTGTTCTCTGTCCACAATTTCATTTGTTCTACTTCGCTGACTGGTACATATAATGATGAGATGGATAATGCAGCGTGCTAAAATGCAAGTCTATTGCACATCACTCCAACCGCTAGAAGCAGTTAGGTACTAGATTATCAGAAAACTAGTTTGTGAATGAATATGAATCAATAATTAAAAGGTGAGCTAAACATCTGGAGCAAGCCAAAGAGTTTATAAACCAGAAAACATTCACCAAATTCTAAGGAGTCCTTATCTTCAGTAGGACTCCTCTGTAAGGTACAAATATTATTCTCACACTTTCCAGATAAACCAAATATCACGTTTACAACACTCAACTCTTCATAATGGTTAAAGTTTGTAGATTTGATTATATACCTGTAAGCTTTTTGCTCAACAGCAGCAAATATTTCCTAAATATAAACTGTTCACAATTCTTCAACAATTAGACTTTTTAGTTGCTATCCCGAATTGGAGATGTTTGTGAACAATCATTTATGTTCAAGAATTTGAAAAAACACATTGAGAGAAATGTTGTAGTATTGTCTTTACTGTTGCAGAAAAAGTGTTCTTTCATCAACTACTCTTTTCCCTTCTACTATTCAAAGATTATATTATTTTTAAACCTAGAAAATCATTCATCAGCCTGGTGCTGAAGGTGTACAATTCACCATCTGAATACACACACTTTGAAATCATTAAAAATTCACTCTCATAAATAATCGAAATGGAAATGATAATTAGCATGTCAAGCTATTCTTACAGAACACTTTCTATGTATTTAAGTCCCATTTTCAACTTATCTCCAATATCATCAAATAAAGTGTTTGTTTCCTAAAGCTTCTACTCCATAGTCGGAGTGAAGAGGGCTTTAATGGGGTACCTCATTTGAGCTGGTTACTATAGGAGAGGTTTGTTTCATTCATGGCTATATCCCCCATTGGGGTCCTCCACCATTTACCTCTTTGTGATCTGCACCACTTTTGCATGTGGCACCCTCCCTGAGCATATACTGGCCCCACAGACCCCACCGCACAGGGCCTAAGGTGGTTGTCACTGTCCCACCGATACGCCCACAAGACATAATACGTTGAAGCCTGCACAGAGATGCACATGGCTCCCACAGGTCCACCAGCTCCCCTCCATGCAGCGGGAGCCAGCTTAGCTCCCGTCCGGCAGGAGCAGGTTTTTACTTTGCTTCTGTTTTCTTGCACGCAAGAGCAGGATCACATAAAAGCCTTCCCTGTCTGCGCTTTCACAGGCAGGAGAGCAGTATTCCAAGGGTGGGTTCTCAGAACACAATAATTAAACTGACCTTGGGGTATGGGATCCCTGGAGCCTTTCAAGGCTTGGTAAGAAGGGTTGTATGGCTACTCCCTTCTTAGACATCTGTGAGAGGGCTGCAGTAAAATTTTTCAAAAATGTTTTTGACCTCTGGGGGAAATCCCTCTGGGACTTGGGGGCAGGGTATTCCTAGCATGCCACCTATATATTTTTTAACCTTTTTTTCTGGACAGAGGACTGTGCCCCGAGTCCTAAAATGGATGCAACTACAACTTTGTTGAAGTGTTAGCAGACAATCAGCTTTTATCTTAAGATATGTTGTCTCCACAATTTCTCCTCAGCATGAAATATGCACAGTTTGTGAGCCTTAATTTCTCAAAAACTCCTGAACTGATTTTCATTAAATCACAAAAGCATACTTTTACGACCAGTATATTGCTTTCTGCTAAATTTGGTGTAATTCCACTCTGTAATTTTAGAGGTAACACTGTTCAATTTTCCTATGATAAAATGAAGGGGTATAAAATGTTTTGGGACCCCTATCCTTTTTCTTGGCCCCCACTTAATGGATCATCCCAAAACTTTCCAGGAAAGAGCAGGGGTGTATGAAAACTTTTTGGGGGAAATTTTTGTGAAGATATATTTAAATATTTACTGAGAAAACCAAGGGATAAAGGGACGTTGTAGATAGGTGAAAATAATTCAGGTAAAACACACAGTTTTAAACTAACAAAAACATTGAAATTCACCAGTTATAGTTATCTTAAGTAACTATAAGCTGTGCTATTATTCACACCCCCACCTATAACGTGACTTTTACATTCGTTTTTTCCAGTGAATTTGTATGTTTTTTTTAACATAATGTAACTTGTTGATTGCTGTGTGCTCTGTGGGGTTTGGCAGAAGGCATGGCCTGCAGCCAGACCCTGTGCCCAACCACTGGCTGGTGGCCAACCCCCACTGTTCACTGCCTTTGGCCATATGCATGTGAGTTTGGCGCAAGACCAGGCCTGTTGCAAGTGAAGATCTCCTGGGGTTATGGATTTAATGGCCCATGAGACTTGATGTTTTTTTTTTTTAATGTTGCTGGGTGGCTGCTACGCTTTTTGCAGTAGTGGCAGGCATTATTTGTCGTGCTTTGCCTGCATGTGTGCATGTATATGTACATGCTTTCTTATATACCATGTGCCTCTGCACTTATACTGTAAAAAAAATCCAAACATATTGGCTGTTTTAGTGGTTGCTTTCATATGGGCATGGCAGTATGCTATTCATGGCACAGGGATATACTCTTTTGTACTTATTGGCTGAAAGAAGGGCATACTTGGACCCACCTGGTTATAAATGTGCGCGAGATCGTTGGAGTAGCACGTGAATCTCTGGTCATAGAATCAATTTAGTTAACAAACTTGGCTTTTTAATCACTCTTATGATCATTCACATTTCTCCACTATTCTTGAGCATGATCAAATGGGGTTTCTCTACTTGCAAATAGAATGCTAATAAAGTCTGCCTATTCAGGCGTCTTATTTAAGATTCTGAGTTTTCGAGACATTACATTCACAGACTTCTTTGTCTGATTACCTATTCATGCCAGTCTTCATTTAATTTTCAATCATGTTTCATTGAAATGTGTGCGTGTCAAATATTGTTTTTTATTTTTGATACCATAATGTGACATGTATCAAAAACCAAATTGACATTAAATTCTCAAATTGTCTAATCTTTATAATATTTCTTATTTCGAGCATCTTTAAAGGCCATGGCAAGTTTACATATTGTTTAATACAATAGTCATCTACTTTTTTGCTGGGAGTCACATAGTTCAATTTTTTCAGTTTTCGAGCATTTCTCAGGATTGGTAACATAGTTAAAATGAAAATGTTTGATGAACATTGTTATTTTGCATAAAGAAGTTCGAGTGACATATTATGCAACAAGAGTGGAGCTAAAGTTCTCTCTTAAATATGGAACTCTCGTTCTTATGCTGACCACTTGCCTGGTGCAATGACTTTATGTTCTATATGGCCCTCCATGTCCCTTCCATTCTGTGCCCAAGGTCATCACATGGATTGGCAAATTTGTTTGTGAGAAGACGTGTTGAATGGCAACCATAAGTAACATACCATCCTACCGATGCTCTCCAAAAGCTGCTGCACCAGGCGCATGTTTACATGCATACTACCAAGAATGCCGTGTGGCATCTCCCACACGTAGTGCAAAATTCCGCACAGTGGGAATGGAGCCCTCAGTGGAAACGCACACATTTTTTTCTTTTCCTCCATGGGGGGGGAGACATTTTTAATTATGAAGAAAGCTGTTCATGTACAGCCCACCAAATGTGGGAATACTATGTCCCCCTTTGAGAAAGGGAGTTACTATAGCCCTCAGTTGAAGTAACATTACAACCATTCCCAATCTGGTAAATGGTCAAATAAAACTTTTGGAATGGACACAAAGGTGCGTATTTTTTGAAGTTGCAAACACATAAGGCTAACCCCCAGTGCTTAATTTGTAAAGTATGTGTGTCAGGGCCCAAGGCACTTCATAAGATTCCACTCTAGCTGCCACTACCAACAACCCTGCCACTGCTGCCAAACACCTTCACCAGCATTACCTATGTGTTTGATCTATCACTTTTAAGTAAACACTGCACTGATTAATTTGGCAGAAAAATAGACACTCAACACCACCATGTGGTGCAATCTCATGATAGGTGCCGGTGTTTAGAAATAAGTGATGGTGCTGAGCACTGGAAAACTGTGGCTCAAATTAAGCACTTCTAACCCCACCTTGGAATGCCCCTCCACTTCCCACCCTTTAAGTGAGATTTACAATTATGTTATGTTATGTTTCGTTATGTGGATTTATATGGCACAACCTATAATCTGTGGGGGTATCCTGGTGCTGGAGCAGGAGTGCAAAAAAAAAAATGAATGTGTCCTTGTGTAACGTAACTGGTGCTCATGTAAAGTGCTCCAATACCTTTGGGTCGAGTTTGCGCTATATAAATCTGCCCCAAAAAAAAAGTGTAGGCCCAGCGGTGTCACCTAGTTTAATAGCCAGCGCTTCAGCTTTTTGTAGAAGCTGAGAAGTGGTGTTGCATGCGGGGAGGGTAAAGCTCTTAAGTGCGAGTGGCCAGACTGGACTGGATTTGTTAATGTGGTACTGTGGATACCAGAATGCGGGGGTCGTCCCCCTGCAAGAATATTACCGGGCTGGCCGGTCAGACCAGCCGCAGTTTCCTTCCCCCTAGTGGACGGAGTCTCGGTGCCTTAGCATTGACATGTATCTTTCTTATCCGGGACAAGGCTGGTGACAGTGACAGGTCCCTCCAAGTTTAGTAATCTGCTTTCCAAGATGGACAATTTTTGGAACAGAGGGTCCAGCAAGGCTGTTACCACTATTTTTAACCTTTCCCAAAAATTCTCCTCAGGGGGCCAAGGGAGTGCTCCATCTGATACCGTAGGTGCCGTGAGCGACAAAATTATGGTAGGCCCCTCTCTACAAAGTCTCTCCCCGGTTTTATTTTTACGGGTTTTGGATCTGCTTCTGCGGGCCCCGGCTCTTCAGTTCTTTGGTGGGGGTTCATGACTGTGATCGTGGCATTTTTTTGCTTTCTGGCCCCTAGTAATTACATTAGGCCTGCTTTTTCTGCCTACTGGTCCAGAGGAAGTGGAAGGCTGGGGATCTAGCTCTGTAAGTGTGGACTGGTAACTTTGGAGAGATACGCCCTCCAAGTCAGTTTGCAGGAGGGGGTCTGAAAGTGGGATCCGACTTTGAGAAAGCTGGGGTTCTAACGATAATCTCCGCTCTGCGAGTTCAATCTCATGAATAAGTGCTGACTCTGCCTGCAAAAAAAATGCATTGAGTGTCACCACAACTCCCTGCCCAGTAATAGACTTTCGCTTGCTCATTTTGTATTCCCGAAAGCTAATAATAGTAACAAATTCATAACACAGTACCTTTCACATTACAAACAGAAGCAGAAACACCCCAGGAGCAAAGTGTCAATATTATGGCCCAGCCCGGCCTCTTACGGTCTCTGGCAGGCACACACTGGCCCGCCCTTGGCCCGGGCTTGTCCCGTGCTGTGGGAGCCCTGCCCTCCTTATGAGGGCCTCCCGGCGCGTTCGTTGCTTGGGCGGCGAGTGTGCCGCATAGGCAGCTGGGGGTTGTAGTCTATCCCCTCGCGGTGGCATCAGTCCGTGTCAAAATGGCAGCAAACTGGTACCCGGTGTCAGGCAGCAGGTCCCGGTATAATTTTAAAAAGCGAACTCCAGGCCTGCGGGAGGCCTGCCCCCCTTATGAACGTCTCCCGGCGTGTTCGTTGCATGGGTGGCGAGCGCGCCCCAAAGGCAGCTGGGGGATGTAGTCTCCACTCCTCCCGGTGGCAGCAGTCTGTGTCAAACTGGCGGCAAACTGTTAACCTGTGTCAGGCAGCAGGTCCCGGTATAGTTTTAACAAGTGAGCTCCTGCCCTGCGGGAGCCTTGCCCTTCTTATAAGCGCCTCCCAGCGTGTTCGATGTGTGGGCGGCGAGCATGCTGCAAAGGCAGCTTGGGGCTGTAGTCTCTCCCCCTTGTGGTGGCAGCAGTCTGTGTCAAACTGGCGTCAAACTGGTAACGGGTGTCAGGCAGCAGGTCCTGGTATAGATTTAAAAAGCGAGCTCCCACCATGCGGGAGCCCTGCCCTCCTTATGAGCACATCCCGGCCCATTTGTTGCGTGGGTGGCAAGCATGCCGCAAGGCAGCTGGGGGCTGTAGTCTCTCCCCCTCGCGGTGGCAGCAGTCCGTTTCAAACTGGTGGCAAACTGGTAACCGGTGTCAGGCGGCAGGTCCTGGTATAGTTTTAAAAAGCGAACACCCACCCTGCGGGAGCCCTGCCCTCCTTATGAGCATCTCCCGGCGTGTTCATTGCATGGGCGGCGAGTGCGCCTCAAAGGCAGCTGGGGGCTATAGTCTCTCCTCCTCGCAGTGGCAGCAGTCCGTGTCAAACTGGCAGCAAACTGTTAACCGGTGTCAGGCAGCAAGTCCCGGTATAGTTTTAAAAAGCAAGCTCCCCCCTGTGGGAGCTCTGCCCTGCTTATGAGCGCATCCCGGCTTGTTTGTTGCGTGGGCTGCGAGTGCGCCGCAAAGGCAGCTGGGGGCTGTAGTCTCTCCCCTTAGCGGTGGCAGCAGTCCGTGTCAAACTGGCGGCAAACTGGTTACCGGTGTCAGGCAGCAGGTCCCGTGTAGTTTTAAAAAGCGAGCTCTCACCCTGCGGTAGCCCTGCCCTCCTTATCAGCGCCTCCCGGCACGTTTGTTTTGTGGGCAGCAAGCGCGCCGCGAAGGCAGCTGGGGGCTGTAATCTCTCCCCCACGTGGTGGCAGCAGTCCGTGTCAAACTGGCGGCAAACTGGTAACCGGTTTCAGCCAGCAGGTCCCGGTGTAGTTTTAAAAAGCGAGCTCCCCTAATCAGTCTGGAAAAACTATACTTGTTCCACTTCTTAATTTAAGGCTGACTCTTGACACGGGTAACATGATGCTTATTCTCTCGTCCTGTTTACATGGCTTATAATTGGATGTACTGCTGCTGAAATACCTTAGAATCCATCTAATCTTTCCACAGCCATTTCTGTTGCTTCTAGTGTCTAGCCCAAAGCCACCTCTGCAGTGATGTGTTAACCTGCAGGTTAAGGAAAAAGACCTTGTTTTACCATGCTTCCATATTGGCTTAGGTTGATTTGTGTTTTGAATAGTATTGCCTTTGTTGTATGGGCAGCTGTAATTCATGAGATCAGTGTGCGGTGAAGGACATTTGGTCAGCATTACGTATATTTATTTTGAGATTGAATCAATCTAATTTGCATAGTCCCCCAAACCGTAATTGCATGTAGCTCCACATTCTGTTTACGATTTTCTAGTGCAGCACAAGTATGTGTTGCATTTCCATGGTGTAAAACCTTAAATCATGTTGCAAACTCAATAATGGGTGTATTAAGAATTAGATGGAGTACATTAATTGCACTGTGCACAGATTTAGCCAAAGAATGATGCAGGCTAGTTTTTGTCCAAGGTTGTCTTTTACGTAAAAGCTGTTTGTAATCAATCTTTAAAACACCTAAGGAATCAAGGACCTTATGTTGCCAGCATAATGTTAATCTAAATTGCATTTCACTGATGAGGTAATGACAGACGCTTTCAAACCTGTATATCTTCCCTCGGAAAGGGAAGTAAAGTAGTAGAATTTGATAGCAAACTGTATTTGAATCTCAGCATGTGGCACTAACACAGTAAGGCACAGGAAGCGTGCATACTCTTTAAGAGCACGTAGAGAAAATATTTTAGGTAGGTTTTAGTCTTGAATACTTGAAGTAGGGATGACTCCACCTATGGCATGGAACTCATGTTCCAACTTCCTTATATCTTTGTTCCTTCTTGTTTTAGTAATGCTGATGTAGTATTGCTTTAAATGCTGCGTGTGCTACTGTTATGGGGCTATTCTATTTAAGTTTCACTTGTGGTCAGTTTCTCAAGAGGATTGCTTGTGGCAGTTCACTGGTACTGTGCCACATCCAATAAAGGCTTTATAGCAACCTATGCTGTCACTTGGATTTCTACAATTTTAGCGACTATTTGAAGACACTTCTGCTACTTCTTACTGTGGCACAGGAGAGATTCTGTCTTCATCTTAAAAAACCTGCTTTGGATATTTCGGCTAACTTCAAACTTTCTACATTCTGTGGTTTTGTCAAGCTTCTACGACTTGGCTTAATTCCACATACCTCTTCATACCGGTAGTTTATGGCTTAATTGTTTTTTTTTACTCGTTATAACTCATCTACAAATGTTTCTCCTACCTGCTCATACATTGCTTCACCGCATACATCGTAGTATTTAAACTACTGCATGCGCTCCATTTCTTCACACACTTGCTTGTTCTTACCGCGTGCATCGCTCTACTGCTATCCTCGAGGGATTCTGATGTGAACACCTCCTGTGAGTTCATCGAGGATAGTCCTTCAGCAGCTACCGTCTGGAGAGCGGAACCCGGTGAGGATTGTCCTTCAGCAGATACTGCCTGGAGTGCTGACGTGGACATGTTTATGTACATGCACGTCTATTTCATTGTCTGCGAATTGACACTTGCCAGCCGCTTTCTAGAATTTGACGTCAGCATATGTGATTATGTGCATGTCTGCTGACATTTGTGTGATTCTTAATACATCTAACTGGCACATCTACTGATTTTCGGTTTTCTTTGGCCATAAAAAAAACCTTTATTCTGTTCACAAGTAAGGATTCCATTTCTCCCTTAAGAAAACGTTTTTATTCTTGTTCACTACCTGGCTCTTTCTTCTAAAGCAGTGAGTCATTATTTGTTGTGTTTTTCTTTCTATATACTGTACTTTACTATGCAGTTTGATCCTCCCTTCAAATTTCTCCAAGCTAAAGGAGAACCTCCTGTTACTTGGGTCACGTGGAAGGAGAAGATTTTAACTTACCTTAAATCTATTGATGGTAAAAGACTCGCAGCTGAGAGAAAAAAACACATTTTTCTACCCTGCTTAGGTTCGAAAGGTCAAGTTGTTTTTAGAACACTTCCGCAAGATGAAGGTAGTGGAGACAGGAATAGTTGCGAAGAGGCTATGATGCGGATTGAGACTAGATTTAAACCTACTTCCAGTATTGCATTGAATAGGTTCAAATTGTATACCAGGGCACAAAAAGATAGTGAACCGTTGATGATTTTCTTACAGGATTAGGTGCCCTTTCTATAAACTGCAATTTTGGGCCTTTTATGGATGAAATGATAAGAGCTCAAATTATTGTTCACGTCAGAAGTAAGAAGGTACAGGAATAGTTGTGGATCATGGGCAATCCTAATTTACGTGATGTCATCAGTACTGTTAAAGCTATGGAACAATCTGAAAAGTGGATGAAGTCTTTAAACAAAGACAACAACAGAGTAATGGAGGAGGTATGAAAGTTCACGCAGTGGACAAAAAGTGTATACGAAATTTGATAAGGATTTCATTGTTTCAGGTGTGGAAGTACTAATCATGGGGCCTCTTTCCCCAGGTGTTCTGTGTTAGGCAAATAATGCAAGAAATGTGGATGTATTGGCCTTTTTGCTGTTGTATGTAAGGATTCCCAAGGGAATATTGGTGGAGGATTCCGTAAGAGTAAAATCTCCTGTATTAGATGTGAAGAGAATGATAATGGTGCAGGCTCTATGGGCATTGTGTTGTCCTTTAGTGATGTGGGGGAAGATAATAGCATTCTGGGTGGTCTTAAATCACCTAAATGTACTGTACGGGTTTTGAATGTGGAAATAGAACTTATGGCACATTCTGGGTCACCTTGGACGATAGTTACTGAATAATATTTTCTGAGTTGTTTTGAAGGTTTGTTGAGCCTAAAAAATTGATTGAAAAAGTCTGATATTGTGGCAAGACCATTTAATGGATCTATGAATGACATGCTGGGATATGAGGAGGTTGATGTTGAATTTAAAGAGTGTGTTGGCCACATTAAATTGTATGTAGCAGTCAAATGAGTAAATGTTTTAGATTGTAGGGATCAATTGAGTTTAGGAATAATTCGTAATCCTAGGAAGGGTGATCCCGTCTTAGTGGTATCTAAAGGTGATAACAAAAGTGACATTGCCAACCAGTTTCCTAAGGTGTTTTTCGGAAGAACTTGGGAAAATTAATAGCTTCAGTCATAAGATTAGAGTAAAAAAAAAAGAAGCTGTACCTGTCAAACAGAAGCTCAAAGGTGTCCCGGTGAATGTGAGAGAAGTCCTCAAAAATTGTTAAAAGGGCTTATTGAGCAAGATATTATTGAGAAGGTGGAATCATCTCAGTGGGTTTCTCCGATAGTTTGGGCAAGGAAATGTGTTAAAAGTTTGAGACTATGTGTGGACTTAAGGGTGATAAATGCAAATTTGGTTGTAGATTGTCATCCTTTGCCTAACATTAATGAGGTTGTTTGCATGTTGGAAGGGGCCAGGGTGTTTTCTACCTTTGATCTTCATTCAGCCTATTATCAGATAGGATTGACAGATGGTTCTAAACAATTTACTGCCTTCCTTATGCCATAGGGCCTGTTTCAGTACAAGATGATGCCTTTTGATGTGGCTTCTGCGGCATCAGTCTTTCAGAGGGCAATGTACCATATTTTCAAGGACCTGAATGGTTTTGTAAAATGCTTCCAAGATGACATTCTTGTCTTTTCTTGTAATCAGGCTGAACATATGGTACATGGTATTGAAGTCTGCAGACGTTTGAAAACACATGTGTTAACACTTAAAGGGAACTAATGTAAAAGGTTTTGTGATTCTGTTGAATACCTAGGACACACTCTCTCTGGTAATGGAGTGGTTCCTAAGAAATCACTTGTGGTTGCTATAGTTAAAGCTCCAGCTCCTGATAACAAGGAGAAACTTTTGTTTTTTGCTGGGGTATGCAAACATTGCAGTAAATTCATTAGGAATTTAGCCAACAAAATTGAACCACTTAGGGCGCTTACTAGACACAAAGCTGAATTCTGCTGGATGGAGAGGCAACAGGATGCTTTTCAACAAATCAAAAATGAGATTGTACAAGCTCCAACATTGAAACCATTTTGTGTGAACAAAATGTGCATTGTTATGGTGGATGCTAGCTTGTGTGGAGTGGGTGGAGTTTTGTCATAAACGTGTGGCAAAGATGAATGGTGCATTGCATTTGCTTCCTGTACCCGTAGTGATATGGAGAGAACATATTCTGTCATTGAGAGAGAGCTTTTTGGATGTGTGTGGGGTGTAGAACTCTTCCAAAAATATTGTGGGGAAGTAGATTCATTCTCAGAACGGATCATAAACCTTTTTTATCATTTCTCTCACCTGGAGGAGGTTGGAATGCTACGGCGCGTATAGCCAGGCTCACGTCCAAATTACAGGAGTATAATTTTTATGTGGAGTATGTTCCAGGCAGCTATAATGTGACTGCTGATTGTCTTTCTTGGCTTCCATGTCAGAGTGATAATATTTCAGAAGTGTGTGAGGATGGTGTTGACATTTTGGTCTCGTGGGAAATTTTGTGTCGGAAGAGTTTAGTAGCATTTCTGAAGAAAAATGAAATAGTTGTGCCAATGAGGATGAGAAATGGTGTGGCTCACTGGTTAGAGGCGGCAGACCCGGAAGCAGAGGTCGGCCCGGGACCAGGGTTCAATTCCCGTCGCGGCAGGGTCTTGGGCCAAGGTCAGCGGACTCGATAATTCTCGCCTTGGTGCCTACTCTAACCATGGATCCCACTCAGCAACTCTGGGCAATAGCTTGCTTAATCTCCACTTACGGCCTTATCAGCGCCGGGGATGCTTGTCTTCACCTTGGAGATGCCCAGTAGGGACCATCTCACAGGGAAAGCCAGGATGGGTTCCCCAGCGGTATACAGCGCCGGGACGCCCCGTTGCTGGGGCAGCTGTGCGCTTTACAAGTATACAACATTTACATTTACATTTACAAATGGAAGTTACTTCAGAGGTACCTCATGGAGGGTTGGCCAAGGGAAAAGAAGTACCTTCTGATTGAGGCCTTTCCAACAGGTATTGTGTGATTTGGAAGTGGAAGGAGAGTTTGTTTTCAAGGACGGCAAATGTGTGCCTCCTGAGCATGTGTAGGATGAAAGTTTGAGACTTGCACATGAGGGCCATCCAGGTCTGTTCTCTATGAAGAGACTTGTGAGGGCAAACATTTGGTGGCCGGGTATGGATCGAGTGGAGGACAGAGTTGTAAGGGAATTTAGTGAGTGCATTAGGAGCGAAAAGATGTTGAAGCCTTTTCCTGCACCATTAAAACCTGTGCCATGGCCACAATTTCTATAGCAGAAAGTAGCAATCGATATTTATGGTTCCTACAACTGTTTGCCACAGGATGCACATTTTGCCTTAGATGTTATCAATTACCACTCCAAATGGCCAGAAGTTGAATTTGTTGCTCACATCACTTTATGAGTTGTTGTAGAGTTTTTGAAGGAAGTCTTTGCTCATGAAGGCAGTCCTGAAGTTTAAGTAGCAGACAATGAAGTCAGGTGAGATGAAGACATTCTTGAGTGGTTGTGGTATTAAGCATGTTACTACTGTGTTGTATGAACCACAAGGTAATGACCAGTTTGAAAGGTTTAACCGCATGCTTAAGAATGGAGTGGAATGGACAAGAAAATCTGGTAGAGTTGAAGAATGTGTTGAAGGAGAGACTAAAGATGTATCGCATTACCTCTCATTCTGTTATGGAATTGAGTCCTTTCAATTTGTTAAAGGAAAGAGAACCTGTATCTAAATTGTGTCCATGGTGGATTAAAAGGATATTACCTGAAATTTAAGCTCATGATTTGCGGGATATATCAATGAGGGTGAGACAGAAACAGGAGAAGATGAAAGAAGCGCATGGCACTAAGTGGAAAGTGAAGTACCTACCTTTATGGTGGGCGACTGGGTAAGGATACTTAAACCTGGGTTGTATTAAAGTATCTTCAAAATACGGTTGTCCTATTAAGGTGGTGAAAGTTAACATGAACAGTGTGGTGACCCAAGACAGAAGGGACTGGAATGTGAGGAGAGTTGTCAAGTGTCCTAATGGTACAAGTGAGGACATTTAAGCCGTAAACCAGAATGTGGTCAGAAAGTTTGGGCTTGTTGATGGTGGATGTCTAAACTGTGATCTCAATAATGAGAGTTCAGGTGATTGTGTTGATGAGTCCTTTGTCACAGAATCTGTGGCTTCGATAGTTAAGACGGGAGATAGAGCAGTAAAGGCCAGATGCACGACCCGTTTCTGCATGTGCAAATGGGTTTGTGACCAGTTTGTGAAAAAACTTACAGGGCCATGTACAAATCCTATTTGACGAGTCACAATTTATTTGCAACTCGCTAAATAGGATTTGCAACTCGCTATTAGGAAGGAGCATTCCCTTCCTAATAACAACTCCAAATCCCATGTATGACTGTTTTGCAACCGCAATTGCGGTTGCAAAACAGTCACAGTTTACCACCCTCCACAGAAGGGTGGTAAACCAATCGCAAATGGGAAGGGGTCCCCAGGGGACTCCTTCCCCTTTGTGACTGGCTCTAAAAATATTTTTTAAGGGCAGGATGTGGTCCCAGAGACCACTACCTGGCCATTGCGACCCCATTGGGAATTGCATTCAGTGTCGCAGACCCTGTAGTACATACCAATTTGTGACTCACAAATTGCAAGTCGCTATTGCGCCGCAATTTCCTGAAAATGTGAAAATGAAGGATTATCTCTAGTAATATCCTTTGGTTCTGGTATTAAGAGGTGGGATGTGTTCCAAATTTCTTATATCTTTGTGCCTTCATGTTTTAGTAATGCTGATGCAGTATTGCTTTAAATGCTGTGTGTACTATTGCTATAGAGCTGTTCTATCTAAGTTCCACCTGTGGTCAGTTTCTCCAGAGGATTGCCTGTGGTAGTTGACTGGTACTGTGCCACATCCAGTGAAGGCTTTATAGCAACCTACGCTGTCTCTGGGATTACTACGCCTCAACTAACAAGAGCAATAGTCGTTAATAGTCGTTAACAATTACTGTTGCTATGCATTAATGGCCGGTGTTTGCAGGTAGTATGCACCATCATCCATTTTTTGAACCAGGATTTATTTTTCATTATTACACTTTGACCCAGAGAAAGTGATAGTGATCCAGCGCAAGAAGTCCGGGAAATGGGGAACAACATGTACTAATATCCTCCCTGCGTCGCAGACCCGAAGTCACACTAGCTCATTCACACACGCAGTCATTGGTGGGGCCCATAACACCAACACTCACACGTCTCGTTCACGAGTCTGCACACACAGGAGGGATGAATAATTCAAGCGCTGGACATGTGGGGGGAACACCTTATAACCTATAGGGAGAGAAAAGTTATTTTACAAAATATACATTAACATCCTTCGCCTATAGATCCTTAATCCTAAACATCCAGGCACTCCACCCACTTGATCAATGGACCAATTTAGTTGGATTGGTTGATGGTGATCTAGAACCTGCTAAAACACATTTTAAGATTCAGAATCATTATCTCTCTTAATAAACCACAAACTCATATTTCTTGTTAATCAATATTTGTTCATCTAAATTTTCATAATGACTTATATTTGCATTTATTTCGTCAAAGTTTAGAATTTCTAGATTAATTCAAGTAAATGCGGAACATGATATTTACCTAATCTGGCTATTTGAAGTCCTCTAATTCATTTGCTCTGCATAATCAAGTCGTAAATTGTCCAAAAAGCAGGCCAAAGCTCAAAGTTCTTTGCTCAGCATGTTACAGTCCCAATTTCTCAAAGGACCAGAAATCGTGCAAGCATCTATCATAGCCTGTGGATGTAGAAAAAGTTTGCAGTCATCAAGCGGTCGGGCAGCATCTGGGTCTTCAGAAAAGGCGTCACGACGAACGTGGAAAAATGTTGAATGAAAAGAAAAGAGATCTGCCCCTTCCCTATTCTACTACCCTTATTTATAATAAATCAAATCAAGGATACAATTTTAAATTTTAGGACAGTTGTGATTGGCTGGTCGAGATCATCCGACTTATATTTCCCAATTTTCAGTACAGTTCGAGGGGTGAGGTCATTGGTCAGCAAAGAGTCTGCTTGTTCCGGTTTACTGTAAGGTTGATTGTTCTCCTGTCTTGGCAAACGTCCTTTTTCATAGCCTTGTCCTGGTACATGCTGTGCAAAGGTCGCTACGAGGTTTGGGAGATTTCTCGCACATGTGCAGCTCACTCCGTGCCTCATGAGACAGTGGCCACTTCGACGTGTGGTGACAGCGGCCATATTTGATTTAGGCCCAAATGCCAACTTAAGCGAAACAAACACAAAAGAGTAATTAATACATAGAAATAGTGAATCTAATGTTAACCTTGTGCTTGTATTTATCTAGCATATAGCGACATTTAAAGCCATTATATTCACCTTTTTGATCCAATCAGGATCGCAAACATCACAAAAGCAACATATATCATGCAGTATTCTATTACCACATACACTATTGTTAATATGTGTACAGATTTTAGTTATAAAGGTTATTTAGCCATGCAAAATGCAAATCCCACGTGTAGTTCAAGTTTTAATAATGTTGATTAGTATACATGCAATACTCATTTAATAATATTATAGTTAATAGATTATATAATTAGTATTTTCATGCAAAATAGAGGAGGTATGCAAAATGTTGCACTACCTGCTCCATCAATCCCCCCTTTGGTGATTTTATCAACACACTATTAAAATTTTGTATAAATTTGTCATGAAAAAAGAAATGAATTCTTTGTATTAGTTCACATTTCTGTTTACCCAATTTCTTCTCTTCTTGCTGTTTTATACATACTATCTTTCATCTCTTCTAATTCTACGTCTTCAAATTCTCTTTCTTGTCTTTTATTCTGTCTTCTCTTCCAATTTTCTCTTTTTAACTTTTTCTGTATTTTCTTCCTTTTATAACATAGACATCCTAGTCTTAAAATTAATACTAGAAAAATCACACATGTTAATGGAAATAGGATTTTACTTATGAATGTGCTACCTAAATTTAATAAGAAATCTTTAATAGATGAAAATTTCTTTCCAATCTTTTCCCAAACACTTTCAACCTCCAGTGGTGCAATTTCCTCATGCAAATCAGTTATATTTTTAATGTAGATCTTCAGATCTTGACTTTCGTCAGGAATGTAAGTACAACAATGTTGACCTTTCAGCATTTCACAGACTCCACCCTCTTTCGCCAATATTATATCAAGGGCAAGTCGATTTTGCATTATCATGGCACGCATGGCAACCATTTCAGTATTTACCAATAAAAACCCTCCAACGGTGCTTGTTGACAAGCGATCCACTACTGTTGATAGTTTTCTCATTTTGTGTGCATTCAGAGATATTCCTACTGCTGGTATCAATGCTCCAAAAATGTCTCCTACAATTTCTGACCAAGATTCTCTCTTTCTACGTGTTAGTTGACTACCTAACTCATGTACACCATCTTTTCCTCTTCCCAAGTCGAATATCTTTGGAAAAACCAGGCCTACATAACATGTGCCATACCAATGGTCTGGTAACCGATAATATGCTTTGTTCCCACAGATAAAATATAATCCATGAAAAACTGGATAATTTCCTCCTTTAAATCCCCATCCACCCATTATTGGATAGGTATCATGGCATTCACTGTTACCTACAAAATAATTATCATATGCAGTTTGATTCCTTCTACTACACAACTTTCCTTTCTGAGGCCAATCCAAAGCCATGGTTGGGCTAACTTCTCCCTTCAAATGGTTTTCCCTTTCAACATCCCAAACAGTCTTTTCTTCTTTTCCTTCAGGTATTTTTCTTTGCATCTTTAATCTCCTTTCTTCAACCATATCTAAGAAAGTCCTTTCTTCTTTCTTTAAACTGCAAGTTAAATTATTTCTAAATATAAATTCTAATGTTAGTTCTTTAGTTTCTAAGAAAAATTCACCTAACACCTTTGCAGGCTTTACTTTATTGAATTTGTTAACTACAGGTACTTGTGAAAATATGTTATCTACATCTGAAAAATAATATTCTAATTTCCCTATTTTGTGAAACAAACTAGCTATTACACTACATGTTATTCCATAGGTTACTGGGAGGTGATGATAGGTCACTCCCTCGGATACAGATGCAGGTAACTGCATGCAGACGTAACAGTCCCTCACGTCCATTGTCTTTACATATTCGTACAGTAGTTTCGAAAATACATTGTTAGAGAAATCATTTATAGACCTATCTTTATGTAGATAATTTCTTTCTATTTTAGTCGGATATACTTTCTGAATCTTTTCTATATTAGTTTTATTCTCACTATGTCCTTCTATTGTTTCTAGTGTAATCTTAAATGAGATCATCAAAGCCAACGCACTCCATAGAAGCATTAGTAATCCTGTACAACAACAACACATTTTAAACCATCTTTTAAGAAATAAACATCTAGCTTTCCTACTTTCTGTGTTTTCCATTTTCGTAAAATGATCAGTGTCTTTTGACTTAGCCTCTACCACTTCACAACTAGTTTTTCTAACCCAAGGCTCTAAGCACCTACTTGGTTCTATCTGTTATGTCTTTTCCCGTATTTTATTGTCTTTCCATTAGCATCACTTTTTGTCTTGTTCAGTTTGGCATTTGATCGTATTTCACTTTTCTTTCATAATCTTGATACAGAACCTACTGAACATCCGTTTCCTCTCCAATATCGGACAAGATAACTCTCAGGATTTCCAATTCTTCGTCTTCCTCAACCCCTTCTGGTACAGTCACCTCTAGGATTTCTTGGCTATCCGCCTCTTCTTTTATTTCAGGCAGGGCCACATACGACCATTCCGGCGACTTATAATTCTGGTTATGTTTTCTTGTTCTTTTAATTTCCTCTGCTGTAGTTATTTTCCCGCCTTTCGATTTTCCTTGACAATATACTTCATTCACTTGTTCAGCTCTGGGTGAATTCACTTGTGTCAATCGATATCTCAATCTCTTTATTTTATTTGGCCAAATTTCATGTCTTGCTGATCTTTTCAATTTATTTCCTTTATCATTCTTCTCAGCTCTCCATGCTCTCTTCCTCAGGACTCGACCTTCTGGTACTTCTTCGTCACTATCCTCTGATTCTGTTTCAACTTGCTTTTAATTCTCACCCAGTCTCCTGGGCTCAGATCACGATCACAGATGGATTTGGTATAATAGGACAACATGACACAACTATTTTGTTTATTTTTCTCAGATCTTGCACTATTCTAAACGTTCCATTAGGCTTTTTCAGGCCCATAATCGGTGAATATCATGGACTACTCATTATTTCTCTCAAAATACCTTGTTTAATCATTTTCTCGATCATAGGAGTAACTCCTTCAATTATCTCGGGTGTCAATTTGTATTGAGGAATATTTGGGCAGCTTATTCCTTCTTTCACTGTTACTTTTACAGGATCTACATTTTTCATTAATCCTGCATCTTCTCCTGTGAAATCCCAGACCTCTGCCTTTACTGTCTTTTTCAGTTCCTTTGGTAGTTCTTCAGGGTTGAATACAGCAAATGCTTCAGTAATCT
Organism: Triturus cristatus; assembly: GCF_964204655.1. Classification (NCBI taxonomy): domain Eukaryota; kingdom Metazoa; phylum Chordata; class Amphibia; order Caudata; family Salamandridae; genus Triturus; species Triturus cristatus. The sequence continues at coordinate 648,178,474 of NC_140585.1, forward strand.
CAGTTTCCATATTAGCCATAGTCATTTTATACAGTACGTCTTCATCGGGGGTCTCAAATGCTATAACATCAGGGGTGCAAAATATGGTGCAATTCTTCTTGCACAGTAAGTCTCTTCCTAACAAATTTACAGGGCTTGAATCACACACAACAAAGCGGTGCATTTCAGAAAATTTCCCTATATCGACTTTTACTGGTTCTGTGAGATACGTTTTAATCTGTCTGTTGGATACTCCAACCACTTGGATTGTTTCGTCCGAGAGAGGAAGATTCTTAACATCAGCTGACCTAACAGTTGATTGAGTAGCACCAGTATCTACTAGGAAAGTAATATTTTCATCATTTACCTTTCCGTCCACAAAAGGGCCTGTCTGGTCTACTTCTAGAGTTGCGCCAAGTACGCACTCTTCTTCCTGCCCTCGACACCGTCAATAATTTTCTTCTGAATCACTCTCACCACGTTGTAACCAATACTGCGAAACAGCACTAGCGCGCGGCAGCTTTGTTACCTGTTCTTCGTTGTAAAATCCTGTCTCATTACTGTATTTCTGTGAATTTACGCTCTGTGGAAAAGGCTGTTTTGGCACCTGATTCTGTTGGGCAACAACCTGCGGCTGTCGCTGTGGTTGACAACTCACCTCTTTCTGCACCTGCGGATTCAATGATGCATTATCACTATTAGTATTCAGGGTAAATTTACACTCGGATTTCCAGTGCCCTATTCTTCTGCAATTATGACATGGCCATTTCTTTTTGGCTTCTTCTATATTGAATGGTCCCTGTCCCTTTCCAGCATTAAATTTTGATTTTGGTCCTGCACTATTTGCTTGTTCAATCAGCTGAGCCACCTGTCTTTCTGCTACTTTTACCTGTGCCCACATAGCCTTCTCTTTTAATTTACGCTGCTTGGCTTCAATTTCATCACTAAAATATTTTGCATGTCTTAGTACTTCATCTATTTTCTTTTTTTGCCAATCCACTGTATGCTGTTTAATCATTTCACTTATTTCTGGACGTAGGCCATATACAAATCTGCATACAAAATTACTTAAATCCTTCTCACTTAAATTTTCGTCACCATTAAACTGCTTAAAGGCAAGGATTAACCTCTCATAGTAAGCATGCACTGACTCCTTAGTCTCCTGATGAGTTCGGTCAATTTTTACCCAATCAGTCTCTTTGGGAGGTACTTTGTTTTTCAGAAACGTAATTACTTGTTCCTATTTTTTCATCACCTCCGGATCAGGGGCACCTGTTTTTGGGTCTCTAGGGTGTTCTTGTGTAGGCCAATTTATCATGAGCTTGCACTCTGTCCATAAATCTGCTGGTACTATTATGTCAAATCGACTATTTAAATCAATCCACAAAACTTTTGATAATTTTACAAACATATCTACTTGCCTATACCACTCGACTGGCTTTTCGCGTAGTCGGGGGAAATCATTAGTAAAAGACAAAATATCTTGTCTAGTCCAAGGGACATGTACATATCTTCCACCTGGAATTTCTCTCATAGGGCATTCTGTTATTACCTTTTCCTTCTCTCTCATTGGAAAAGCTGCAAACGTTTTGTCTGAGGCATCATCTTGTTTTCAATACCACCTACTTTTCCATTTATCCACATCTCCCCCTTTTCTTAACAAAATGATTATGTCTTTGATCTGAGCTGTTCGTCCTGCAGTTGTCAGATTTTCAATATCCTTTTCAGAAAAATCTACTCGATATGGTTTTTTTAAGGCTTTTACTCTTTCAAAGTCTATACCCATTTCATTTGCCACTTCTTCTAGTCTTTCGTGTAGATTCTTTGCTCTCCAAGTTATACTTCTGCATAGGAATAATAATTCTTCATCCTGATAGGCTTTTAACTTCTCAGTGGGGATAGTTCCTACTATTAATTCTTCCAAAACCATCTTTAGCTTGGCCACATCTATAGATTGGGATTCTCTGTATTTTCTCTGTAAACTCCTCAACCATTCATTTAATTCTTCTGAAGTAGGCCCTACTGGTTTTTCCTCATTACCTCGTTCTGAATCTTTTGATGTTTCTGATACAGATGCTGTAGTCATTATTAGTCTTTCCACTAAACTTTGATTTACTGTCAAGTTTTTAGGCGTACTTTGTTCTGATATACTTGCTGTTTGTTTCCATGGGTTCTCGTCTAAACTCTTTCTTGGCCTCTCAGTCTGTTTATTACTGTTATAAGGGACCGACAGACAATGCTCACCATCCTTTTGTTTATCAAAAATAGGCATTACAGGTCCTATAGTTACAGGAACAGTCACGGCTTCTAAGTTTTTAGTCAATTCTCTAATCTTTTCAGTTAATTCTAAAGTGGTTTTCGCTAATTCTGCCGAATTTTCATTACTCGTTTTACCATCTTGTTTATTCTCTATCTCTCTGAAAGAATTATTTCTTCCTATCTCTTGTGGTACTGATTAAACTTTTATGTTTCGCAGGATCTCTCTTATTGGGGCACTTGGTGTCAGTATGTCAGAATCTGATTGATACGGGGTGGATTTTTATAAAACATGTCAACAAGAACATCATCCTTCGATTCATGCACTCCATACCCTCCTGACTCTATATTATTTCTCTTTTCCATACATTTTCTACCACTTACTTCTTCAGCATGTCTCACAGGAAACAAGCCATATTTGCACTTCGCCATCTCTTCATTCTGTCATCATGATTCTCTTGTCCATATGATCTACCAAACATGTACTTATACCTTCCGCCACTCCTCTTCCTTTCTCTCTCATGCATCTCATCTTCCCATTCTGTCAATGCTTCAAACTGTGTTGGTCTAGGTCTCGGTTCTAGATTCATCATTCTCTCTCTCAAATTTCTCAAAACTGCTAAATTAAATGAACCATGTTCTGGAAATGCCAAAACTCCATCATCTTTTGTATACTTTGCCCAATTGTCCAACCAAATACAAGTATGGTATCCGTATTTCGCAACCATCAAGGATGCGGGTGATTTTGGTGGGGGGAAGCAATTGTCCTTCCCTAGTCACAATCGGTTTGTCCTTCTTAAATAAACCCTTGATTTTTCCAAACCAGGACTTTTTCTCCTTTTCTGGTGGATCGTAATACATCATTTTGTCTTTTCTGTGTATCGCTAGATTTCTCCTATGACTATTCTGTTGTCTATCCAATCGTAGCGCGACTCACACTAACGCACCAATCCGGAGAGTCTATGTCACTTCTGTAATTCTCCAATCCCAGCGCGACTCACACTAACACACCAATCCGGAGCGTCTACGTCACCCTGTGATTCTCCACTCTCAGCGCGACTCACAATAACGCACCAATCAGGCGCATCTACGTTTCTTATTGACTGGCTAATCCCAGCGCGGTCTTTCTGATGTCAGCTTTTCTCGCTACTCCTGCTTCTGCTGACCCCTCCTTTACAAAATTTATCGGCAAACTTTCTTACGTTCTTCTGACTTACAAATCTGTTAGTAACAACATAAAAATGCCACCATTATCTGTTTTGCTAACAAAAGAATAGTTAATGACCTTTCGTACAAGAATTCCGTCTTTCCTGAGAGCAGCGCTTAACTCTGCCCAACTACGGAATCGTTACTTCCATTGATAAAGTAGCACATCCCTCTACCTTACCCTTCTTGCAAGCATTAGCTAACTGTTTCTCTAGAATTAAGACACCTAGTTGGAGACCTAATGCTCCTGAGAAATAAAACCAGAGTTTCGCAATTAACCTGAATGCCTTTTCATTCACGGATTTTCACACAGAAAATGTAGTACATTCCCACAGAACTCTGTCTTTCCGCTTACCTCTGCCCTACTACAGAATTATTACACTTGTTAATAAAGTAGCACTTCCCTCTACTTTATCCTTCTAGCAAGCTTAGGGAACACCTATTACTTTTCCAGTGATAAGAGTAATCAGAGTGCCTTTTGGACTCCTGGTACCTAAGACCAAAATTTCACAGGTGACCTTCGCTACCAGACATTTCTCTCATACAGAAAATGTCCCTCATGGCAACACACGACGATGTTACCGAATCGAACCCAGACAATGCGTCGTGCAACTCCAATCGTCACACGTTTTCCCCGTGTACCTACAGGGCAACAACAATTCCGTCTTTACCGAGAGCAGCGCTTACCTCTGCTCTACTACGGAACAGTTACAAACTTCTGACTTCCTACATCCCACAAGCCGTCAAACAACATAGAACTCGACGCGACTCAACATAGAGTGTTAATACATAGACTAATACTTTCCCTCAATCAATAAGCAATAAGCAATTTACAAGCAATAATCACCATACCAAAACAATAAAACCATCATACTGCTACCAGAAAAACTGATCCAGCGCAAGAAGTCCGGGAAATGGGGAACAACATGTACTAATATCCTCCCTGCGTCGCAGACCCGAAGTCACACTAGCTCATTCACACACGCAGTCATTGGTGGGGCTCATAACACCAACACTCACACGTCTCGTTCACGAGTCTGCACACACAGGAGGGATGAATAATTCAAGCGCTGGACATGTGGGGGGGAACACCTTATAACCTATATGGAGAGAAAAGTAATTTTACAAAATATACATTAACATCCTTCGCCTATAGATCCTTAATCCTAAACATCAAGGCACTCCACCCACTTGGTCAATGGACCAATTTAGTTGGATTGGTAGATGGTGATTTAGAACCAGCTAAAACACATTTTAAGACTCAGAATCCTTATCTCTCTTAATAAACCACAAACTCATATTTCTTGTTAATCAATATTTGTTTATCTAAATTTTCATAATGACTTATATTTGCGTTTATTTCGTCAAAGTTTAGAATTTCTAGATTAATTCAAGTAAATGCGGAACATCATATTTACCTAATCTGGCTATTTGAAGTCCTCTAATTCATTGGCTCTGCATAATCAAATTTTGTCGTAATTGTCCAAAAAGCAGGCCAAAGCTCAAAGTTCTTTGCTCAGCACGTTACAGTCCCAATTTCTCAAAGGACCAGAAATCGTGCAAGCATCTATCATAGCCGGTGGATTTAGAAAAAGTTCGCAGTCATCAAGCGGTCGGGCAGCATCTGGGTCTTCAGAAAAGGCGTCACAACGAACGTGGAAAAATGATGAATGAAAAGAAAAGAGATCTGCCCCTTCCCTATTCTACTACCCTTTTTTATAAAAAATCAAATCAAAGAAGATACAATTTTAAATTTTAGAACAGTTGTGATTGGCTGGTCGAGATCGTCCGACTTATATTTCTCAATTTTCAGTACAGTTCGAGGGGTGAGGTCATTGGTCAGCAAAGAGTCTGCTTGTTCCGGTTTACTGTAAGGTTGATTGTTCTCCTGTCTTGGCAAACGTCCTGTTTCATAGCCTTGTCCTGGTACATGCTGTGCAAAGGTCGCTACGAGGTTTGGGAGATTTCTCGCACATGTGCAGCTCACTCCGTGCCTCATGAGACAGGGGCCACTTAGATGTGTGGTGACAGCGGCCATATTTGATTTAGGCCCAAATGCCAACTTAAGCGAAACAAACACAAAAGAGTAATTAATCATAGAAATAGTGGATCTAATGTTAACCCCTTGCTAATCCCTCTATGTGCTTGTATTTATCTAGCATATAGGGACATTTAAAGCCATTATATTCACCTTTTTGATCCAATCAGGAACGCAAACATCACAAAAGCAACATATATCATGCAGTATTCTATTACCACATACACTATTGTTAATATGTGTACAGATTTTAGTTATAAAGGTTATTTAGCAGTGCAAAATGCAAATCCCACGTGTAGTTCAAGTTTTAATAATGTTGATTAGTTTACATGCAATACTCATTTAATAATATTATAGTTAATGGATTATATAATTATTATTTTCATGCAAAATAGAGGAGGTATACAAAATTTTGCACTACCTGCTCCATCAAAAGAAAAAGGAAAACAGAGAAAGGAGGAAGAAGGAAAACATTGACAGAGGGGAAAGTAGGCATGTAAAAAAACATCAAAGTGAGATAAAGAGACACAAAGTAGAGTTTTGTGAAAGAAAGATACATCTTTGGTATTTAGCAATACTGTCATTTAGCTCTGTCAGTTAGGGGATCTCAAGAAAAATTCTGAGTCCCTGCACTTTTTTGTTTTCACAACTTAAGCACTGCATGAAAGCTGAAGTGCTGATAGCAGGCAAACAATGATGTTAAAGAAGCTCAGTGATAAATCGTGATGATCAGCTGACTAATGCTTCTATTAAAGCAAAATAAAGCTAATCATAAAAGATCTAACTTTAGCAATGCTGTTCTTGATGAGTAAACCTTCACAATAACATATTTTTTAACGCTGGGTTCTTATGCCCAAGGTCACGCAGACGTTTGATGCCTTTGTCAAGAAAATCACTCAAACGATCAATAACAGGTACAAGCGCTGGTTCTAAGAATCCTATGGCTGTGTTTATTACTTAAATTGTAGTTGGATTGAAGATCATGAGCTCATGAGATGTCCTGCCACCATCTGCCTGCATGTCTAACCCCCCCGGGAGCAAGCACGACCCTTCCTTGCATGGAACTATCTTAGTGGGAAGAAGCCTCTGAAGTCTTCTATGCTGCTATCAGTGGCGGCTCCTTGAGGGAGGGAGGTGAGGCAGGGTAGGGGCAAGGTGGGGGGTTGTAAACTCTGGCATTCGGCCGAACGGAGTTAAGTAAATAAATAAATAAATAAATAAAACTAATTACATTGCAAGCGCTGCAACACCAGTCGGCGATGCAGCGCTTGCAATGTAATTAGTTTAATTTATTTATTTACTTAACTCCGTTGGGCCGTATGCCGGAGTTTACCACCTCCACACTGCCCCTCCCCCGCCCCGCCTCACTGCCCCGCAGCACTCCATCGAGGAGCCACCACTGGCTGCTCTGTAAACGATATTAATGGAGACCACCATATGGAACTGGCATCCCACCAACAGGCAGCTGGTCTATCCCTGCCTTGCTAACTCCAGTAAATAGAATTATGGCCCTTCATTTAATGCTTCTATGTCCAGGCAACACAAAGAACACCATTCACCCACAACTTGGAAAACTGAGGCCCAGTGAACCAGTGCTATAGCCATTTAATTCACTGAGGTGATTGACAATCCAACACATAAAAAGTGGCGGAAAGTAAAAGCTGCTTGACAAATAATACAGAACATAACATGACTGAATCGACTCTGTTAGAGACAATTGAAGTTGATTATGCTATCCAGTACTTTATACAAGAGATTAGAACTGAATAAGACCATATTTTGTGTTTACATAACAGTCTGACAAGGATTTGGAGTTCCTCATTTGGGGGAAAATGCAGGCCCATATTAACATTTTCCTCCACCTCAGAGCAATATAAGTATAGAATGCCTCTAGCTCCCTGACAGGGTAGGCCATACACCAAGATATGAACTTGTGAACCCTAGCAATCTCTCTGACTTTGCACTTGGAGGGCTGGTACGGTGACTGAATCTTTGAGGGAAAAATAAATCTATTTCAGGACAGAGAGCCTAAGCTTCAAAATGTCTGACCATGTACAATGTATTGCTACTGAAATTGCTTTAAGACCTTCACTTTACACAATCAATAATGCAAGTACCATATCTTTAATGTTCCTTTCTGACAGCATTATCTATTGTGTGATACATTCCATCGGGCCACTGAACTCCGAGGACAGCTAACAAAATAGTGTAATGTTTAACCCATCATATTTTTAATCATCTCTGTTACTTGTGAAACATGCTGTTTTTATTCTGGCTGTGCAAGAGAGGCTTGTATTTGACTGCTTCCTATTATACATGGATCATGACCTGGGCATTTGGCTGAGATTACACCAGTCGCTGGTCCTGCAAATCCTGCTGTATTCCTTGTCACAAAGGCTTAATGCGCCTGGAACAAACACAGCACCTGTTGGTGACCTGGGTTAAAATTTTATAAATCATTCTGCACTGTGGAGTTGTGATGGTAAATGTTTTGTGTTGATGTGGTATTGTGGACGAATGTGTGACTCATGGACAAGTCAACCACTTCCTCCTGAATGATCTATAAAATGTAATCATGGCGCTCTAAATAAGCCTGCATGCTTTACAAAATTCAAAATTCACTGGACTGGTAGGGACAGGGAAGTAAAACCAAACAATAGGGCATATTATAAGTCTTGAAGAATGACGCGGAACCATAGAGCCCAAAAGAAGCGGCTGAACCATTGCAAAGAAGGATGCCAGGAGAAATATATCTGTGAGTGTCGATATATTTTGGTTTTTTAATCTTACCAGGAGCACCCAAAATAAAGGGATACCACAATAGCTCCTGGGTATTTTTATCTTTCCCTTTCTCATGAAGCAAACCATCAAAGTACTCCCTCCACTGAGATCGAGCTCCCCTAGGTTTCCAAGGAGGAGGATGAGACCTGATGATTAAATATGCCACTAAAATAGAGTGGGTGAGGGTCTTACTATATAACAGGAATGCATGTTATTTTATCAACACTTGATTCAGGTTTGACCCAAGGATACATTTGTGTTGTGTAAACTAAGACTCTGGCTTTGCTCTACCAGGTTTGTTCTCCTACCCACGGATGCCTCAACTTAGTTCAGAGTACCAATGCTTGGATGTGAAAGTACAGGTTGTTGTAGCCCCACACAATCTCACTCAATACATGTTTGATGTGTTGTCCGTGCTTCTGTTTTACTAATAGTCCCTAAAAAAGGTTCAATGACACAGTGGTAATTCAAAACCAATTTTGTTTTCTATAAAAACACTAACGTTATGCACTAAGAGAATAGGTACTTTATATTTAAAAGGGTTTTATTTGAACAGTCTCCTCCTGTTGATTTGCACATGCAAAATAAAGAATATCATTAAAACAGCACTGATGCATGTTACTACCAACAAGAGGAATATGAATGTTTCTACCATAGTCAAAGTGTAATTTGGCAATCTAGCATCCTAAAGTATACTTCTATGTGCTATACTATGACAGAATGGAGCAGCTTAACTATCCTCTAGGGGTTCTTAGGATTCAGCGCACTGCATACCTTTTAACAGCAAGAAGCTGTAGTTATCAGTAGCTGGGAGAGAGTGTGGCCTTAAAAGAAAACCAATATCAGCTGGGCTCAGATCCTCTCCTCTCAGACTTGGCCCAGTATCAGCTCTCAGCGTAGGACTGTATGTTGTGGCAGTACAGCAATCTGTCGATCCCTGTCAGAATCTCTGGCAGTATCTTGTGCGACAACTGGGTGAAGGACCTCTCTAATCCAATGGCCACATGGTGCGCCTTTTATACTTTTGATCACTGATCTTATCTTACATGGGGAATTTTGGAGGAATGCCTAACATAACCTGTGTGCATTAATATACTAGTCTTAGATTCATTATTATAAACAAGAATGGTAAAAATACTTGAAAACAGACTACATTGTTCATGCTGTTATCATTAGTTGACCTTGAAATAAAGATAATAAGGCACTTATCCCAGATTCATGTCCCATTAGGTGTCTTATTGATGTCATAGTTTAGATGACTTGACAGTTTGACAGGTTCTTTGAAATATATGGACAGAAGTTATTTATGTCAAAGGTTGACATGCAGATGATTAGGAAGAAAATGGATTCTTGGCCTGCTCAAAATGGAGTCTGTCTTTAAAAAAAAAACTTTCTAAGAGTTTTATATAGAGCAAACAATACTTGAGACATAGGGCATCAGAGCGCTTTACATGAGCACCAGTTTAGTTGCAGAAGGACACATTCATTTTTGTTAGGCACGGGGAGAGTACACGAATTGCCCAGAATCAAAGGATGTTAAGCGTCATTTCCAAGACTCGAACCCGGTTCCCCAGTTTCGAGGTAGATCGCTCTAGCCATAAGGCTACATCCTCTCCCCTTCAGTCTTTAGGGTCTTTACTTCATTTGTGAGTTGTCGACAAGACTTAGGAGGTAGTATCCATTATCACTTCATAATCATCTCTTCTCCTTCTTTCTTGAATATCTACCCTTGGTGCTCCTTATGTTATGGAAATGAAGGTAGCAGCAATTAAGAAAGTTTACAGAAATCCCATCAAAAGGATGGTTTTCTCCTTGAATCACAACCAGACACCTTTTCCTCCTCCCTTGAATTATGTCTAGGAAAAGTGGCAACATTGAATGGAATACTCTTGTCTCAAGCTCAATGGAGATAAAACTGAGCTGATGCTGCTGGGCAATAACCTTAACCCAGAGCTGGGACTGTAATGTCCGAATTACCTGGGTCCTGTTCCCTCTCCTAAATCCACAATCGAAAGCCTTGCTATGTGGCTAGATAAATCCCCTAAACTTGACCATCAAGCAGTGAAGTTGGCAGCTACATGCTACGGCATGCTTAGAATGCTTCTCAAAATTCTCCCTCTTCTACCATTTACTGCTAGGAGACTGATGGTCCAGAACCTTGTTCTTTCCTGCTTGGGCTATGGGAACTCCCTCTATCTAGGGGCCCCAAAGACCATTATGAGAAATTTGCAAATAACACAAAACTGCACAGCTCGGCTACTGCTCAATATTCCCAGAACACAATCGGCCAGCCAAGCATTAAACAACTTACTTTGGCTGCCTGAAGCTGAAAGAATAAAGTTTAAATCTCAGTGTATTGCTCACAAGACACTTTGGGACAAAGGACTCTCAATTACCTGTTCCTTGATCTCCTTCTATCATCCCAGAAAAAGCTTACGCTCAGCCAATTTATTCTTGGCCATAGTACCTTGATTAAAAAGGGAAAGATATGGAGGCCATTCTTTCTCATATAGTGTTGCCAAGCTCTGGAACACCCTTCTCCTCCATCTTTGCTCAGTTAAACAACACCTCCCTTTTCACAAATTGCTTTAAACCTGGCTCTATCAGAATTTCTCACTATAACCAAGAATCCCTATTTCATCTGTTCTTTTGTGTTACACTACCAGCGCTGGGTTGCTTTCCAGTAGCCATGTGCTGTATACATGCTTTATCATCATCATATGAGCAGTAGAAAATCAAATTGAGAGCCAGGAAACACTTGATGAAATTGAGAGCCAGGTGTCACCTGACTACTACGACATGAGTGTGGTAGAACAGCAGCTCCCCTAGATAACCACACTTGTATTTGTCCACGCGCAGACATGTTTGTTGATGGTGATAGCGTGGACTGGGCCCTAAAATTGAAACTCAGTTATAGTACTATCACAAATAAACCATCCCCTGCAGGGTGGAGCCACGTTTTCCACACCCGATCATTCCTTTTTATCTTGATGGATCTTGGAATGTTGTATTAGGAGTCAAGGAGCAAATTGGACAGCACACACTTAAATTACATTAACAATTAATTTAGTTCAGTCAATGATGGGAGCTGTGATCATTTTCTAAAACCTTTATTTGTTATATAGAGGTTAGTAAATTCTTTTCTTTTTGTCATTTTTATTTTGATTATGCCATAAATCAAATAAGTTTACAGAAATCTCATCAAAAGGATGGTTAGAACAAATCATCAAATATATAGTGCATTAAGTGCATTCCATAAATAAATAATTCCCTATCCTAAGATCAGGATCAGAATTTTAAATCTGTAGAACCCATGCAGAGTCCAATTTCAAAGAAAAGATTGAGATCAGAGGAGCATAAAACTTCAAAGCCAAATTAGAGTAGAAGAACTTCCCATGAAGAATAGATCATAACACTCATCCGAATCTCAAAACATCTAGGTAAATCTGTATACAGTTGCAGTAGCAATCTGCTGAAAGCCAAATACCAAAGTGAGGCAAAGGAGGAAACAGTAGCAGCAGCAGCCACAACCATCAGGAGTCTTGGATAGAATGCAAAAGAGTTGCATCTACTTCGGAATACACACTAAATATAAAAATCAAGAAAATATGTCGAAAATATTGTATCAGGCTTCTTCTTTCATGGACCAATAGGATAGCTGCATTCTTCGGTAAGCAGATTCAGCTCCTCCGTTCCCACGGAAATACATGCGTCTTGTACTATTTATCTCAAGGTTAGCTACAGACAGTCATGCGTAATTAGATTCCGAAAACATTAGACTTGGTTCCCATAGGCCTTTAAACACAGATCGACCTTCTAAACCTCAATTTTGTTGCACTGTGAGAACAATGAACTACTAACTAAAAGATAAAATCGCTGTTAGGTAATGCATTCCTTTTACTACAAATCAAGCATCATTGTTTGAAAAGTGGAAAGGAGTCTGATCAAACATGAAACATGAGAAAGTAGAATGTTGCTTGTAAGATAATACATTTGTTAAACCAGATCATTCTGCAGTTATGACAACATTTAAAAGCATGTCAATTTAAGGTCAAGATCCTAATTCAAGTTGTGCATATTTCAGCAATATTAAGTTTGCTTCTAGTTGAAGAAAACTTGCTTAACAGCTTTTCTGTGGCCTACAGGGGTAATTATGACTGCCTATTTCAAACCAGCACATTTCAAATACGTCTTTTTCTGCATCACATTTGATATTTATCATTGCACATTAAGCTCCTAGATTATTTATTTTTTGTGTTAATTAATTAGCCTTCCCAATGTTAACACTGTCCATTTGTCTGATGGCTATCTCACTTTATATGATTATTTCTTCATGTAATGAACGTTGAAGAGTGTACCACAGTATTGTTGATTGCCTTGATATTTATGAATAAACTCAATAAAGAAAAAAAAATGGAGAGCCAGTAGTCCGATGTGAGGTCACAGGCTGGGACTTTGTATTTACATTAGAAAAGGGACTTTATGAATTAAGAAGGCATGTTTCGCAATTAATGTCCAGGTTTGCTGTTTTGCACTAAGATTGATAACTTACCTGTTCTCCGGGTGCAACAAATTTTTTCGCCCTGGGGTGTTGTGCAGGTCCTCACAATGGAATTAGGATGTCAATCATGGTTGTTCACCATTGTCAACGAGCTGAATTGTGCCTGCACTTAACTGATTTGCACTTGTGAACACTGCTACATCTGTTTGCGCCACTCTGATATATTAGCAAATATCTGCTACTTTGCTTACCCCTAACAGTGGCAATATATGTTTATTATATTATTGTTATATATATTAATATTTGTTAATTGTGTTATGCAGGTGCTCTCGGTCACCATTGAATAATTTGACTTTGTGTCCAGAGAATCTCCCAGACTTTGCTAGCGCACAACTAACAGAGTAACACCTAGGGGCTGGTTCCTTCAAGAATTAACAAAGCCAATAGGTCTGTGTTTAATGTGACAACAATGCAAACACAAGCACACAGAATGATGTTCATATGGGGTAGCACATTAATCCGCACCAGTCATCTGTGCCAGTGCTTGCTGGTGGTGGTATTGTTAGTGATGATATTGCAATATTAGTAGTGTTGATGATGGTATTGGTAGGGGTGGTTATGTGCTATAGGTGTTGCGATTGATGGTAGCAATGGTGGTATTGGTAATGGTATTGATGATGGTATTGATGGTAATGCTATTGTTGGGTTTGTATTATTGATCTTTGGACTTGATATATTTGTGGTGGTATTCTGGTGTTTCTGTTGTTATTGGTGGTGTTATTAGTGGTGTTATTGGTAGTGGTGGTTTGGTTTAAGTTGTAGAGGTAGCATTGTGGTGGTGTTATAGGCATTGTTACTGGAGTTATTAATAGTGCCAGCTGCAGTAACAAGTGTGATATGTATACAATATGTGTATGAAATGCAGAATTGAATCTGACTAAAATGAGTGGTGATGTAGTGTACTTTTTAGATGGAAAAAGTCACAATGCATTCCAAAGCAAGCACTCAACAGAGGCCAAATGATACAACAGCCAATAGTATGAGGTGGAAGACTAATACTCCTCTAGGCTGTCATAAAATGTGATTGACAATATCTCATTCACCGTCTTCCCAAGCCTAATGTCCTAAAAATTCAGATTCTTGAGCAAATTGGAGATTGTGACACCATCAGGATTACTGCTGGTGTGGCAATATCACACTTTTTCCATGCACAGATTTTGCCTTGTGTGCAGCTCAGAATTGGAGAAAAAGTGCAATATTCTACATCTGTACCTCCATCCCAAGGTGCACAACTTGGAATGGGGAAGTAATTTAGCACCTGTTAAATACTCCTGCTCTTGATATTTTTGTATATTCTGAGTGCGGTATTAATACCCTAAATACTGCAGCCCATGAAATGAGACTCTTAGTGTTTATCTTATACTACCAACTGTAAGTACTACAGTCGATGTAGTTCTTCAGATGTAAATGTCATTTACTTCACAATTTCTCTTGTCTTCCGTCAAAATGAAAACACATATCTTTTTGTTTCATTTTAGATAATTCGAGAAGTATAAAGGCAACACCTGAAACGGCAGAGGCAATATTTCAGAAGCTTCGAAATAAGCATGAATTTACTATTTTGGTGACTCTCAAACAGTCCCTGTTAAGTGCAGGTGTTCTTCTTGCGATACATCATTTAGAGGAAAGGTAAGTTTGGTCTTCCTTTTCACTATTTTTTAAATTACACACTTGATTGACAAATCCAATTCTCCAAGCTCAGTGCCCTTTTTAGGTTTACCCTGCACAGTGCTTGCGCTGTGCTTGTGAAATCTACTGTATTCAATATAAATCTTAAAAGGGGCTTACATCCCATCCTCTTGCTTTTCACTGGTTCCTGTGCTTGCCACTTCTGTCACCGGTGGAAGCCATGTTGGGGTCAGGCATTGAAAGTCGCTGCTTGTGAATGTGAAACGGATGCCTTTAGCCCAGTGGTCACTCTGCATTACTAACATGTACGTCACAAAAGCTACAAAAAAGGCAGCCATCTTGTAGAGAGGAAAAAACATATTATTGCTCTATGGAAAGGTGCTGAAATAAAACAAATTATCTTTTCAGTGGAAAAATTATGAAACCAAATTGCAGTCTATACAGCAATGTGTCCACTTTACAGTAAGTGAGCTGTTGTAAGTTGACACTATAATGCATAAAAACAGAATTTACACAAATAGTAATATAAAGTGCTTCTTTTTATTATAAACTTTAAATACTTTGATTTGTCCCAATGTCTGCGGAAGCTCCTACATACATTGAGAGAGAAAAGTGATACCTAATGGTGAACATTTTTAAGCACCGCTACGGCACTGTGCCTCTTTTACGTCCGGTATTGAGGCTTTCCATACAGTTTAGACTAGCAATGCAAGTACTGTTCAACCTGGGTAATTTATTTAATTCCTATTTTACACACATCACCACTCTTCTGTATTCCCGGGACTCTCCATTTCGCTTATCATGGGCGTGCTTTAACTGATAGGGTCATATTAGTGCAGACAATGCAGCTTCATGATGTCCATCTGCCATTTTGATAACCTCACATATTCTCCCACAGCAACAAAGTTGATCAACCAGAAAAAGTTGAAAAAAGAGTCATCCAAATAAACCAAGCAGGAGCGAGCCAATAAGGGCTTCCCAACTGTTCCATAGGCAGACAGCTGCAGCGAGTCAAAGGCATATAAAGGGACATAGTGGGCAACCTGGGTACATGCTGGGTTGATTTGCTTGTCTCAAACCTTGGGAGGAGCAAAGAACAGAAACCGCAAACTGAACATAGGAAGAGATAAATAACACATATGTTTTGTATCAATGCACAGCCATTTTATTGAGGCAAAAAAACATAAGAATTGGCCAGTAATTTGTTGAAATGTTTGTATATACCTTATAAAACTGTGGTGAATATTTTCAGATTTCTAATTGTTGTAGTCTGTTCCTCTTTGCTTCATCTTGAGGATGCGCCATTTCTGAACGCAGAGCTTATGGCTCGTACCAGCCTTATCTCTCTTATCTCAATTGTTAACGTGTCATTGCCATGCCTAATGGTCTGCAATGAGGGAGTGCGAGTGGCCCTTCAGCAAAAAGCCCCTATTTGGCCAATGAAACTTTGAGCCCAAAGAACGATGGTGCCCGTGGCGGGGTGACACATATTATGCACCTTCAGCTCTGATTGGTTGCACGTTTAGGGAAGTGGAAAAAGCAGATTAGAGATGGTCACCAATATGACACATATTAGCCAATGACTGATGTCAATGACTAAAGGGATGACCACTACATGAAATAAGGTAATTAATAGGAGAGAAAAGATCAATTAATTTTTAATGCATTGCAAATCCCAAGAGAAATGTATGAATTTAGTACAAATTGCATAAATACAGAGTTTAGAATAGGTATAATGAATTCTGAAATAATTTAAATTAAATCTGAGTTATGGAGAAGAATAACATTAGGGTTGGGTTAATGGTAATTACTTTAATACTGCAAATTAAGGAATATTAATCAACGGTTAGGGATGGAGTTACTGTTAAAATCAAATGTCAGGTAGTAATTAAAAAAATTAAGATGAATGTGAAAATGTAATTCATTAAAACTACTATGAATTAATTAAGTCTTAAAGAAGAGTTACAATTAAGTTTATGCCCTGAAAATTTGTTTTAACAGAAATGTATTTAGGGTAGGATTTGGTTAGTAATAAATATTTCATTTTATTTTAATTAAAGTAAGAATTTAATTAACAAAATTAAATTATTTAAGGTCTAGATTTATTATTAGAGTTATGTTAATGATAAATTAAATAATAAACTATTTTAAGCACCATTTGTTATGGAGATGGTGGCAAACTAGTCAATTGAGAAGCGGGCACACAGTACTGGTCATGCAAATATCTGTACAGATAGCTGTACAAGTACATTTCCTGGAGGAATGTAAACAGCGGATCGCCCCCACCGGGCCAGCAGCGGCTACCACCGGCCCAGCGGTGGCAATCCGCCCGTCATCCTAATGGTCCCCCAAGACTTCTCAGGACACCCTCCTAATATTCCACAACAAGCTTAGACTGCTTCTTATTAGGTTTTACAATGTGGTTACACCCAGAAATGAGTCAGAGGTAATCAGCAGTCTTAAAGCACTTATTGATGATTTTTGACACTCAAAACCACCTTTTACTTTTATTATGGTTGCCGGGAAATTGAACCTGCACCCCTGTCACTCATTTATATTGACCAGGGATCCAGAACCCAAGGGCTCTCTTGAATTCCAGGTACATTTCAAACACTCTCGTCTAGGTGATGCTGCAAATAGCTTTGCCTCTGAGTTTAATTTAATGAATTTAATGGATAGTATCCAGGATTTCCAAAACGATAGAATATCCACATTTAAGGGGAAGGACACTGCACTGTTATTGATTATATTCTTTTCTCTAGTTGCTTTCTCCCTGCACTCTTACATTTTAAGGTCCTAAGTCATGTCGGCCGCTTTCGACACGGTTAGCCACTCGGTGCTACTGGCAAGACTGGAAGGACTAGGGATTACGGGCGGGGCTTTGAAATGGCTGAAGTCCTATCTGTCTAATCGTCAACAGGCAGTGACCCTGACACCTTTCGTCTCTCCTTGGCTCCCGGTTCACCATGGAGTACCTCAGGGCTCAGCCATCAGCCCAATCCTCTTCAATGCATACTTGGGACCTCTGATCCCCCTGATAAAATCTCATGGGATCGAGGTAGTTAATTATGCGGACGATATACAACTGATGTTCCCCCTGGAAGGAGAGCAGGCAGTCTCCTTAAACTCGTTCCAGGTTTGCATGAGGAAGGTCTCTGATTGGCTGAAGCTCAATTCGCTCCAGTTGAATGCCGGGAAAACGGAGCTCTTACACTGCGGCGCAGCTAAAATTTCAAAATTTCCTCTGTCCGAGTTTCGACTATGGCCGGAGGACCCTCCCATAACTGCAGTAAAATCAGTCCGCAACTTGGGGGTTATGATGGACAATGACCTCCAGTTGCAATCCCAGGCCAATAAAACTATTGGTTCCTGTATCGTTTTGCTGAGAGCTCTTCGCCAAATCCTCCCGCTCCTTCCAGATGAGACTAGGTCTCTGGTGGTCCAGAGTGTGATCCTGAGTAGACTGGACTATTGTAATTCTCTGTACTTGGGTGCTCCCCTTTTTATTGTACAGGGATTACAAAGAGTTCAGTCGATGGCAGCAAAACTGGCTCTCAGAAGGCGGCGTGAATCATCTGTCACGCTGGCACTAAAGGACCTCCATTGGCTCCCGGTTAAGAGGAGGATTGAGTTCAAGTCGCTAGTTATGGTTTATAAGGCCTTACACAATCTTGGCCCGCTGCCTCTGCGAGATAGCTTCTCCTGGTACCAACCAACAAGGTCCCTCCGCTCCGCTAGCCAGAGTCTGGCAGTTGTTACTAAAGTAAAGCGTGCTAGGATGGGAGGTAGGGCTTTCAGCACGACGGCAGCTCGTCTGTGGAATCAGATGCCTCTAGAACTGCGCCAGGCTAGTACATTGCTGGGTTTTAGGAGGCTTCTAAAGACCTGGCTCTTTTGTCAGGAATAGTATGGCACAAACTCTGACTCCTGGCTAGCAGTCTCTGTATTGTCCTTTGTTGCTGTGTCTTAGAGCGCCAGGATACCCGTTGGGTGGCAGACTCACGCGTTACAAGAATTTATACAATACAATACAATACAATACAAGTCATAACCTGAGTGATCATAACCCATTAACATTATTCTAATGGGATAATAAACCACTAGGATCAGTACTCCTATGTAAAGAGCCCATCACCCCGACGGATCAAGGACGAAGTGTACGGTGAGCTAATATTGTTCCGGTAGAGTTTGTTGAAAAATTGATCTCCTTCTGTCAAACTGATTTTCTTACATGTTTCAACTTTTCATGGGACATCCCAAAGCTCTGCAGAATAGCCTCAATTGATCAACTTTGTAGGTAAGCAATACCTCAATGTCGAACTCTAATTCTGCAGCCTCACTGGCTTCCTGACTTCTTTGAGACATGATGTGTGGCTTAAAGGTCGCTCAAAAATAGAACCAAAAATCCAAACATAATATGTGGTTGCGTTGTGATCTGCGCTAAACTAGTGATGTACACCAATCACTGTGAGTGAATTTGCAAATACACGTTCAAATCCCACCGCTGCCACCAATGTTAGAACTGGGAGTCTCTAGCTGGCTGAGGTAGGTTCCTTAGTCCAAATAGAGACCCTTGCTTCTAAGTCAGGGAAAGGAAGAACACCTTCTCAGATAGCCCCTGCTCACCCCCTCAGTAGCTTGGCATGAGCAGCCAGGCTTATCTCCAAGGGAAATGTGTAAAGTATTTGCAACCACGCTCTCAGTAACCCAATAGTAACACGACAAATGGACTCCACACAAGTTTCATAAAAACAATTAAATGTTTATATAAAAAAGACATACGATGAGACCACATGATAAGAATCCAACATATTTCACCTTGCTGGTTATTAGGCCAGCAAGCTCTGGTAGGATCTTGCAGTATTAATGAGCAATTCTCAATGATCCAATGTAGTCTTAATGCAATGCTATGCAGTTCGTAAGGCAAGAATCAGGCACTTCGTAATGTAAAAATAATGCAGTTCGTTATGCAACAATCAGGCAGCTCGTAATGCAAAAATAATTGCAATGCATAATGCAACAATCAGGCAGTTCATAATGCAAAAATAATGCAATGCGTAATGCAACAATCAGGCAGTTCGTAATGCAAAAATAATGCAATATGTAATGCAACAATCAGGCAGTTTGTAATGCAAAAATAATGCAATGCGTAATGTCACAATCAGGCAGTTTATAAGGCCAACAATAATGTACTCCGGCACTGATCGCAGTGCTCTGGATAGACTCTATGCCAGTCGTACTGACTTGTGGTCAGCTACTGCCAAAATATGCCCCAACACGGGTACGGTGTAAAACAAAGTGCAGCTCCACACTTCCCCCGGTAGTGCCACTCCGTGGCAAGTACGGGCCGCGATACTAACTTGAGAGGAGGCTAGAGCTGCAAAGATGGGAAAGGTCGAGAGCGTTTCTCTCAGAGACTTCACCCCACCCCAGGCGGTGACACATGCACGCTCGCTGAGCGTTACCTGGGGGGTGCGATCTCACTCTCCTCTCCTCGCGGCTTGGGCCTCTGGTGCGACTTCGTTGATCTTGGGCAGTGGAACACAGACCCCCGTTGTGATGGTTCGAGGTCTCTCCTTGGCAAAGGCAGGCTCGGGCAGGCGGCGGTGAATTCCCACAGCTCCTCTAGGGATGCCTCTCCGGGTCAATGGCAATGACGATCACAGCACTTCTGGTCATGCTGTCGATCAACTCAGAGAACAAGACTGCTCCGGGACACACAGTCACGGGGTAATTTCTCACAAAGGTCTCAGGCGGCAACAGGGCACACGCACACAGTGTTGCTGAGACTCACTTAAGCTCCGGGTGCGCACAATCACTGGGCAATCCTCATGAAGGTCTCAGGCTGCACAAAGCACACGCACACAGCGTTGCTGAGACTCCCTTGGACTCCGGATGCACATGATCACAGCACACTCCTCACGAAGGTCTCAGACTGCGCAAAGCACACGCCCACAGCGTCGCTGAGACTCACTTGGATTCCGGGTGCCCACAATCACAGGGCAATCCTTAAGAAGGTCTCAGGCTGCAAAAAGCACACGCTCACAGCGTTGCTGGGACACTTCTGGAAACTTTTATGTTCCTGAGTTTCCACAACTGGGAGCCAGCTCTCCTCGGGCCCTTAGGGACAAGTTACTTCAGGACACAGCACACAGCAAAGTCCTTTCAAGCAGATGGACACAGCACACAGCAAAGTCCCTTGGCCTCTCCTTGGTTAAATCAGCAAACTGCAGGCCAGTCCCAGAACACACAGCAAGGGTCAGTCCTTTCCTTCAGTCTCTTCAGCTGTTTCTTCCTTGGCAGAGGTTCCTCTTGACCACAAAGTAGTTTCAATCTTTTTCAGTCTTGATCAGTTCCAACATTCAGGGGTTTCACGTCTCATAGCTATACCCCTAAATGTCTTTGAAATCTTTGTGTTCAGGGGAGCACTGACCCCTGTTCAAACCAGTTCTGGGAGCCATTGTTTTATGGCAGCAGCCCAGGCCTCTTCACCTCCAGGTGCTACTCCTCCCCCTACACTCCAGATGCAGGTCAGCCTGTTGCTGTCTCACTTCCTCCCCTGGGTCAAGACATTCCCCAGATCCTATCGCTTTCAAATCCAGCCAGTCAATCCACAACCAGGCAGAGACACACAGAATTGTTAGAACACCAAAAAAAAGCCACTTCTAAAAGTGTGGTTTCTAAACACACACTCCAAAAACCACCTTCACAAAAAGATGTGTTATTAAATTGTGAGTTCGGGCACACTAAACTTCACCTCTCCATCTTAAGCCAATGGGAAGATAGGCTGAAAACATATTACACACCCTCCCCATTCTGTCCTATGGTCAAGATGGCCTTTCAACAGTGAAAAACGAAATGGAGAGTATTTCATTGTTAGGACATGGTACACACCTCAGTACATGCCCTACCTTTCACAGACACTGCACCCTGCCCAGGGGGCACCTTGGGCCTACCATAGGGGTATCTGATGTGCATAGAAAGGGAAGGGTAAGGCCTGTCATGTGGGTGCACCTGTCAGGACAACAAGACAGTTTATCAAACTGCACGCAGGCACTGCAGTGGCAGGCCTGAGTTCTCTCTTTAGGGCTACTTGTGTGGGTGGCATAATTAGTGCTGTAGGCCCACTAGCAGCATTGGCATTACCAGCCCTGGCACACATAGTGCAATTTACTAGGGACTTTACTAGTAAGGTAAACATACCAATCATGGACAACCAATTACCATTACACTTTACACAGGGATCACTTGCACTTTGACACTGATCAGTAGTGGCAAAGTGCCCAAAGCATCTAAGTTGGCAACACCATGTCAGAAAAAAGGTCTAGGGGGAAGGCAAAATGTTTAGGGAACTTTAGCCAAAAAGGGCCAAGTCCAACACTTTGTAAAACTGCCTCACCTCGGGGATCACATGTAGAAAAATGGTTTGATAGTCAGTGCTCCAAAAAACAACAAGGTTCTCTGGAACTTTGGCATACGAAACCACGTTGCCAAGTAGAGGTCAAGAAGCCAGAGCTGCGTTCAGAATGGCTTGCAAGGAACGCAAGGCTTATCTAAAAGAGGAGTCCTGGGATAAGTTACTAACTGCTAGCAGGCAACGCAATAGCTCTGCTTTTTGGAGCATCATTACTTCTCCTTTCTTTAGTAATGACCATCTCCCCACACAGGCCTGCACTGTTCCTTCTCAGGCCTGGGTTGATCATTTCACAGCCATTTATAGTTTGTATGAGGAGCCGGAGATATCAAAAGATCCCCAGATAATTGATCACTTTGGGGCAGATTTATGAGGTTTTGCCGTAGGGAAGCACAGCAGGCCTTCCTGCTGTGTTTCCCTAAGGCAAAATAAAAGGGCAGGGATGCGCCGTATCTATAAAATGCGGCACATTCCTGTCCTTTTCCCCTGCGCCGGCGCACAATGGGCTGCCTGCGCCAACGCAGGCACCTCTGCACCATGGTGCAAGGGTGCCTGCGTTGCGGAGATGAATATTTTTGTACAGGAAGGGAAACCTTTCTGTACAAAAATAATCACAAGAGGTTTTTCCTCTTTGTATGGGTGCTGCAGAATGCAGCACACATAGACAAAGGAAAAACGAGGAGAAATAAAGATATTTCTCTGCGTTGCGCCTCCCTTACGCCTCCCCTGGGGAGGCGGAAGCTTTTGGCGCTGCCTCAGATTTACGATTTCTCGTAAATCTGGGGCAGTGTCAAAAGGCCATGGGTGTTGCTGGGAACACCCCCAGCAACACCCATTGCACGCCCCTTTAACGCAGAACGCTGCGTTAAAGGGACTGATATTTATGAGGCAGCATTAAGCCAAAAAAGTGGCTCAGTGCTGCCTGATAAATGTCATGCAGGCTTCTGCGCCACGGAACGTCACAAAAAGTGACGTTCCGATGGCGCAACGGGCCTCATAAATCTGCCCCTTTATTTTTAACTTAACCGAGGTCAGAGCTGCTATCTCCCAATTACCATCAAACAAGGCACTAGGGCCTGACGGGGTGCCAGGGGACCTTTATAAAAACTGCATAGATTTATGGCACCACTACTGACATTGCATCTAAAGGCTACAGCTGTTGATCCCCTTCCACTAACCTGGTCCCAATCAACAATAGTCCCAGTTTTTAAAAAAGGGAAATAGGTCAGATCCAGCATGCTTTAGGCCTATCTTTCTCATAGACTCAGAGGTGAAAATTATTGGCTGGATTTTATTAAACTGCCTAGTAGATTTGGCCGAGGAGCGAGGCTTTTTATCTGATCTCCAATATGGATTTCATTCTGGCCGAGGGACCATAGATCAAATTTTCAATCTTTATTTGTTAACATGTAAATATACTAGGGCCAAGAAGGGGGCAGTCCATCTGGCCTTCACGGACCTTAGCCCTGCCTTTGACAGAGTTAACCGTTCTAAGCTTTGGTCCATGATGGAACAGATGGATGTCTACCCAGTCTTAAAAACAATTTTGCATGACTTGCACAATGACCTTCCAGCCAATGTCATATTCGGCCCTAATGGAGAATGCACTGAGCACTTTAAATTGTGGGGTGGGGTGCAACAAGGTTGTATTTTAGCCCATTTCTTATTTATTTTCTATATTAACTACATAGAACAAGCCTTGTGAGCACCAGGTGTTGATGTTCCTGAACCAGGAGGTTATCCTATACCCGCCTTAACCTATGTGGACGATACAGTTTTAATCGCCCGTACTGCCACACATTATAAAATCTCCTTACCCTTCTTCATAATTTTATGAGCAGTCTTGACCTGACAAAAAACTTCTCAAAATCACACGTTATGAAGTTAGGCACTCAAAACACAAAAACGATGAGATACATGGTAGAAGGCAGGCACATCAGTCAGGTAGATAGCTTCAAGCATTTGGGAGGTTTCTTAAACTCGGAGCTGAATTAGCTCCCACTTATTACATAGAATGTTCTGTCTTTTAACAGAGCGACATTTCACATCAAAGACCTTTTTTGTCGGCTTGGGTGCACCCACATTCATTTGGTCCTAGAAATCTATTGGGCCAAGTGCATCCCCTTAGCGAGCTATGGTAGTGGAATATTGGGATATGGAAGGGTAGCTGAAAATACATTTTTCAGAGGTCTCACAAAGCATACTGTATGACATTGTCCACGTGGAACTAGGTTTAAACTTTCTCATCAACCAGCTCCGACTTGGTTCCCTAAAGCCCTGGAACATGATTTGGGTAAAGGAGGAACTTAGTCTTAGTAGAATAATTCTGCAGGACTGTTTAAGATTGGAAAAGTCATCAATGATCCTGTGGGTGGCATATATGGCATGTAACTTGCGGGCCCTAGGGTGTATTGAACTGTTTGACAACCTCTCTGTTTTAACTGGTGCCATGAGCAAGAAGGTTGAAAAGGTATTTAGGGACAAGTTGGTATCAGAACCCGAGGACATTCTCTAATGAAACATTCCATGCAACTTGCAATATTTGTGCAAACTGTTAGCAACATAGAGGCTTATCTAACTTGGAATATGACACGTAATAAACGTCAGCTGTTGACTCTGTTTAGGCTGAATTTATTTCCCCACCTAGTACCTTTTAATTCATGGTTGTTTTACGAATTCGGACCTACCCCTCTGTGATTGTGAGAACACGCTGATTAGTGATACCTTACATGTCATCATGCTCTGTCCAAAATATAATAATCTTCGACATAGGTTTTTATCTCAGATTTTAAAGCCAATGAACTTTACCCATGTTAGGCCTACTTTACTGTTTTTACAACTGTTAAACTCTCCAACTGTTTGCTTTCTGTTGGGGGTCTTAAAAACATGAATGGGTTTGTTCATGATAATTTGTATGTTAATTTTTAACAATATTTTTAATGTATTTTGTGATTTTATCTGTAATATCGAATAATGAAAAATTATGATGATGACTGCCAATATTAGGCCTATACCAGGGTGACCAGCCAATGTCCTGCAGGATGGAATCAATGCCAGATTTTTAGAATTGCCACTAACTACCTTGAACAACCCTGATCTAAAGAATAATTTAAGCTCCAAAAACTGGTTTGAATAATAGAATTTACCCCATGTACCTCATACACTCCAGAAGTTCACACAACGTGCTTCACATGCCCAATACTCTTGTGATCTGTGCTATTTCCAATGTTCCAAACATGTGTGGCATATTCCTCATGGAAACAAGCCCAAATTCCTCTAGATGGATGGGAGCACTCATACCCTAATGATAATTCATGTCTTGAGGGGCAAACCACTAGAGACTGAATTTACTACTGTCTGGGAATATTATTAGTTCAGCTCTTCCTTCTTTTTTTCATATATGAGACGTAAAGACAGTTGTACTATTCGGCTCTGAGCATAAACAACATGAGGGATAATGGGGGTGGGCAGTAGAGAAGAAAATGTGTGAGACGCAGGTGAAGACTTTTGGTAATTGAGAGAAACATACCACAACGCAAGTGGATTTGCTTTGCTTTTAATGGCCTTGTGCCAATTTGAAATCCAGAAAAGCTTATAAGTCTAAACGTAAAGGGACAATGAGGCAGACGTTGAATAGCATCCAGCCATCGACAAGACCTTCTTGCATATCAATTCTGGAGTTCATTAGCTCGGTGAAAGTCACACCTGGTTTCCCAACAGAGCTGAGGTTCACAGCATGGACATGCGCTTCACTAGACTGCCATCTTTGAGCCCTCCTTTGACCCAGACTGAACCCTTACCCATCTACAACTGGTTGACAACGACTTATTTCGAGAAAATCTTTGAAGTTGGAAGGTACACTTTCCACTGGGACAAACCTAATCCCTGTACCTAACTGGTAGTACCTCGCATTTGGCCATAACTTTTGACTTGGGTCCAGTTTAACACAACTAGGTAAGTGCAATTGACTATTTGAGTTTTTATGCTGTATTTTAACTTAAACTACTTAAAATCAAATCTCCGCTTCCTTATCCATCACATTTTTGCCGTTTGATATTTATTGTGCTTTCTACTAGTACTGTTTTGGTACTGTAAATGCTTTAGCCATTTCTCCTAAGTTAACCTGTACACTCAGTGCTAAAGCTACCACTGGTTAAGTTGAGGTTTAAATCATTGAGACTTAGCTGGACCTGGTATAGAATTGTGACATTATGACTCTCCAAATAATAATCCATTTTCTCACATTGGTGTCAACGGTGAGATCTAGAACTTGTGTTTAGGAGTATCATTCTTCTATTAAGCTAGTAAAGTAAACATTCCTAAATTCACTGAATGCAAAAAAAAAATTCATTTGTAATTGCTATTAAGTAAATAATTGGGTCATATTAGTTTTTTCTAAATTATTCCCAACTTTAATTTTTGAATCTGTTAAAAGTCTATAGGGAACATAGAGTTATATCTGGCAAGCCGGCACATCCTAAAAGTAAGGAGCTGAGAGCACCATTCTAGGAAATTGGATTCCTGGTTGTGGCCTTGAAACCGTACTCACGCAGCAACCAATTTACTTGTCAGGCGTAACACAAGCAAACCCCAAATTGTCCTGTGCTTAACCCGCCGGTAGGTTGGCACAAAAGCAGTCAGACTGAACTTAGATGCAATGTGTAAAGTATTTATGTAGCACTCAGACAGCATTAAAGTGAGAGCACAACATAAGAAAAATCCCACACTAATTTAGAAAAATAGAGTAGGTTTTAATCAATTATTTGACACCAAAATTAAAAAAAATCCAATCCGGAGAACCGGAGATAAGCAATTTTAAAGATTTAAGTTAAAATGGCGCTAAAACCATAAACCTTCAACTGTGGTTACTTGGTCACGTCAGACCGGGATAAAGTCACAAGTTCAGGCCAATCATGATGAAGCGTAGGTCGGATAAAGAGTCCAAGTTAGGCCTGTTGAAAAAAGTACATTAAATCCTGGCTGTGGAGCATTTTGAGATCTGGTGTTGCAGATGCGTTGTGCAGCGGTGGTTCAAATGAGTTTTGGGCATGGATGCAAGGTCCTGCATTGAGGATGAGTTGCACTGCCCCAGCTCAGATACAGCCTTCGACGAGGCTTGCTTTGCGAGGTCCTGATTTGTGGTCAAGGATGGCATTGACAGAGGCTTGCAATGCGAATTTCTGCATTGGGGATGCGTTGCGCGGCTGTGATTCCAATGAGCTGCGATGTGAGGTCCTGAGTTGGAACTGCGTTGCACAGCAGTGTTTCCAATGCAGAGCTGTGATGAGATGCATCACCTTCATTGGTTCTGCCCAAGAGACCACAGCTGGGCGGGCAGAGCGCATTCAGCCCCACTTCAAAGGGTCCAGGACTGGGATAGCACTACTTGAGAAGGACAAGACTCACAGCATGTAGAGTCCAGGTGCTGGATTCACGGTGATTAGAACCTTTTCTGTCCCTGAGGCTCTGATCAGGAGGCTAGCCAACTAGCCCTTGGAGTAACTTTGGTGGTTCATGATTCAAGATGCAGGGCCAGTCCTTCTCACTGAGGCAGCAGGGTAGTGGAGCAGTGAGGCAGCAGGGGAGCAGAGTAGCAGGGCAGCAGAGTAGCAGTCTTTCTTGCAGCATATCAGCACAGCAGTCCTTCTGAATCTTTCACAGGTTCAGAGGTGTACTGAAGCACTGGGTCTGAGGGTCCAATATTTATACTTGATGCAGCTTTGAATTTAGAGAAGATTATGGAGGTGCCCCCCGAGGTGTTTGGAACTTCCTGCCTCCCTGCCCTTGCCCAAGCTAATATGGGGGCACCAAACCTAGTGTCAATCCTTTTGTGAGTGTGCTGAGGCAGAAGCTTTGTGATGTACAAGTTTGGTGTGTGACATTTCCGCCTTCCTATCAGGCCAGAGATTACCCACCCTCCCAACACGTATTCCCTATTTGTCTCAACGTATTACCCACCCTCCCAACACGTATTCCCTGTTTGAGCAATACACAAAGTCCAACTGCCAGCTACATCTAGACTTGTGACCCAGTATACAGGCGTCAGGCACCAAATGGTTAGGTCAAGAAAATGCAAACTTTCTAAAAGTGAATTTCCAGAATAGTGACTTACAATCTGACTTTACCATTAAAAAGGGTTTTAAATTACAATTCTTCACACCCCAAAATTAATATTCCTACTTGCTCCCAATTTAAAGTTACCACTTATTAAATGTAATAAGGTAAGAAGTCAATGTAATCATATAACAGAGGCCAGCCTTGTAGTAGTGGAAAACACATTTAAGAGTTTTTCACTACTAGGACATGTAAAAGTTGAATGTACATGTCCAACATAATACACAGCACCCTGCCCTAGGGGCTGCTTGGGGCCTGCACAAGGGGTGACTTATATGTATTAGTTTGCAAGTCATAATGGCAGTTTAAACTGCACACACAGGCTGCCATGGCAGGCCTGAGACATGTTTAAAAGGCTACTTGAGTGGGTGGTACAATAATTGCTGCAGGCCCACTATTTGCTTTTAACTCACAGGCCCTGGGTACATATACCTCACCACATGTACCTCATCAGTAGCAGACTGGACTATGACAACGTTCTCTATGCCAAAATCAACAAGAAACTACTTTGCAAGCTCCATACCATCTAGATTGCCACAGCCAGACTGATCCTAGAAATCCCCCGTCACAACCACATTACCTAACACCTCCACGATCTCCACTGGCTCCACATAGAAAAAATAATAACCTTCAAGCTCCTCACTCACGCATACAAGGCCCTCCACAACATCGGACCAGCATACCTAAATGACCGTCTCTCCTTCCATGCACCCAAGAGACACCTTTGATCTGCTGACTTCTCTTTGGCCACCATCCGACACATCTTCAAGACCAGAACAGGAGGAAAGTCCTTCTCCTACCTTGCAGCAAAGGCCAGGATCAACCTCTCCCTCCACCTCCGGCAAACCCTTACACTTCCCCAGCACTCAACAAAGCTGCCCACCCCAGCACCTTGAGACCCTCGCGGGTGAGTAGTCGCGCTTGATGATTGATTGATTGATTGATTGGTGATTGATTGTACCAATTGACTAGGGACTTACAGGCAAATTAGATGTCCCATATGAGTGTAAGCCAATTTTAACATGTTTTATGGGAGTGAGCACTGGTTAGCAGTGGGAAGTGAACAGAGTCCTAAGGCCAAAAAAACGAGATCAGCAAAAAGGGAGGAGAAATGCAAAATGTTTAGGAGAAGACCACCTTAAGGCTGACAGGTCTAACACAGGGAAATTGAAATTGAGCCACAATGCTTAGAAGGGAGATTAAGATAAGGTGCCCTGGACCCTGGGGCGAAGCTCAACTAGCCCAGATCACCTCAGAAACAGAGGAAACTCCAGAGAATGAAGAGGAAGGAGATGAGGATACCCTGTTCCAACCTACTATTTCGAGAGTATTCTCCATGGTAGGACATGTTATGTTATGTGAGTAGGATTTATAGAGCGCGTGAATACCCAGAGGTGATTTGGCGCTAGCATTGCGGTAAGCCCAGCTGATGCATATAGTTCTGCAATAGCCAGGTTTTTAGCCCCTTTCTGAAGATGGTGAGGGAGCTTGCTCTTCTGAGCTCCATTGGCAGCATGTTCCAGAGATTTGGAACGTAGCTGTCGGGACGGTTCGTACCAGGCAAAGAGGTTCCTAAGAAATAGTGGTCCTGTATTGCTCAGTGCCTTGTATGCTAGACATAATGACTTGAATTTAATTCCTTGTGCCACCGGAAGCCAGTGGAGTTTGCGAATTTCCTTGGCTACGGCTTCATACTTTGGGATGTTCAGCAGAAGTCTTATAGCTGCATTTTGAATTGTCTGCAGCTTTTTTGATATTGCTTCTGCATACTCATGTAGAGCTATTACAGTAATCCAATTTTGACTGAATTAGTGTAGTTACAACCGTCTTTCTAGAGTCAGTGGGGATGTAAGGTAAGATCTTCTTAAGTTTCTTTATCAAAAAGTAGGAGGCCGAGACAATGGCATTTGTCTGGTAAGATAGTGTTAGTTTATTATCAATCATAACTCCCAAATGTTTGGCCTTCAGAACTGGTTTTAGAAGTTCACCCATCTCTGCCAGCCACCAGAGGTTGTCCCATCTGTGTTGCAGGTTTCCGAAGACTACTACCTCGGTCTTCTCAGAGTTAAGCTTGAGACAGTGTTTCCATCCAATTGTTTATTTCCCTCATACAATTCTGAAACTGTGATGTGGGGAGGCTTGATGTTTGTACTCTGCCACCACTATCTGGGTGTCATCGGTGTAAGACGTGAGACTAAAACCGAAATCTCGTATCAAAAGGGCGAGTTCAAATACGTACACGTTAAAAAGGGAAGGAATCAGAGATGATCTCTGTGGAACTCCGCATGGGAGGACATATGGATCTGATTTATACTTGTCCAACGTCACTGTTTGTTTCCTTTCCTTCAGAAAGGAGGAAAGCAAGGCCAAAGCCGCTCCCTTGACCCAAAGCATTTCCAGCCACTGCTGCAGAAGATTGTGATCCACAGTATTAAAAATCGCTGACAGATTGAGGAGAACCAGGGCGACCGAGCCCCCTCTGTCCATCACATCCTCATCTCTTCAGGGGCTTTAATTAATGCCGTTTCCGCCGTGCTGTGCTCGTTTCTAAAACCAAACTGGGAGTGGTCGAGTAATTAATTTTCTTGAATGTATTGGACTAACTGTTTATTCATGATTTTTTCTATTATTTTGGCTGAAAGTGGCAGCCGAGCTATAGGGCAGTAATTATTCGGATTAGACATGTCCATATTGGGGTTTTTTTAACAGTGGAAGTATGGAGGAGTCTTTCCATAGCAAAGGAAAACTGCCCGACATAAACATATTGTTGAAAATGTCAGTGAGCTCAGGGCTCACCACCTCCGCTATATCTTTCATGTGCTAAGCTCAACCAGCACCATCACTTCTGAGATAGAGTTGAAAAAAAGAGATTGGCCTTTAGTGAGTAAGTGAGCCATCCTTGGGCCTGAGACCTTGCAACAGCAATGAAGAGGTATCTGCATGTGGGCCACAGAACCCTTGCTTGACCCAGAGCATTGGGCCTAACATTGTGGTGGGGATTACATGGATAAATGGTTTGCTTCTTTTGAGCAGGCTTGCAGAACACACAAGGTGGGTCCACAACACTGCATTTCCCTACTATGAGAATTAGGGCCTGTATTGGGAAAGAAAGGCTCCTAACTCTAGAGGAGGAGGTATCTTAATCCTATCAACAAATGACCGATGACATAGTGATGAAATTTGGGCTCACCGCATGAATGGTATTGCAAAACGTTCTGAGACACCAACCGTTCTTGGTAGACTTTGTGGATATTTCAGTTAAGGAACTAGAAGACTGGATAAAAGTAATATTTATATAACTTATAATTGGGTGTATAATTTGAATGTCAAAGAGCACATTTTATGCTTTTCAGAGTTCTTAGAACAGCATCTAATGGATTCAAAATTGTCTAATTCCAGAGTACTGGGTAAGACAGCTGATGAGTGGGTTCGCACCCATGTTTCCAGAGAGTCCCTGGAGGTTTACCCTACGAATAGGGGTCGGGTCACTCGACAGAGAAAAGAGGGGTAGTGTAGTATCCTGCATATGTATTGTAATGTATTCTCCATCACCTGCTCAGCCAGTGCCTGTGCTCTGTGCCCAATATGTACCTCTCTGTGTCCCAACATTCCAAGGCACATCAAGGTGCCTTGGAATGTTGGGACACAGAGAGGTGAAGTGACAGTTGGGCATGGACTGAGCAGCAGACCGGCTGCTCCTGGTGGGGCTCTCCTTCAGAACATAACTACCTGTTTTTACTACTTTGTTACCTGCCTGAATAAATCTTACTGAATTACCACTTCCTGCGTAGACTTCTTCACTACAGGTAGCAACATGGATACAAATAAGGAGTTCTCACAAGGAAGCCAAAAGCCTGTCCAAAAGGGGGAGTCCTGTCCCTGTGCCAAAACTAAGTGGGGAGTGCACAAGGGAAAGAAAGCTTTTGATCCGGTAAAGGCTTTGGTATGCCTGGAGTGTCATCAGCTAGGGCGTAAAAACAAAGACTCTGGCCCAAGGGATTGCAAGTGTAGATACCGGGGTGGAAGTCTGCCGAGGATGAAAAGGGGGTTACAATTAACCTACTATGGCTTCATTGGGTGGGGTAGAGTGTTGAAGCCTTGACCACCTTACCCCCCAACATGGAGAAGCACAGGAAATGTCTTACCATCAATGAGACCAAATTAGAAGCTGTAGGTATACAACACCCAGCATGGCCACTGTGGTGGATAGGCTGGCTTCCCCAAAATAAATTAACCCAATTTCCTCCATAGAGTGGTTGACTCTGACAATGAGGTGAAGGCCCATCCTATGGCAATGTCAGCTTTGAGTGGGGAGTGTTTACTGGCCTGAAGAAGATAGCAGTGAGACTTGCCATTCCACTGAAGTGTCTGTTGGAAAATTACCCTGTAGCCTCTGCTAGGTTTGAGGTGGAAACTAAGATCCATGAAGATATGCTGGGTCTCCCAGAGTGTGTGTGTGTGTGTGTCTGTGTGTGTGGTCACAAGGGCCCATTCATCATGTCAGGGGAGTATATGGAGCCTGCAGTCTGGGACAATGGCTCAGGTTCACAAAACCAAGAGTAAGAATGAGATGAGTGGGAAACCAGCCTCAAAAGTTCCCATGGTCCAGAGAAAGTTGGACTCCCAAAGGGGAAGATGCCACCCTCAGAGACCTGTAGAGCTTGCTGAAACACAGGGGCAGGAGGACCCTCCATGGAAGAACTCTACCAAGGGCAGAAAACATGCCCAAAGTTTGAAAGGCATTTGGAGCCAGGCTGACACCTATCCACAGGGGAAAACCAGGGTCTACTAGGAGGAAATGGTCCTGTACAGTGTGGTAAGGGTCCCAAAACCTGGGTCATCCAAGAGCTATATGGTCCCCCAACAGTATAGGGCCTTCCCCTTAAACGTAGTCCATGACATCGCCTTGGCTCAAAATCCAGGGCAGACCATGGCCTGAGACAGGTTGGTCAACTACTTTTACTGGCAGCAGATTTCTGAGAAGTTGAGAGGTTCTGTCGCTCCTAAATGTCCTGTACAGCCAGTGGCAAGACAGGAGGGCTACCTAACACTCTTTTAAGTCCACTACCTGTGGGGAGCGTGGCCAACTGCAGAAGCGGAGAGCTTTCCTTAAGGCTCCTGCCACGTACACAGAAGCATTGATAATCTGGTGCATAGCAGCCCATAAATATGAGCCCCAACAACCCCATCAGGATGGGGCACCTCTGAGGCACTCATTCCCGGGACTGTTAAGGACCTGGGGGGACAGATTGCTTTGATCTCGCTTACTGACCGGGCAGGCTGCGGTTACCAGCCCCGGGTGTCTGCCTGCTCCCGGGGCTACTGCAACAGTGAAGATCTCCTCTGGTGGTTTTGCCTATCCCCTTGGTGGGCCATGTACCTCTTGGAACATGAGTGATGGAGATTCCTGGTTTGATGACCTGTGAAGTGCCTGGGGTTGGCGAGTCGTCTTCACCGCCAGCTGTGATGACTGCGGCTGGTGCAGCTGATGTAACCGACATTGCGGGAGAAGCTGCGGGATGCCTGTGAGTTGAGGAAAGTGCACCCCTGGAAAGAGAGGCCCATCTGTGGAGTGCTCTGCTGGTGTCTGGGAGGAAAGCGACAATCACCCTCCCAGACCTGGTGGATAGTTACATATGGGCCTTGGGTTTTTCCTCTGGCACAGGCCTGATGTGGTGCACAGTTGGCGCCTGAGACTTGGGACCTGGAGTGCTGTGGCTGCCGTGTTGATCCACCTGGGATGCCCCTATACAGGCACGTGGCATCCTGGGTTGTCAACCCTCCCCTGATGTAGACTGGTTCATCATCTTTGGACTTGCGTTGCCCCCCAGGCCAAAGCGACGTGAAGAGAGAGAGGATCCTGTGGTTTGGAGTAGCCTGGTGCCCCCCTGTTTTTGACTGAGGTGATCTGTTTGAGCTCTGAACTCACCGTTGCAGAGCGGCACAGACTATTACTGTGCCCTCCATGGTATGTGTGCACTATCAACATCTTTTGGCTCTACATGTTGGGAATCACTGAAGGGGCCCTGACCTGCTCTGCTTGTGCTTGTATGCCCACTGGCTTTTCCTGACTACCAAGGGCTGCTACTATGTTTTAGGGGCAGCCAAACCTGCTCACCAACATTGCAGGGGCCTTGGCCCTCTTCTTGGAGACAGTGCCACACCATTTCTTCCTACCAAAACTGGGGTTGAGCCAATAGCGTGTTGCCTGACACGTGAAACACGTGCCACTTCCCAGTGGTAAGGACATGTGGCTCAGGTTCGTTCCAAAACGCTCATGTTGCCCAAAGAGGTCTCCATTAGCCCTTACTTCTGTTCCAGTTGACTCATTGAACTTTCCTCCACTGGCTACCTGGAACATACCACGCTTCTTCTAATGACACTGCCATGGGGTGCACTAAATCCACAAAATTGGTATCACAACACAGTGGAGGTCCGTACCAACGTAGCCTCTCAGATGGCTCCTCTACCCATACCCTTGAAGATTGTGTCCCACCTACGCACCTGGCATCCTTGTTTGGAGAAAGTGGATGATATACTCCAGGAAATTCAGGACTCTAGTTCTGAAATCGAGCATCGCATAGATGCCTTTTTCAGCTGATTTTGGGATCCTCTGAGACGATCACCACAAACTCTCTGAAAAGATGGTGATAGCTGAAACTGCTCTGTCTATGTTGACCCCGATGCACGCTTCCCATTCCACAGCAATCTCTGAACTTAAAAAGCAGCTCTCCATCCTCCATGATGGGGCCAAAGCAGAGGAAGGCCGTGCCAGTCACAACAATGTGTGCATTATACACATACCTGAGGGAGATGAGGGCTCTAAGCTGACACACTTTGTTGAACACTGGCTCCAGACATCGGTGGCCCCTCAAGGGCTTTCAGCCCTGTTCACTATGGAACATGCTCATAGGATGCCGACCAGACGCCCTCCTGCAGGAACACCGGCGCGTCTTTTGATTGTGTGAATTCTCAGTTTCAGTGACCAGGATACTTCAGATGGCCAGGCAGAGGGCTTCTGTAATGATGGACAATGCCACAGCGTCTTTATTCCCAGATTATGCCTTGGAAGTAGGAGATGTGCTTCTTTCTAGGCAGTCAAAAGACAGTTGAGCACAGAGGGCCTCACCTACGCCCTGATATACCAGGCACGTTTGAAGGTTCTACATGACCAAAAGTCCATATTCTTCATTCTCCAACAGCTGCATGGGACTAGCTGTAGCAGAACTATCCCAACATGAAAAGACCTTTGATCACTTAGTGCCCTCCAAGGAAATAATGTGTGGCTTCTCGCTGTGTTCGACGAGGCCTGACTCGGGGGTAAGCTTCTGCAGCGGCACCATCTCCACAGCAGGCTCTGGAGGGCAGGAGAGCTGTCCTGGCAAAGATATCCTCATTGGGGTCACAGGGCCAATGCCTAGCTTCCAGCTCCTTGAACAGCGTCAACTCATACTCAGACTCGAATGCAAGCATGGTGCTCTTTCCCCCCGTGACACCACAGACTGCTGGTTTATTGAACAGAATTATATTGCAGAGTGAGCCTACCCTGTTTTCCCCACCGCCACGTCTGGGGGATGGTTATGATAAGTTTATTGCTATTGTGCTCTCCCCTGCCAGCTGTTTCTTTTATTCCCCACATGCCCAATCGACCTTTCACTCAATCTTCCCACAAAGTAAACTGGCTAGGGGGGCACAGTGTGGAAGTAATTGATCAGTATATTGATTGCCTTTACTTTACTTACTTATAATAGTTATACATTGCGGGTTATACTTTGGCCATGCCTTTACATGCATTTCCTGTATTTCTCCTATCCACGTAGTTGGGGCTCCTTAATTTAGGACTAGTTCTTTGAAGGGTTTTGATGTCTATCTAATACTGCGGTTTTTGGGGTGGCCACGCATGGAATGATCCTTAAGACACAACCAACTCCTCCTTAGGTGTGTTGGCCCTTCCCTCTGCAATGTTTTATTTGCATATTAGCATATGTTTATTTGTTTTTTGTTTGGTCAAATGTGAGGTTCCATTGGATCTGCTATTTGTGACATGTCACTTCGTAGTTGTGTTTGCTTTACTTCCTATCATGTATATATCAATGTGGTTTGAGGGACCATAACATAGTTACTGATATTATTATACTCTCATGTCAACTGCACCATAACACTATAAGATAGTCACTTGAAATGTGACGGGGTTGGGATTGATCTACAATATGCATGAAGTCCTGGTGCAACTCCATTGCCAGAAGGCGAACATTGTTTATTTACAAGAGACTCACCTCACTGCTCCAGAAGCCACAAATTTGTACACGGAGGGGTCAGTTATTTGCCAACACCTATTTCAGGGTCGCCTGTGGGGCCACCGTCTGGTTGAGGGCAGGGGTCCCCTTTGAATCACTGAATGTTAAACCTGATGTGAATGGGTGCTACATCTTTGTCCATGGATCATTGGATGGAGAAATGTTGGTTCTAGGTAGTATATATATGCCGAATGCCTAACAAGACATCTTCCTCCAACGGTTGTCCAACAATTTTAGCGGAGTTGTCTCACTTCCATCGCTGATCGGAGGGGACTTTAATGCAGTATTGGATGTTGTGCTTGACCGCTCACAGGGGCCACCAGACAAGCTAAGGCCTTAAGGAGTTGGGTGTCCACTTTGTCCCTGTTCGGTATTTGGAGGGAACATAAGAGAGGCATGTAGGAATGCTCTTTCTTCTCTCCCTCACACAGCCTCAATACTCTGGATGTATCGTATGCACATCACACATGTTTGGGAACTTTACAGGGGCAACCTATCTGGTAAAGACCTTCTCGGACCATAATCCACTAGAGATTGTCCTGACTTAGGGTAGAGTCCCGACGCCTTTTCCAACATGGTGAATACAACCTACATTGCTTGAGAATGTGATCTTTCGTGACACTCTTGGAACTGCCATAGACTCCTATTTTGCATATAACAAAGGAATGGCCTCCATGCTACTCATTGAGTGAGAGGCGTTCAAGGTAGTGAATTGGGGGTTGTCCATAGCTACTACCAAAGGTGCTAGACATACTGTGCTGCAGGAATTGCAACACACAGAAACACAGTTGGGGTACCTATAACACAAGGCAGCACACGACCCAACATGGCTAGGAGACCTCGAGGACATTAGAATAGCACATGTGGAGATGCTAGAACGGTTGCCACTCATTGATCATAAATCCAATATACTAAAGATAAACTCAAAACATTATAGAGCAGGGACATTGTTGACTCGCATGAGACATCCGCCAATGCCTTCCACCCCGATCTTTAAAGCCACATTGCCTTCTGGGATACCCTACACTACCTAGGTATACATAAATGTACATGTATTTATCTACCACAGCTCTGCCCATGTGGAGCCAGTTTTTGTCTAACTCACGGACTGACCACTCGGGGATCACTCTTAGCTGTGCAGCCTTGTGGTATAGATTAAAGTCAGGTAGTGCTAGGCCCCACAAGGATTTAGGTAGGCGTAGTATCTTATTGTAAATGGAAGCTCTACCATTTTGCCAAATAAAGTGGATCACCAAGGAGCGCAGTCTATCTCTACTGGGAGTCCCTGAAATAAGTAGTGCAGTTTGGGTAAAACTGTCATTTTGATGGCATGTATTCTTCCTATCCAAAACAGATACATGAGTGCCCACCTCTTTAGGTCTATTTTTAACTGCATCAGTAATGGTGAATAATTAACTCTGGATAGTTCCATAAGCTTGGCAGTAATCTTAATACTCAAATAGGTGATGTCATGTTTAGCCCATTTAAAGGGTACGGTCCTTCCCAGCTATTCCGTTTCTGTGGGGGGACTGTTAAGTTGAGTAAGTGTCATTTGGTCAGATTGATGCGGAACCCCGCAATGCTTTCAAAGCGGCGTAACTCCTCCGGCTTAGCTCCTAGGGAGGTCTGGGGTGAAGTTAGGGACATCTGGTTGTCATCTGAGAAGAGCGGAATTTTTTATGCTCCACAGAGGCAAACTGGATTCCCTGGATATGAGGGTTCAGGCGTATCATGGCTGCCAGTGGCTCGATGCCTAAGGCAAATAACAGGGGAGATAGTGAGCATCACTGTCATGTCCCCCTCCCAAGGGGAAATACATTGGAGCTAACCCTATTGACTAATTCCTTGGCTGTGGGTGCCGCATAATTGGCTTTAATCAGAGTCAGGAACTGTTCACAGAAGCCAAATCTCCTTAGAGTGTTGAATAAGAAGAGCCAGTTCACCCGGTCAAAAGCTGTTTCAGCATCTAACGCTAATAGATGCGACGGTACTGACTTTCTGGAGATCTTCTCAATCAGGTGTACTACCCTTTGGATGTTGTCATGGGTTTGCCTGCCCTTGATAAAACCAGATTGATCCGGGTTGGTCAAGTCTGGGAGTAGGTCGTCTAGTGGGGCTGCCAGTATTTTGGAATATATTTTAGCAATAAGGTTTAGCAGTGCAATTGGGCAGTAGAAGCTGCACTCCCTCGGGTCTTTGTCTTTTTGTGGTATGACAGACACTAGCAATACACGCATGAAAGCAGTAACCGCGCCTGTGCCAGCCATGTGATTGAATAGAGAGACCAGATGGGGGGCAAGTTCTGTCATGAATGTTTTATAGAATTAGGCCATTAGCCCATCAGGCCCAGATGATTTGCGATGTTTACGGCTCCTGAATAGGTAATTCTGGGCATCTGAGACCTGGGTGAGAGTTATACTATGCAGGTAATCTAGCTGTTCACTTTTGTCTGTCTCACCTGCAGTACATAAGGATTGGTAGAAGTTTCCGAAAGTGTGGGCTTTCTCTGTGTCTCTGGTGACGATCCCTCCCCATTGTAATTGGAGGTCTCCTATATTTTCTTTTTCATTTTGTACCCTTAGTTGTCTTGCTACATGAGAGCCCACTTTATTACCTTGCTCACATTTTGTGCATTGGAGGTGTAGAAGGGTGAGCTCTGCCCAGTTGTTATGGATCGCGTTAAGCTTTCCCTGAGTGCTGTAAACTTTTTCTGAAGAGGGAGGGTATGTCTATCTTCATGAGATTGGTCCGCAGCCTGCAGTTCCACCTCAGGTGTCTGTCTTTCCTTAGCCCTTAATTTATTGAGGGAAGAGTTTAACTCTATTCATTGACCCAGTATCACAGCTTTAAAGGTGTCCCAGTTATTAAATGGGGAAGTGTCATGCGGATTATTATCCCAAAAGTAGTCATTTATGATTTTCCTTAGGTTGTCTTGCATTAATCTGTCCTGGAGTAAACATCCTGGGAAAAACCATCTCCTGTATATCAGGTGCTGGCCTACTAATCAAGGTTTAGGAATACTGGTGCATGGTCAGAAAGAGCTATAGGGTAGAACATGGCAGTTTGTCAAACCTGACCTAGAGCATTGCTTACAAAGGTATACTCCAGGAGAGAATAGCTTCTATGTGAGTGTGAAAAGAAGGTGCAGTCCCGACCATTCGGGTGCAG
The DNA here is from genome assembly GCF_964204655.1 of Triturus cristatus. Classification (NCBI taxonomy): domain Eukaryota; kingdom Metazoa; phylum Chordata; class Amphibia; order Caudata; family Salamandridae; genus Triturus; species Triturus cristatus. Next base: position 648,217,917 of record NC_140585.1, read on the forward strand.
TGTACACCAGGCATCTAAGAGACAGCTCCCTGAAAGCCTTTTTCAATGAACATGGGAAGCTCTCGGTAGCCGAGTGATGGAGATGTGTACTATCTGTCCCAGAGTCCCAAGTGAGATTAAAATCTCCCATGACTACTATCTAAAACCTGCCAACATGTAGAGAAATGTGTGCAGATATGAGGCGTGATTGGTCATAAAGAGTGGTGGCGTCCCTGTATATGACCCTTCACCATCACGTACCTCCACTCCTTGGTAGTCTTATATTCCTCTGGTTTAAACTGTAATGATGAGTGGAAAAACAACGCCACCCTATTATGTTTAGAGGTTGACAAAGATTTATGCATCGTTGGGTAACTTTAATGTCTCAGACAGTGTTCCACAGAACGTTTAAGATGAGTTTCTTGGAGTGCCACTATGCTATGTCTTTGGTTGGTAATATATTTCCACAATTCATGTGTCTTGGCAGGGGAGTTAAACCCTCGAACATTCCATGTTAAGATTGTCAGAACCATATTCTAGGATATCTCAAATATTTTTTCAATAGTACTCGACCTCTTAATATTCCATCCAAATTCTGCCTTCTCAGTGCCCTCCTCTAATGTCCTCACAAGGATCTTCTCCACAATTTTCTCTACATTTCAATCCACCTTGCATGCAATCCTCCCCAGTACCAAACCATAAAGTAAAACAAACCCAATGATGCACACAAAAACCTGAAAGTTTCCTTCCAAGTATACCATTGTCAACAATATAGTCCCTCTCCTTAGGCGTCCAGGTCAGAACCCACTAAGGCATTCCTAGTAAAATTTGAAGAAAGCGGGAAATGTAGCATTTTGAAGAGACATAAGAATTTTTAGAAAAAGGGAAAAAAAGAATGGAAGTGAGGTGCGCCTAGCTCAAACATGGCTATTATTGTTGAAAACCCTTCAACAGTGTGGTCCCATCTGTCGTCTAAACCAACGTTTCGGAGAGCCTCACTACCCCCTTGTCATTTGTAGGATTCCTCGAGAGTCTTGAGACCCCACAGTTCAGTATACAGGTAGGCTCCTTCAACGTTTTCTATGCACCTTCTAACGAGCTTGGGTCTGCCCCTGTCTTTCATCATTAGGGCCTTTTGGAGAGCTTGCTGGCCCTCTGTCTTTTCTCTCTGCCAAATTCTCAGAGGTAGATGGGAGGTCTAGAAGCCACGCAACCTCGCCAGAAAAGTTTTTAAGTCCTAATGAAGAAGGACTTTACCGAGGACAAAGTTGCACAGCATCCGATTGCCAATGAGACCTTCCTGGTTAGGGGTTCCAGACATCACCTGCTTGAAGCATTCCACCATTAACGACCAATGCATCACATTTCACACCAGGAGCAAGGCTCATAACGAGAAGCCATGCTTCATCAGTCCTCTGTCATAGAGTTCTCCTTCGGATCTAGCCTGCAGACTGACCCCTTCTCCAGAAATTCTTTTAAGCCAGAAAGTAAACTTTCCACCTGGAAAAACCTGGTCCCTTCACCCAACTGGAAGTTGCTTGCAGTTGACTTTAAATTGTGACTTTGACCCAGTCTAGCATGACCAGATAACCAAGGTAGGCACTGTGCACTTTAAGGTGCAATCTGGACTTAAAACTTCTAAAAAAATTATATCTCTAGTGCCCTACATTTTGCCATTTTGGTATCTATTTGTTTGTGGAATTTCACGCTATTTTTAGAAATTAGAGTAGGATATCTATTGTGTTGTGTTTTCTACTGTTTAACTGTTTGGTACTGTTAAATGCTTTACACACTTTTCTAAATTAAACTTGCCTTCTCTGTACTACAGCTACTAAAGTTGGAGCTTAGGTTAGAATTATTGAGACCTAACTGGATTTGGTAGAGAATTTTGACATTATAAGACCGTGAGGGCTCACATCCTATACAAGTAATAATGCACTTTCTCACAAGGACTCTGCAAGAAAATATGTAATAAACCATTTTGCAGTCCCATTTTTCACAAAGGATCAGAATCAGATTAGATTTATGAAGTGCAAAATGCCCAACAAGTGTCTATTTGTGGACCACCTCTGGAGGAAGGACATGTTTATTCAAGTGAGGGTCTTTTGCATTTCCATCATAAATCTGAGCCAATCAATCTCAACTTTCCTACCATGACTGCTATCCAGTGATCTCTATTTCAGAAAGAAATAGGATAGAAATATAATCCTCTTTTGAACATGCTTACTAGAATCCATTCACATTTTTATCAAATAAGCCTATCCAACTGTGTAAGAAATTCTTCAAGAACTAGTTTTAACTTTCAGAATTAATGAAATATTCTTTTGTCTTTCGTTTTTTAAATCCGGTTCCCTATTTCTTCTCAGTTATTTAGTCATCTGGTGTTTACTGTAATTGGAACATTGAGTTTTTGAATGTCTGCTTAGATTTTGTTTAATGTTCCTCTTTTGTGTGAATAAATGCAACAATGTTTTAGCCTCTTCCTCACATAGTCAGTGTTTTTTTTGCCATTCTTTTGTCAGATTCTTCATCAGGTCTTGGGACTATTCATTGAGCCATACGGTTTACTACTTGATGAAGTAGGGTAAGAGTCTTACTCGGGATGATATTTTGATTTAGTATTATTGGTAGCCAGGATGGTTTAGACATAAATTAGTTTCTGTTATTTAGCTAAGAAGTTTTCTTGCCTCTCTGAGATGGAGTTCAAGAATGGGCCACAGGCGGAGGGAGAACATGGCAGCAGCTAGCTGAGCTGCCACTGCACCCAGAAGACTCGCCCGCATACATGCCTCCCGGCTGCTGTTAAGGACGGTCTTTCCTTACCTTCGGAGTGAATGTGAGCCGTCCCGATTGTGTGGATGGTGGGGGGGGGGGGCTTTTTCTGCCCGGCGCTATACTCGATGAAGGTTGCTTCACTGTGCTGCGGATGTGCCTGGGATGCAGTTCGGAGTCGGCTTCTCTCCGCCCGTTGCGGTGGGAGGCAGCAGTGCTAGAGCTCAGGAGGGGCCGCAGAGCTCGCGGCCTCCTCCGGGTTTCGTGAGGCAGAGGCAGCACTGGTTAGGTGCTTCGCACGCTGGAGGATGCTGCAGCAGGCAACACGATCGACAGGAGGGGCACTGAAGGAGCCATCGGCGTACAGTTTACGAGGGGGTTTGTGCGACCCAGGTAGATCTACAGCCCCAGTCCCAGGTAGGACATATAGATACAGATATTATTGTTGCTACCTCAGCCTCAGCTAAAGCCACCAGGAAGGGAAGGAAACGTGGCGTGGGGGCCCAGGGCACTGCAAAGGTGAAGACAGCTGAGGAGAGTTCTATTCACACCAAGGGTAATCGTGAATCAAGTTTTAGGGGCATTAAACAGAACCAGGGAAGCAGAAGCACAGCATCAACTGGGAATAATAGCTCTACCTACCTTTGTGGGGAGGTTAAGGGAAAGGGCACAAGGTCAGGTAAAATCAAGAGCACCACCTCAGACGCTAAGCTTAAAATTACACCTTCGTTAAGATATCATTTCAAAGTGTTATCACAGGTTTTAAATCTAGCAAAGCAGGGTGATCCTGTTGCGGAAAAGGTCGACATAGAGGTATTAGGTGCCCCCCCAGTCTCGAGAGATTTTCCAACCACAGATATCAAGATCTCTGGTTTAATGCAGAGGGTGAAAGAGAAGGAGGCGGAAGAGCAGGGTCCTCAAGCCGTACTCCAGGAGCTACCTAAGGTAGTGGATGGCAGTGAAGATGTTGACAGGATAACTACAAAGGTAGCTGAACCTTCGGTATCTTCTCTGGAGGCTCTCCTTGCTACACTTTCGGCAGACATCAAGAGAGGATTCAAGGTTTCGGCAAAAAAACAAGGAGAGATAAGGAGATTTTGTGAGTCACTGCAAAGGAAAGTGGACCTTTTTAACACCAGAACTGAGACGCTAGAATCTACTGTGGGGGTCTTAACAGATCAGTTAGGTGCGGTGGAAGCAGACATTTCTACTCTCAAAAGGGAGGAGTTGGCTCTTCGAGATCAGATGGAAATTCTAGAGAATAATTCAGGAAGGAATAACCTACGTATTTTAAATGTCCCGGAGGGGAGTGAGGGGGATGATCTGAAGACCTATGTGATCTCACTTCTGAAGGAGTCCCTAGAATTGGAACAATCAGAAGCTGAGTTAAGGAGAGATATACAGAGAATCCATAGGGACCCATTCAGAAGAAACTTGAATAGAGCTAAGCCAAGAAAGATCCTGGTAAATTTTATACCTACTTGTTGAAGAAAAAATTCTAAACCTATCTCTTAAATTTAAATCACTGAAGGCTAAAGATTTGTTATTCCAAATTCAATCTGACCTGGCTCGGGTGACTCTCGATAGGCAATGGGAGCTGGGTAAGAAGTTGGAGGATTTTAAAAGGCTTGGGGCCATGGCTCAGCTTAAATTTCCTGCCTCCTTGAGGGTAATGCTTAAGAATAAAATGCATAATGGAAAATCAGTACTGGAGGCAGATGAATTGCTAGCCATTATGGAGAAGGGTGAGGCTTAGACAAAATAGAGACTCCCTTTTTCTCCCTATTTTTTCTGCCCACTCTTTTGTCTTTTGTATCTCCCCTAACTTTCCACCTGTGTCCCTGGACCAAGATTATAGGCTGTAGTAAGGCTCGATAGGTCTAGCTGGGACTGGCCATTCACTCTCAGGGTTAGATAAAGGTAGTTAAAGGTAGAATTTAAAACGAAATAGGGAAGGAAGAAAGGAAGGAAAGAAAGAAAGAAAAAAGAAAAAAAAGGAATAAAATATATAATATACACATTAAAATGAAATAAAATAGGTATTTAAGCACTTTTTCTTGGCCCTTTTCAGCCTTGGATTGTTCAGGGCTGGATGGGTTCCTTTTTTATAATTTTTTCGGCACTTCACCCTTTTTTCTTTTTTCTTTTTTTTGGGAGGCGCAAGGCAGGTGGGCATCTCTGGGGGGCAACTATCTGGACTTCATCTGTCCAGATGATTGGGGTCAGGGTTCTCCATGGGTGGGGTATGGGTGGGAGGGAAGGGCACAGGGCATCAGGGTGGGTGCAGTGGGTGCAGTGAGAGAAAAAAATTAAATATCCTCATTAACCCCCTTTTTTTAAAATCACCAATTTTACTCTAATCAGCAAGGATACAGGGACGATCCTGACTTGGAGGTTGGGGCTGATGCTGATGCTGGTACCTCAGTTTTTCTCTCCTGAGGACAGGTACGGGGTTGATCCGCCATGAACAGTATTCAGATTCTTTCCTGGAATGTCAATGGCCTGCGTACTAGACCAAGAAGAGACAAAATTATACAATATCTCCGAGATTCTCCTGCGCAGGTCATTGTCCTTCAGGAAACTCACTTGCTCGAGGAGGAAACGTCCTCTCTTTTTAAACATTTGAGTTGGGTTGGCTAGCATGTATGTACCAGCCAGTCTGCCAACATCAGAGGGGTCTTCATTTTATTTAAGAAAGCGGATAGGGCTCAGGTTCTATCTCAGTTAGTAGACACATGTGGCAGATGAGTCATTGTTAAATTTTCAATAATGGGGACCTTGGTAACTTTGGTAGGATACTATGGACCTAACCAAGATGATCCCTCTAGCCTTAAGACTATTTTTTCTAATTTGGTGGACATTCCGGAGCCGATCTTTCTGGCGGGGGATTTCCACATTGTTTTGAACCCTATTCTTGACAAAACTCCCAATAATAGAGCTTTGGTCTCTTCCAAATCTCGAGATTTTTTAATCGGAGCAATGAAGCAGTTCATTCTCCCGGCTATCTGGAGAGATAGATCAGGCCAACAGCCAGGTGTTTCATACAGTATCTATAAGTATCGGCACCAATCCAGAATCGACTTTGTGCTGATCAGCTATTCATTAAGAGCCAGGGTCAAAAATATCTCATATTTGGCTCCTCACCTTTCAGACCATTCAGGGGTTCTTCTGGGACGCGAATGCCCAGCTCATAGCTTAAGAAGAACTTGGTCTTTTGACCGCACTTTACTTCTGGAGGAAGAGGAGATCTCCTTCCTTACAAAAGAAATTGAATGGTTTCTGGAGGTGAATTCTGGTTCAGCCGCAATAACGATAGTCTGGGACTCATTAAAAGCGTTTTTGCGGGGCCAAATCACCAGTAGGTCCAGCTACATAAACAAAAAATACAAAGGTGAGATCTCCGATATCGAAAATAAGATGAAGGCAGCGGAAGCCGATATCTCCGGCCACGTTTCCCCTGAAATCTTGCAAGCACGTCAAGCAGAGATTGATAGCTTAAAGGCTCAGCTAGAAAATGTTCTCAATACTCGGCTTACTCAGAGATGGGAAGCTAGTAAAATCTCTCATTTTGAGTATGGGGAAGGGGCAGGCAAGTTCCTCGCATGGAAGAGTAAATCAGACCATACGAGGAGTTACATCAAGGAAATTGTTAACAACAATGGTGTCCACTCTACAGACGATGACATTTGTGATGCTTTTCAGATCTGTTTTCAGGATATATATCATGAAGATACTATGGTGGACAACCTCAGCGCACAGCGGTGGCTGGGTGATATTTCCCTCCCCTTCCTCAATGTAGCCCAGCAGCAATATCTTGATCAGGCCTTTTTTCAAGCTGAGGTTAGAGAGGCTATTTCACGCTCCAAGAATGGCAGGGCGGCGGGCCCGGATGGGCTCCCAGCCGAGATTTATAGACTGATGAGCGACAAGCTTGTCCCCACCCTGACACTTCTTTTTAACCAGATTTTACAAGAGGGACTACACCTCCCTCTTTCGTGGAATCAATCCACCATAGTCCTGATCTTGAAACAGGGAAAGCTCCATCAAACTGTGGGTCTTATAGGCTCATATCACTCCTGAATGCTGATTATAAAATCTTCACCTCAATATTGGCAGCAAGACTGGGACGGGTGGCAGGAGATATTCTCCACTTAGATCAGAAGGGTTTCGTTAGGGGTCGACAGCTTTCACATCTTACTTACGATCTCATAGGGGCAATAGATCTGGCCTCCGCATATTCCATCCCATTGGCGGCTATGACTCTCGATGCAACCAAGGCCTTAAACAGGGTGAATTGGATCTACCTGTCGGAGGTCTTTAAGAAATTTAACCTGTATGGGAATTGTAGCTGCACAATACAGTCTATTTACCAGTAACCAATGGCCAGACTTCTTGTAAATGGTAATCTCTCTGATTCATTTAAAATCTCCAGGGGGACCAGGCAGGGCTGCCCACTCTCCTCTCTCCTTTTTGATCCGTATATAGAGCCATTTGCTCAATGACTTAGGGATGATCCTAATATCCAGCCCTTTAAATACAGAGAGTGGGAGAGGAAGGTAGCCCTCTATGCAGATGATATTCTTGTTCTCTGCAAATTTACAGGCAGCATTTCCAGCTGTTATTGGTCTGGCTCAGGAGTTTGGGCTTGTCTCAGGCTATAAAATTAATGCCTCAAAAACGGAGATTATGGGTAGGAATTTAGAAGTAACCCAGCATCAGTACCAGACCAGTCCTAAAATGAAGTACTTGGGAATAAACATTCAGCAGGACATCACTAGCATAGCTGGGACTAACTTGACCAGGGTAGCAAAAGAGTGTAAGAGGCTAATGAAATCTTGGGCCTCACTTCCTCTATCCATTAGTGGCAGGGTTAATCTGGTCAAGATGTTAATACTCCCCAAAATTACTTTCATTTTTAATTGTATTCCCCTTCCTTTTGAGAAATCTCTAATCAACAAAATGCAGAGGGACATACATTTGTTTGTCTTGGCATATAAATCACCCAGGATTGCCTGGAAAAAACTGAGGCGCAGGAGAGAAAAGGGAGGCCTTTGCCTACCAGATATTCAGCTTTATGCCTGGGCCTTCCAACTCTCTCACTCATGCATGCTCTTGAAAATGCCTGTCAACACTGGGGTGGGTGCGATGTTTCTAGCTATGCTCAGGGCTGCTAATCTGTCGGTGGAAGGTTTCCTGTTTAAATTTGGTGATCCAAAGTTCTTAAAAAAAATCAAGCTAAAAGTTCTCTAGGGCTTAGCCAAAACATGGGTAAAACTAAGGAACTCAGTCTCACTTGGCTACTTTTCTAGTCTGGCTCCCCTCTGGGATTCCCTTGGGGCGCCAGAGTGCTTGAAGGATAGGCTGGCAACTCCCTTGAGGGAAGCAGGACTGGTTGTTTGGGTGGATTTGATCAGGGTTGGTTCTCTTGTTTCTTGGGAGTAACTCAGGGATACAGTGGGTGTTGGCTTATCTAGATTTAAATACCTCCAGCTAGAAAGCTGGGCTCATTCACATTCTCAAACAGTCGGAGGAAGTCTTCTCGGAGGTGGTAATTCCCTGGAACATCAGCTCGTAACCAAGCTCCCTGGGAGGTAGGAAGTCTCTTTTTGGTATCAAGCCATCTATGAGGCGGCTGACGGCGAATTCAAACTGGCCGAGGACCTGTGGGGAGGGCCCTTACCAGCACAGGACTGTTATACAATATGGGTAGAGCTCATATAAGATTATATATGAGGTGGTAAAACCCGCATGGCTAAAAAGGAACCACCTGTTCACCATCCACAGGGCATACTTTTCTCCATTAAAATTCTCAAAAATCACTAAAGGCTTACCTGTCTGCTGTAAGAAATGTGGACTGGTCTCGGCTTCCGACATCCATATGTTTAAGGAGTGTCCCGCCCTTGTCTCCTTCTGTCACAGTATCAAACGTTTTGGGAAAATACCCTGGGAAGCCCTGTCAACATCAACTTACCTTTAATTATATTCGGCTTGGCAGACAATGTCAAGGGCCCTGCTACATCCATATGTTTAAGGAGTGTCCCGCCCTTGTCTCCTTCTGGCACAGTATAAAAAAATGTTGGGAAAATATCCTGGGAAGCCCTGTCAACATCGACTTACTTTTAATTACATTCGGCTTGGCAGACAATGTCAAGGGCCCTTCTAGATCACTGCTCTTTATGCCATTTTACTAGCCAGGAGACAAATTTGCATAAGATGGATGGATTCTACTCCCCCCTCTTTTGACTGGCAGACCTTGGTTTTGGCGGTCACTAAGCTAGATTTAATGAGAACAGGCAGTAGAAAAAAGAAAGCTTTTTGGAACATCTTGCAATCCCGATAGGGCTCAGAGTTTTTTTTTCGTTTTTTTTCCCTGAGTCCTATGATTATGCTCCCTCTACACTCCATGGGCTTTGTTGGAAGCACCCAGTCTAGTACTGGTAGCCCCACATTAAGAGCCATCTAGCTCCTGGAGTTTTGTCAGAAGAGTTGTCTCAGCTGGTTGCTTCATGTCCACCCAAGAAAGTCTTGGTACCTGTAGATGGGTTCTTTCAATCTCAGACCCCTACGCCTCTCAGCTTGCTGAGTGAGGGTATAGATAATTTGGGTGAGCATCGAAGTGAGATTGGCGACAAATGAGTATTAATAAAAGAGACATTAAAAAAAAGAAAGAAAAAAAAAGAACGTGCCACAGACCCGTGCCTAAAAATTGCCCAGTATCTAGGTCTTTTACTAACCACAAACTTGAACAGACTGCGCAGGCGACAACCCGAAGTAAGAGATCATGCATGACATGAAACAGGAAACAGCAACTACAACGTGGTCTCAACCATGCATGACATTACAATGAAAGCTTAACAACACATGCGTCTTTACCACACACGCCTCTACCACGCAGTTTTCTACCATGACCTGCCTTTACAATGTAAGTGATTTATATGTAGATATGTATGTTTGTGAATGTATGTATGTATATATATATTCACTGAAAAAACCATAGGTTTCAGTCACGTTATAGTTAGGAATTAGCATCTAAAAAACCTTAGAAATTCACTGAAAAAACCATAGGTTTCAGGGGCGTTATATTTAGCTGGACTTTTCACTCGTACAAAACCATTGAAATTCCCCCGTTATAGTTAGTTCAGCTAACTATAACTTGCGCGCCTGCAATGCACTGCTTATGACGTCACATATTACATCACTCATGACATGGTCAGTGACATCACTCATGACATCACTGATGACATCTCAAATGACATCACTGATGACATCATCCAGTGAATGTGTGTTTTTCTGAAAGTTACATATGTTTTATATATGTATATCTCAAGGTAGATGGAAGAATAAATGGGTATATAAGTGTCTAAATGGATGATTTGTTTTTGAAAAATTGATTGTATAACTGACTGATTAAGTGTATCTTAGTGAATACATGGCTTAGTGAGTAATGTTTAAATATGTAAATATCTGTATCAGTCTCTCACTTTGTGTATAAGTGGCTGCATGGGTTGGTGAGTAGCTACATGAGTGTCTATATAGGTTATTAGTTGGTTTTTTGAGTATCAGTATGAGTGTCTGAGTGTCTGTATGGTTCGGTGGGGGGTATTACGTAGTGCATAGGTGCATGAATGAGTGACTCACTGTTTGTATGTGTTGAAGACAGCATGTGTGCAGGACTGTATGGGTGGATGAGTGTGTGCATGGGTGTGTTAGTGAGTGATAGACTGTCTCAATAGTGTATTTATGAGTAACTACATATGTTTTAAACTAGTATATGTGACTATTGGTGTATATAAGTGAGTATATGCGAGAGTGAGAGATTGAAAGAGTTCCTGTATGAATAAGTATGTGTTTCTATAAGTGATTGTTTAAAAGACTGAGTATGTGTAAGTTTCTGTAGAAGTAAGTGTGGTGGTGTGTGTATAACTGTATATGCAAGTAAATGGATGTTTGATTCTTTATTAGTATGAGTGACTATGTGTGTGAGTAACTCTATGGATGAGTGGCGTTGTGTAACAGGATGTATAGGTGTGTGAGTACATATGATGAATGAGTACATGTATGAGTGACTGTATAGGACTGTTGGTGAATGAGTGGATGTGTATGTGGATCTTAGAATTACTGAATAGGTTGTTGTAACTGGTATTGGTATGTCCATTGTTTTGAACATTGTAGTTTCTATTTTTGAATGTGTGTATCAAAGGTTATATTAGGGGAAGAGGAGGTCTGCCACTCTATCACAAGGATGATGTCATCAGTGATGTCATTAGTGATGTCATTTGAGATGTCATCAGTGATGTCATGAGTGATGTCACTGACCATGTCATGAGTGATGTAATATGTGACGTCATCAGCAGTGCATTGCGGGCGCGCAAGTTATAGTTAGCTGAACTAACTATAACGGGGGAATTTCAATGGTTTTGTACGAGTGAAAAATCCAGCTAAATATAACGCGCCTGAAACCTATGGTTTTTTCAGTGAATTTCTAAGGTTTTTTAAATGCTAATTCCTAACTATAACGTGCCTGAAACCTATGGTTTTTCAGTGAATTTCAAAGGTTTTTTAAATGCTAATTTCTAACTATGCCTACAGAGATAGGACATGTGAAGAAAGAAGAAAAAACGCACAGAAAGAAAAAAAAGAAATGCAGAAAGAAGCAACATTAGTCCTCAAAGACGAAGAAAAGTGCAGGAAGAAGGATAACGTGCAGAAAGAACAAACAGAAGAGCAGAAAGAAGCCTTGTTGCAAAATCATCCTGTACCCTCAACTTTTTCAGACAGATACCGGTGGTAACTGAGTCTGACTAACCAGTCCTAGAGCCAGTGCTATGTTAAAAGACACTCAGAATACAGTGAAAACACCTACATACACTAGGGAACACTATGCGTTGGGGTCCCCCTGTGATAAGCATGACCTCCTCTGTCCTCTGTAAGCCCCTAGTATATAATAGGGCAGGGGATTAAAACTACCTCTTAAAACGCGCCACAGGGCTTGTTTGCACACGTTAACTCAAGCCCCGTCCCCTCCCTTCACCACTGTGTAAACATGCCCTGTGGCCGTTTTTAGTTGGGAGATTAAGTTCATTTGAATCCTGAGGGTCCCTAGGGTCCAACTAGCCCACTAGGTACCTCCAGTATGCGCCACAGAGCTGCGTTGCAGAGAGGTGTAAAAAGTGGCACGGCCTGGACCACCTCTCTGCAACGCAGCTCAGTGGCTCTTACTGGAAGCACCTGGTGGGCTAGTTAGCCCCCAGGGGCCCTCAGGATTGAAGGGGAATTATTTCCCCCAACTTAAAACGCACCATAGGGCGTGTTTGCACACGTCACCTCAGGCCCCGTCCCCTTCCTTCCCCACTGTGTAAACATGCCCTGTGGCCGTTTTTTAATTTGGGAGATTAAGTCCCCTTGAATCCTGAGGATCCCTAGGGGCAAAATAGCCCACTAGGTACATCCAGTAAGCGCCATTGCAGCGAGGTGTAAAAAGGGGCACGGCCTGCACCACCTCTCTACAACGCAGAGCAGTGGCACTTACTGGAAGCACCTGGTGGGCTAGTTGGCCCCCAGGGTCTCTCAGGATTGAAAGGGAATTATTTCCCCAACTTAAAACGCGCCACAGGGCGTGTTTGCACACGTCACCTCAGGCCCCGTCTCCTCCCTTCACCACTGTGTAAACGCACCCTGTGGCCGTTCTAAGTTGAGAGATTAAGTCCCCTTGAATCCTAAGGGTCCCTAGGGTCAAACTAGCCAACTAGGTACCTCCAGTAAGCGCCACAGAGCTGCGTTGCATAGAGGTGTAAAAAGGGGTGTGGCCTCAGAACACCTGTCTGCAACTCAGCTCCCTGGCGCACACTGGAGATACCTGTTGGGCTAGTTGGCCCTCAGGGACCCTCAGTATTGAATTCCCCAACTTACAACTAGCCAGGGGGCGCGTTTGCAGAGTGCTGCAAGGAGGGGGCGTGGCCTCCAGCGCGATGCCGGTCTTTTTCTTTTTTTTTTTTTAAGAAGGAGGGCTGTGTGGCCCCCCTTCTTTTTCTAATTTACTGGCCCTTGGGACCTCATCCCCCAGGGCCTGCACCCTAATTTGTTTTGTTGAAAAAAATTAATTTGGCCCTCCCAAGACCCCCGGGTCATGGCCTATTTTTAATTTAAATTCTTTACGAGGGGGCTGCGTTGCCCCCCTCCTCAGGCCACTTATGGCTCCGGGGACCCCATCCCCCGGGGCCGGCCTTTGTTTTTTATTATTTTAAAAATATATATATTTATAGAAACACTTAGGACATGCTGGACAAACCGTATGTACCTATCACCATGATGATTTGCGTGATATTCATTAAAAGGCGACTATGCATAGAATGAATCCACATGGAATGTATTTACACCGCTAGTGAAACTCTGACGTGTCTGACGCCCTACCGTGCCTAATCCCGGCGCCCCCGCCGGTGGGTACTCTCCAAGTAGACACCCTTGTCGTTTATATATACAAACATGGGTAGCTATTGACGGGCACATTTAATATACACGCACGCCAAGCCATTCAAAGGGAATTCAACAAAAATTCGACCAAACTATGCAAGAAACCCCCCTCACGGTTAATAAAAAACACATCCACCGCCGGATGTGTAATACTTTTTATTTTACTCTCTGGAAAGGAGACGAACCTCACTTGAGAGTCACAGCATGCTCCTGGCTGAGCCCAATGCTGTGTTACACCCACCAGTGCCCGCCGATTGCCTCACACCTCTGTGTTGTATTCCACCAGCTAGTGCGTATGCTATGACACTCTCTAGCCCATGTGCACTGTAACACCACCCCCATTTAACGTGCCTTCCTCGATGTGTATGTTATAACGCACAGCGCTATGCCATACATATTACAATCTGGGATCCATATCTTTGTCACAGTGCATATGCAACGTTACACTCCCCAGCACATATTTTATATTACAACTTTAGAGACTAGTTATGTTACACAACACTGCCCTGTGCATATTACACTCCAAGGCGCATATCGCATAGCACGCGCTAGTGCCTGTGCTATCTCGCGCTCTCCAATGAATCTGTCATTGCGCACAATGTATTGCATATTATATTTCACGCCTCGGTTCATCTTATATCACACTTTTTGTTGCATAGTTTATACCATATACTACATCTAGTTTTCATTTTCAATCGTGCTCTCAGGACTATGTTCTATATAACACTGCGTCCACCTACCCTTTTCATGGGCATTACATTTTGCGATGGGGGTGGAGGGTCAGGGGGTGTTTCTGCCAAGTGAGCCCGGAGTCACAGTCACAAACGTCCTCTTCTTCCTGAATAAAAGTGAGATTATGCTGCATACTTGTTCATATTTTAAGTAGTTCGCACAGACACACATTTTAAAAACAATAAAGTTCCTAATACCCATCTTCTCTGAACAGTTAGCTTGCTGCCCCATCCACCTCCTCCCTATCCTCTGTTGTCTAAATCCATGGACTAGCCTCCTCCCTCCTGCCATGCATGGTCTGATGTGCTGCCACTGCCCTCCATATAGCATGATGTACCAGTCCACTCCTCCTGCCCTCAATTGCCCAATTATATGGCCCATCATTGACCTCCTGCTTAGCCTCTGTGCTTAGCTTGCTGCCCCTATTCTCCTTCCCCCTGCCCTCCGATGTCTTTGTGCATGCCCCTGCTCCATCCTTTTTGCCCACTATCTTCCATGGACCTGCCACTCCTATCTACTCTGAGTGTTCTGTTGAGCTGCCACTCCCCTCCCACCTGCCTAGCATTGTCAGATGACTGTAACCTGTCCCTGGCACCTTCACCCTGCCTGTCCACATGCCATGCCCCTATCCCCTTCCTCCAGTCCTCCATGGTCCATTTTACTGCCACACCCTTCTGCCCTCCCTGATCTGTTGTGCTGCAACTGCTCCTCCTGCCTGCCCCGCGCGGTCTGTTGTGAGGCCCCTTCCCCTGAACTCTCTTGTCTGTGCCCAGGTCCTGACCCTCCCTTCTATCCTCCATGGTCCTTTGTGCATGCCTCTGCACCCTCCTTCTTGCCCATCATAGCCATTGTGCTGCCACTAACCCTCCCGCTTGCCATGCATGGTCTTCTGTGCTGCCATGTCCCCTCCCACCTTCCCTGTGTTCTCAGCTAGCTGCCCCTGACCCCCTCCCACCTTCCCTCCATGGTCTGTGTGTATGCCACCATTGTCTCATTGTTGCTCTCCATGGTGTGTTTCGTTTCTAGTGCCCATCCTGCCTGACCTCCATGGTCATCTTGCTGCTCCTGCCCTGCCACCTTGCCCCCAGCCCTCTGTTTCCATGTGCAGACCCCCTATTCCCTCCCTCCTGGCTTGTCTGTTCCATTGTAATGCCCCTGATCCGTCCCTCCTGCCCTTTATGGTCTGTTATGCTGCAGCTTTCTCTCCTGTCTGTCCATTATGGTCAGCTAGCTACCATTGCCTCTTTCCCATCTGTTCTCTGTTGTCCATGTGCATGGTCCTGTCCCCTCCCTATTGCTTTCTATGGATTGTTGTGCTGCACTCCCATCCCGCATGCGTTGTGTGGTGTATTGTGCTGCTGCAAACCCTGATGCCTGTCCTGTAGGGTCAGTTTGGTGCACCTCTCCAGGTCCCTCCTGTCCTCTGTTATCCGAGTCCATGTCCCTACCCCAATTCCTCCTGCCTACCATGATTCAATGTACCATACTTGCGAACATTTTGAACTTGGTAAGAGGGAGATTTTGAAAAAGAACTGGGGTATTGATTTTCCCCTTTGAGTTACATTGAAAAAGAGGAGATTGTAGACAGGAGACAGATCAAATAAAGCCCATTTGAGCTTAAAAACATTGGACGTTTCCTGGCTGAAACGGATCTGTTGGCATGTATGGTTGTACTACCACTGCCTCTTCCTTCTGCCCACAATGGTCTATTATATTGCCACAGCCTCTCTTGCCAGTCCTGTATTGTTGGTTTGTTGCCCCTGCCCCCCTTTCCACTGCCCTCCATAGTCTGTTGTGCTGCCACTGCCCTTCCTGCATGCCCAGTGTGGTCAAATTGTTGCCTCTGCACTCTCCTACCTGCCTTCAATTTTCAGAGTCCGTGCCCCTGGCCTCTGCCTCTCAACAGTATCTCAATGAACAACTAGATTGCTAACATTCTATATTTATTACAAAAGTGTGGAACGCCTGACGTCATCTTGATGTAATCAAAACTGTAATACCTAGAGTATTTCCTTTAGAAATTACATATATGAGAGGGTCTTATTTGCATCAAAATTATGGTTAGTGCTCTAAAAAACTAAAATGAGGACATATTTTCTGAGTTTTCAAATAGCGACAAAGAACTTTTAAATTATTTGTAATCTTTATGTTTTTTTATCCAATTGACCACTTGATTAAATGTTGCACCTTGGCGAGAGGATGTGGTGTTACTTCCAGAGCTGCAGACTTTGCAACTGGGGAACCAGGTTGGAGTTTCTGCTTCAGCTCGACATTTTGTAATTCTGGTCAAATCACTTAATCTCCCCATGTCTACAACCAAAATGAATTTGTTATTGTGTGATGTAACCAATGCTCATGTAAAGCACTCCAATACCTGACAAGTCTGCACTATATAAACCTATAAAAACACAAAAAATAAAAAGTGTTTTGCACACTTCTGTCATTTGGCTACATGTGGGCTACACCTGGGTTTTATTTGTGCTGCATTTGGGCTCTTTTGTCTCTGGTGGCCATCTTGGGAGATTTATTTTTTATGAATGTTCCTAATTTCCTCATTTACTGCAGTCTCCTCAGTAGGAAATGCTTTCAGTTTTTTACTTTGATTCCATCAAGAAGGTATTCAGATATGTCACACATTTGCAATAAATTCTGAATGTTAGCACTCTAGTTGCTCATTAGATCACTGTAGTAAAGCTACTGCTCACCTCGGAAGTCTGCTGCTGGTATTAAAAGTGCATGTTTCAGTCTGCATGTCAGAATATTTTAATGAAATAGAAGATGATTTGAGAAGTCACTCAAAATGTGCCCTAATTTTTCTTTCTGCAGCACTAATCATAATTACTATGGCAAAATGAACCCCCTCATTTTGTTCCTTTGCAAATTAAATGTTGTAAGTGTTACCACTTCACTCCAATCAAGATGGCTTCGGGTGTGCATTACTTTTGTCATAACATAAGTAAGACTGTTAGCGCTCTAGTTGTTCTTTAGAACACTCTAGGCCATTCTGTCATTGGGCTATAACTGGGCTACATCTGGGTGATATTTGTGCTACATTTGGGCACTTTTGTCTCTGGTGGCCATCTTGGGAGACTTATTTGTTATGAAGTTTCCTAATTTCCTTATTTACTACAGTCTCCTCAGTAGGAAATACTTTCAGTTTTTTACTTTGATTCCATCAAGAAGGCATTCAGAATTGTCACACATTTGCCATGAATTCAGAATGTTAGCACTCTAGTTGCTCATTAGGTCACTGTAGTAAAGCTACTGCTCACCAGGGAAGTCTGCTGCTGGTATTGAAAGTGCATGTTTCAGTCTGCATGTCAGAATTCTTTAATGAAATAGAAGAGGATTTGAGAAGTCACTCAAAATGTGCCCTAATTTTTCTTTCTGCAGCACTAATCATACTTTCTATGGCAAAATGAACCCCCTCATTTTGTTCCTTTTTAAATTAAATGTTTTAAGAGTTACTACTTTATTCCAATCAAGATTGCCTCAGGTGTGCAATACGTTTGTCATAAGTAGGACTGTTAGCGCTCTAGTTGTTCTTTAGAACACTGTGGAAGCTGCAGTAGAACACCAAGGAATCAACAGACAGTCTCTGCCTTGTTGGATGTACATGTTTTACTGAGAATGTCAGACTTCATTCTCACATGACTGAGACAGATAATGTGAATTTATAGAAAATATGCTCTCAGTTTAGCTTATAGATCACCTTCCAAACCTCTGTGGGAAAAGCATGAGAAAATAGTTTTCTCTCAAACATGATTCATGATATCCCAGCAGAAGGCTTTTTCACATTGTAAAATCACCTTAGAACACACCACAATTCCTAAAATGAGTATGGTACCATCAACAAATGATTTATAATGTAACTAAAGTCTTAAAACCTTCTAATAACTGCAATGCTTTTTCATGAGGTGCTATCAGGTATATTGGTCCCAAGCTGGCTGCCAACACTTCTTGGATGAAGTGCTGACAGCCAATCAGATCTCACGATGAGATGTGTGGTTAGGCTCCGCCCAGATATTTATGTGATTTTACTTTTGATTTTCTCAGGAACTACTGAACAGATTTAAACCATTTAACCAAAAGGCACGACTCTGAACCAAGGGCTACCTTTTCGCCAAATGTGGTGTAATTCCGTCCAGCAGTTCGGGCTGTAGCTGCGATTAAAGGTCCCTATGGAAAATTGCATGGGGAAAACATGTTTTGGGACCCCCTTGTTTTTTGGCCCCGCTTGACGAATTACCCCGAGACTTTCAGGATAGGAGCAGACCGGAGCGCCCCACCAGTTTTGAAAAATTTTGCGAAGATTCGTCAACCGGTGCCAAAATTGTTCCAAATAGAATGTTGCGGATTTCCTATGGATAATAGGTCCTAACTATAACTACCTACTGGCGACCACCAGTAGGTCATATATATATATTCATGAGAAAGTTAAATATCATTGACCCATGCACTGTATTGTGTATTGTGTTTCTTTTATGTTTATCAAAGTTGCGGCATGTGGATGCTAATCTGGTATTTAAAACAACTTGACCCTGTGTAATGGTCATGTGACCAAGACCCAGTGAGTGGTCGAAACGCGTTATCTCTGCCGACTGAATAAATAACTTTAGACTGCTGATCGGTGTGGCTCTTAAGTTTTCACCCGTGAATGGTGAAATTCTGCAAAAAGAACAGATAATGGACAGAATTCTGAACCAATCAAACATTCACCCCAGTCACAGATCTTGGTTAAATTCATTGCTGTTTTGCACACCACGCCATTCCAGTTTAAATTCAGCCATATGCAAATCAGTCTTTACCCTGCTCCTTATGCCAGCCAGGTCCTCCCCGGACCAGAAATAAGCATCCTGGGACCTTTTCAGTGCATCACCCCTCATTAGCCAGGCTAGCTTGAATCTGGTGGCATAGCAAGCACGACCCACGTTTAGGCATACTCTTCCCACTTAGGGTGACAAATGCAAAAAGAACGGATGATGGACGGAATGCCAAACCAATGAAACATTTACCCCAAGTCACAGAATTGGGTTAAATTCATCTTTTTTTGCACACCACTCTGTTCCAATTTAAACAGTGTCTGTAACCTGACTACAGTCAGCAACACCCTGTCTCTTGAACCCAGTAGGACTTGGACACAGAGAATGCATACGAACTGTAATAGTACGAATGTTGTCCACATCATCACCTGTCTGTGCGGACTCCGCTACATAGGAATGACTAGCCACAAAATAAAAACGCGGATATGTGAACACAGGAGCAACATTAGATGCAAAAATAACACCACAAAATTGACAAACCATTACATTACAGCCACACACTCACCAAATGAACTAAAATGGTCTGTAATCGAAATGCTACCAAATGCAGACAACAAAAAAAACGAGAAAGAGCAATGTTGGATTTATAGATTATGCACGAATGTTTCTGGTCTCAATGATAATGTTCCCTGGAGCAGTATACAAAAATAGCAATGCACATAGAAAATGACATATGATTACTAATATGTCTAGGCAACCACACTTCACGGTTATAAAATAGTCGAATGCTAATCCAATGTTTACATTAGCTTTAGTGAGTGCTCGCGAATCTTTCATCTCAAAACAGCCAACGAAGTCAAATTCGTATACGGAACTACAGTCAGTCCGTTTTCTATTGAATTAGAACTACACCAAGTCCCCGCTCCCATCACGTGTTCCGATACCACGTGAGGCGGAAGCAAACAGCAAAAACATGCCGCCTAGAATGCACCGGCAACATTCAGTCCCGGGAGGCACTCGATGGTAGGTGAGACTGAGGGCGGCCAGGCAACGTGGTGTGAGTAAAATCTTCTCACCGGGTAACCGATGTCCCTGATAACCTTAATGCCACCGGTTACCGGCACAATAGATTAATTCTCGCATCGCCATACTTTTTTCTTTTGCCATAGCACTGAACCATTACCTGATGTCCCCTCCCTGAGGCTCCATGGGACAGTAGTTTGTGCATTAATATGTAAGGAACAACAATGAGAGTAATAATTACGAAACATTACCACGGTTACTTCCTAGAATTTAATCCTAGATTCACAATTCGATCGCCTCTGATCGGTTGCACTTTTAAAATAGTCACATTTTTCTTGAAAGCTCGAACTTCCACGAGCTGTTTTTCTGCATGAGAAGAAGCAGCAACGAATGTGGAAGGAACTCATTCTGATTCTAGTATTTATCAGAATGGAACACAGTATGTTTGTGTGTGCAATAACTGCTAATACATGGCACTCGCTTTATCACGTAGGCTCCATTTGGCAGCATCTATTTGTTGATATATCACACATAGGTATGTGTGGGTTTGCCAGCATTTATTGCTGTCAAATATCTTTTCACAGATCGCATGAAAAAGATCCCTAATTCAACTACTCCGTGAGTATACGGGGTGGTACATTTTTGGATGAGAGAAGGGTGCACCTTAGTGCGTGCATACTCCTCCTTCCAACAATTTAGGTCCTGACAAAAGCCCAGCATTGCTACAGATGGCAGAAACATGTTGACCTGAAAGACCTTATCTAACATCACTAGTATAACACTAGTAACACCAGATACCAAAGGCCATTATACCTTTAGAGGTATCATCACTATTGTTTTTAATCTTACCTCTTGACTCCATATTAAATTACTTAGGGGGTCTTGAGGTATTTTTAAACCTCACTTATATCACTAACTCACGTGCACTATCATGTAACATCTTAACCCGCTCCGCTGTAATCAGGCGTTGAAGCACACCCGGATGGTATTAGACCATTTGGGTGGGCCCCGATGATGAAGCATGTCACCAACTAGGTTGGTGAGTGAGGGGTTTCTTAAAAAGAAAACCCTTTTTCTTAAAAAGAAAAAAAACTTTTTCTGTCCTGTATCTTTACTATACTTTTTCTACATATATTTGTTCTACATCCTTGTGGACTTAAGGATAACTCCCTCGTTTTCTTTCTGGATATAATATAGGGGGACTGGGAGCACTCCTACCCTCAATCTTTCTTTTTATGTATAAATCAAATTAAACAAAGTCATATGCAAATCAGTCTTGACCCTGCTCCCCATGGGAACAGTCCAGCTCGTATTGCCAGGCCAGGTCTTCCCATGGACCAGAAACATGCTACCCTAGACCGGTTTCAGGGCCTCACCTCTCATCAGCCAGGCTAACTTGAATCTGGTGGAGTAGCGAGCCCGGGACCCACATCTGGGCATGCCCGTCCCACTTAGGGCAACAAATCCTAAAAGAACAGATGACATATGTTTATATGTGTGTGTGTGTATCTATGCACATACAACGTCGTCGTCCTTCATGACCTGTAGTACGCCAGCACAAAAACTCCTCAGACTCCGTCCTCTGTGAGTCTCGCCCATTTAATATTTTTTCTATTTTTTCCCATATTTCCAAAATTAACCTTCATTGGAATGCAAGTTACACAAACAATTTCATCTCCCAGGCCGATGCATTTCAGCTTCCATTCTCGGTATAGTACCCAAACCAATTGTCATTCTATGAATGGTATAATCTTTAGGCACATTTCAGACACATAATTATTGTCCATGGGGTTCATAAATACTAAAAACATAACAGACAAAGAAGGTAAGAACATCAAAATAAAACAGACAATTGCGTGCAATACTACATTTGTAGCCTACGTAATTCAATGCATGTGTAGACTACAATACATAGGAAGCACTACATGAATGTTAAAGAAACGGATTTTAGAACATATAAGAGCTGTAAAAAGCAAAGATATGGCCCAGTGGCAAAAGAATGATTGGAAAACAACGTGGTTCTTTGGACTGGATACAATCACCCAAAATGAGCGTGGAGGGGATAGAACAAGAAAATTGCGACAACTAGACATATTACATCATTAGACTTAGGCCGAAGATCCCGACAGGTCTGAACAATGATGAGGAACTGCATGTACATCTATAAAATGAAGCCCACTGATAATAATTATGTGCCTGAAATGTGTCTAAACATGATACCAATCATGGAATAACAATTGTTTTGGGTACTATACAGAGAATGAATGATAGATTATAATGTTTAATTATATATCTATGTCAATGTACACTCCATTATAATTTGTGACAACACGTGTCATTTCAAGAGAACATTAATTCCATGCTTTATGTTGATTGTTAAAACTATACAATCTAAGAGGCTGTAATAAACAGAAAAAAACAAATGGAATGTTATTCCAATTGAATAAAAACAAAAAAAGTAATTTTGGTATTCAGGAAATGTAACAACAATACTTTAATAAAACTTTAACTCCCACAAGGCCTCATAAAGAGCCAAAGTGGGAGGAGCAAACTAACCTGTAGAAAAAATGCTCACCTACCATGAGAAAGGCCATGTGAGGCAGAGTTGCGTTGGTGGTTTGACTATTTTCTGAGGCATTCAGAATAAACAAGAAACTACTTGGATTCATTGAGTGTGGCGTATTCTGTCTTTTTAAATGTAGATATATATATATACACACACACACACGTTATAAGAGCTTTCTTAGGGTTTATGGGTGGCAAGGGGATTTTCAACGTTTAGGTTGGGTAAGGGTATTTGGATGGAAAGAGAATTTTTAGAGTTTAGGGTGGGTATGGGACTTTTGGGTGAGAAGGGATTTCTTTAGCGTTTAGGTTGGTTAAGTGTTTTTGGGTGGAAGGGCATTTTTAGAGTGGTTATGGGTTTTTGGATGGGAAGGGAATTTTTAGGGTTTAGGGTGGGTATGGGTTTTTAGGTGGAATGGCATTTTTAGGGTTATGGGTAGGTATGGGATTAAGATTTGAGGGTTGTTAATAATAAAGAAATATATATTTTAATTATATTACATATAAACATATGTATATATAACAATAGGCATCTGTTTTACCCACATATATGTGTATATGTAAAAATAAATACACACATACATATTGATATGTATGTGGTTATAAAAATACATACACATATATATTTTTTTAGAGTGCATATACCTTTATCACGCGTACCTTTTTAAAAAAAAATTTAGTATTTCGCAGATAACATAGCCAACATATATATATATAGCTATATATATATTACCTACTGGTGGTTGCCAGTAGGTAGTTATAGTTAGGGCCTATTTTACATAGGAAATCCGCAACATTCTATTTGGAATAACTTTGGCGCCCTTTGATGAATCTTCGTGAAATTTTCAAAACTTTTGGCCAGCTCCGGTCCGCTCCTATCCTGAAAGTCTCGGGATGATTTGTGTAGCGGGGGCTGAGAAAAAAGGGGGGTCCCAAAACGTGTTTTTCCCATGCAATTTCCCATAGGACCTTTAGCCGCAGCTACAGCCCGAACTGCTGAACGGAATTACACCAAATTTGGCAGAAAGGTAGACCTTGGTTTCAGAGTCATGCCTTTGCTTAAATGGTGTAAATCCGTTCAGTAGTTCCTGAGAAATTCAAAAGTAAAATCACATATATATCTGGGCGGAGCCTAACCACACATCTCATCGTGAGATCTGATTGGCTGTCAGCACTTCATCCAAGAAGTGTTGGGACCAATATACATGATAGCACCTCATTAAAAAGCATTGCAGTTAATAGAAGGTTTTAAGACTTTAGTTACATTATAAATCATTTGTTGATGGTACCATACTCATTTTAGGAATTGTGGTATGTTCTAAGGTGATTTTACCATGTGAAAAAGCCTTCTGCTGGGATATCATGAATCATGTTTGAGAGAAAACTATTTTCTCATGCTTTTCCCTCAGAGGTTTGGAAGGTGATCTATAAGCTAAACTGAGAGCATATTTTCTGTAAAATTCACATTATCTTTCTCAGTCATGTGAGAATGAAGTCTGACATTCTCAGTAAAACATGTACATCCAACAAGGGCAGAGACCTTCAGTTGATTCCTTTGTGTTCTACTGCAGCTTCCCAGAGTGTTCCAAAGAACAACTAGAGCGCTAACAGTGCTATGTATGATAAACGTTTGGCACACCTGAAGCCATCTTGATTCGAATAAAGTGGTAACTCTTAAAACATTTAATTTAAAAAGGAACAAATTGAGGGGGTTCATTTTGCCATAGAAAGTAAAAAATTCTGACATGCAGACTGAAACATGCACTTTGAATACCAGCAGCAGACTTCCCTGGTGAGCAGTAGCTTTACTACAGTGATATAATGAGCAACTAGAGTGCTACCATATAGAATGTATGGCAAATGTGTGACACATTTGAATGCCTTCTTGATGGAACTAAAGTAAACAAGCATTGAAAATGCAATAGGTCTCACCCTTGTTTAAGTTAAAGCAATTCTGTTTGTAATTAGGTGGCTTTTTAGCTTTGCTTTTATTAGTGTTTTTCAAACTTTCATGTACATAACATGCATATATGTATATGTATGCATGCATTTATATTTTTATTTATAGAGATATGCAGATTATATATATGTTTATATATGTATGTGTATATATATATACACATACATATATAAATGCATATGCATATATATGCATATATATATGTGCATATGTGTGCGTGTAGAGAAAGGTAGAGGGAGGCAGAGAGGTAGAGGTGTAGAGGTAGAGAGAGAGAGGTAGAGGTAGAGAGGTAGAGAGTAGAGAGAGGTAGAGAGAGGTAGAGAGGTCGAGAGTAGTAGAGAGAGAGTAGTAGGGAGTAGTAGAGTAGTAGAGAGTGAGTGGTAGAGAGTGAGTAGTAGAGAATAGTGGAGTAGTAGAGAGTGAGTAGTAGAGAGTAGTAGGGAGTAGTAGAGAGTGAGTAGTAGAGAGTGTGTAGTAGAGAGTGAGTAGTAGAGAATGAGTTGTAGAGAGAGTAGTAGAGAGTGAGTAGTAGAGAGAGTAGTAGAGACTAGTAGAGAGTGAGTAGTAGAGAGTGTGTAGTAGAGAGTGAGTAGTAGAGAGAATTAGAGAGTGAGTAGTAGAGAGAGTAGTAGAGTAGTAGAGAGTGTGTACTAGAGAGTGAGTAGTAGAGAGTGAGTAGTAGAGAGAGTAGTAGAGAGTGAGTAGTAGAGAGAGTAATAGAGTAGTAGAGAGTGAGTAGTAGAGAGTGTGTAGTAGAGAGTGAGTAGTAGAGCGTAGTAGAGAGTGAGTAGTAGAGAGAGTAGTAGAGTGAGTAGTAGAGAGTGAGTATTAGAGAGTAGTAGAGAGTGAGTAGTAGAGTGAGTAGTAGAGAGTAGTAGAGAGAGAGTAGTAGAGAGTGAGTAGTAGAGAGTAGTAGAGAGTGAGTAGTAGAGAGTGAGTAGTAGAGTGAGTAGTAGAGTAGTAGAGAGTGAGTAGTAGAGAGTAGTAGAGAGAGAGTAGTAGAGAGTAGAAGAGAGTGAGTAGTAGAGAGTAGTAGAGAGTGAGTAGTAGAGAGTAAGTAGTAGAGAGAGAGTAGTAGAGAGTAGGAGAGTAGTAGAGAGTGAGTAGTAGAGAGTGAGTAGTAGAGAGTAGTGGAGTAGTAGAGAGTGATAAGTAGAGTAGTAGAGAGTAGTAGAGAGTGAGTAGTAGAGTGAGTACTAGAGAGTAGTAGAGAGCGAGTAGTAGAGAGTGTGTAGTAGAGAGTGAGTAGTAGAGAGTGAGTAGTTGAGAGTAGTAGAGTAAGTAGTAGGGAGAGAGTAGTAGAGAGTAGTAGAGAGTGAGTAGTAGAGTAGTAGAGAGTGAGTGGTAGAGAGTAGTAGAGTGAGTAGTAGAGAGTAGTAGAGAGTGAGTAGTAGAAAGTGAATAGTAGAGAGTAGTAGAGAGAGAGTAGTAGAGAGAGAGAGTAGTAGAGAGAGAGAGTAGTAGAGAGTGAGTAGTAGAGAGTAGTAGAGAGTGAGTAGTAGAGAGTGAGTAGTAGAGAGAGAGTAGTAGAGTGTGAGTAGTAGAGAGTGAGTGGTAGAGAGTAGTCGAGAGTAGTAGAGTGAGTGGTAGAGAGTAGTAGAGAGTAAGTAGTAGAGAGTGAATAGTAGAGAGTAGTAGAGAGTGAGTAGTAGAGCGAGTAGTAGTAGAGAGTGAGTAGTAGAGAGTGAGTAGTAGAGTGTAGTAGCGAGTGAGTAGTAGAGAGTAGTAGAGAGTAGTAGAGTAGTAGAGAGTAGTCAGTCAGTGTCAGTCAGTGTCAGTCAGTCAGTGTCAGTCAGTCAGTGTCAGTCAATCTGTGTTAGTCAGTGTCAGTCAATCAGTGTCAGTCAGTGTTAGTCAGTCAGTGTCAGTCAATCAGTGTCAGTCAGTGTCGGTCAGTGTCAGTCAGTCAGTGTCAGTCAGACAGTGTCAGTCAATCAGTGTCAGTCAGTCAGTTCCAGTCAGTTAGAGTCAGTCAATCAGTGTCAGTCAGTGTCAATCAGTCAGTGTCAGCTAGAGCAGCTCTGCTGACCTGGTTCTCCGGCTCTAAAGCAGCTCTGCTGACCTGGTTCTCTCTCTCTAAAGCAGCTCTGCTGACCTGGTTTCTCTGGCTCTACAGCGTGTCCGCTGACCTGGTTCTCTGGCTCTAGAGCAGCTCTGCTGACCTAGTTCTTAGGCTACAGAGCAGCTCTGCTGATCTGGTTCTCTGGCTCTCCAACAGCTCTGCTTACCTGGTTCTCTGGCTCTAAAGCAGCTCTGCTGACCCGGTTCCTTGGCTCTAAAGCAGTTCTGCTGACATGGTTCTCTGGCTCTAGAGCAGCTCTGCTGACCTGGTTCTCTCCCTCTAAAGCAGCTCTACTGACCTGGTTTCTCTGGCTCTACAGCAGCTCTGCTCACCTGGTTCTCTGGCTCTAGAGCAGCTCTGCTAACCTGGTTCTCTGGCTCAAAGCAGCTCTGCTGACCTAGTTCTTAGGATCTAGAGCAGCTCTGCTGACGTGGTTCTCTGGCTCTACAGCAGCTCTGCTGACCTGGTTTTCTGCACTCACGATGCACGCACCCGACTTCGCAAAAATATATTTAAAAATATTTTTTTATAGTTTATTATAAGTACAAATATATTATTTTAGGAATATATTACATAATCCCTTGCCCTAATATGTATATTAAAGACACATACATATCATTTTGGAACATCACATTTTTTTGCGGGAGTCGCGCATCCAGCGCGGCCCAGCACATATATGATGCAATGCGGGACCCGCAATGTGCAAATATCTTGTACCATAATGCGTATGTGTCGCGAATGTGCGGGATCAGGAGTCGCGGTCTGGTCACATACCAATCGCGCACATCACGTGATATTTAATGAATATGATGTAACTGAAAAACACGCAGCAGTCGCACACCATACGTGGATCCTTCATGACTTTTCTAAAATGGCGGCTAGAATGCACGCACCCACCGTGATGTATACGCTTTGAGAGCGCGATTTTTTTTTTAAATAAATAATATAAATATATTAAAATTAAAAATTAAAAAATTAAAACAAGAAAAGTAATCAATATTTCAGTTTTAATTTTACATTTTTTTTGTTGCAATTTTCAGAAAAATATATAATGTTTTTTAATGAATAAAATATTTATAAATACACAGTTAAAAAACTGTAGAAAATCAGTACAAAAAAATAGGTATAACTACTATCACACTTAAAAATTAGAATTTAAAAAACCTTTGAAATTCACTGAAAAAAACATAGGTTTCAGAGACGTTATAGTTAGAAATTAGCATTTAAAAAACCTTAGAAATTCACAGAAAAAACCATAGTTTTCAGGGGTGTTATAGTTAGCTGGCCATTTCACTCGTACAAAACCATAGAAATTCCTCCGTTATAGTTAGTTCTGCTAAGTATAACTCGCGCGCCCGCAATGCACTGCTGATGATGTCACATATTGCATCATTCATGACATGGTCAGTGACATCACTGATGACGTCACTGATGACATCTCAAATGACAGAGTACCATATTTGAAACCATTGACACACTAATTCCAGTTACTACATACCCACTCACTGATTCCTAGGTCTACACGCACAACTACCCATTCAACAACAGAATCATTTATACATGCAGTCACTAATTAATAGAACACTATCAAATGCACTTACACATATATAGACATTGACACATCAGCAGTCATCTTAGTCGGTTATGCAGTCATCCTACTCACTCATGAAAAAAATGAATCGCACTTACATTTACTCACTTAAACAATTATCCAACAACACCTCATTTATTCAAACACATAGTTAATATGTTAAAAAAGCACCATTGCAATTATACACTCATTCATATTGTTACTCTCACAAACACTGACTCTTACACATACTTATTTATATACACCAACTCTCACATACAATGCCTTTTATTTTTTTACTTTGCTGAAGATGTACAACTAAAACATATATTAGCTCACCAACACACAAATAAATACACTCAGTCACCCAAACAACTGTTTCCACATACACTCTTAAACCTATACACCTAGTCAATCAACCATTCACACATCTCTGTATAGAGTAACACACACCCCATCCAACCACACACAAACTCAGTGTCCCATACAAATACTCACCCAACTAATCAATAACTAATATACACACTCATGCAGCATGTTATACAACAAGAGACAGTGCTGCACACATTCACATAGTTTAGTTACTAATCAATGTATTAAGTGAGACCCTTTTAATTACTCACTTAAACAGACAGTCAGACAGCTACTAAATCCTCCAATCCGACAGTTATATATCCACTCAATCTTCAATACAGATTGGTATATATATAATACATATTTAAATTTCAAACTAAACCACATTCACTGGATGATGTCATCAGTGATGTCATCAGTGGTGTCATTTGAGATGTCCTCAGTGATGTCATCAGTGATGTCACTGAACATGTCATGAATGATGCAATATGTGACATCATCAGTAGTGCATTGCAGGCGCACAAGTTATAGTTAGCAGAACTAACTATAACGGAGGAATTTCTATGGTTTTGTACGAGTGAAATGGCCAGCTAACTATAACACCCCTGAAACCTATGGTTTTTTCTGTGACTTTCTAAGGTTTTTTAAATGCTAATTTCTAACTATATGTTTCTGAAACCTATGGTTTTTTCAGTAAACATATATATATATATATATATATATATATATATATATATTTCACTGAAAAAACCATAGGTTTCACACACGTTATAGTTAGGAATTAGCATTTAAAAAACCTTGCAAATTCACTGAAAAAACCATAGGTTTCACACATGTTATAGTTAGCGGAAATTTTACTGATAAAAAACCAATGAAATTCCCCCGTTATAGTTAGTGCAGGCAACTATAACTCACGCGACCGCAATCCTCTGCTGATGCTAATACTGTATTTAGACACTTATTTGCCCATGTCTTCTTCCATACATTTTTAGCTATACATATATTACAAATATTTTTTTTTCATAAAGACACATATGTCATCAGCAGAAGATTGCGGTCGCGTGAGTTATAGTTGCCTGCACTAACTATAACGGGGGAATTTCATTGGTTTTTTATCAGTAAAATTTCCGCTAACTATAACATGTGTGAAACCTATGGTTTTTTCAGTGAATTTGCAAGGTTTTTTAAATGCTAATTCCTAACTATAACGTGTGTGAAACCTATGGTTTTTT
Organism: Triturus cristatus; assembly: GCF_964204655.1. Taxonomy (NCBI): domain Eukaryota; kingdom Metazoa; phylum Chordata; class Amphibia; order Caudata; family Salamandridae; genus Triturus; species Triturus cristatus. The sequence continues at coordinate 648,247,399 of NC_140585.1, forward strand.
CAGTGAATTTGTACGTTTTTTTAAATGCTAAGTTACTTTACGCCATTCGTGGCGTGCGCGCCCACTTAACGCAGTTCGTTCCGTGCGCGCACGGTGCGCTTCGCGCACCGTGCGCGCACAGTGAGCACGCGGTGCGCTTCGCGCACCGCACGCCCACTTTACGCAGTTAGTGCCGTGCACGCACGGTGGGCACGCGGTGCGCTACGTGCACCGCGTGCCCACGTTACGCTAGATGGGCCATGTACGCACGATGCGCTTCGCGCACCGTGCGCACATGGAGGACATATGATGCACTTCGTTTTGAAAGGTAATATTTTAATTTTTTGTTGTCATGATAAGCCATGCACAAATGGTGCCCTTCGGACACAATTTGCACACGGGGTGGGGTGAGTGTGGATATTTTATTTTTTTATATATTTTTTTACCGTACGCGTACGGTAAGCGTAATCGGCAAAAATAGCGAAAAAATAAAAATTCCGTTTTTGGCCTTGGGGGATCTTTGGGGACTCCCTCTACATGCCTAGGTGTTTTGGAGCTGTCTAAACAGCCCCTTTACATGTTTTTGGTCTTTGTATTTAAATCATCACTCTCAGTGCGAGAGAGAAAATGGCGGCCGCCGCTTCCTGGTTTCGGCCGATTCGAATGTTTACTAAGATCTAAGAGCCAATCAGAATCGCGCTCGCGCACGCCACCGTACGCGTACGGTAAGCGTACCGTAAGCGCACCGTAAGCTGGCTCAGATATATATATTGATTTAAAGGCTATTTTCTCAGAATCTACTGAACAGATTTACACCAAACCTACAAAAGGCACTTCCTTGACCTGAGGACTACCTCTCTGCCAAATTTCTAGTAATTCTGTTCAGTCGTTCGGGCTGTAGCTGTGTCTAAAGGTCCTATGGAAAAATGCATGGGAAAAACGCGTTTTGGGACCCCCTTTTATCTCAGCCCCCGCTTGACAAATCCCCCCGAGACTTTCAGGGTAGGAGCGGAGCGTAGCGCCCCACCTATTTTGAAAAATTCGCGAGGATTCGTCGACCGGCGCCAAAGTTATTCAAAATAGAATGTTGCGGATTTCCAATGGAAACGTGGTCCTAACTATAACTACCTACTGGCGACCGCCAGTAGGTAATATATATATATATATTCACTTAAAAAACCATAGGTTTCACTCAGGTTATAGTTAGGTGGACATTTCACTAGTAAAAAAACAATGAAATTCCCCCGTTATAGTTAGTTCAGATAACTATAACTCGCGCGCCCGCAATCCACTGCTCATGACGTCACATATTACATCACTCATGACATGGTCAGTGGCATCACTCATGACATTACTGGTGACATCATCCTTGTGACAGAGTGGCGGTCGCGCGAGTTATAGTTATCTGAACTAACTATAACGGGGGAATTTCATTGGTTTTTTACGAGTGAAATGTCCACCTAACTATAACCTATGTAAAACCTATGGTTTTTTAAGTGAATTTGCAAGGTTTTTTAAATGCTAATTCCTAACTATAACGTGTGTGAAACCTATGGTTTTTTAAGTGAATTTGTACGTTTTTTTAAAATGCTAAGTTATGTATTTATTAATATATGTATTTTTTTTAAGGTTTTTCACCGTGCGCGCACTTTGGGCGTATGCTTCGTGCACCGTGCGCACGCTTTGGGCGCTCAGTGCGCTTCACGCACCGTGCCCGCGCTTTGGGCGAGCGGTGCGCTGCGCGCACCGTGCGCGCACCCCGCGATTTTTATAAAAAAAAATACAATGTTTATTTCACCTATGGGGGTCTTTCTGTGACCTCCTGACAAAGGCTAGGGGGTCAGGAGCTCTCTTCCCTGCCCCCGTTTCACGTTTTCCACCTTCTTTCCCCCTTTCCTTTTCAGTGCGAGAGACAAAATGGCGGCTGACACTTCCTGATTTCGACCGATTCGAATGTTGACTGACATCTAACAACCAATCAGAATTTCGCTCGCGCACCACACGGTGCGCGTGTATAGATATTTATATGCTTTTAAATGCTATTTTCTCAGTAAATACTGAACAGATTGACACCAGACCTGCAAAAGGCACTTCCCTGACCTGAGGACTACCTCTCTGCCAAATTTCAAGTAATTCTGTTCAGCCGTTCGGGCTGTACCTTCGACTAAAGGTCCTATGGAAAATTTCATGGGGAAAACGTGTTTTGGGACCCCCCTTTTTTCTCGGCCCCCGCTTGACGAATCACCCCGAGACTTTCAGGGTGGACGCTGAGCGGAGCGCCCCATTAGTTTGGAAACTTTCGCGAAGATTCGTCAACCGGCGCCAAAGTTATTCAAAATAGAATTTTGAGGTTTCCTATGGAAACACGGTCCTAACTATAACTATCTACTGGCGACCGCCAGTAGATAATATATATATTTATATACACACTCACACATACATGTATGTATCTATATATATATATTCACTGAAAAAACCATAGATTTCCGGGACGTTATAGTTTGAAATTAGCATTAAAAAAACCTTTGAAATTCACTGAAAAAAACAGGTTTCAGGCACGTTATAGTTAGAAATTAGCATTTAAAAAACCTTAGAAATACACAGAAAAAACCACAGGTTTCAGGGACGTTATAGTTAGTTGGACATTTCACTCGTACAAAACCAGTGAAATTCGGCCGTTATAGTTAGATCAGCTAACTATAACTTGCACCCCCGCAATGCAGTGCTGATGACGTCACATATTACATCGTTCATGACATGGTCAGTGACATGACATCATTGATGACATATCAAATGACATCACTGATGATATCATCCAGTGACTATGTGTTTCTATAAAGTTTAAGTATGTTTTATATATATGCCAAGGTGTATTGAAGAATGAATGGGTGTATAAGTGTCTGGATGGAAGATCTGGTAGGTGCGTGACTGACTGTATAAGTGAGTGATTAAATGTGTCTTACTGAATGCATGGGTTAGTGACTAAACTGTGCGAATGTCTGTATCAATCTGTCTGTTGTTGTGTAAGCAGCTGCATAGGTTGGCAAATAGCTAAATGAGTGTCTATATGGGTTACTGATTGGTTGCCTTAGTATTTGTATGGGTGCCTGAGTGTCTGTGTGGGTGGATGGGGTGTGTGACTTTGTGCATAGATGTGCAAGTGGGTGATTCACTGGGCGTATGGGTTCCAGAGTGTGTCTGTGAAGGGTTGTATGGGTGAGTGAGTGTGCATATGGATTTGTTGAGGAGTGAATGGATGTCTCAGTGGTATATGTGTGAGTAACTACATATGTGAAAAGCAGTATATGTGAGTGTTGGAATATATAAATGACTATATGAGAGAGTGAGTGATTGTGAGAGTGGCTGTGTGAATGAGTGTTTGCTTGTGTCAGTGATTGTATAATAGAGTAAGTATGTGTTAGTATCTGTATGAATAGGTGGGGTGGTGTATGTATAACTGTAAAGGTGAGTAAATGGGAGTGTGATTGATTATTTACATGACTAACTAGGTGTGTGAGTAACTCTATGGGTGAGTGGTGGTGTGTGAGTGTCTGTATAGGTGTATGAGTGCATATGATAGTGCTGTATTAATGAGTTACTGCATGTATGAGTGACTGTATGGGTGAATGAGTGGATGTGTGTGTAGACGTAGGAATCAGTGAGTGAGTATGTAGTAACTGGTGTTGGTGTGTCTATGGTTTCGAAAATGGTAGTCTGTATGTTAGAGTGGGTGTATCAAAGGTTACATTAGGGTGTGAGGAGTTGCATCAGATTATCACGTGGATGATGTCATCAGTGATGTTATCAGTGATGTCACTGACCATGTCATGAATGATTTAATATGTGGCATCATCAGCACTGCATTGGGGGGGGCCAGAGTAATAATTAGCTGAACTAACTACAACAGCCGAAATTCACTGGTTTTGTACGGGTAAAAGGTCCAACTAACTATATCGTCCCTGAAACCTGTGGTTTTTCAGTGAATTTCTAAGGTTTTTTAAATGCTAATTTCTAACTATAACGTGCCTGAAACCTATGGTTTTTTCAGTGAATTTCAAAGGATTTTTTATTGCTACTTTCTAACTAGAACGTCCCTGAAATCTATGTTTTTTTCAGTGAATTTCAAAGGTTTTTTAAATGCTAATTTCTATCTATGCCTACAGAGGTAGGACATGTGAAGAAAGAGGAACAAAGGCACAGAAAGAAGCAAGAGAAATGCAGAAAGAACCAACAGAGGAGCAGAAAGAGGCCTTGTTGCAAAGACATCCTGTACCACCAACTTTTTGCTGACAGGTACTGGTGGTAACTGACTCTAACTAACCAGGTCTCGAGTCAGTGCTATGCTAAAAGACACTTAGAATACTGTGAAAACACCTATATACACTAGGGAACACTATGCGTTGGGGTACCCCTGTAATTGGCATGACCTCCTCTGTAAGGCCCTAATACATAATAGGGCAGGGTGATTAAAACTACCTCTAAGTCAGAGGTGCAGAAAGATGCTTCTTTAAGTAGTAGTAACGTTTGCAGAGTTGTGGAGAAAGGGTGATGGGCCTCCGACCAGAGCTCAAGAATTCCACTGCGTTGGAATTACAGGAGGTACCAGGAGGGCTTCTTCGCCCACAAACTCCCTCAGGAGTTAATTGGACTTCATTCCCCATCCCGTAGTCTACCACAAGGCACGTTTGCAGAGTGGTGGAGAAAGGGGGACATGGCCTCCGAAGATTTCTTAGCAATCTCACTGTGTGGGACTTACTGGAGGAAACAAGAGGGAGTTGGCCCCCAAGGACATCCTTGGGGGCCAACTACCCCTCCTCTTAACTTCATTAAGTTCCACATAGCAGCATTAGTAAGTACTCGTGGCAGGCCACGCCCCCTTTGCCCACCACTCTCGAAACGCGCTCCCTGGCACGTTCATGGGGATTCAAGTCCCCTTTGCTGCTGGGGGTCCTTTAGGGGTCAACCAGCCTACCTCTTGCCTCCAGTAAGCCCCAGACAGTGGGATTGCTGAGAGGTAGACAAAGGCCATGCCTCCTTTCTCCACCACTCTGCAAATGCGCCCCCTGGCACGTTTTTAGTTCAGGAATTAATTCCCCTTGAATACTGAGGGCCCCTGGGGGCCAACTAGCCCACCAGGTACCTCCAGTAAGCACCACACAGCTGGATTGCAGAGAGGTGGTTCGAGGCCAAACCCCCTTTTTACACAGCTCTGCAAAGGCACCTCTTGGCGCATTCCCAGATTTACAAGAAATCGTAACCCTGGAAATCCGTCAGAATCTAATGCCATTCCAGGGGTGGCATTGGGAGGGCGCAAAGAGGAGAAAGATTTTAATTTCTCCTTGTTTTTTCTTTTTTCTATGTGTGCTGCAGAATGCTGCACACATAGAAAGAGGAAATCACCTGAATTGATTGATTTTGTGCAGGAAGGTGTCTCTTCCTGCACAAAATCAATCAGCACCGCAAAGCAGTCACCCTTGCACCATGGTGCAAGGTTGCCGCTTTGGCGCATGTCAGCCTTTTGTGCGCCAGCTCAGGGAAAAAGTGCAGGAATGCGCCGTATCTTATAGATACAGCGCATTTCTGCCCTTTTCTTTTGACGCAGGGCAGCACAGATAGATTCTTTGTGGCACTGCCCTGTGCCAAAACCTCATAAAGGAGGCCTTTACTTTTTTTTGTAAAGTCATATGTGGTAAAGGCATATGTGTGGTAAAGGCATGCGTTAAATAGACATGTGTGGTAAAGATGTAGTTTTGTGATGACCGCAGTGTTATGGTGTGGGTTGTAATGGCATACGTGGTTCCGTCTTACAACCACATGAAACATACATTTTGCTAAAAAAGCATTGATGTATTTTGGTTTTCATTTTGCTCTGTCCCCATCAGTTCTCATCGGCATACCCTGTAATTCATAAACCAATATGAAATGGTTGGCAGAAGCTGGCTTTTGGCCCTGGCTTTTGGTCATGGCATTCTTTTCAGTCTCTTCCTTTCAAAACTGACTGCACATTTTTCTCCTCTGCTCCACATACAATAGATAAATACAATGCATGTGAATGCTGGTAAAAGAAGGGCAAAGTACCTCAAGGCGGTAGAAATGCATAGACAGACAAATTCAAAACTCCACTTTAAAACTTCTGTTGACCTCCTAATGTATCAAATGACGCAATAAAAGCAGGACACTGTTGTTCTCATGTATTTGGAAAGGTCACAGAGAACACACCTACTATCTACAATATTCTTCCTTTTTTCGCAGGTATGCTTCATACAGTTCTTTGACTCTCTATCATTAGGAGATTTTAGTAAAGTGAACCTTCTCGAACAATCTAAAATTTAGGAAAATTCAAGAACCAGCATACACACCTGCCAGCAGCAAACACAACAAGTGCCACTCTTCATGTGCATCATGCTGACAAGGTGCACACGGAATTGCCTTCCATTCTGCAGCAGACGGACAACGCATTAAAAGTCAAACTTCTCGCTTACAACAACCGAACTGTGCAGCCGCAGCCTCCTCGAGGTGATGGACGGATGTCCAGAGTGAACGAGGCAGCAGTTGTTCTTCTGAGGTGGAATGTAATTTGAAATGTCAAACCAGAGGGCATCAGGAAACAGGTGAGGATAGATGTGCGAGTAAAAGGCTGCTCCTGTCTAGAACAGCTGTTGAGACCTGAGCTGTCTCCGTGGCTCTGTAGACGGTGCAGCTAAATGGCTAAAGCTAGTCGCGTTTATAACTTGTCAATTAAAAATCTGTCACCGCTTCGCAATCTGTTAGCCATCGCTGTGAGCAACAGTGCTGCTCCTGTCCTCAGCAGCGACCATTTAGTTTGGTTTTGCTGGTGCTAGCTAAAGAAAGTGTAACACCTTAGGTCTGTCTGTCCAACAACTCGAAAGTTGCAATTATAAATTGAGGGGCTGATTTACAAGCCCCTTACGCCACTTTTGCGTCACTTTTAACATGGGAAAAGTGACGCAAAAGTGGCGCAAGGGGCTTGTAAATCTGCCCCTGAATGTTTCACATCAAGTGGCATAATTCTTGAATTCAAATGTTCCTCGGGGCAGATTTATGAGCCCCTTGCGCCACTTTTGCGTCACTTTTCCCATGTTAAAAGTGACGCAAAAGTGGCGCAAGGGGCTCATAAATCTGCCCCCTCGTATTTATTCTCACAGGACAGCATTTATGTGGATTTTTACATCCAACGTTTGTCGATCACTTCTGTCAGTGCTCTGTGACCTGATCTTGAAGCGTCGTGGGAAAGCTGCTGAAAGCCAGTTTTAACAGGGAAGCAGGTGTGGGGGAGAGATTACATTTGGCATGGGTCAAATCAAGCGCCATTCTGGAACACATAGGTTCAAAGCTAAGGGAAAGAACAATTATTGTATAAGAACTGCACGGACCGAATTAAAATTCTGCATCTTATCCTCCGCGTCATTGTGGAGTGCTGTGGCTGAGAATGATGCGCTCTATCCTGCTGAAAAGTACCAGGAAGGAGAACCATGATTAAGAGCGGGACAAGAGCTGCTGCCTCCGTGACGCAATGAGGATGTACAAAAGCTAGCACCCACTGGATTGAACAAAAAACATGAAAGTCATGGGATATTTCTTCTAGCCAGTGGGGCTGTGCAAAACCAAAATACAGAACCCAGAACCATCTCCAGGTGGTGGAGGCGGGCCTTCAACAGGGCTCTATTTAGCTGCATGGGGCAGTTCCTCAAGTCAGTGGGGCGGAGCGAAGCTGGACGTCCTACTCTCGCCTGGTGGTTGCTATTTAGTGCATTCCTGCTCCCCGCTGTGAGGGACTCGTCTGGGCGTGGGCCAGGAAAGACCAGGCCAAGAGTGGCCCAGCTGCACCCACCCCTTTTGGTCCTGTTATATGATTGATCTAATAGTCAGATTGGTGTATTTTTAGTTTTTTGCATTTTATAATCGGCAAAAGGATAATAATGCTTCCTGCAGAGAATAGACCTTGTGTCCAGTCTAATTCAATATTTTTTAGAAACGAAATGGGAGCAATTAATAGGGAAATTAATGACGTAGAGCACGGACTAGAAGTAACCCAAAGAACAGTAAATGAGATACAAGGTTTACAGGGGACCACCACAATGAAGGAAAACATTAGACAAGTAACAACTCAGAAGGGACGTGTAGTTAGAAATGAGTAACTGAACCATTAACAATTACTCCAGTTTTCTCTTTTCCTTGGGATGAATCAGCAGCAGCTAAAAATAAAAATAAAATGGGGCTGACTTTGACATGCAAGGGCAGTAAGACTGCACATACAAATTAAAATGCCCCGCAAGGTAGAACTGGAATAGGACTCATAAAAGAAGACTTATTGGAGCTTCAAATTGATATAATTGATCAAATTATTGTGCTTATGACTGCTCTTGAGAGGTATGTCCTTGATAGAATTGGAATATTAGTAACAGACACTTGGCAATGAAGATTACGGTATCTAAATGCTATGAGGTTGTTGAGATGATTAAAGCAATAATCCTCAACTGGTATTGAATAATGACAATTCTTATCTAGCAACAGAGTCGCAAATTAATATGGATAGATGAGGGAGGACATGAGACAGATGGGAGGAATATTAGCTTTGCCACCACGTGTGTTAAAGAAGGAGGATCTAGCAGTAATAGGCAGGTGACATTCAGTAAAGACTAGGGGTGGGTGGAACTCGCGGAGGTACATAGAAACTCAGCGAGATGCCACGAAGTTCTGCGAGAGGGTGGAATTCAGCATGTCACGCTGCTTGCACTGATTTTTAGTGCCTGGAGATTATAGTGTGCTGTAAAATTTTATGAACGGCAGCAGAAGGCACGCCCAACATGCTGGTCCTTTCTGCGGCTCAAGCAGATGTTCTACTCAAGGAGCAACTTTCTCAGCATGAACAGTCGAGACCTGCTGCAACTGCCTGCATTGAGAAATCTCCCCAGGCGGCGTTCTAGTGCCCAAACTTAACGCCAGCCTTCTGTCGCCCCAAACATCTTGGAGCCTTGACCAGGGAAGGCAAGAACTTTCATCAACATCAAATATTTTATTCAGGTTTTTTCAACCTCAGAAGTTCAAAAAGCCAATACAATACATATGGAATAACAAATAAAGATAAAAACACATGCAAAAGATTGTAACACAGAATCTCGACACAAATTACAAGTCAAACCTATACAAATATACATAAGACAGAAAATGCTCATGCTTGGTCCCAATCATAACCTGTACAGAACCCATATCTACAAATATGTCTAGGATCATTAGATATTATGGGATGTACTAGCCGTAACTCAAAAAAGAATAAAACATAATTATAATCACAACCTAAAAACTGTATCATGATGAGAAAGAACCATAAGCAATCCTTAATAAATGGAATAAAATCAAGACTCCAAGAACATATATATAATCACAGCTGAGAAACAATATAATAAAAAGGTCCATGCGCAGACATTAATAAATAGTTTTAAAAAACAGGCTCCAAAATATCTCAAGTAATGAAAAGGACTCAGGCCAACACTTTTCTTCTAATGCAGCAGCTACAATAGAGATATTTGGACACAGCGCAGACGATCATCTGCTTTGACTCTGTGTGCAGGAGCCGTAACGCATCCTGGTGCTGTCTACTGCCAAGCTGTTAACACAATGGAATAATCCAGGTTTTCCTTGGCCAAGAATAGAAGGGATAAAAGAAAGGATAATGTGCTAGGGTTCCTCAGCCTGCTGACATGGTTGGCATTTGGTACTCATAGAGCAAAGAGGATTCCATTTGCTTCGAGAGACAATAAAGGTAGAGTACCATATTGAAATAGGAGAAACATTTTCCTTGCGCCTATCAGATTTATATCATATAGAAAAGGCTTAAATACCATATCACTCTTAAAATATAAAGAATGACAAATGAGGGAAACCCTTCTGGAACATTCCTTGTTTCAGCAGCATGCATATACTACCAAAATTCCTTCTTAAGGGAGACCCTAGAAAGTTGTTTCTTAGTAGGAGGGGAAGCCCAAACTTCTCCTAATCCCAGATGAGTCAAAAGATTTTTAACACTATAGAATCACTTAAATTTGCCAAACACATCCTGGGAGACGGCATCCTGAAGGGAACTATAGTAGTCCTCCAGGTCCGGCGAGTACTTCAGCCTTTGCCAGAACAACAGCGGTCTAAGTTGGGCCTTAGAAATCATGGGCTCTAGACCCAGATCTCATTTTAGGGGAATCAGTAGAGCGTTTTTTGGGAGCTTGGCTAGAGCTCTTAAAATGTATTCTTAGCCATCCCCAGCTGGGCCAAGTTTGTATTATCCCATACTTCTGCCCCATACAGTGCACTACTCTCAGCCTTAGCTCTATTAACCTTTAGGCTGGGGAATAGGCTTCCTGCTCGCGAAGGCCTGTATAATCTTGAAATAGCGGCAGAGTGCTGGGTGAGATTCAGACTACTCCTCCCGACATGGGGCAGCCACAACATATTTGTAGTTAGCTTAATCCCTAAGTAGACGAACTTGGTGACCTTTTCTAGTGGTCTGCCCTCCAACATTATTGAGCCCGTAAAAGAACTGTGCCGGCTGATGACCATGAACTTTGTTTTGGTATGGTTGATCACCAGTCCTCGTCCACTGCAAAAAGCTGTGAACTTTCCCACTAATAGCTGTAAGCCGCTTGGGGTCTTTGGTATCAGAAGGGTATTGTCCGCAAATAATAGAAGGGGGATCTTGTAGTCAGCCAGCCAGTAGCACAATTTTGGATGTCTTTTAGATAAAGCACCACATCTTTTATATATAGAGAAGAGGGTCCGGGCAAGAACACCCTCTCTGTGGAGTCCTTTTTGGATTGGTATCTGGTCAATGAGCACCCCTCCCATTCCCCATCTAATTTGGGCATATGTCTCCTCGTGAATGCAAACCAGACCATCCATTAGGTCATGTTGAACCCATATATTCTTAATGACCTCCCACAGCTTCCCTCATGGAACTAGGTCAAAAGCAGACATAAAGTCTACAAAGACCAGGTATAGATGCTCATTTTGTAGGAGAACTGTCTTAATAAGTTAGTAGGAACCTAAAAACCTTGTCAAATGTACTCACTCCTTTTCAAAACCCTGCCTGCAGAATATAAAGGGCCAAATGATCTTCAATCCAGTCTTCCAACTTCCCGAGGATTTGTCTTGCAATGACCTTTTGGGCTACATCGATAAGGCTTATCAGCCTGTAATTTAGTGGGAAATCACATGGGCCCTCTATGTGTATGGGGACAGTTTCCCCTGTCTTCCAACTACAGTTTCCGCAAGGAACAGATCACCTGGGACACCATCCGGCCTGTCGCTTTCCCCACTGCTGTAGCTTTTATTGCAGAAATGGTCTCACTCAGTTCCACTTTAAGAAGCTTGGGGGGGGGGGGTAAGTTTGTTCACCTATGGCTGGAGCATTCTGTGAGCATCATGCCCCTGTTTACAGAGGTCTAAAACTGGGAATGCCAAATCTCAGGAGAAATAGAATTGACAAGGAGTTTATCTGGACACTGGTCACCGTTGGCTATCAGTTTCCAGAATTTTCTTGTGTTGGTAGGGGCAGTGGCTTAATATAAATATTCCCAAATGTGTGTCTCCCAGTCCTTGCACACTCTAATTTGGGTCAACTTGTACTCTTTCCTTTTAGCCTGTATTACGTTAGTATCACCACAGGCAAGAGCTTGAGGGAGATTGTTTTTCTTATCATTACATGTCTTATTATACCAGGGGCACTTCAACCTCAGAGAGTGCCTGGTGGGGCCATTATGGCGCATAAAGTGCTCCCCAAGTATCTTAAAGAGGTCCCAGTTGACTTTAGTAACATTTAAATGCCAGGTTTCATCCCTAGTTCGGGCTGGGTTCAGAGTTTCTAATTCTGAGACAGCATCTCTTAGTGCTCTGGTCATTTGGTTTCTAATGCCTATATTTGCTGCTACTTTGTCCCATTTGATCCGTCTTCTATCATTTGTTGGCACGGTAGTAGTACTTAAAGATACAGGAACATTCTCCCTAAAATTAAGCAAGTCTTTTGAGGTACAATGGAGGGCAATATGAACACTATCGTCTTTGGTTAATACCTTTAGAGTGACTAAATTGCCCCAGAGATGCAAGGAGATTAGAAAGTAATTGATTCTGCTTGCATGACCGGGGTGATTGAAGGTGTTGGTGGCATGGGGATCTGATATTGTGCAGCCATTACAAGCCCTCATGCCACATGATAGGGTAAATGACATAATCTGGTAAGCAGCACTTGTCCTGCACTTCACTGGGTTGATATTAAGCAAAGGAATTCCCCATTCTTAATGCAGCAAGCAAGCAAGCAGGAGAGCCACTTCCTAGATCCATCGGTTCATATGCTTTATTAAAATCACCAGCAATAATAGGGGAATCACATGGATCGTAGGCAGCCCTATGCAGGCTAAGATCACGTATTCCCTGTGTCTCCCACCCCCCTGGATACCTGGCTATAAACATTATATATAAAATACGTGTGGGGTTCTGCCATAGAGCTGTATAAGGCCAAGGTGCCATGTGAATTGAAAGGCAGAGCAGTGATTTTGACATCAAGTGCCAGTTTAACCCAAATAAGAAGGCCAGCAGACCTCCGCACAAAGTGAGCAGGTATATGGTATGTTATGTATCCTGTTCTGTGCTGTGGGTCGAAAGACCAGGCTTCCTGCAGAAGACAAAGGTCAAATTTATCAACAAACTCCCCCCAGTTCGGGTCACCCAGATTGGACTTAATCCCTGTTAAATTTCAGGAAAAGTTGTTAAGATGGGGGCCAGTTCTAGGCAAGGCCTTATCATTTGGAGCCAGAAAGGTAGTGTCACTATTTGAGCATAGTCTCTCCCCTCTCAGATTGAGTACACCTATGGATATTTTAAAATTTCTGTGCCTTGATTTCCAGTCAGTCAACGATAGAGGTACCAAGAGCTTCTGCCTGGTTGCAAAGTCTCTCCTACCATTAAGTTGGTATGTCCCAAGGGGGTGAAAAAATCTCCCCCCCGTTCAGTTAGTAGGTAATAGGGGAAGGAGGATTCAATTTAAACCTGATCAGTGAGTTAAAGGATACATTTCTACTCCAACCTAAGTTAACTAAGCTTTCTACTAGGGCTTTCGTCCTCAGCTATAGCCTGATGTAATCGGAGCACCCAGAAGACTCAGAGGGGTCAGAAACGTGTTTTGCATGTATAACAGAGCGGCAGTTGTAGACTTAGCTTATGTGGTGTATGCATTTACTTATTAAAGACTCTTCATCTTCAAACGCTTTCTTAGGTAGCATGGGGACCTTTACCCTATATAAGGGATGTGGTTTTCCTGATGGCTGGGATATTTCTGGTTTGGATCTATTCCCTTATTGGACCCTCTTTCGATCAGAATCATGGTAGGTCCTACCATCCCATCTTTTATATTTAGGAGCCAGTGGTTGCAAGTTTGAACTATAGGTTGGGCACAAGGGCCCAGTGGGATGTACATCATTAAAGGGAGAAGGAATAGGGCAAAGTGTAGAATGTTTCATAACACTATAATTTTCTCACAGTTGTTTTGGTCAATTAGTGAGGTATAAACACATGACGGGGCTCCTTGGGCAGTGTTGGTGGTAAAGGGTGGCTTAACAAGAGCTCTGAGCTTAGCAATTTCCATCGTTAGTAAGACTATCTTGGACCTCAGGTTAATCACCTCTGCCTGGAGATTTTTCATGATGCGGGCCACAATAGCAGAGCACAAATACGAGCTTGCAATACCTACCACTGGTGCGACAGCCAAGGGAGAAATGTGCAGGGAGGATAAGGGCTGAGCCCCAGCTGGCTTTTAATAGCCCCCGAGAACCGGGTAGGGCTCGCAAGTAGCAACAATCTGTTTTCTCAAATTATCAAGGGAGAAGGTGGCACTGGCACATGGTCAATAGGTGTGGGTTGCCGTGAAGTGGAAGTTAATTCACTCACATGCACCTCGGCCCTTGCCATAGCCAGAGCAGAGTCAGTGCTTAATTGAACCTGTGAAGTCCAAGTTTCATTTGCCTTTCGATTCTTTAGGAAAATAAATGGAACTTTCTTCTGGGCTTGCTTTGACTCTGAGTTACTGGGGTCTCCTCCTTCTAGAATTTTGAAGTTCTTCTATTAAATTGTCAATGTCCTTGAGGGTTAAATTACCCTGTGGGCCATCACGGCGAGGACTTGTGACAGACGTGATTTTTAACTCTCTTTTCCCTGGAGGGTGTGCGTTGCTTTCCGCTTCCCCACACTGAGCCGCAGAGTCCTCTCTGCTGGGTGCTGACATCGTGCAGATTCCCCAGAAACACTGCAAAAGATTAGAGGATGTTGACCAGAGGCATGGGAAGGGAGGAAGGTCTATAACAGAATAGCACACTTCAGACACTAATTGAAGCACAGGCAGATAGGTCCGAGCAAACAGTCACAGGTACTGCGTTATAGCATGATGTTTGCAGCAAACATAAAATTATGGGTCTTATCCTGATCAAATGGATTACGAGGCCAAAGGGCCAAGAGGGTGGCCATGCCCTGTCTCCTCCTGGTGCTGACAGGTGCAACATGGGCCCGCCCTTTGCCCGGGCTTTGCCTGTGCGTGTCCTGTGCAGCGGGCAGTGAAAGCTTGCTTTAGAGCACTGCAAATGAAGTGCTGGGTTGCAGGTGCGGCTGGTTTGAGGGCCTACTCCTTTCCCTCGATGTCACCTGGTACACGTACTCCCTACCAAGAAAGTCAGGAATGTCGCCGTTAGTTCCACACAGCAGGAGGTGAAAGCGTGCTTTATAGCACCGTAATTGAAGTGCTGGGCTGCAGGTGCAGCTGGTTGGAGGACCTACTCCTTTGCCTCAATGTCACTTGGGACACGTAGTCCCCACCAAGAAAGCCAGAAATGCTGCCATTAGTAAGAACTTTCCACACCCAGAGGTGGGGTTAGGACAGAATGTCCCCCCACTCACAAAGGCTGGCACCAGGTATAGATATTAGAGACTCCAGAACCCCTCTTTAGATCACTTCTGGACCTATGGATGAATCAGAAGAAGGGATGCTCTGCTGCTGGAACGACTGTGCTACTGCAGTTGGTGCTTTGTATGCTATTTTCCTAGCAGTGGCAGGCCTGAGACATGATTTAAATGGCTACTGAAGTGGGGGAGGGGGCACACCGAGTACTGCAGGCCCACTAGTAGCAACCGGCCTCCTCAACCTATCACAGGCCGATAGTGTCTTCAATTACAGACTTTACATTAGTACATTATTCCTATTTCCATCTGTGTATAAAGTGCTCTATCATACCAAGAACCAAGAGTGATCATGAGCCTCAAAGGCTAGTCACCAACATTAAGCATGATTAATTGGGAGACCCATGCAACGTCCAATAGTGGCAGATTAACCGCTGTGGATGGGTAAAAACGTATTTGGAATAATACGCTGAAAGAGAAGGCATCCAATCTAGAAGGAATCATGACATTGAGTTCCAAAAAAGATATTGTACTACTAAAAACTGGGGACGGTTGGTTAGATGTTTGGCAATCTAAATAAAAAACATATATTTTCCAGTCTTGTGGCAAACTTACGGGAATCGCGAACAAACATTATAATTGCACACAAGACTTTAGAATTAATTGAACCTAAGAGAGTTTATCTCAAGATAGTGCAACATATTTTAAAACTTCCGATATCTATGAGCGCAATCTGAGACTACAAAACATAAAGAGAGAATTCAAGAACAGAAATTTAAAAATATAGCAGGAGAGTGTTTACAATGCCTTTGCAAAATTATATCATGCTGTATTAACCAGGATAGAACGAGCATACTGGTCTCTGGTCGGACATGGTATAAATTCATATAAGCAGCCAGACGATCTGTTTATCCTGAGCAATAAGTGGGAAAATCATATTAAAGTTTTGTATAAGTCGACTATTACATGTAAATTACACATTGCCAAAAGTTGATGGAACGTTTGGAGTTATAACAGAAGAAGAAATAGTAGAACTAATAAAGAGTGCACGCTCATCTAAGGCAGCAGGACCCAATGGTATCCCTATAGATTTGATCAAGTTAAGCATAACCTTTTGGAGTATGCTGCTAAAACAGCTGTTTTCCCAGGTAATCGAGCATCTAAGTATACCATCTTCCTGGAAAAGAGCGATTGCCCATCCAATATACAAACGAGGCCCAAAAGCTGATCCATCCAACTATTGATTAATAGCATTATTGGACTTCGAAGGGAAACTATTTGCAAAACACCTTCAAAACAAACTAAGGTTGTGGACAGAGGAACAATCATTAGTACCAATATCACATACCGGATTTCGCTCACGGTGTTCAACACTTGATAATATCATTTCATTGGCTCTCTTAGGAATAAAAGCAAGCTTGTGGAAAATAACAACTATCTTGGAGTAATCTTTGATAATAAGTTATTATGGTCAAGTCATTCATCCAGTAAAGATTCAAATTCAACTGCTATTACTAAATCAATTTCGAGATTTATTCAGAGGGAGAGCAATTAGTCCATCACTTAAAGCGTTACAAATGAAATTGATTCCGTACTTACTATATGAATTCCCAGTAATGAGTAAGAAAGCGATTCTTGAATTTGAGAAATGTTTTATGAAATGTGTACGCACCTTAATACATCTACGACAGACAACCCCACATTGTATTATGAGATTGGAATTTGGTCTAAAATCGTTGGAACATTTGCACAAGAGAAGCTCTGTGTACTACATTATTGATTGTGCCAAGGCTGATCCTTTCACATTGAAACATACAATATTTGAAGAGAGGGTTCGGGAGAGACAAATTCAGAGGCATAAAACTGTATAAGAATAATGATGAAATTGGGATCCTATGGTTTGCCTGATATACAGGAGTCGGGACGGATGGCTGGATCTGTGCGGAAAAATCTAATATGCAATATGTTAACTATAAAGCAGTGGAATCTAGACCTTTTAAAATCTCAAAAATAAACACAACGGATTTGGTAATCGATACATATACCTTACAGAGACAAGAATATTTAGGATGGAATCTACCTGGTTATGTAAAAAGAACATTTCTAAGATTTAGGTTATTTTATATACCGACTGGGGAGTTTGAAGGGAAATGGATCCAGGCAATTAAAGGCAAACAAATATGTTGGCTTTGTGGCACTTTGAGGAAACGCTTGAACATTTAATATGTATCTGCCCTAAACTGCCGCCCATATGGAGGACATATTCATGCTCGTTGTTCAACAATGCTAAAATAAAAACAACTGCAGAGGCCGTTCAATACTGTTTTAGGCTCAAAGAGGACAGTACAATAACAAGGATGATAACGTTTTAAGATCATGCCTATAAGGCATTAATTGCTTGGACAGCTTTTATAACGGGAAATAATACAGATTTTTTTAACGCTAGTGAATGGAAAATTAAAAACTGTACAATCTAGAGAAACATATGTGTCGTATATGCCTGAACTTTAGCACCTTAAAAAAATGGTGGTAGGAATAAAGTGAGATAAAAGATCACAATCTACAGACAGAGTGAAGGAATTTGCACATTAGGCATATTAGCACTATAGCATATCTTGAAATCATATATTGAGCCGAAAATATTTATAATATAGGTGAATGACTAAATAGCATGTGTAACTCTTGTAGGGGAAGGATTATAAATTGCATTTACATTAGGGAAAACGAATGTACAAAATTTTCTATGACAAATTGGATGGATACATTTTATCAAACGAGCACATTGCAATTTAACTTGGTATATGAAATAACTTGATTTAAACAATACAGTGATACAGTGGTAGACAGATAGACAATGAATGGAAACCATGTTGTGATCTTATGTAAATATTGTATTACGAAGTGTGTACTGACCTTTATATTAAGTTTTAATTATCAAAATCATCTTGTCTTTTAAAAGCTTGTATTTGTTGTTGTAATCATATGATTAATACAATAAAGTATTTTACTACCACTAGTAACATGTAATTAATAGGCCCTGTGTACATGCAGCACCATATACCAGGGACATATAAGTAAATTAAATATCCCATTGAGTTTTAGGACAATTTTACCACTTTTAACGAGAGAGCAAAAGCATTTTAGCATAGTTATTAGTGGTAAAGGGCACAAAGTCCTAGAGCCAACAAAAAAGAATTCAGCAAAAAAATGAGGGCTGATGGCAAAACGTTTCGTGAGCCCCCACCCAAGGGAATCAGATCTGACACCCGCACTCTCTACCACACCAGTATTAAGAGCAAAATAGTTAACTATATTGACTTTGATCTGCACCCTGAACACTTGGTCCTGCAGCATGTCGGCTGACAGACACCATGCAAATTCCGTAGGACAGTGATCAGGTAATTGGAGCTCCAGGAAAACAGGTGCATGATTGGCTAGTGTGTGGGGTAGATGTGAGATCTATGCTATCTATGGAGTGACTCCTATAGCCATTAGGCAGTAATCAATAAAAGTACCACGTGTTGATGAGTAAAAGGTCCCCTCTTACCCTGTGAGGTGCCTGTGGCACCTTCTACCTATTCCTTCACTAGACAACATGATCTCTGCTGGTTTCTTAGCAAATGCACCTGAGCTGTCAACATTTGAATCTAATGCAGTGTTACGGTCAGCTTTTGCTATTCACAAGTTACACACAAAGGATGGTTAGTTCAATTGTTATGAAGGACATTACAAATAACCAAAGTATTGTTTCTACAAACCATATCTGACTCCAATCCATATATTTAGGCACTCTTATGTGAGATGTTTTTAACAAGTATATCACACGGTATGTTACAAAAACATTCGATTCCGCTGGATGTTTGACAGTAGTGTATCAGTAAAGAAGGATACACTCACCCGTTGCAATGTAAGGCTGCTAACCATCATGGAAACATAAATGAATGTAAAGGGGAGGGTCCTGCACTAGTTGAGCTCATTTGGGGCTACTTGTAAATAACATCCAGTTTGCAACTTGCTATGCTGTGTTGGCCTGCTGTCTCTTGCAGTCAGAAGGACTGAACCTACTCTGCAACCTCTTGCAGCCTGAAATAAATGTAAGGGCTTGGCTTGCCCCCTGTTCTTAGAAGTCTCAGGGCTATCAAAGACTTTGTTTTTGCTTATCACATTGTTGCAGAACCCGTCTTGTGGGAACTCCTGTCATGTGGTCGATAGGGACATTGTCAACATCACTAAATTAGCATGAGCCCTGCAGCCATGATGCAGCTTTTGCGCACGCTACTACATGGCTTTATTTTTGCAAGACTCTGTTTACGCCTTTCACATGAGAACTGTCTGCTGTGTTCGTTCTCTGCCTGTTCCTGGTTAGTCTGAACATTGTGAGCAAGGTCAATAAACAATGCCCCTTGTTATTCTGTTCATCAGATGAAAGGACCAAAAGAGTGCCCAATCAAAGAGGTAGAGATGTATTCTCAAGAGAAAGAATCTACTTTAGCCATGATATGTCGATATATTCAGCAAATTCAAGAAGTGAGAGATGATGGGCGCAGAGCTAGAGTGATAAAAAAGTGTAAGCCGGAATTCGGAAGATAAATAAGAAATGTGGAGATATCGCGGATAGACTGACGTGAGTTGAGACGCGTACAGAGACTCTCGAGGTGGAAATTGAATCATTGAAAGAGCAGAACACTGGCCAGGGGTGCTCTGTTGGATGTCATGCTCAAGCTTAAACAACAGCAAAATAGACAGCGTAGAAACAACCTGCGCTTCTTGGGGGTACCGGAGGGGATGGAAGGCAGCAATGCTAGACTATATATTGTCAACTTGCTGAAGAATACCTTTCCTGAACCAGTGAAGCTGAACTGGGACAGCAAGATCCAACACGCCCACCGGGTATCCCCTAATGTTGAGAAAACAACCCCAAGAATAAGCAAGGGCTTTTTTGGTATTCTTTGGAAATTTCCTGCTGCGACAAATTGTGTATGACCAAGCCCGACCTAACTCTCCAAAATCGCATTAGGGGGTCTCTTTTTTTGTAAAGCCGGACTTTGCCTATGCAACTGTCAAACGGCGGTGGCGGCTAAGACAGTTAATAACACCATTTCAAAAAGCAGGGTCTTCTTACAAAACCCGGCCAGACTAAAAGTTAAATTTAAAGAAACCTCTTGTATGTTTTTTTCTGAGATTTTAGCGCAGGGCTTTTTGGACGAAATAACAAGGAAGGAAAAAGGAGGGGAAACCTCGAAGATATAAGGGGTAATAACTTTTGAGGCTAGTATGGAGAGCAATGTTGAATAGGCGCTAATGATATGGTTTTGTGATTTCACAGGGGGGAGGGTGGGGCAGTTTATTAGACGCACATCACTCAGGCTATGCCTGATTGTCTAAGTATTTGAGGGGATGGAGGTGGGGAGTGGGGGTGAGGGTGGGATAGGGGGGCACTGCTGCAGGGAGGGGGGTAGATAGGGGTGGCTCAGAGTGGGTTTTTGGATATGAGAAGCTACATAGGGATGGTATGGTGGATAATGGTGAAGCAACTCATTTCTCAATGTGGGGTAAAGCTAAAAAAACTCAAAGATGAGTAAGTTAAGGATCGCAACGACCAATATATGTGGTCTGAATGATTATAAAAAAAGACAAATAGTATCTCAAGGGCTAAGACTGCTACAGGCCGATATAATGTGCCTTCGAGAAACTCACGTAGAAGGGAGCCAAAACAATCTTTTAAAATACTTGGGATATAGTATAATAGGAGCGAGAACCCAAGGCACACGTACTCGGGGGGGGGGGGGGGGGGGGGGATGGCCAGCAATTTTGGCCTGCAACAAATATATCAATTTTTCCTCAGTTAAGCCATTGGGTTATCGCTAGTTGCAGCGCCCCCAGTTTTCCTAATTTTACTTTATGTTCCCTCTACAGTAGCAACGTTGATGATCCCGCCCTATTGGGATGGTTGTCACATGAATTATCACACTGGCAATTGCT
Organism: Triturus cristatus; assembly: GCF_964204655.1. Taxonomy (NCBI): domain Eukaryota; kingdom Metazoa; phylum Chordata; class Amphibia; order Caudata; family Salamandridae; genus Triturus; species Triturus cristatus. Next base: position 648,268,309 of record NC_140585.1, read on the forward strand.
TATAGTGATGTGCGTGGATTTTAATATTAATCTTGTCAGCGGCTGGGATCAGGGGGAACCATATATAGGCAAGAAACCTAAAGTTTACCAAGCTTTATGCAATATGTGTCAAGAGCATGGTCTGTGTGACGTCTGGGCGAAATTAAGGCCTAAGAAACAAGGTGTTACGTACTACTCTGCGCCTGCGAGGCTAGATTATTTTTTTGTCTCGCACGCTATCAGACAGAAAAGTACAATTGAAAAGGCCCCCAGATATCTTTCAGACCATAATCGGCTGATATTTGAGGTGCAGGGGGGAGCGAACATGAGAAATCTTTTTCTTCATGGACATTTGAAAGTGCATTACTGGTGGATGAGGCCCATTTAGAGTACATGAAGAAATGGATTCCGGAGTTTCTGGGTAGGCACCTTGGAACTGCCTCGCTTGGCACAGTTTGGGATACACTAAAAGCAGGGATACAGGGGGAAACAATGCAATATGCAATAAGGAAAAATAAAGTTGAAAAGGTGGAACTTCACTCTTTGCAAATCGGTTTGGCCCAGGCTGAAGGCAATTTAATTAAGACCATACAACAGAAGGAAAATGTAGCGGACGCTTGCGTAGGGGTCGCAATAAATAAAGCTGCAATAGGGTAGAAATCATTCAAAAAAGCTATTGACAAAGCAAACGTGCATCGTGAGGAGATGTAAGAGTGCAGTGACAAAGTTAGTCATCTTCTTGCAGTTAGGACAAGGCAAGAAATTACTCGAAATATAATCAAGGCAATAAGAGATCCTATGGTAGGCTTGAGGTCAGATGTAAGTGAAATCCGAGCCACTTTCTGCAATTTTTATCAGATGTTGTATACAGAGGACCTGGGGGAAGGCAGAGGGAAGAACAGACAGGGAAATATCTGGAGCAGCCTGCTGAGGTGCTCTTATCAAGAGAAGAGAGGGACCATCTAGACCAACCACTAACATGGAATGAGATTGCAGATGCCCTTTCTAGTTTACTGAGAGGGAAAGCGACTGGACCTGATTTGCTCCCTACTGAATTTTATAAAGTCTTCCAAGAACATTTGAAAGAAATCATGAAATCCTTGTTTTTTCAAAGCACAGCGGGGTTGAACCCACCAGCATCATGGGCTATGGCAAAGATTATCTTTCCCCCCCCAAAAAAACCTAGTGAGGAACTAGGTTCTTATCGGCCAATAACCCTTATCAATGGGGATGTGAACATTAACTCTAAAATTCTAGCCCTCTGCTTGTCACTAGTGATACATAAAATTGTTTCTCAGAGTCAACATAGTTTTATTCCAGGGAGAGGCACCATAGAGCACATTAGTAAGATCATCACGCTGTTTGACGCAAGTGACAGGAGATCCTACGCATCAATTTGTTTAGACACCGAACAGGCTTTTGATAGGGTCTCCTGGCAGTTTCTATGTGCCTCTATGCAATGGATAGTGATAGGGGAACAGTTTATTTGCGCAGTGAAAGCCTTGTATAAATATCCTGAGGCTAGAGTTTGGGTCAATGGGGGACTGACCGAAGCATTTAAAATAACGAACGCCACGCGTCAAGGGTGCCCTTGCTCTCCGTTATTGTTCGCCATCTATATAGACCTTTTCTGAAATACTCAGAGTACTCTGCAGATTTTCCCCCGCTATTTGAAACAGAGCATGCAGAGAAGGTGTTGGCATATGCTGACAACGTCGCATTAGTCACATCACAATCCGAGGCGGCGATGAGTGCAATTTAAAAGGATGCCCAAAGATTCGGCTTATTGTCTGGCTATGTCCTGAATAGGGACAACACACAAATAGTAGTTAATGAATTTGAACCAAGTATGGATAAAAGAGTTGTCAAAAAGACCACATATTTGGGGGTGCTGATAACTGCTGATATTGATGAGATAGTTAAAGAGAATTTGGAACCGTGTGCTGGTGAAATGAAAAAGGCGCTTAAAAGAATGCATAACTTGCACCTCACATTGACTGGTAGAGTAAATATAGTTAAGATGGCATGTTTTCCCAAGGTTTTATACTTTTAAAGAGCAATTCCCTTAATTTTTATGAACTCCTGGTTTAAAAAATGCGAAAGCATCTTTGCACAGTTCATATGGGCGTACTCTAGACCTTGAAGAGCGATTAAATATTTATTCTTGCCCAAAGAGCGAGGTGGCCTGGCCTTACCGAATCTTAAATTATACTGGTGGGCAGCCTCTATTAAACATTATATAGCCTTTCTGAATGCGAGCCCTGGGATGGAGATATCTAGTGAAATCTACCTTTATGTACAAGGGAATGGCCAGGATGTAACAGGGTGTATATGGCACCATCTCAATTTTGGATATTACAAAAGAGTACGCTTTAAGACATTACAAACAGCTTTTAGGGTATGGTCCTCTGTGCGACGTTTGTTAGGCCTAGGGAAATTAAATTATTATACACCCTTTGTACAGAATAAAGACCTTTATGGTATTTTTAAAGATCACTACTTTGAGAAGTGGATAGAGGCCGGTATAACCCAGGTCGGATGCCTTTTTCTCATCGGGTGGCTTAATGTCATTTGAGGAGGTGAGAGGGAAATTTGATCTAACTAACAGAGAATTCTTTAAATATTTACAAGTTAGGGACTTTTTGCTTAAAAAGGGAGGGGGGAAAAAGAAACTTGAGAGTTGTGAGTTAGTGGATAGATTAAGATGACCTGAGGTACCAAGGATTGCACTGTTATACGCATTACTGAACTATATGAAAGATGATTTGGGAAAATGCTCATCAAAGTTGCAAGGGATGCTGGAAATATCAGATGTAGATTTTCAAGAGACTTTTTTTAAACACTTTAGGGATTTTAATGCCTACAAATCTTCAAGCGCAGTTCTTAAAACATGCTTTGAACTATATTATACCCCATATTGGATTGCCAAATGGGGGAGGGGAAAGGAGTGTTTTGCCCACGGTGTGCGTTATATAAGGCAGACTTAATGCATATGTTTGCTACCTGCAGTGAGCTTGTCCCGCTTATAAGAGAAATAGAGGTGTTCTTACAAAAGAAGTTGTTGTTACAGGAGAAAGTCACCCCCCAGATAATTATGCTTGGTATAAATAACCTGAAAAAAGAAGAAGGTGGGCCTTTTATCTGTATTGCAATGGCAGTATACAGAATATGCAGCTTCAGCATGGTTGGATGCTAATCCGCCAGTATTTCATCAATGACTAGCTCGCTTACTGAGAACATATAGCCTTGAGAAAGCTATTTATAAGCGAAGGGGATATAAGGCCAAAAAGAAAGGAGTAAAAATATGGCAGTATTTCGCTAATGGGAGGGATCAAGGGGATGGGTAAGCTATACATGCCATACAAGTCAGGGGGTGAAGATTTTTAATATTCGAGTACATTCTGATAAGTGAAAGTGGCCGTGGTAGAATGCATACTAAGCTAGTTGTACCGGTTAAAGAGATGGATGTTAAAAGTGGCCCAGGATACAGGAAGGGTGTGTTATTCTATACTCCAGAATACTGTACTAACTTGAAATCAGAAATATGCTCAAGACAGTCAGATGCTTTTAGAGTCTTTATGTATGCACTTTTTGAAACATTGCACTTTAATAACCAGGCTGCTAATATTGTTTACAACATATGCACATGCACTTTATGTTTGACCTAGGCATTGTATGTATTTTTGGAAAAGGGCCGACAATAATATGGTGATAATTTAAAGGGGCTGTTAGAAAGTGGGTTTTAAGCTCAATGGAATCAGGAAATGGACGGGTAATTCCTACATGCCCTTCTAGCTAGGTGGTGAAGATTTTTTGGGCATTTGAATGTAATCTGATAACTGGAAGGGGCTGTGGTAAAAACACTTTAAGCTAACTGTACTGGAAAATTGAGTTTTGTGTTAAAAAATTGTATTGGATACGGGAAATGTATATTATTTCATATTTTAGAATGCTGTTCGAATAGGAAATTAGAAACATTTATAAGACAGTTAAAAGCTTTCAGAGGTTTTATGTATGCACCTTTTGATATGACACACTTTATTTATCAGGCTGCTAATACAGTTAACAATGTATGCACATGCACTTTCTGTCTGGCTTAGCTAGGCCATGTATGCACTTTAAAAAATCTTTTTTTTGGCACGTTATTAGAGCGATGGGGAAGCCGTTAACAAGATATGCATATGCTCTTTTTTTGAGGGCCTTTGACTGTAATGTGATAACCTAAAGATGCTGCCTAGAAAATGTACTTTTAGTAAAAGAGAACCAGGAAACAAAATCCATTTGTATAAGACTTTGTATTGGACAAGGGAATTGTATCCGACCCATAATTGTTTGATCTAGTATGAATAAGAAACCTAAAAATGTAACAAGAAGAACCCACATGAAAATTGGTAGGACTGGGGGCAGGGAGGGCGGTGGTGTGAGTATGGGGAGATATTTTTAAAAAATGTGTGGGGGAGAGATGGAAGTTGACTTTATTGTTTTTCTCTCTGTTTTCTCACTCGATAGAAAATATTTTTATTTTAAAAGACAATCCCACATTCTTATATGTTTTAGGGAGGTGAATGCCACCTAACATTACTTATGTATTTATTTATTTTGGGGTATTACTCCACAAAACACAGTTTATAAAAATATATTCAATCCATAAAAACAATTATATACAATATGCAAAATAAACAGTTTTTTTAGCTAGTTTACTTTTAAATTCAACCTAGTTCATCCCTTCGGAGAATAATCCTACTGGTTTCACTCAAGTACTTGACAAGCAGCCGATTAGCATAGATATTACACATTTACTAGCTTGTTAATGGATTGAACGTTTGTTAAATAACTCACTTGCATCCATAGCCCACTAAACAGAACCAAAGTCATATTAATTTACTACTAACAAAATAACACCCACACAAACATTGGGGTGCGGGTCGTCTTGCTGAAACTCTTCATCAACCCTCTAGTTTTCAGAGTCTAGAAACTAGAGTTCATCGTCAGACACTGAGTTACACGCACTCTTGTGGGAGTGGTTAAAGTACTTATGAAGATTTAATTATTATGCAGGAGAGGCATATGCCTTATCAGAAACAACTGATTTTTTTTAATTGCTTGATATTATAGGGAATATTTACTAGCATTTCACGCAACTTCAGGGCAGCAAAGAGAGCTGCAGAGCTGCTGTGCTGCGTTGCGTGAAAGGAAGACAGCAGAAATGCACGGTATCTACCAAGATAGGATGCATTTCTGATGTCTCCTAGCATTGGGACACTGTGTGCTGCATAGCGCCCACACAGGCACCCTTGCACTTTGGTCAAAGAGTGTCTGTGTTACAGGCAGGATTGTTTTTGTGCAGGAAGGAATACCTTCATGCACAAAAACATTCCTTTGAAGGAATTTGCTGTTTGTTTCTATGCATGCTGGAGAAAGTAGCACACATAGAAAGAGGAAGTAACGAGGAGAAAAATATATTTCTCCTCGTTATGCCTGCTTCAAAGAGGTGTAGCGTTTGGCACAATCCCCTGTTATACTCACCTTAGAAAATTTGGGATTGCATCAAAATCCATTGGTAAGCCCGACCTCCCCGATGCAAAGTAACGTATAGCAGCGCTATATGCTGCCTTGAAATACTTTGTATGTACAAAACCATGCAAAGTGATTTTGCATGGCTTAGTAAATGCCAAAAGGGATTTTGGATCGAGGCTGCCCCATAAAAGTAACGCAAACCCGATGCAAAACTTTAGCAAATCTGAGCCTGTGCTCATTTCCTTGCAAAAAGTAAACATTAAGGCATGAAATTGCATACATTCCTACTCTCATAGTAGCTGTTTAAGATCAAATTGTGAATTTTCCAACCAAATGCCAGGAACATTTAAGAAAATAGCAAACCTTGCCTTTTTTGAAACCTCTAGCTCTTTGAATAGGGGATTTTTCCAGAGAATTCTGAAATTAACAATTACTGTTTTTTTCAACAGTTGCCACCAAGAGTATGCACACCAACAGAATAAAAGGTAAATGTGCAAATGAAGAAAGGGGGTGAGAGAAATAAGGTAGAGAACAATCAGAATGAGAGCACAGTTGGTGAATTACAAAAAGAAAAAGAGAGTGTAGAAAATGAGTCCTGTCTGTTTAATCTCCCTGGATTCTTTTGCTTTTTCACTAGACAGGTTTGGTCTTTTACTGTGAGTGAGCCTCACTAACTGAGTCTCACTCCCTGTACATTCTGTGGAAATAGACTGAGAGTGGTAACAGCCAGTGTCCATTTTTTGATATAAGGTCACTACTAAACAGATAGGGTAAGAGGCTCTAGGCTGGTTACATGTGAACACTTGAGCCCACGCATGTGCACACGTGTGGGTGCTGAGCTTGTGAGACCTCTGTCTAGCTCAGCCCAGTATCTGTGCAAAGGTAGTCTGTCACAGAAAGTCCCCTTCAGAGATTGGTGTTGATCTGGGGTAGGACTTTTAATGTAAGTGGGCATTCAGAATGTAAATCTATAATGTTTGCTGAAAAGTGTGTGTGCCCTACTTACTTGCACATTATGGTCGAGCCTAGTTCCTGGAAAAAGAAGAGGAAGGGAGGAAATCTGCAAGTGCTAATTAACTGTTCACATGGCTCCTGGCCTACACAAGGACACACCCTCAGAAACAAAGGAGGAAGGCAGACCTCTTAAGCCAAACACAGCAGCAGCTCACTTTTGTAGATTTGGTATAAAGGGATCCAGCAGCTGTGTCTGTTGGAGGCTGGGCCTTAGCTCACAGGCCCCATGTTTAAATGTCCCAGAATTCTGTGCAGGAGAGTTGTGATGGGGTGGACTTATGATGTGGCACCTTTGAATGCCTACTCTCGATAGATTTCCACCCCAGAAAGTGTAGAGCAAGAGTATACGACTCACTGGTTCTGGAAGCTACGATGCCAGAGGAAGCTCAAATAGAAGGTAAAGCCACCTGACTCCCTTGAAAAGATGGACTTAAGGTCTTTGACTCCAACTGGCACCCATGTACTAGGAGTGTTTCTTAGGGGTTAGTGGTGCTGGTACCAATATACCCTCTGAGGAACAGTAAAGGGATGGACCTCCTTTGGAGGACCCCAAATGGTTCCCCTGGATCTTTTGTGGACTGACCATAAACCTGAATAACCCCCATCAGGAGGTGAATTATATTGCACCGTGATCAGAGCGACATCTAGGTTTTTTTTTATAGGTGGTGTCCCTGCCTGGTATGAAGCCATGCTGAACACCTGATGCTAATGACCTGATAATGGTGTTTAATCATGTGATATTTATTTTGGAAAATATAGGGTCTGATTACGATTTTGGTGGACAGAGTTGCTCCGTTACAAACGTGACTGATATTCCGTCGGCCATATTACAAGTTCCATAGGATGTAATGGAAATGTAATATGAGGACAGGATATCTGTTACATTTGTGACAGGGTAAGCCGGTCTGCCAAAATTGTAATCAGGCCCTATGTCTGGATTTAGCAGGATTATCAACTGATAATTTTTACAGTTAGAGGGATCCTTGAACTTATTAACAAAAAAATGTTCATCATAGCCTATGAGGGAGGAATGTGATTATTTAAACTAATCTCTTGACAACCTCAAGATAGTGTGGAGTGAGTACATCTATTTTTGTTTTGTAAACTTTGGCTGATGTGTTTGTATATTATCTGTCCTAGGAGCTTTGTCAGATGGCGATAACATAATAGTGGTATTCAGCTCCTCTACTGTAAATAAAGCAGTTAAAATGGAATCCCTGTCCTCATCACCAAAAGGCACATTTACGTTGCTTAGGTAACTGAGAATGTTAGAGGTATCACACACAGCATTATTATAGTAAAGAATGAAATAGTATTTTTCAAATACTAAATGTCTGACCTTTTTTAACTCTAACGTGGTAGAGTTTTCAGGTTTACCTAGGCATGAAAGTGAGCATTTTTCCAGGCTTCTCTCCCATTTTGGAAGTTTTAGATTTGTATATAAAGGCTATTTTATATGCTTTGGTCAGATGCACCCCCACAGAACAAAAATATTTATTAGGTTGGGTTTGAAAGATGTATTGGCTAATTTCCTTGCATGTTCGTAATTAGATGGTAGTTCCTTTCTTGAAATGTAATTTTCTACTTGATCTGCTTTGCAGATCTTGGTTAAGAATGCCCCTCATATAGCTTACATGTAATCCCAAAACATTCCTGGCAGTGCGTTGCCTAGATTCAGATTGTTATACTCTTTTTCAAATATTTATTAAATCAGCCCGTTTGCAAATGCAAAAAGGGTTTTCACATGTATCAAACCCATATTGCGATTTGGTATCATGTTACCGAATTGCAATTTGGGTTTGCGATTCAGTATTAGGAAGGGGCATGTTCAGGGTATCTCTTCCTAATACCGAATCGCATCAGTATGCATGAATGTTTTGCGACAGAAGCAAAATTAGTAATTTCCTAACATAAAATATGATTCTGGCATGTTGTCCTTGGGGGTCAGATGGGATTTTATTAGACTAGTGGCTTTGTAATAAGAAGTACTGTGTTTGGAAGAGTTTGGTAAAAACCTGGAAAGCACCTTGCTAGTTTTCTTGAATGAGGCTGTAGCTACTAGAGTGAGAGGCATAGAAAGAGAATTGCTTGAATTCTGAAAAAATCGCCCTCATTCCTCATTGATGTGATACCGTTTTCCTGGCTATATCTAGAAAAATGGAAAATGTGTATCCTTCCTGAGTAGAGCTTATGCATTAGTATTTGGTTAGGATTGTTTCGTTATTATTGAAGTTCTGAAAGATGAAAAGATTTGTGCATAGTTTATTGCCTAGACTTGGTGGGCCAGTTGGAACTCTGTGTGCCCTGGTTATGGAAAGATGTATTCTTGATTATGTTGTAATATCCAAGTATTTGTCAAAGCTATGGCTCCTGACAATGTTGGTAATTCAAGGGATCATGTGAGTACTTATGTCTTTTGCACCTCCTGGGTGCCCTGTAATATGTAGTTTGGTATGTTATGAGAGATACTCCAAGCCTTTACATTTACATTTCTGAAATTTCATGTGAAGGTTGGAGACTGCTTGATGTTTGTTCATATCGGAGCGCTTTACAACAGTCGTAGTGCAAGAATCACACAAAAACAGTAGTATAAATATTGGTTTGCAAATCCCAGCGCTGTCTGTCTGACCGCCTTTCCCAGTTAGAGATTTGCTAGTTTTAGCAACTGCAAATTGTTGTTGTTGTTTAGCTTAGGCTAAACTAATATGTACTCTTGTTATGTTGAAGACACCATTCTCCTCTTGAAAGGACTGTACTGAAGACTTAAGAAAAGAAGTTGGAGGAATTGCCTAGCTAGCAACTTAGTGTTCACCTCCTTGTTTGATGCAAGGGTCACTGAGATTCCAATCACAGATCCACTTGGTTGGGATTTTTTGTCCTCCTTTTTCTTATTAAGTCTTTTGTCATGCTTATTAGGGACAACCTCTGTTATGGGATCTTTTGGAGTAGCAGCAGCAACAGAAGCTATATTGGGTGCATCTTTATGAGTAGGAATTGGCATAAGAGGCTCTCCGATCAGTCAGGTGCTTTCCCTGGATCTCTTTTGTTACTCTATGATTTTCAGTTAAACGGCTTTTGGTTGTGGAAGGAAGACATGCAGTCATTTATGCTACATGAACCTGTTTTCCAAAATGTTTTGTGTCAAGTATTTTTAATGAGGTGGCCTATGTGTATGTTTTGACTTTTGCTGTATTTACCTATGTGAATGTACTTTACGACTTTCATGGTATCTTCAGTCACTAGAAATGATTGAATTGTTAGGGGCTGCTGTGAGTCACTAGTCACTTCCGGATGTATTTTAAAGTCTGGAAGTCATGTAAATAAGGCCAGATGAGGTGTGTAGTGCTTTTGCATCAACACTTATCTAAATCAACAAGTTTGCCTGAGTGGTACATGTCAAGTCGCTGGTGAAAAATGTGCAGTCTCTTGGTGATGGAGAACGGTCCAGCATAATAACTTGCTCAGTGTCTGCAGATGCAATTGTGCTTCCTTGTGTAACTTTGTCCTACTCAATCTGATCAGGAAGCACCCAGGTTATAATTGTGGCTGGTGAACTGGTGCTCATAGGAGTTTCTGCAGCTGTCACAGGTGATTTGATTATTGATGCCTACTTACTGTTACTTTCTTTAACACCACACAGCACCATGTAGCTCATCTCATGATGCCTACTGCCCTTTCCAGTTCCCTACTTCTTAGGATCAGAGTGTCCCTAGTTCATAGGATCCAAGAGTGTTGATTTAATGAAACGTAGCTGAGGAGGTCTGGCTTTACTTTCGCCTGACCAAATGTATTTAAGAAATTCCAAAAATGTGTTTGTTAAATCTCTGGAGTTTCAAGTTTCTTTAACTAGTGTGTTTATTTTTAAGAGTTATGCTAGCCTTACAAAGATCGAGTCAGATTAGAGTGTTTGCAGTAGGGACAGTGGAACTGGTGCAAAAGTGGATAGGGTTACTCCTATGAACTTTCTACCTATTGGTTAGGTAGGGCCTTGGAATTGCCCCCTTCCACAAGCAACTGCCTGGCATAAATGTGGCACCCCTGGGCACATACTTCCAAACTCTACAGGACCTGTGGAAGACAGAGGAAGGACTGCATCTGCTGTTGAGACTTGTGATGATACATGGAAGGCTGGATGTGCCACCCCTTGTATCCAGGACAAGGTAATTAGGGCAAAACACTTAGGTTAGTGGCTGTGTCAATTGGGAATGGAATTTACAGTCCTCAATGATGCAGGAGAATCTAGAGAGAAAGAAAGTTGGGCACAAGCACACCAGTGTTTTTTTGTTGATTCTGCTGTTGAAGAGCTGTTTCCAATCACACTTCAAGATCACGTCATTCTTTTCTGTCCCTTCTGTGTTTGTCAGAGCAGTATAGGGCTCCACTCCATCTCCAGAGAAGCTGAAGTGGAGTGAGCAATCGGAGGAGCAGATAGACAGCTGTGGCTTGAAGCTTCTTCCCCTCAGCAACAGCAGCCAGCCAAAAATGCAGTTGAAGTTCCCTGGAGTGAGGGAGGAGAAACAAAGGCTTTGATAACTTGGAAGAAAAGCAGGATATAAGTTTCAGCAGATCTGATGCTTTTGCTTGCTGGATGGGAATTTGTGTTTCAAGTGAGCCTTAAAGTCCTGTAAAAGCTTTTGAAGATCATGAGTTCAAAGCATAATACTTCTACAGCATGTTTGTCAACGCTAGTACGTTTTTAGGCAGCTGACATCAGCTGATTGAGAATAGACAACAGGGAACTCCTGGGAGCACATGCAGAGCTCAGTTTATCAATGATGTGATGGCCACCGTATAATTCCTGAAGACAACCTTAAAAAGTAAGAAGATCTTATGAATTAAAAAGCCAGGTTTTCAGCTGGCATCTAACAAAAGAGTACATTTGTTTCTTCCTAAAAACTGAAAGGGAGATACTTCCACAGTTTAACAGCTGCTGTAGATAAAGCATGGTTTCTGCGAAATGACTGTTCTCTGGAGCAAGAATTGATTTGCTGATCAGAGGGAGTGTGATGGCTAGTAGAAAACATTATTAGCCTGAAAAAAGGGTGAACGTAGATGTAGGGATTTATGGATAATTGTTAGGGTCAGTGCAGAGATTACAGTTCTGGAGAGATATGCAATCTTCTGGGAATTTTCAAAAGCAGCATTCTGCCAAGTTGGAATCAACGTCTTGTCTTGTCTGGAGGATCAAAGTAGATTGAATTAGTGTAGTCAAGACAAAATTGAAAGTTTAATGTTCACTGCTGGAATATGCATAGAGGGATCAGTAAAGAGGAGAATCTTTTTTAGAAGGTAAAGGTAGGTAAAATCGACATGGGCAACATTATGTATTGGACTCCCAGGGACAGGGTGCTCTCCAAAAGAACCCTGAAGTTCCGTACCACTGCCAGAGAATCTGAGGGCTGCCCACTACAGCTGCCTTAAGCCTTTGTCCCATTCGGCTACTTATAAAGTGGAGGTAATGAAGATCTTGGTTTTGGTTGGGTTTATTTTTGGGAAGTTGTTGGCCATCCCTCCCAGAGGATGGAGATGGTCTCTGTTAAAGGTTTACTCTTTTAATTGGTTAAAGATAAGCCAGGTGTTGTCTGCATACATGTTAAAGTGTACTCCTGATTAGTGGGGAAATTTGGCAAGAGTCTGTATGGACATGTTAAGCTGAAAAGGTGAAAGGAAAGAGGATTGACCCATGCTGGACTCTATAGTTCATGTTAAATATCTTTGAAGAGTAAGGAAGTAATCACTTGTGATCTCCCTGAAATGAAAGATATTATCCACTCATGACTGTACCAGTGATACCTGCTTCTTCCAGGTCTCAAGCAGGATGCTGTGCTTAATGGTAATGAGTCCAGTCTAAGAGGGCTAGCATGCCTGTTTCTCTTTTTTCAGTAAGATGGTGAAGATCATTGAGGAATGACAGGACCGCCAGCTTGGTGCTACGATTGAGAGAGAAGCCTGCATGCTGCCCCTCCATTAGCCCATTGGATTCTGCAATCTCCTGAAGCTGATGTACAGCCAAATTTTCCAGACGTTTGTCCATATATGGGAGCAATGAGATGGCTCTAGGGTGGTTCATGTCATTGAATACTAGGGTGGGCTTCTTTAACAGACGCCTCATTTCAGCTGTCTTGCAGATGTCTGGAAGAATTCTGTGGAGTAAGGAGCTGTTAAAGACAGTTAGGAGGCTGTCACTTGTAGCTAAAAAGAGTTGCTTTAGATTCCATGCTGGAACAGGATCATATGAGGAATCTGAATTGCAGGTGTTAGATATGGTCCTGAAGGGACATCTTGGTTAATTTGTGTGAAGAAGCCTAGACTGCTCCCTATTTTGCAAAATGGGTTTAAATGGTAAAGCAGGTATAGGAAAAGAACAAAGTAGACATTTTCTCTGAGAACATAAGGCAATGTCACAAAGTACTTGTGATGGTGGTATTTTGAATGTTATGACCAGAGGTTGCTGAAGTTGTAAGACAATGCAGAAGGGGTCTTTAAAAATATAGGTGAAATTAGATATTCTTTCAGAAACAAGGAAAGTTTTCTCAGCTTTAATGTTCACTTTATATGGGAGAACTATAGAATGGTACACCTCCTTACCAACACAGATAAACTGTCTTGGGTATTGGGCCATTGTTCCTGAGCCTGTCTTCCAATAACTTCTTTGTCAGGTAAATCTAATGAGGTGGAAGATATGATTGTTTGTCTTTGTTCTTATCAATTTCCGTTCAGCTTCCTGAACTTATAGTTTAGGTTTAGGTCACCTGAAAACCAAGAATGATTTACATTTTGGTATGTGTAGATTTTTGTTTTTGGATTAACAAGCTTTCATTGAAAGTAACAAGAAGCATGGAGTTGAAATGATAAAGTAGGATGTTATTATGTGTGGTATGGACTGGAGACAAGATTCATGTTGGTGGTCACTATAACTGAAAGCAAAAGGGACTTTGCTCTGGTGCTGAAGGTGGGTGGATGGTGGGTGGAACAGCTATATTTGTGAGCCACATGTCCCAACAGCACGTTGTGTTTCATGGAGTATGGGCATAATGGATGAGCACCTTATTGTGAAAGAACTGTTTGAGATGTGGTGGGACATGGTTCATATCAATGTCTAGATGGCCCATGAATCTCTGTGTGGGTGCTAGATCTTGAACAAGAACATGTCAGATGTCTGTCTCCCCTCAAACTGGAACATGAGCAGCGGGCATAGGTTTAGGGCATCATTGCAATCTGACTCCAGACTCTTTGTTTATAGTAGGATGTAAAAGGGCCATGCTCGGAGCCAGGTAGTCTATCACATAATAGAGAAATTAAACGGTAATGGAGAGATATATGCCAACACAAACCACTATATCTCTTCACCCTGACTCCAAAGGAGCAAATCAAATATTCAGCAGGTGTTGGAGGGGCAGTAGGCTTCTCTTTTGCCCAAAGAGGATGTGCAAGGAAGCTGGACAGCTGGCATGATGGGTGACTCTGAGGAGACTTTGTTTCTTGGGGTGCTAGGTTTCCTCAGAAAACAGCAGTAAATATGCCTCCTAGAGGTATGCTGTCTGAGGGCCTTTTTTAGCTTTAGAATGGTAGTTCCTCTAACTGAGATGTGTTTAGGAGGAATTTAATCAGTGGAGGCACTCTAATATGGAGAATAAGAGCTTTAAATAAAGCTATGCACTGCATGGATAGCATCTGGTAGATGATTTTGTTGACCTTTACTACAGTGAAACTAACCTCTTGAAGAACCAACTGTTGTACAGTAGAGTGTAGTGGCGTGTTGTATAAGACTGGAAAGTTATGTCGACTACAGAAGAGTATAGTGGCATATAGTCTAGTTGAGTTTTGTAGAGCGGAGTGGTGTATAGTACTGTATTGACGAGTGTGGTAGAGTGGATTGGCATACAGTGTTTTAGAGTACAAAAGAATAAAGTGGTGTAGAGTGGCATGCAGTGGAGAATTGGAGTAGAGTGGAGTACTGTGTTAAAGGGTAGATTAGATTAAAGTGGGGGCAGTTGCATACAAAGAGTTGGCACAGTATCGTATAGTGGACTACAATATCATAGAGCAGCACAGTGTGGAGCAGAGTATTGTACAGTGGCACACAGTATAGTACAGCATTATACAGTGACGTGTAGGGGTATAGACAGGAGTAAAGTTTCGGAGATTGTCATAGAGTGTAGTAGAGTGTTGTAGAGTAGAGTTGTCTAGAGTAGAGTAGTGTGTCAAACAGTGTGGAGTGTGTAGAGTAGTGTGTCAAACAGTGTGGAGTGTGTAGAGTGGATTGTTGTATAATAGCGTAAAATGAGGTAAAGTATCTTAGTGTTGTTGAGTAGAGGGGTGTGGAGTATAATGGTGTAGAATAGGTAGTAGACTGTTATAAATTGGAGTGGGGTCCCGTACAGTAGAGTGGAGTTCTGTGTCATATAGAAAAGTTTCGCATAGTGGAATAGAGTGTTGTACATTGGAGTGTATGGGCATAGTGTGGAGTATAGAGTTAGACAGTGGAGTGTATGGGGATAGGGTGGTGTAGAATGTTGTAGAGTGCCATAAAGTGTGGTAGACTTTTATAGAGTGGAGTTATATAGAGTGGAGGAGAGTATCATACAGTAAAGCGGCATAGAGTGGAGTCAGATACATTGTAGCGGCCTAGAGTAGATTAGCGAAAAGTAGAATGGCATACAGTAAAATATGGTACAGTGGAGTACAGTGGAGTGGTATTAAGTGGAATAGCGTTGAGTGGAGTGGTGTACAATGTAGTGATATAGAATGGAGTAGGGTACAGTGGATTAGCGCAGAGTGTGGGCGTACATTGTAGTGGTGCAGCGAAGAGTCAAGGAAACTGTTATAAACTGGAGTGGCGTCTCATACAGTAGAGAGGAGTGCTGTGTTGTACAGTGTTGGAAAATGTTGCTGAGTGAAGTAGAGTGTTGTATAATAGAGCATATGGGTACAGAGTCAAGTACAAATTTGGACAGTGGAGTATATGGGTCTAGAGTGGACTAGAGTCTCATAGAGTGGCATAGAGTTTTGTTGCACAGGGGTACATAAGGAAGATATTTTTTGTACGTATGTTAGGCACAGTTTTATTTTGAGGGCTAGGGAGCATGCAAAGAAAACTTATGTCGATTAAGATATATTCTATTTGTTATGCATTAGTTTATAGGTTTCCATTAGCATGTGAACATAAATGTTCATTTAGTAAATCTGAAACTTTACATATGCAATCTAGTTTTTTTGTGTGTTCTTGCTTCTTTTTAGTAGTATTGTGCTGCACAGCTGTTGCCCCTTATAAGTTCATAACCATTTCATAACATCACTTGCAATAGCAAACAAGAATCATCTATATAGTTTAATGTACATTGCTGGGAAAATTAAGTACAATCCATCCAGGCATTTTGCCACTACATGAAATACAAGAGTCTTTGTAAAAGGTATTTGAGTGCAAGTGTGTATGGGGACCACCCCCTTTGTTCTTTGCAGCCCCTTGATCAAACGCTTGCCAAACTTTCAATCCTTCAGAATGTAACAGATATATAGTTGTAGCCAGTATGCAGTTATAGTTAGGACTGTGTTTCCATAAGAAAAACCTTTTTTGACTTGCCTATACCTTTGGTGCCGTTTGACAAATCCTTATGAAATTTTCCCAAACACGTATGCCGTTGAGTCTAGTTGTGCATGGAATGTTACAGGGTGATTTGCCAAGCGAGGCCAAGTAAAAGGGGACGGGGGAGGCGAAAAAGTGTGTTTTCCATGTTAATTCCCATAGAGCTTTTAGATACGACTACAGCCCAAACTGCTGGACAAAATAGCACCAAATTTGGCAGAAAGGTAGCTCTTGGTCCAGAAAGCACAATTATTTGTATTCTGTATAATAGTCTTATGACAAAGGTTTGGCACACTTGAAGCCATCTTGATTCAAGCAAACTGGTAAAACGTAAAAATTTGATTTGAAAAGGAACAAAATGAGGGGGTTCATTTTGTCATAGAAATGATGGTTAGTGCTGTAGAAAGAAAAATTAGGACACGTTTTAAGTGAGTTCTCATATATCTTTCTGTTCTATTGTAGTAGAGATTGTGGGTTCATTGTCGACATTTGCTAAGTTAGCATGAGCTTCACTGCCATGAGGCTGCTTTTGCGCATGACACTGCATGGATATATTTCGCAAGACTCTGTTTGTGCCTTTTTCACATGAGAACCGTCTGATTTTCGCATTCTCTGCTGTGCTCTGAGGTTTAATCTGCACACGATATACAAGGTCGATCAACAATGCCCCTTGTTATTCTGTTCTGATCAGTCCCTCACACCTAGACATAACATGCTGCACTACTGAAAATCGTATGCTTTAATATTGCAAGCGAAGCATGTTGTTGAGGCACTTGGAGAGAGTCCTTTCCAGAGAGAAGAGCTGTGCTTGTCCTGAGATGTAAACCTTTCATCTAGGCCTTGAGGTAGGGGGTCTGCTTACAAAGCCCAGAGGTCCTCTTTTTTATAATAAACTATCTCTTACCACGGGGAGGGTGGTTAGGTATTGTAACCCTTTCCTACTGTCTTTATAAAATTATATCCCCGTTTCTATTCTATGGAATTGTGACAATGCTAACTATATTGTGTTTATGCATTTTGCTGCTAGTAATGGCATGTATACTGTACCATAGAGCGCGTTAGTTGAAATAAACATTTTAAACTATACTGCGACTCTGATTACTCGTATTGTGGACAAGTATGAGTGAGTGGGCGAAAGAGTTGTCTGGCACCCGCGATTCCTGAGAGAGTCGGGAGTGTCATGTTCTGGGTTGTCTAATCATTGGTAGTTTCGCTGTTAGTAGGAGAACGAATAAGACACTATTGCTAGTTTGTTTTTGCGTACTAATGTGGTAGGTTGGTACACCCCTACTCACTGAGGGCCTGTTTTCCTGCGCATAGTTTTGTATATGTGCCGATGCTTTGCAACATGGCGCAGCCAATGTTTGGTCTGGTTCTTATCTCCGAGACGCTTGAGTAGTGCTTGTGCTTGTCCACAACACCCTCACTTCTGCCTCTGAAGACAGCTGTGACGGTGTAACCTCCTATAATTGATGTTTTTATAGGTTCTTTCAAGCTTGAAGTTTTAAATAAAATGTTTCTCTCTTTATTCTTAACCCATTGTTGCGCTGCAGCTTATTGAGTTGTTCTTCTTTGCTTTCCGTGATGGCGGTTAATATTCTGCCACACAGTCGTGCAGCGCTCAGGGCTTATTTGACTCTACATGAAGTCCCTGATGCTGGTGATGCACTGATTTTTGTAGTAGAAGCAGGTCCAGCGTACCGCTTTGAAGTGTTTTACTCTTGGGTCACCTTTCCGGCGGTAGACGGAGCAGATAATCTGTTTCACTAATACACTACCACAGCTGTTCCTAATGTGTATCAGCCCTATCGGACTCTAGAGGTTCAGCTCACAGCTTGACAACACCGAATTTGGTTTAATGGCACCCTTCCTCACCCACTCATGCCAGTCCGTTTAGGTCCTTTATTGATAGAAGGGGCGCCTTGGCCCGTTTTGGCTGGGTATACCCCTCACCCTGCTCGGGTGACAACTGCCACACTGGCAGAACTTCACGTGTTACATACTTCTTTAACACGTGTGCATAGAGCTGTTATTCAGTTCAGTCATGGAACTACCAGGTGGGACCACGTGGCATTGCTGCGTAGCCTGCTGTACCTGCTGGTATAACCATCAGTCCTGTCATGGTTAATTCCATAATGGGCAAGCGCCCACAAAATAAGGCCGATTTACCTTATTGGCTTGCTAAGAAATTTAGACAGCATGAGGCTGTTTTCCCAATACATGTCCCGTGGAGAAACACAGGATATTGACAATAAGTTTGCCTAAAGACTTACTTCCTGAGGTGGCTGATTGTAACACCTGGGGCAGGGTGTTTGAAGCCGTGTATTCGAAGTGTTTAGGCACTCCCTCTATGACTGTACTCCCCTCCGTGATTAAACGTGTTCAACATGAACATGGTGCAGAAGCGGCTGTAGAGCTGGGGATGAGACTGGTGGGGGGTTTTGACGTGGTTGCTGATATGATCCTTGCCAATGTTAAGGGCAATGCAGTAAGCTTTCAAGTAGCTAACGGCTTGGAGAATGTACCTGATGCAGACAAACCACGCAAATTACCAAAGTTTATTGCCAAGGCTTATAAAACCATAGGCTGCAATAGTTTGCGAATTAAACCTTTAACTCAAACGCAAACACAATCTCAAACACAACATAAAGCTCAGTCTGATAAAGACGGGCATCCAGTCTTTCCTAAAAAGAAATGCAAAAATAAAAAACAGGGGCAGCAACAACAGAAGCAGGGTTCGTGTGCTGGTTCACCGACACCTGACGCTTCTGAGTGTACTTATGACTTGCGCGACCGCGCGTAAATTAAGACTCCTGACAGATTTCAGATCCCTGATCAGCATTCTCCTCGTTCTTCACAGGACACATCTGGCTCTCAGGTCGGTGGTGGGGATTGCCAGGATCGTGGAAAGACTCATCCTGCCCTGCAGGGACATGATCAGCTTGACGGCGTCAGTTTGACGGCAAGGGGAAACAAGTGGAACTACCACGCTTCCGTGCCCTGTTTCAAAAGAAAAAGGCTGCCGCTTTGACAGCAAGATATGCCTCAGATGGTGAGAACACGACTGCTGGATTGGACTTGGGCGGTGACTCTGCTCGACAGCGCAGCGGAAGTTACCATAGTGCGGGAGGCTCTGTGTCCTTGTCTGGAGGCGACAGCAACTGAGATTTTCATTACTGTAGAAACAGCTGACACCCGGGTTGCCCCCCGGATAGACTGTATAACATAGTTTTTCGGATTGGAGGTGACACTGAGCGTGTAATCACAGGGATTTTTTGGGAGAATCTGGCCGCTTCCTATGACATTTTGTTAGCAGAGGCAGATTGGCCCCCACCTTTTGTTCTAGCCGCATCAAGGTGGGAGGACGTGATACTTCCGAGTTTTTCACGTTATGTCCCCAAGGAGCATGCACAGGCCTTTGCAGCTGAGTGGGCTTTGGCCCTGGTTCTGGCAGTGTACTGTAATCAAGTGGGCTGGGATAAAGATTGTCCGGTAGCATGAGATTACATTGCGGTCTATGCCTCAACCTCAACCCCAATATCCCATCCGACGGGAAGCCAAAGGTCCTGTTTCTGATGTTCTAACTGAGTTGGAGTATCAAGGAGTGATTGAGACATGTGTGTCACCGATGAATAATCCTCTAGCTACTGTATCTAAACCCAATGGGTCTCAATGCATAATTTTAGATTACCGGCATTTGAACTCTCATTGTTGTACTTTTGCGGTACAGAATACCCATAGTTCTGCTCTAGTGGACAGTATTGTTCGCAAAAAATATAAAACTACACTTGACATTTCCAATGGCTTTTACAGCCATAACCTGTCCCCTGAATGCAATCAATGGACCACATTCACGGCTGGTGGAAAACAGAAAACATCTCGGCATTTACCTATGGGGTATAAGAATAGCCCTGGGGTTTTTGCCGCTCGTGTTGTCTCTATGTTAGACAAAATTGACCCAGATGCATACTCGTATGTTGACGATATTTATCTGACAGATGACGAATTATGGCCGCATCTATGCCGTGTTGACTGCATCATTCTTGACTTTATGGACTACGGTTACAAATTTAATTTTGCTAAATCACACATCGCTTGCTATGTGGTGCTCTTTTTGGGCTATGAGCTCAATAATGAAGGTCGGGGCTTGGCACCTCACTTTCTGGAGAAATGTGCACGCTTGCAGTCTCCAACTACTCTGAAAAAACTTCAGTCTTTGCTGGGATTTTTGAATTTCGAGCGGTTTTACATTTCCGAGTATGCCCAGCGTATCAAGCCTCTTTATGCTTTGATACAACCTACCTTTTCAAAAGCCAGCTGGCTTCCGGAACATTCTGCTATTCTGCATTCTTTGCAATCAGACTTGCTTGAATCTAAGTACTTGTTGACACGTGATAACCACACGAACCTGGTGATACGGATCGTGCCAGGCGCAGTGGGTTTCACTTACTTGACGTACAATGAAGGGCACACAGTACATATTGAATCCAAATCACATTTGTACACTTCAGCCAAAATGCGGTTTTCCACTGTTGAAAAGGTTTTGACAGCTGTGCAGATGGCGGTCCTGAAGGAACGCGCACTGGCACAGGGGAAACATATTTTGGTGGTTACACCTCTCCCTGCTTTGGAAGCAGTAACTAAGGCGAGTGTGCCAAACTCTAAAGCATTACATCCCTGTTGGATACAATTGGCTACTTCTCTGACATCTCCGAATGTCACGTTTATCTTTGACCCCTCTCTTCAAACACAGGAGTTCTTGCAGTATGAATATGTTCATCCTCCTCCTCTGTCTTTGCTTCCTTTAGAGGAATACACATGTATCATATACACCAATGGTTCGGCGCAACCGGCCACTGGTTCTAAACACGCTTATTCAGCATCTTGCGCTATTGTGGCTGGTACAATGGTGAATGGAGAATTCAAGTCTAATATAGTGCATACACAGGTGCTAGGAGACTGTACTGCCCAATTTGCCGAGCTGCACGCTCTAGTTCTTGCTCTCGAGTTTGCAGATCCAAATGTTTCTTCGCTCATTGTGTGTGATTCTTAATACTGTGTTCAGTTTTTAAATGACAACTTATTCTTTAGGTCTCAAATAGATTATCGAGATTCTAAGGGCAGCGCAACTAAGCATAAAAAGCTTTGGGTTCGAGTGGCAGATCTTAAGCAAAGTCTGCCCCTCACACATGTTATCCATACTCTTAGTCATCAGCATGTGGGAGCACACGCTCTTGGAAATTGTTTGGCTGATGAAGCAGCTAAATCTGCAGTAGCCACGTGTTCCGTAGCAGCAGTTACAAGGTTCAAGACTAAGATTGATAATTACATTTTGGCTGCAATTGCTGCAACTGCGGAGGGCTCTAATTATCCGCAGGGTTTCTCTTCAAAGTATTCTTATCAGTTAACTTCCGAACAAGTTCCTTTTGCTAGAATACCCAACATTGGCGATCGGCTGATTCCCAACGTGGACCGCAGACATACTTTGATCAAAGAAGCACACAAAGGTTTGGCTTCGGCCCATGCTGGAGTGTCCGCTACTGTTTCTATCTTGCAGCAACATTATTGGTGGTGTGGTTTATATAAACAGACCCGTAATTATGTACTTTCTTGTGACATATGTCAAGAAATCAAGCCTTCTACGTTAATACGTTCATCACAAACACAGCTTTGCATTGCTATTCGCCCTTTTGCTTGTGTATATCTTGATCACTGCGGTCCCTTTTGTTCAGATACTACATATAAATACATTGTGGTTGCAGTTGATTCGTGCACTAGATTCCTTTGGGTATGGCCACAACGCTGTGCTGACACTTGAAATGTCATCAGGGATCTTTGCCTATGGCACATTTCATTCAGACCAAGGTCCAGCATTCGCCTCTAAGGCGTACAATGACGCATAGAAGTCTTTGGGGGTTCTGGTGGAGTTTTCGTCTACATACAGGCCTGAGGGCAACTCAATTGTGGAGCAAATGAATCGTGACTTAAAGCAATCTTTAACAGCTAGAGTCTTAGGTAATGGCAGGAACTGTCTAGCCCATTTGTATGGAGTCCAATGTGCACTTAATAATCTCCATAGAAGACCTCTGGGTGCGTGGACCTCAGACGAGATGCTCTTTGTCATCAAAATGTTTGTGCCAGACCTTGTTGGTCTAGACGTTTCAGTGGCAGCTGTGACCTTTGACGTAGATAATCCTTCTACTATGTTACAGGACCTACAAGAGACCCGTGCCAGTCTTGCTACTGAACATTTGCCTTCGGCAACTGATGCTGTACTCCTGATTCTGGTAGCCGGCTGGCTTCCGAAAGTTGGTGATCTGGTCCGAGAGAAATTGGAGAACAAAAAAGAATTTGGACCCTCTTATCTTGCACCGGTTCCAGTGCTTGGCTTAAAGGGTACTCGTACAGTCATTTTACCACTAATTTCTGATCACAAAGACAACCGCTACATCTCAATAGACAATGTCAAGCTACAAAATCTGGCCGATTCTGAATAGTGTGATGCCTGCTGTTTCGTGCCCCACCATTTCAAGGAACCCTGGGGTTGGCGCAACTGTGAACTCACCAAACAACACTGTCATTGAGATGGACCCTGTTGTTGACCATTTGCCTGTTCCCTCAGCTTCCTCCTGCAACGTGGAAGTTGAATATGCATATCCCACAAGTGAGTCTTTGCATAAATGCCCGAGAATCCTTTACATCATGGCAGTTTTTCTTATGACTCGTCTTCCACCTCCTCAATTGGCCCTACCAAATTGACTATTTTTGTCTCCTGGTTTAAACAGACTTATTTAGTCCCCCCTTGGACATACATCTGGTTAGTTCTCATCCTGATTTTTCTCTTCATGCCAATTGGCTTTGTGACAGTGTTTTTCCTGCTCATCAATGGTCACTACTTGCCAGAACGCTCTGCTGTGAACTTGGTTGATGGTGTTTTGGCCCCCCACTCATCCACCCACTTCATGAAACGTGACCAGACTCTTGTTAACATTTTAGCGTTCCCGGTTGCTGATGGCATCGTCTGGGATAAAGTGGATTTCCAAGTCCATGGCCCGACAGAAATCATCAATGTGCCATACGTCTTTCATGTCTCCATGGGTGATATGGTAAAACAGGACATACGTTCCGATGATTGAGATTTGCATGCAATACAAGCCTTGTTTTCCCATTAAAAGTGTTATGCTGCTTTTAATGCTGAAGATTTATATTTAAATCCTGCAAATTATGCCAATTTATTCTGTTATCAACATTATGGGCATAATTTCCTACATAAGACAAATACATTAAGACCAGTTGGTAATTACACCCAGTGGGAACATTGTCCCACTCCATCGAAAGGGAGCTCAAAAACACTTAAAAGTAAATGTACATACTTCACAGATTTTGACAGGTCTGCACCTGAGTCCTATTATTTTAAATTGAAAATTTCTTCAACTCCCAAAGTCATGCTGACCCATACTAATTTAATTTTTTTCCAATTCGTTCAGACATGATCTGTCAATTAAGAGTTATGATCATTGGAAGGCCACCATTGATTTGAAATCGATCTGGGGTTCTAAGAATTGGCAGGTGCGCGGCACTGAAGCCTTACATCGTGTCTGCCTCATCCCAACACAAATTATGTTTTTAAATGATACAGTATACCAAACTACTTGTTTTGGTTTGGCTACTGCAAAGAAAATGAAAGCCCCTGCCATTCTTACTTTAGCAGAATATAATAATGGGTGCGCATACACAAATTACACCATTGATGCATTACAAAAGTTATTACAAAATTACACGTTTAATGTGTCTGAAATAGATCCTTTGGGTTGGTTAGTTTGGCAAACGATTTCGAATGCCTACCAACTACATTTTTATAACACTACTTTAGGTTATATGCAAGACAGACCCGACCCAAGATTTCCAGATACCGATTCGGTAACAACCTATTTGGTTGGAAAATTAAGTCAACAGTGGTTGCAGCACTCTACACTATTGTCCGTGAAACAACACTTATCGTTGTTGTCCAATAAATCAATTTGGACGACTTTGTCTTGGGACCCAGAGTTCCTAGAACAAAGAGATGGATTTATGCAGCGTACAATGAAATATGGAAACTTTCACAGATTGAAGCAGCGTCTGCGGGAAATTGACCAAGCAAACTTAGAAAAGGTTCTTGCAGTTGTTGACAATAGTATTAACACACTGTCTTGCCGCATTTACACATTAGATAATATTGTTTCTTCTGTTATTGATATTGTACAAGAAGATGTGTCGCTGTTATATCATGGGCAAAATCAATTGCCTTCTGTGATGCAATTTGCATGGACTTTGCAAACTCTAAAGATGGGAAAAGTACCATGGGATTATTTGAATGTGTCTGCTTTGTTTTCACCATTTAATTTAACTGACAAACGGCAGTTTATGTCCATGAAAGATGCAATCTACACTCTTCTAAACATATAAAAAATAGACCCTTTGCCTTTTTCTGTAGCCGAGACAGACTCTGCTGTTTGGCTGATTCATGGGGTTATATATTTGCCTTTCTCATTGTTTCAATTCACCTCTTGTATGAAACATTACCCGCTAGGCCACTTTGAACCCCTGGGTAACGCTTTTCTGCATGAACTGTGATCTTTACCTTTCACCTACCGATGTTTGCGGGAAGACAAGGAAGTACACCTTACAGGGGGGACTGTGATTCTACAGTTGGTCATTCCCTTGTTTGCAATAACATAAAGTTGCACAGAGCTTGTAATGTGTCAGCTCCGAACCTTGCATGTGTTTTAAAAGGTAATCCAGTTCCCGCAATAATTCCCATGTTCCCTCTGCTAACTAACAGTAGTTATCTTTTTTTAAATAACCAAGAATGCTGTGGCTTGCTAGCTGCAAAAAGAACAACTGATGGACAGAATGCAGAACAATGTCATATATTCACCCCAGTACAGAAATCTGGGCCTAAATCCATAGTTCTTTTGCTCACCATGCCGTTCCAGTTTGGACCCAGCCATATGCAAATCAGTCTTGACCCTGCGCCCAATGGGAACAGTCCAGCCCGAACTGCTAGGCCAGGTCCTCCCTGCACTGGAAACAAGCATCCTAGGACCGGTTTCGGGCTTTCAGCCCTCATCAGCCAGGATAGCTTGACTCCAATGGCATGGAGAGCACGGGACCCACGTCTGGGCATACCCGTCCCACTCGGGGTGACAAATGCAAAAAGAAGAATTGATGGACAGAATGCAGAACAATGTCATGCATTCACCCCAGTACAGAGATCTGGGCCTAAATCCATAGTTTTTTTGCTCACCATGCCACTGGAGTCAAGCTATCCTGACTGATCAGGGCTAAAAGCCCGAAACCAGTCATAGGATGCTTGTTTCCAGTCCAGGGAGCACCTGGCCTGGCAGTACGGTATGCTAGCTGGCATACCGATCATTGTAACGGTTTCACAGCGCGTAATTTGTTGCAAAAATTTGCTTTTTCCTCCCCTACGTGGGCAGCTCGATAGCTCAATTTGGCTTTCCATACCAACTTTGAAAACAGATTTCAACAAGTTGAGCAGATTAAAGGTGCTTATATTCCAACAAGAAGTCCCCCTTACTTCTGCACGCGAAGCCTTCAACTTGCAGGTGGCTAGCTCTGCTAGCGAAATTCAGACCCTTCTGAACACTAACCTCCCACTACATTTTGGCAAGCTTATACACCGCAATTTTAATGCGTCTGATACTCAAGGCCTTGCACATTTTTTTTATGTTTCGGCTCTGGCCTTGTGACTTCTTTTCAAACAATATTTGGTGTAATGCCTGCATTCATTCATTCTATCTTTTCCAGTGTCTTTGGTGGATTCCCCTCATTTCCTGCTGGAATCCTGCGCAATGGCTGCTCCTCTTGTGGTACTGAACAGACCGAGCAGGTTGCAATTGTTCCGTGACCGTTTGCATGGATGCTTCGGTACTCTGCCGCTGGCTACACTCAGTGTGACTTATGGGCTGACCTTCCTCTTTGCATACTTCACTTGCGTACAACCAGTCCTTTCATGTTTACGATGTCCGTTTACATGGGCGTTGGATTTATGCCTCTCCAATACGTCTTGTTCAGACCCAGATTACATCCAGCTAATGGGTCCCATAGTGGCCCATGAGCAGGACTGTTCAGGGATTGGCCTTATGGCACGTGTGGCTACACTTGGAATATTGGCTCAATGGAATATCTGTGAGGCTGCACAGAATCTCCTACTTCAAAGTTACATTGAATATCACGCAAGTTATCCGGAAATGCTCATGGAGGCACCCGACTATGAGGAGCCCACTTGTTCATTCAATTTGCTAAATTGGATGGAACCCTTTTTTCTACCAACAACAATGATATCCTTCTGGAGGGTGCTGCATTCTTTTGCTCCTACACTCAGATGGATTAAACTCAAAGAGGCACCCCAGGCATCACACAGGTTCTTGGATTTCGGATGCCGTTCGTCAACAATATTTCTTTTCTCCCTACAGTTTTTTTTTCTCTCTCTTATCCTCTAATTTCAATTTTTAAACAGACACTTTTGAATTCTGCTCACACTTTTGAACTCTTTTTTCACCCTATGCCTACATACGATGGACTTACCAGGGGGAGGGTGTAGTAGAGATTTTGAGTTCATTGTCGACATTTGCTAAGATAGCATGAGCTTTGCTGCCATGAGGCTGATTTTGCACTCAACACTGCATGCATATATTTCGCAAGACCATGTGCCTTTTTCACATGAGAACCGTCTGCTTTTCGCATTCTCTGCTGTGCTCTGAGGTTTAGTCTGCAAGCGATATACAAGGTCGATCAACAATGCCCCTTGTTATTCTGTTCTGATCAGTCCCTCACACCTAGACATAACATGCTAAACACAGCTGCTCTACTGAAAATCGTATTCTTTAATATTGCAAGCGAAGCATGTTTTTGATGCACTTGGAGAGACACCTTTCCAGAGAAAAGAGTTGTGCTTGTCCTGAGATGTAAACCTTTCATCTAGGCCTTGAGGTATGGGGTCTGCTCACAAAGCCCAGAGGTCTTCTTTTTTTATAATAAACTAGTTTTCCACTGTCTTTATAAAATGATATCCCCGTTTGTATTCTATGGAATTGTGACAATGCTAACTATATTGTGTTTATGCATTTTGCTGTTAGTAATGGCACGTGTACTGTACCATAGAGCGCGTTAGTTAAAATAAACATTTTAAACTATACCGCGACTCTGATTACTCTTATTGTGGACAAGTATGAGTGAGTGAGCGAAAGAGTTGTCTGGCTCCCGTGATTCCTGAGAGAGTCGGAAGTGTCGGGTTCTGGGTTGTCTAATCATTGGTAGCTTCGCTGTTAGTCGGAGAACGAATGAGACACTATTGCTAGTCGGTTTGGGATTTTGGGTACTAATGTCGTAGGTTGGTTCACCCCTTCTCACTGAGGGCCTGTTTTCCTGTGCATAGTTCTGTGTATGTGCAGAATCCCTGCAACACTATTTCATTAAAACTTTCTGACATACAGACTGAAACTTGTACTTTCAGCACCAGCAGCAGACTTCCAGTTAACTCCCTGGTGATCAGGAGCTTTACTATAATGTTCTAATGAGGAACTAGAGTGCTAATATTCTGATTTTATTCCAAAAGTGTAGCACAGCTAATCGGCATCTTGATGTAATCGAAATGGAAAACTGAAAGCATTTTCTACTGAGGATACTCCAGTAAATGAGGAAAGTAGGGAGCTTCATAACAAATAAGTCTCCCATCATGGCCACCAGAGAAAAAAGAGCCGAAATGTAGCACAAATATCACCCGAATGTAGCACAAGTATACTCATGACAGAAGTGTGCAAAACACTTAATTTTTAGGTTTTTTATGCAGTTTTATAAAGTGCAGACTTGACCCGAAGGTATTGGAGTGCTTTACATGAGCATCAGTTACATTACACAAGGACATATTGATTTTGCTTTTAGGCATGGGGAGATTAAGAGATTTACCCAGAATCACAGGATGTGGAGTTGATGCTGAAACTTGAACCTGGTTCTCCAGTTGCACAGTCTCCAGCTCTGGCTCTAACGCCACATCCTCTGTGTAACATTTAACCAAGTGATCAACTGGGTAAAAAACATAAACATAGCAAATCATTTAAAAGTACTTCGTAGTTATTTGAGAACTCAGAAAATATGTCCTCATTTTAGTTTTTAGAGTACTAACCATAATTTCAATGGGAATAAGACCCTTTCGTTTTTATAGTTTCTAAAGGAAATAATTTAGGTAATACAGTTTTGATTACATCAAGATGACATCAGGTGTGACCGCTGCAGCCGAACATTGACGGATGGGACCAAATAGGGACAACAACTGATATATTCGCCTGGTAATGCTCTTTTCTGTTGCACATTGACATCCTGAAAGTGGATATAATGTTTGACATGTAAAAGGCAATAAAATGTGTTTAAAAAAAAAATCAAGATGACATCAGGTGTGCCACACTTTTGGAATAAATATAGAATGTTAGTAATCTAGCTGTTCATTAGAATATTGTGGGTGGGCATAGGTCAGGGGCATGGACTCGGATAATTGATGGCAGGGATGAGGGTGCAGAGGCAACAAGTTGACCATGCTGGGCAGGCAGGAGGGGCAGTGGCAGTACAACGGACCACGGAGAGCAGAGAAAAAGGGGGCAGGTGCAACACACCACCATGTAGGAGAGGCAGGAGAGTCTGTGGCAATATAAAAGACCATTGAGGGCAGAAAGAGGAGGCAGTGGCAGTACAATCATTCATGCCAACAGACCTTTTTTCAGGCACGCAGGCAGAGACTTCTGATATTTTTAGGCCCAAAAGGGCTTTATGTTGTCTGTCTCCTGCCTAAAATCTCCTTTTTTTCAATGTAAGTCAATGGGGAAAATCAATTCCCCAGGTTTATTTTTTTCAAATTCTCCCTCTTACCAAGTTTAAAAAGTTGGCACGTATAGTGCATTGGATCACAGAGGGCAGGAGAAATGTAGTGACATGGACTCGAATTTTACTATATTGCAAGGAAACTTCCACCCGACCTAAATTTCTTTTCCATAGGCTTAGATAAGCTCGATAGGTCACCCACTGCCATACACACGTTCAATCTTTAGTTTAAATTCTAGTTCATTTTGTAGTTTTTGTTAGTTCATTTGTTCTTTTTTACAATTAGAAACATTGTATCAAAAATATATAATTTCACTATACAAATATTAAAAACATTAGATCCCCAAACATTTTTAAAGTGCAGAAAAATGTTCAAATATACAGATCCAATGAATATTTTCTCTGCTTTTTTGTTTTCGTTGCAATTTGTATGTACATAGAAATCATTGCCATTTCCCCATGATTAAACCACACTCATATCCTAACCTATCACACTGATGCTCACTACCACCCATAACTCACATACATGCACTCGCTACCCAGCCTCCAACAGCATACACTGATGAAATCTCAAAGATGATATATCAACACCATGGTGGTGTTTCCAACTGGACTACCAATCCCTCTGGTTGAGGTAAGTTTTGGTGGGAATTTCACTGTTATCCACCTTCATCAGGACCACTCTAGTTGAGTTTTTACAGGTGAGTGGTTGGGATCTATGGGTTGCGCGCTTTGTCGTTAGTATCTGGGACAGTCATAAGACAGCCAGCATGATTGATTTATAAAGGGTTTGGTGATGACCTTTGGAGTTGTCCCGATGGTGTGATGTATCCATAGGTCAGTAGCCTGTCCTAAATGGAGTGACTTATGAACCACCAGGGGGAGGCTTCCAATCTGAAAGCTGTGCGTGGACGGTGGGCCAACAGGGATTATCTCGGTGTGCCAGTTCTTCAATATATTGTTTTTAAGGCACTTACAGCCTCATGCATCAAGCCAAAATCCAGTCGG
Source organism: Triturus cristatus (assembly GCF_964204655.1). Taxonomy (NCBI): domain Eukaryota; kingdom Metazoa; phylum Chordata; class Amphibia; order Caudata; family Salamandridae; genus Triturus; species Triturus cristatus. The sequence continues at coordinate 648,298,292 of NC_140585.1, forward strand.
TAAAATACCGAATCGCTAATAACTCCCGTTAGTGAGTAAAAAAAAACGAATCCCAATGCATCAACCCAAATGCAAAATCGCAATTTAAGGAATCCTTAAATAGCGATTCCTTAAATTGCGATTGCATTTAAGGAATCCCAAATTGAGATTCCTTAAATGCAATGCATTAAAGTTAAAAAATTAGCGATTTCGCTAATAGGGGGAGCAAATTACCATGAAGATGAACTTCATGGTAATTTGCAAAAACTTTGAAAAGTGCACTTTTGTGCATTTTTCAAAGTTTCATGTTGCGCACACACATGCCCTTAGAGCATGTGTGTGTGCAACATATGTGCACATATCAATTTAAGGGGTGCAATAGGGTGTCATTTTGACACCCTTGCACCCTTGAAATTGCATGAGCAATTTGCGAGAACCTACTGGTACTCGCAATTTGCTCATGCAATCTCCAATTCATTCCTATGGGCCTGGAGGCCCATAGGAATGATTGGGACGGCATTCCTTAATTGCTACTCGCAATTTGCTAGTCGCTATTAAGGAAAGTTAAGGAATCGCTATTTGAATAGCGATTCCTACATGCATAGCCTTTTGCTATTCCTTATTAGCGAATCCTTATTTTTCGCTAATAAGGAATCGCAAATGGCATTGTTGATGCATATGCCCCAATGCTTCCTAAATGTGCTTTCTCTTATATTACAATTAACACATCCTGACGATACTTAAATAAGCTCACTGAGGGGCACCTTCTGCACTGCAACACGCCAACCGCCTCGCTATTAGCATGGACTTGGAAAACAGAGGGCAGGAAGGAGATGAGCAGGGACACCAAACTGACCTTACTGGGCAGGCATCAGGGGTTGCAGCAGCACAATACACCACACAGGACAAGCAGGACGGCAGTGCAGCACAACACAGCATAGAAAGCAATAGAGGGGGACAGAGCCATGCAAATGGACAACAGAGAGAAGAGGAGAAAGAGGCAAGGGCAGCAAGCTGACCATACGGGACAGACAGGAGGGACAGTTGCAGCATTACAGACCATGAAGGGCAGGAGGGAGTGGATAGGGGCCTGCACATGGAAAACGGAGAGTATGGGGCAATTAGGCAGGGCAGGAGCGGCAAGCTGACCTTTTGAGGGCAGGTGGGATGAGCACTGGAGGCACAACACACCATGGAGGGCAACAGTGAGACTATCAAGGCATACACTGAGGGAAGTTGGGAGGGAGTCAGGGGCAGTATGTTGACCACACAAAACAGGTGAGAGGGACTGTGGCAGCACAGAAGACCATGCATGGCAAACAGGAGGGTTAGTGGCAGCACAGCAGCCATGGTGGGCAAGAGGGAAGGGACAGCAGTGTGCACAAAGGACCATAGAGGACAGTTGGGAGGGTTAGAGGTTGGAGACAGACAAGACAGGGCTTCACAACAGACCATGCAGTGCAGGCAAGAATCAGCAGTTGCAGCACAACAGAGCATGGAGGGCAGAAGTGAGTGACAGCAACATGGACCATAGAGGACAGGATTAAGGGAATAGGGGCATGGAGCTCGGACAGGCAGGGTGGAGGTGGCAGGGACAGGTGTCAGCCATCTGACAATGCTAGGCAGGTGGGAGGGGCAGTGGCAGCTTACCAGAACAATCAGAGTAGATAGTAGAGACAGTGGCAGGTCCATGGAACATGGTGGGCAAAATAGGGGAGGTGGGGCATGCACACAGACATTGAAGAGCAGGAGTAAGGAGGGTAGGGGCAGCAAGCTAAGCACGGAGGCTAAGCAGGAGGGCAATGATGGGCGTAGAATTGGGCAGTATTGGGCAGGAAGAGTGGGCAGGGATATCAAGCTAAATGGAGGGCAGTGACAGCACATCAGACCATGCAGGGTAGAAGGGAATGGGCTGGCGCATGGACTCGAACAACAGAGGGTAAGGAGGAGGTGGATGGCTCTGCAGAACAATTGCTACACAGGGCTGTAATGAGGGAGCATGTGCATGGACTTGGACAATAGATGGCAGGAGCAGCAAGTTTGGGTGGAGTCAGCCCAATGCCAGGCCCTGCGTCCAACCTCCCCTCACTGTGCATTGAGATGGGCATCTTATGTAACGTTAACTAGAAAGTCAATTAAAAAAAAAAAGGTTACAAGGACATTATAGCTAGGTTTAGATTTTACACGTGCAATCATAGAAATTCAGCTCTTATAGGTAGAATTATTTCTAGTAACTATTACTCGTGCCCCAATGGAACTACAACTCGTACCCTCGCCATGCACTGGTAATTACCCGAGATATTACATCACTCATAACATCTTCTATGACTTGGTTGGAAATATCACTGTAACATTTGCAGTAAAATTATTGATGAGAAAACTATGCATGGTTATGCATGCCTTAGGGCATGGGCATGAGTTATAGTTACTTGAAATAACTCTAACTATAAAAGCTGAATTTCTATGATTTTTTGCGTGTAAAATCTGTAGGATCCGCATACTTAGATATCTATATTTATATTTCTTTTAATATCTCAAAACCTACTGAACGGATGCACACCAAATAACAAAAAGGGCCCTTTCTGGACCAACAAGAGCTAACTTCCTGACAAATTTGGTGTAATTACATGCTTTTTTTCTTATTTTACAACTATAATGTCCCTGTAACCTTTGATTTTTTGTGTGAATTTCTGTTTTTTTATGTTATTTCCTAACTTTAACATCCCTGTAACCTTTGGTTATTTTAATAAATTTCAAAGGTTTTTTAATTGTATTTCCTAGCTGTAACCTGTAATCTTTGTGAGTAGGTGTGTGATTGGCTGGATGGGTCTGTGAGTAGCTGTAGGGGTCTGTGGGTGGCTGTGTGAGTGGCTGTATAATTTATAGGTGGGTGTGTGAGTGTCTGTATGAGTAGGTTTCTGGGTGTGTGAGTATGTCTGTGGGTCTGTGAGCAGGTGTGTGAGTGCCTCTATGAGTCTATGAGAGAGTGTGTGAGTGGCTTAGGGATCTCTAATTGGGTGTGTGAGTCGCTGTATGAGTAATTTCCTGTGTGTATGATTGGGTATGTGATTGGCTGTATGGGTGTGTGAGTGTCTTAGTGGGTGTGTGAGAGTGCCTGTGGGTCTGGGAGTGGGTGGGTTAGTGCCTGTGCGGGTCTGTGAGTGGGTGTGTGAGTGCTTGTGTGTGTGGGTGTGTGAGTGCCTGTGTGGGTCTATGAGTGCTCTGTAAGTGCCTGTGTGGGTATGTAAGTGGATCTGGGAGTACCTGTGTGGATCTGTGGGGGTCTATGAGTGGGTCTATTAGTGGGAGTATGAGTACCTGTGCATGCCTGTAAGTGGATGTATGAGTGGTGCTATGGATTTTGAACATTTGCTTAATTAGGGTATTTAAAATGGAGAACCATGGACTCTGCTCTCACCAGGAGATGGCAAGAAAGAAACCACTCATCACAGTCACTACAGATCAGAATGCACAATAGATCCAAAATGAATTCACCTCCATTAAGGATTTCATATTGTTTTTCAACGTGGAATATGAGAGGAAACAAACTTGCCTTGCTTTTGCCAAACTTAATAAGTTAGGATCATTTGTGCTTTACAGAAGTGAAGGTTCAACTGGGGCACCTGCTATGTTTATAAGTGCTTCCCGTTGAGGTTTCATTTCTGTAAAATGAGCATCAGGGCCATAATGAAAACTTATTTTTTCCAAGAAGAGTCCAAAGTTTGGCAAAAATGTCTACCCAACTGGAGTACTCTCTACTGGTTAATTAGTAAGTGCTACCTCATTTGGTAAATGTCTAGTGAACATTCTACACTATAGCTGCATAAAGGACCACGAGGTAATGTCAACCCCCCCTGCACATGGCTGTCTGCATGTAGGGGTTTGGCTGCATGGCCTGGCCCTATGAGATGGGGTAATTGAGCCCCCTCCCATTTACTAATTGGCCAGGCCATGCGTATGGGCTCTCTGAGTCCAAAATCGACCTGGATAGGAGGGTTGCGTGCCCCCTTCCATTTACAAAAAGGTGCTGGGCTCTGGGGTTGGGGTACTCGAGGCCCAAATTGGCCCAGGGAGGGGGTCTGTATGCCCCTCTCCCTGTTAACAATATGGCTGGGCCCTGGGAGATAGTGTCCCCAAGGTCAAAATCGGCCTGGGGAAGGAGGCTGCATTCCCCCTCCTCCATAATTACAGTTGTGAGCCTTGGCAGATGGGGTACCTAGGGCCAAAAATGGCCCAGGGAGGGGGGCCACATACCCCCTCCCATAAAATAAAATACACCAGACCCCAGGAGATGGGGTCCCCGGAGTGCCAAAATTGGGGGAGGGGGACTCATGCCCCTCTCTCCCACAATATGCACTGGTCCCCAGGGGATCGGGTCCATGGGGCCCAATTCAGACCTAGGAGGGAGCTGCATGGGTTGGCTCAATGCTGGGGGTTGGTCGGTGTGGCCAGGCCCTGTGCCAACCCCCCACGCACACCTGTCTGCATGTGGGGGCTTGGCTGCAGGGTCTGGCCACAGGTCAGTCCCTGCTGCCAACCCCTCACAGTGCACGCCCTTTGGCCATGCGAGACATGAGTTTGGCTGTATGCGAGGGTTGGCCGCAGGGACTGACAACATTTGAAATTTCATCATCGATGCCGTAGATGATGTCATACAACATGTCATAAGTGATGTCATATGTGAGGTCTTAAGCTGTTCGTGGTGGGGGCACAAGTTATAGTCAGTGCTACTAACTATAACTGCTGAATTTCTGTGTTTTTATTTAGCTCAAAGCGTTTATGTTGATACTGAGAAATTCGCCTAGCTATAACGTTACTGTAACCTTTGTTTTTTTCAGTGAATTTTTCAGTTTTTTTCATCGAAAACACATATATTTATTACACCAAACTATAACGTCACTTTAACGTTTGATTTTTCCAGTGGGTTTCTATGTTTTTTTCAAGTAAGTTAATTATTTTTTGGTGTGTATGTAGGGTAAAATGACTTTATATTATATGTTGTATTTGGACATTTTAGTAAAAGAATGTTTTTTTATTGTAAAAAAGTTCACAGTTTGAAAAATCTTTGTAAAATGTGTGAGTATTACATAAATATTCAATAGAAATTGCTTCTTTGCTCAGTTTTTGTAACTCTGTTATCAAGACATGTCACCAGCAATCTTTTTTGAGGTGTCATTACTCTCGCAATGAAGGGTGTGTGTAGTTGGGTTTGTAGAGGGACTGGCGTCTTTGCTGAGACCTCTCTCTATAACGATGGGTTTGCATAGTAGGGTGTGGAGAGGGACTGGCCTCTCCTTTCAGACCTCTCTCTCAGATGACAGGTGTGCATAATAGGGTGTGGAGGGACTGGTCTCTGTGCTAAGACCCCTCTCTGTCATTATAGGTGTGCGTATTAGGGTGTGGGGAGGGACTGCCCTCTCCAGTGATATTACGCACTGCTGTATCACCTCTATTGTGATCATATGTCTTGTTTTTTTTATAAGACTATCTATTCAGTTTAATATATGTGAGTTTTCCTGGGGAATGTAGTCTGCACAATCAATTATGTAATATTACAGCAGATCACGAAATTGTAGCAGAATTCATTTTTAACATGCTTAAATCCCTTTTTTTAAACATATTACTTCCCTCCAGTCTCCCTCGTGCTGGAACATATTCCAAATCTGTGTTACCGTAGGTCTTCTGAGTGTGAGGCTACCAGACATGAGCGTGTATTTTGTGGGTTTGAGCATGGATCCACAAACCAAACACCATGGAATGCTTTTGATGGGCGAGATTTCAGGGGGATTTCTACTACATTTGGGCACAGGGTCGGCAGGCAGCCAGGGGATCCTCCCAACTCTAGACATTACTCAAAACTAGAGACACAGGAAAATCCACGATGATGTGGCTTGCATGAATCCTGAATCCCAACACAGTTTACTACCCAGAATCCACTACTAATTTCAAATAATGGGTTCAAAAACAAAATTCTTCCTTTTTATGTGACAGAAAACTCCAGAACTTCTGAAAAATGGCAAGTATCCTTGCATCTAATATCCCCACACTTTTATTGATACAAATGAAGGTCCACGTGTCTTGGTGGATATGTGGCATGGAGCAGGAATAGGCCAAACTTTTAACCATGTATAGACATTAACACTATATATTGAACTCACATGGTCACTTACTTACTTATTTGGCCTATTGCTGTCAGTTCGCAAAGGCCCATGTACACATGTGAGGTTCCCTTTTCATTGTCAGAAGAGGGGGAACTCTACTTAGTTGGAGTTTTTCTATTCTCTGCATGTTCCGTAAGTTTCTGTGACAGAAGTATGAGGAAATTCTTTAAAAAAATATATATATTTTAACAATCCATGTATGACATGTATGACTTGAGCTCCTGGCCTAGTGCTTAAAATTGGACAATAAACCTATTGGCAGCCAGCTCAGTGATTCAACAATAATGCCCCACACCTCTTGATTTGCACTAGCTCCACGTGGGAAAGCGACCCATGGCTGCATGCTCTCCTCCATTGGTTTGTGTGGCTGGACACCCACAGTGGGACAAAGGACAGCTTGCACATGTAATGGGTTTTCTATGGGCCTCATAGTGTAACTGATAGGCATGCCAGGTGGGCAGGCAACTCAACGTAGCAGCATCCCTGAGGAAAATAGCAATATGGGAATGCTATGGTGGCAGCAAATAGAGGCAATTTGTGGTAGAATGGCAGCTGGCTAAAGGGGACATCCACTGCGGGGATCCAGAGAGACTGGCAACCACAGTCAGATTGCAGGTGGAGATCTGCCAGGACATATACCCCTTGTGGCTGCTGGTCCCCCCCCCCACACCTTATTGATCAGCCAGAATGGATGCAGGGGGCACAGACAGGCTCAAAGGATCCCTGATTTTGTCTTTGCTCTTGATGGGTGCCAGAGCCCGAGGGCTATGCTGAAAGCAACATACTAAGGGACACAAGGCATCAGTTGCAAAATCATCTTAAAACTGCATTAATAATCTCCTGGATGATTTCAAAAGTAGGCTGCCCATCTGACCGACAGCCTACTTGAGTCTGAAGAGAGGGGGCACCAGTCTGAGCTCTTGAATGTGACAGCTGGTCCTGAGACAGATGCAATGCTTTTGGCATCTCATCATACACATTGATAAAGTATGTGTTTGAGGAGACAGATGTCGTGAACCCCTTTGCCCTGACAACATCGGCTTTGTGGTGAGGCTGAAGAAGCTACCACCATATGTCAGTGATCTGCTTGAGTTAGGCACACAAGAGGCATAGAATGTGACCACCCCCATATCCACAACTAGAGACTGTGTTGTTCTCATGGGCTCCTGCAGATGCAAGAACTCTGACTAAAATGCGGGACCCATCTAGAATAATCGAGGTCTCACACAAAGAAAATCAAAGGCTGCCTCACAATGTGGTTCCTGGACAACGGCTCTACCCCTTGCGGGTACTGATTTTCCTGACGATGACAGTTCTGTCCTGGCCACTGCTTTGAGTAAATAGTGTTGTAAGGCAACAGAAAGATGAAAGACCCTGACCATAATCAGACAAAGATGGACAACCTCACCCACCAAACCCAACCCAATTACTTGAACCAAACCCGCTATGCGGGGTGAAGTAGACTACAGTTCAACTTATACAGGCCATCTAGTCACCACAAACCACCTGAAGTAAACATTGGTGAAGTAGGGGTGGATGTAATCCTCCTGAGTCAAGTCTTACTTTATGTGTTGGATAGGGTGCCTGAAACCAAGGGGAAAGTCTCTGAACTTGAAGATGAACTCCCTTCTGGAACACCTTATGCTTGCTATGAGTAGCCATTTCTTCAAAGACACATCTGTTCTAGATGTCACTAAGGCAGGTGTTAGGAAAACTCCTTGGAAGTACTGTGTGATTTACAAATGCGATAATCTCCACATAGATGCATACTATATAGTTTTCATGAAAGTCAGAGCACCACAGTTGGGGGTTTAATTATGATTTGCCCATTAGGGATGTATATTGCATCTGGTAAAATATGAAACCACTTGATGAAGTATTTAGCAGGTGCAGTATCACCTCCTAGAATGAGTTCTGCATCTCAGGACATGGTAGCTCATGCTGATATGCACAAGTTGTAACATCGACTTAGAGTTTTATTCCTTTTTAGCCCGTATCAAAATCCACTCGCACGACTGCAATGAAGGTATTAGTTATTTCTCTACGTGTTTCAGTTTCTATTAATTTTTTTAATAACATATGTGGATCTTTACAGATGAAGTGCTTCCTTATATATCTAGCACCTTTTCTACGAAAGTGCTTGCAGTTAAGATATCCATGGTCCACAATTGCACTTTGTTGACGAAGAAGTATGTCACCTACCATCGGTCATTATCACATAAAATGTAGCTTTGTACTAAATTAATGCAACTTAGAATTTAGAATAAAGATTTAAATGAATAGTTGAACTAGTCCATTGCAATACACTTTATTCTTCTCAATATATTCTATTTTAAATAAACTGTTAAAATAAATTAAAATATATGAGTATTATATTCTAATGCAAGTATCATACAGGAATGTGAAGTGATATTGATGTCACCATGCAATCTTTTAATATCCTGCCTCGCTTCTTTTTTCGTAGGTATTTAGAACTGGAAAGCAGCGGACATCGAAATGAAATCCGGCTGCATTACCGCACTGCGAACCACCGTCCTCACACCGAAGTGTTTCCTTATAGCTTGGCAGATGACAAGTGGCACAAACTTTCCATTGCCATTAGTGCTTCACACTTGATTTTACATGTTGACTGCAATAAGTAAGTGAGATGATTTAGAGGACGATTATTCACGGAGGTGGATGTCTGCTTTCCCTCTCTTTTTGTCTAACCTTACATTTGCATGGAGTCACAAAAGGACCATTACCTCATACACATTACTGAGGCAGCAGTTTTGAGCCCCACGTACAAAGTTTTTTGATGATGCAAACATCTCTTTTTGGAGAATCGGTCCGTTTGCTACTGAAAAAATGCATTTTCTTGTGTATCAAACCCAAATTGCGATTCAGTAACACGTTACCAAATCGCAATGTGATTTGCAACCAATTACTGATTCGGCATTTGAAAGGGGCGTGTTTAGGACGTTCCTTCCAATTACCGAATCACAGTGGTATGTTTTATTATTTTACACCCGAATACACGTTCTCCTTAAAGGAGGTGGTAAACCATTCGTAAATAAACCCCTTCCCCTTTGAGAATGTAAAAAGAAAATAATTTTTAAACATTTCATTTTATTGAAACGAAGCAAAGCTGCTTTAAAAGAAATGATTGCTTCATTTAAGAGCAATCATAGACATGGTGGTCCCAATTTTAGTACTTCTGGCCCTTTGTTACCACCTATGTATGGTGGTTTTGCACTTCGGCGTAGTCGTATTTCAAAATTCAGGTCAGTTACCAAACCAGTTCATGTGCAAAAAATCATGATTGGTTTGTGAGCCAACCATGGCACATCAGGGCCATGATTCTTTATGTGGTACTACATAAAATAGGAAGCTTAATGTGGAAGTGTACTGATTCAAATGATTAATATTTGCTGCAATGCTATGGTTACCAGATAATGTAAGCTCATGTTTCACTGCATTTAACTGCATTTGTAGCTGGCTAGTTTTAAAATAGGTGGATAAATGTGTTTGGGGAGACATTTTGATGTTAATCTGATAAATGGGGCAGGAGCAGAATAAGCCATAACACAGACTGATTGTATCCATTTCTTCTTATGTTTAAATATCTTTTAGAATATATGAAAGAGTTGTGGAAAAACCATCCATGGATTTACCATCAGGGACAACATTTTGGGTAGGACAACGGAATAATGCACATGGCTTTTTTAAGGTAGGTAAGGTGGAGTTGCCAGCTCTTTGAGATGTAATCTGTGCTCCATGATTGTGAAATAAATGGTTTTTAGTGTGAGTTTCAAATATAATATTACCACAAATAGAATGACTCTATAACACAGTTTATTCCAGAAATTAAAGAACACATCTGTGCATCATATATTAATCATTCATTTTTTATTAATTAATTTTCTCTAATTGAAAACAATATAAGACTAACGGTACTTTATACTATGCATTCTGTCCCAGCTGTCTTGTTTCAGAGTGTAGATATGGTGCAAACTAGCAGCATGAAATGCTGTGGAGTTGTCAAATTATATTTCTATTTCCCCAAATTTGGCAAATGTTAATTTTGCTGATGGATGGCCACATAGACCTGTGTCATGTAAATAGCAAATAATTTGTTCTGAATTAATAAAGAGACTTCAAAAGAGATGAACGTTGTGTAATGGAGGCAATTGGTAGACTGATTAAAGTTATTCCAATTGCTGTCGGTATGGCATCTTAAGTCAATAAGATCTTAAATGGACGACTTGCAGCGGTCAACACGTCACTCGAATGATGACCCACCGAGCTTAGGTTACGTATTTTAATATTGGTTGTGAGCAGAGAAAAGGTAGCAGTGGTGTAAAGATAATGTGCACATCCAAAGACACCGGGTATGTAGGCAATATTTAAAGTAGCGTGTGCCCAATGGGCCTGAAATACTATGCTACCAAGCTAGTGTACAATATATATGAAAGCTCCTTCATATCACTCAATTGCATTAAAAAATCCAGAGCACTAAAAAAACTTTTTGGGAGTTCTCTGGGTTTTTGAATGCTAATATTGGTTGCATTCAGTGGGTTCAATGATCAAAGTGAAGACAAATATATTTTATAGCATAACTGTGCCCCATCAAGGCAGGGATGCGGTATTTGGTGTCTCTGGTGCAGGTATGTGAAGATCAATGTCAACATGTATTTCACTCCTCATTTTTGAGTCCTCTTCATATTGACATGTTTAGACAGGGGTAGCTCCATCTGCTCCAAGATTCTGCTTCGCCCCCAACCCATAGGTCTGAGATTTGTGTCCTGTTGCGCCATATTCTTATCCGCAATAATAGTTTGGTTCATGTTTACTGGAGGGTAGCATTAGCGTGTTCAAAGAACCTATCTTTCTACAGAGAATTTACACCTACTTCAGTTGATTCATAAAAGGCAGGCAAGGCAAGGAGGCAAGGCGTTCCTCCTTAAATGGCAAGACGCCCCCTTGCAGGAGAACTATGTATATAACAGGAGGATATTAAATTTAAGTTTCAGAGCCTAGCTCATTCTTTTATCATTTCACAGTTGATAAAATATTATGTTCTGTTATGTCAATTTGTATAGCATACTACCCACCTCTTAGGGTATCCAGACGCTTCAAAGTAGGAACAGTCACATGTTTCATTGTAAGAGTTACATATCAAAAGGACACTGGCAGCAAGTTCTACAAAGAACTATCTATTATTATTAGTATGGCTAATCCAATTATTAATTATTAACATACACTGCTGGCCGTTATTCATTTTCTATGCTTTCACAAGGTTTGTGGGAGTGTCCACATTTGCACAGCTCACTTTGTTTTTATCTGTAAGTGGTATTCTTTTTCTGAAGGAAATCATCTTGCAGGAGCATTGGATCCGCTCTTGGAGTCGCTAAATAATAATGGGTTGTGACTTTTAAATTCTGTGTTGATCTGCGCACCAAAGTCCACTAATTGAAATGAAATTCACTCTTTCCTTGTGGAGAATGGGCAAAACATTTGTTTTCTATAAAGATGTTTTCTAATTACAGGGAAGCGCTACCGAGCCTGCAGTGACATACAATTATGTTCATTTAAGGCACTCGCCATAGTTGGCATGCAGCCACGTGCCAAACAATTTATTAAGGCATACCTAATTAAACCATAATGGCCAACAGGGAGGTTTTACTCCAGTGGCCTGTCTGAGTAACCGAAGTGGTCATTAATGGAAAGGCAGCTTCACCACCAGTGGTCACCCTGACTATCATTAAGTGATCAATGTGAATGCAGATCATGAAGCTCAGAGATAATGTGCCCGCTTGTTTAAATGGCATGCATTTTCTGCACTTTAATTACTCTGACACTTAAAGGCAATTTAGCTTGATTAACCAAAGCAAGATAATGCAATGGTTTTAGCTAAAGGTATCAACAAGCATAAAATAATTGCTGCTAAGAATGTTAGCAGAAATATGTGCATTTAGTACATATTCTATATTCAGCAACGGCCTAAACTGGCCAGAGAGATACCAGATGATGTGCTCTTTAGGTGGAGGAGAAAAGAAACACACTGTATTAGTACAGTGCACCCAGCCCAAAAAGCTTACACTGCCCATGAGAAAGCGCCATGGACAAAAATGTGTTTGTAGATGGGAGAGAAAGATCATTGCACAAAGTAGTCATTTGAGTTTTGAAATAGGATATATTTATAGTTTGTTCATTTACAAGAGGGAAGTGCAAATATTCTGTTACTTCTTAACTTGAGCGGCCAAATAGAATTAGTGTAAGAGCTCACTGATCAAGAGGGCTCCAGTCACAAATAAATGTAAATCAACAAGAGGAGTGTTATATCTCCGCCTGAACGGACTTTTACACTTTTTCTATTCAGAAACAATTACAGACATATCTCCTGTGTGAGCCTACTGACCCTGTGTTAAAATTCTACTTAGCGTAAAATTCCACACAGGGGGAATGGATACCCCTATGCAAATGCACACTTTCTTTTCTCCACAAGAAATACATTATTCTCTATGAAGATAGTCCACCCCCTACATTCTCACCAAATGTAGGGATGAGCAGTTCCACTTCCCATTCTAAAAGCGGAGTTAATCCATCCCTTGGCTTTACAACTATTTCCAGGATGGAAAAGGGTCGGATTTCAGTTTGAGAAGGGTCACAGACATATGTATTTGTGGGCATTCCCAAACTTCCAAGCAAACAGTGCCTTACTATGCCCTCTTCCCACCCTTTAGTGGGACACACTACTGCTGATTTGGCTGCACTCATCTATAATAGTAAATCCATTTACACCTGCAAGGAATCCTTGAATAAATTCATGTCAGACTTAAATGGAAACATGCATTTATGGACACATACCTTTCTGCAAACGTATGTGTGTGTGTGTGTTTGTGTCTATCTATCTATCTATCTATCTATCTATCTATCTATCTATCTATCTATCTATCTATCTATCTATCTATCTATCTATCTATCTATCTATCTATCTATCTATCTATCTATCTATCTATCTATCTATCTATCTATCTATCGATATATATAAAGAAATATATTGTCATAACATAACTGTGCCCCATCAAGGCAGGGATGCAGTACTTGTGGTCTCTGGTGCAGGTATGTAACGTCAAAATGTATTCCACTCCTCAATTTGAGCTCAGAAATCCAGGACCAGGAGCCCATGAGGACTCAGCTACTGACTTAGTCACCAAACTCAAGACAATGTGTCGAACCTTGTCTTCCCTCCCACCATCAGTGGAGCCAAGATTGAGTGCCTGTGTGAAGATCCTCAATGGTGAAGTACACAGTAGGCTTTTGAGAAAGACCACAGCTGGTAACAGTCTTCTCCTTGCCCTCTGCGGGCACCCGGACAACCTGAAATGGAGTATTCCGTACGGGGAATTACTGAGGGCATGTAGAAACTGTAGCATAGAAGAGACATTCCTCAATGAACAAAAGATCATGGTTAAGAGGTTTAAGGAATGTGGCTAACTGCAGGGGGAACTCAATAGAGCCATCAAACGAGTGAATGGAATCAAGAGAGAATCCCTTCCCTTCAACAACACATCTGTGGAGACTGACAAACCCACATCCAGAGTTATCCATACATACAACCACAGTGCCAAGCAGGGGAGGAATGTCTTGACCAAAAATTGAGATGCGATCCCATCACTGGCTTTTGACATTGGCCACAAATTCATCATCACGTATTGTAAAGCCAGGTCGCTTAGGGATACTTTTGTCCACAGTGATAGCACTCTCACCAAAGTCACTTGGGAGCACAATTTACAGGTCCTTTTTCCTTGCAGGCAATGCAAAGCCTGCAAAAACAATCACATTAGAAAAGAGTACTACAGCATCAATGGCAATACTGGCATTATTAGACAATTTCTGACCTGCAGCTTGCAACACGCCATATATTTCCTTTAATGTCTTACTCATTAAGTTACATTGGCAGTACCATTTTCTGTGCCAAAAAGAGCATCACGGAACAGCTCGTGGCCATAGACCACAAAGACACCAAATATCCTGGTGTCAGACATTCCAGAACAAACACTTCAGTGACCGCAACAAAATAACTTTTTGTGTAATTAAACAAAGCAAACCTAATCCCGAAGGATGAGGAAAAGAGAGAGTTACAACTCATAATGGAGCTCGATACTATGACTCCTTGGGGCATTAACCAGGATGTGGACCGAAGAGTATATTTATATAAAAATTAATTTTTTCTTTTGTTTTATTTTGAAATATGTACGAAGCAGAGATAGTTTGTGATTCTCTTGCCTCTTTCTGTGCAGATGTTTTTGCATAATTTTATTCTGCCCATTTTTTGTTCCTTTCCTGGAGGAAAGGAAGGGGTACTCCTTCGCATTTCTGCAACCAGGGTAGTTTGGTCCCTCTACCGTTTTTCTTCTAATCGCATTGTGGTGTTTGCTGCGTATCAGATAAGATTTTTTGCACTTTTTTTTCGTTTTCTTTTATGTTTTGTACACCACCGTGGTGCCATCTATAATGCTGCAAGCTGTTTGTGATCTCACCATCTAATGAGTTGCTGCAGGCACCTATGGGTGCAGAGTGTTTGCTGAACATGGACACTTTGGGTTAAGCCAGTACTTGTACCCTGTCCTAGTGAATTTTGGTCAATGTTGCATGATGACAGCATTACATTGTTATGGACCTTGTCCTTTGCACAGTATTTATATGACCACTCTGACAATGCAGAGTTTCTAAATGAATTTGTTTGACTAATATGTGACATAGCCCACTTGTGCTTGACTGCAATCATTGTTGTACTCAGTCACTCCATCATATGTTTTCTTCTAGTGCATAGGGATGCAGTTCTTTATATGTTAGCCCACTTGGACTTGATTGTACGCTTTTGTCACTACTGCAGTGCATTTCTACCGATTGTCATATCATGTCTCATGGGCACTGACCAATTAATGTTTTCACAAACACAAGTGGTTAGCCCCCTACATATTTATTTCTCACACTGCAGCTTTACTGTTATGTGGCTTTCTTTTACATACTGCACCTTGGTGTATTATGACCTGCGCACAGGCTCAGCCTTCCAGCCACATGGCATTTGTCGGTGATTACTGCGCTGCTGAATGACTGATACCTTTGCCACCTGCCAATGTATGTCACGTCCAGCAGCATATGCGACTCGCTTTCCCATCAGACACTTTACCCTGTGGCTATTACCATGGCTCCGACGTCTGCTTGAGAAAGTAATTGCATGTAGGTGTTTTTCTGTGCACATGAACTCTTAATATATGTTTAGCCATTGTACATATCAGTACGCTTATATTTCTACTACACATGTCTACATGCCGTGCTGCATAGTACTTTGTACCACCACATTACCTATAATATGTACTCCGGTCTATGATGGCATCCACTGTTTCACTAGGATGTTTACAGCATTTTGTAAGTCTTTCTTTTATGTTTATGTTACTGCAATCTGTACATGTAAACAAGGCCTCTTGGTTGGCCGAAACACGTCTTGTTGGAGAAAAAGCCGGCCCATGCAATCCTGAGTGAGCATTTCCTTTTCTTTTCTCATAAATATGTATATATCTATACATAAAAGAATATCTTGAGTAGCTCTTCATACTATTGAGGTAAATCATGACCAGTCAAACAATTCTATACAAAATGGGTGTATGTGGTAACACTTCAGAACAAATTGTAATCTATTCGGATGTTTCAAAACTTATATTGCTATCTCCAAGTTACATAATTTAAAGTAGCATTGACAAATTCTGGGAGGAAATCACTGGCCTGCGTACAAGAGAGTAAAGTATTTAACACCTATAGCTGAGCTTCCAGTGTGTGATACTTAGTTAATCACTAGCAGTGGTGATCCAAAGTCTCACTAAGATGCCATTGTTTACTGTTCAGTATCATAGGCAACTTTAAAGTTTAATCATGCAAATGATGATGATAGAAGTAAGAAACAGCCAAAACAATTGAATCAATTCAAGCAATAAAAACATATTTCTCTTCCAGGCGATCATCATCAAAGTCACAAACACTGCATTGTGCCACCCACTCATGCGATCCTAGAGCACTTTACAAATTATATATATTTATATATGCACAGGCTCTTGCAATTTCAACTACATATATTCCAATTGTATTAAGACAGTCACTAGATGTACAGTAACTAGAAATATCTATTACAAATCATTTTTTTAATTAGGAAAAATAAAGAGAATGCAGGGCAGTGCTAGCACATAGGCTGCACGGGTAGAGCATTAAAAACAGACACTATGCCTTTAAAGGATTCACTCTTGCTCCAATGTCCCATCATGCACCAGAAGTGAAAGTTAGGTCTGTTAATTTTTCTGGCTCCTGTCAGCCTTGTCCTGGTGCGCAGAGCATGTTTTTTTTAAAACGTGGCCTAACCAACCTCAATCAACATCCCATTGGACTGCAGAAGTTTTTTCATTATTTTCCGATAGAAATACTCTAGGTTATAGAGTCAAAATGCCTTTACTTTTGTGAAGTGTTCTAAGTGTGCCAAGAAAAAAGCCCAGGCATACCCTCATAACCTCTGCATTGTATGTCATCATTCAGAAGACTGTGGACATTGAAAAACGATGTCCAGAAGAACGCTGGAGAATAGGCAGAGGAACAGACTGCTCGGTATACAAAGGAGACGTCAGGATTGAACCTCAGAAAGTGAAGAGGTGTTAGGAGAACATATTTTATCTACTTCTATACCCTCCTCGTGCTCTAAAGGCTAACCAACAGGTAGATCTGAAAAGCATAAAAAATCACATACAAATTATTGTTCCCGATCATTGTTGAGACTGCGATGTCGAGAACAGGTACTGTGGCCAACTGCTTGCCTTCAAGGCATGGTATTTCAGTGTTGACATTGAGATAATGCAGTGTGTTGACATCAAGACCACCATCGAGACCTTCATTGACATATAGACAATGACCATTGGTGTCAAGACCACTACCATCAATGTAAACACCATCACCGTTGACTTTGGGACCTACATTGTGTGTGTCTTCATCACAGAGACATACAACACAAAGTGGCTCTATTGTCTTAAATGAAGGATGGTAACACTTTGTTCTGGTTCAGAGTATTCCCAATTGTTCTCACCCACTGCTGATGTAACACTACTGGTCAGTCTGTCCTCCATTCCCACACCCAGAGGGTCTACATCTCTGCGTTTCTCACTAGCAACACCGGCTACTCCAATTTCATCACAGCAACCAAGATCTTCACAGGGTCCATCCAAGATTGTACCTAAAGAGACTCCATGAAAAAGAGGACGCATTAAGTCTAGACCTCAAGAAGATCAAGATCTCCAAGAAGATCTAGATTCCTAAGATAATCTAGATCCCCTTCAAGACACCACAGACGTTGTAGTGGAACCTCATCTTCAAGCAAGACCTCTTGGTGACAACATTATTCTCCATCAACATAACGCTGCACAGAACATTCCTCCAGTTAGAGATTTCTCTCCCACACTTTCAGATTGTCCACCAGCCAGAGTATCATCTATAGACAACATTAATACCCTTAATGAGGTATTAGAAAGAGGAGCTACCAAATTAAATATCCCAATTTCAACGCCTGCCACCTCTACATTGGTTATCTTTGAAACATTTCACCACAGAGTTTCATCAAGATCTTTATTGCCCTTGGTTCCAGGGCTTTTGGAACCTGTAATGCAACTATTCTAACTCTGGCTTCAGTGAAGTCTGCCCCCAGTCAAAAAGAAATCCCCTTTGGGCAACCTAATTCAACAAAACGCATACATTCATACCCATAATCATATCACTAGAACATAATACCACCACCATCAAAAGGCCCAAACTAAGAAAATACAAGTATTTTATTTCAGTTTTAAAAAAACATATAAAGAAGTTAAAAACACTGTTTAGCAGTTGTTGCAAACAGAAATTAGACACCACACAGATAAATACAGTACTGGGAGAACCTGCAAGAAACAAAATTTCTAATCACCTAAACAGGCCCATACATTAGACAGAATTTATTATAATGACATTTGATTTTCGTACAAATAAATGTAACATTAATAACAAATGTCCTTCATAGTCTAAAGTATGCCTGTTAATAGTAAGCGTTGACGCGTTTCGGTGGGTATTACTGCTTAAACACCACCTTCTTCAGGACAAAGGACGATATCTTCCAGAAAGTAATAAGAATCTGTTCTGAATCCAAGGCAACTATACAGTATTAGCGGCAGGTATCCTTTTGCAGTCAGGAATAGAGGGGTTATTCAACCTCACTCTCACTTGGTTACCCTGTTATATTGGTAGGATATTCTCCAAACCTCGTATTTCTCACACCAAATGATAGAAGGAGATGGGGCCAAAATATGCCTCTTTCATTTAAAATCACGGACCTTCAGTTATAATAGAAGGAGATGGGCTGATATCTGCCTCTCTCATTGAAAATCACGGACTCAGTTCTCAGACCCCTTCCTCTCTTCCTTCTTGTAGGGTTTTCAGCTATTATCTAGTTCCCTCCGAAATTATTTTTTCGTCATAGCAAATTGCAATAGATCTTATTTACACTTGAAAGTCCAAACGGGGTAGAAAGCACCTCCGTAACCGGTGAAGTGAAGTCTGAACAATACAGACTGGTGTGTAAATACACAGCACTAGATCAAGACACTCTCTTTTTAAGATCAGATACTCCTCCTGATTAAGTGATAATTTCTGTTGCAAAGAATTCTCACACTGTTGCACCTTCATCCACGGTTCTTCTTGACAAGGAGATTCACCAAGGAGAAAAATTTGTGGCACTGTTGCTACTAGCATGAAAACATCAAGTGTAGCTGCCTTATTAGGTTGATATGACAGATCCTTGTGGGACACTTTGCAAAGATTTACAGAAAAGCTGCCAACGAAAACACGACATGATTTTCAGGAAATCTTACAGGAAGGCATGATAGTCTCAACTCAGGTCATGAATGCAGCAGCAGTTGCTTCAGACCTATCTGCCCATGGCAATTGTGATGGAACTTGTCTAAGACACAATGCCTGGTTGAGGCTGAAAAGCATAAAACCAGAAGCACACAACATATCATGAACCTTCCTTTTCGAGGATATTTCTTTTCAGATCTCATGTGGATGATGAGATAGCCAGAATGAAAACAGAAAAATGATTCTTGAATATTGTTCAGAATAAATAATCTCTCATGTTCAAATCTCCCCCTCCTACGATACCACCAACAAAATCCTTTCATTTACATCAAGACTTGCTTTGTGAGGAAATTAATCCCCCTATTAGAAAAAAATGAATTGAGGAAGTACCTTTTTGCTAAAACACCAGAGCACTGGACATTATAGTGAACAAGATCGTGTATCGGTCGAATCACAACATGAGCCGAATTCTAAGTAAGCGCACTATCAATCGCCACAGCTTGAGAGCACGTCTTGCATTTTGGGACATTTAGAAAAATTAAACAAGCATTTGCAAAGCAATAGGTCTCGCATTTACAAGAGTTTGAGCTATTGGCAATGCAATGGCTTAAGCTCCCGCAAATGCGAGATCTATTGCATTGAAAATATTTTTTGGTCTACTAGCGCCCATGTGGCGCTTTCACATTCATGGAGGCTGTGATCCTTTCTTTAGACAAGCTGCATCTAAAGAAATAGGCCTGGCCCACATTAAAGTGAAAACCCGGCATGGGGTACTTTGACAAAAAAAGCATCAGTTTGTCAAGTTGACAAACAGATGTATTTTTTTGTAGAAGTGCTCCATGCCGCGTTTTCACCTTAATAGCAGCCACGTTCCTTTCTTTAGACGTAAAGAAATACATTAAAAAACGTAAGTACGTGCTGCTGCTATACTTAAAGCGGACCGCGCTGCTAAAATAAAGAAAGAAAAAAGCGCGGCCGCTATAGTTAAAGCGTACCGCCATTAGTAGGTAAAATAAAAGCGGGGGCGTGCTGCGACCTAGGGGCTGGAATTGGGGGTAATCATTAAACAAAATAGTGTTCACAGCTGCCAATATAAAGCAGACCGTGTAACAAGACAAGTAAAAGGTCAATCAATCAATCAATCATGTAATTTGTAAAGCGCACTACATACCCGTAAGGGTTTCAAGGCGCTGGGGGTGGAGGGGGGGTGCTGCTGCTACTGGTCGAAGAGCCAGGTCTTGAGTTGTCTCCTGAAGGTCAGCAGGTCTTCGTTTTGTCGTTGGTAGAGGGGGAGGGTGTTCCAGGTCCTGGCGGCGCGGTGGGAGAAGGACCTGCCTCCGGAGATTGTTCTACGGATGCGTGGGACCGTGGCCAGGGCATGGTCAGCAGAGCGGAGTTTCCTGTTGGTACGTAGAAGGAGAGTCGATTGTTGAGATAGGCTGGTCCGGTCTTGTGGAGTGCCTTGTGTGTGTGGATCAGGAGCTCGAAGGAGATTCACCTGTCGATGGGGAGCCAGTGCAGGTTCCTGGGTGGCTGTTTTCCTCGTGTTTGTCGGGATCCATCTGTAGATCTTGCAGAGCATGCGGAGGGTGTTGAAGCAGGTGGAGGAGACTGCGTTGACTTGTTTGGTCATGGTGAGTTTTGAGTCTAGGATGATTCCCAGGTTGCGTGCGTGGTCGGTGGGGGGCGGGGGGGTCCCCAGTGCTGCGGGCCACCATGAGTCGTCCCATGCTGAGGGGTTGGACCCGAGGATGAGGATCTCCGTCTTGTCTGAGTTCAGCTTAAGCCGTGTTTCCTTCATCCAGTCGGCGATTGCCTTCATTCCCTGGCAGAGGTTGGATTTGGCGGTGAGAGGGTCCTTGGTGAGGGAGTGGATCAGCTGCGTGTCGTCGGCGTAGGAGATTATGTTGAGGTCGTGCTGTCGGGCGATGCGTGCTAGTGGTGCCATGTAGACGATGAACAGCGTCGGGCTGAGGGAGGATCCTTGAGGGACGCTGCAGATGATCTCAGAGGCCTCGGACCGAAACGGGGAGAGTGTGGTAAATAATTTAATTACCGGGACTTAATTTGATACAGAAAAATAATAAAAATAGCTCAGTAAAATAAGAGGCAAAATCCGTGATATCAGAGGTTCGGAATGGGCTTTATTCCAATGGACGATTCGAATCGTGGACTCCAAGTTCCATCACCACGGAGGTTCAGGAAGTGAAGTACATACTTTATTGATAAGTAATCACTTTTATACAATAGGCATTACAGTGAAGCAAATGCAGGAGGCGTAACAATTGATAGTAAAGATAAAACATACATGCGTAGCAAAAGTGGGCGTAACCGGGTGTAACTAAAGAACGTCATCAGGTATGATGTCATAATAGGGTGGTTCCATGAAAGAATTTTGCAATGTCAGCAGAAATACTTGGCAGAAATGCGCGCGCAGCAGCATGACGTATGATTGACGTGCGACTAGGGGGTGAAGGGGATTTGACATTTAACTCTACATGTGGCGACAGATGTCTGGAGGGTCAAGTCAACCTAATCCCAAATCATATCTAACATCCTATGTTTAAAGAACTATGTTATCCAAAAGAGAGGTCTCTTAGAGTAGAATCTTACTCTATACTGACTATACTGACTGTTAGTGCGTGTACAAGCGTCTAAGTGTCTACACTAGATGCGAGGGCAGAAGTCTTCCATAATAATAGGGCTATGAATTACTTGCATAAAGACAGAGAAGCCGGGCCTTTGCTCGGTAGCTGGAAGAATGTTTACTTAAACTACTAGACAGGAATGCATTGGGCAGGGAGCGGAGCAGATAATTTCGAAGGTGAAATACAGTTTTTGGCAGGCAACAAGCTGATGTCAGGCACCGTGAGCCGCGCAGGGAATGAGACAAAGTTCATGGTCACAGATGCAGGCTCAGACTGGAGCTTTCAGAGGCAGAAGGCAAGAAAAGCTTGATGACAGAATCAGGGCCTACTTGCCTGGACTGTAAAATGGCATAAGTGAACCATATAAAGCCGGTGGCCTTTCATACTTAGGAATGGAATATCCGGCCTATTCATGGCGGATCCGAAAGAGGACGTGTTGGCGGTGGACGCACATGTGTTTGCGTCTTCATAATTGGAACTGGAGGGAACATACATGTACTTATGATTCATACATGAAACCGTTGGGGTCCAAGATAGGGGACATAACTGATCAGAAAAATCCATATTTCCACATTCCCTCCTTGTCCCCTACTTGCCCGTTAAGAGATATCAATCTTCATCAATCCGTTGATCTGTTCATATAGCATCATTTGTTCTTCTTTTTTCTTCTGGGATGAATGAAATCTTGGTGGTGGAATACACGATGTGGCACACAGACCACAGATCGCTGGTCCACATTGTAGACATAGACAGCAACTGAATAGTATGAGAAAGCCAATACCTAGGAAGGATAGGACCTTCCATCCAAAGGTAGATAATACACTCCAAAACCAACCGGACCAAGTCCAGGTGCCTGGATTCTGATGTATCTGGCTTACAATTTTATGAAGGCGAGTTATGGCTTTATATACAGATGGCGAATTTTCTGGTATGAAAATGCAACAACTTGATCCGATGACCCTACAAGCTCCGCCCCTATCGGCCAGGATGACGTCAAGGACAAGACGATTTTGAAGCACAACAATCCGCATAGCAGACTGCTCTTCTGTTAAATTGCCTAAGGCGGAAATAGTTTCGTTCACTACTGCTTCAAGGGTTCTAGTCAATCTACGTATCAGCTTACTATTAGTAACGGTACCTATATAGGGAAAGAGACCTTTATTGAAATCTGTGTATTTTTCCCATGCTGTTTCAGTGTAATCGACTATTGGGAGATCTCTCCTTTCTCTATTGTGTACTAAATGAGTATTTCTGTGATAATCAGGAGGAGCTAGGAAAACAGGTGGCAAAAGGAATCCGATGTAGCAGGTACCATCCCAATCTAGTGGCAAACGTATGTATGCCGTCTGACCACATATGAAGTAGGAATGGCGGGAAGCTCTAAATGTAGACTTGCCTTGATCACTGAATTCTATTACAGTGGTGCATTTACTATGGCCCATATGTATGGAACCATTCTTTCTTACACATAATTCACCTTTTACTGGAAATACTGACATGGCGGGCAAAATTGGAGTAGCTTCGGATTCGACATTCAAGATCAAGAGATTAAGCGTAAAATTACCTAATCCATATACTTCATTTTCTAGATCAGTTCCTGTTCTTTTGGGAAGTCCCTCCTTGTTGGGGTGGCAGACTTTAAGTAAAACTAAGTTCAGATTTCCCCATACCCCGTTGTCTTGATAAACTGCGGAGTTCGAATCTTGGGAATTAATTAAACTAAACCATGCTCCACAGGAGCCGTTGTGTGTGAACGGGTATGGAAAGAGAGGTAGAATTCCTTTATAATTCTGATAGGGAGGGCGTCGGCCACATATCCAACAATTTGTAGCATTGCTAACCTGATGGGAATGATGTAACATACTAATAAAAGTGTTATTGCGCAGCGCAAATCTATATGACAATTCATGCGGAGGTAATTCACTAAAAGAATGTTCAGCAGTAACATTATAAACATGTCTAGAAATAGGATAACATATGTGCAACAATATACTTGCAGTAATTATTAAAAGACTTAGGAAAAACAGAATTAATAACGTCACTGTGCAATGACTACGCAGTGATTTACAGTACGCATGTCGTTTCAGCTTTATCCTTTTGTTTCTTTCTCTGTACAGGTCTAAGGGATACATGTCAGAGACAAATTCGACCGCTTCACCTTGGAGAGGACTTAAACAATCAAATTGCCTGACTGGTTAGACCTGAGTTTTAGTTTATATAGTTCACGACTATTCAATTCAACCAAAGGAAGTTTAGAGTCACTCGGGGAAGACACGCAAGGTGTGTCGTTTGCATCTGATGGTAGTCCATGAAATTTCTTGATATGACTTGAATGTATCCAGCCTTTTCGACCTTCGATCTTTACGGCTGTCCTCGTCGTTAGCAATACGAGCTGAGGCGACCTCCACCTAGGGTCCAGCTAAGACTTCCGATCAAAGTTCCTCACTAAGACCAAATCTCCTGGAATTACGTCATGGGGTTTCACCTCAGTGTTGTCGGGAAAAGCTGCAGCTACCTGTGAACGACAAGATTGTAGTGCAGACATCAAGGAAGCCAAGTAATCTGTCAGCATATTACAGTCAATATCAGTTATTTTGCGTGGTATAGGCGTCCCCCACATATTTGGTGGTCTACCAAAGACCACTTCATAAGGAGATAGCCCTGTTCGAGAGTGCGCTACCATTCTCATGTAAAAGAGTGCAACGGGTAAGGCTACTACCCAGTCGACACCTTTCTCTCTACATATTTTAGACAATCTAATTTTCAGAGTTTGATTATGTCGTTCCACGAGACCTGCTGCCTCGGGGTGTCGGACACAGTGGAATCTCCACTGATAGCCTAACAAGAGTGAAACGTGTTTCATTAGTTCGGAGGAGAACGGCTGGCCGTTATCTGAGTAGACAACACGTGGTAAACCGTACCGTGGGAAGAATTCTCGAACTAACTGTTTGGCAGTAGTCGGGGCAGTGTAATCTGAAACCGGGTATGCCTCTGTCCAACGGGAAAGAGCACAGACAACTACGAGAACATATTTGAATCCTCGACATCGTTCCATCTGGATATAAATTCCATCTGGAGGACTTCAAAAGGGTGATCAGGAGGCTGAAATCCACCCTGTTCTACGGGAATGCTTTTTCCTGGGTTAAACTGACAACATATCATACAGGTACGGACTTTTTGTTTAGCTGCTGCTCGTAAATGTTTGTTGAACCAAATGTGTTGGATGCTGTCTAGCATAGCTTTTTCTCCTAGATGTGCTGGACTATGTACAGTGTTAATAACGACTTGGACCATTGAATCAGGAAGGAACCACACAGATTTTTCCTTCGTCATCCATCCTTGATCCGTTTGGATCCCTCCTAATTCAGTCCATTTCTTTATTTCATCTGGAGTAGCATGTGTCTGTATGTCAATTACGTCAAGAGCGGGATCCTTAACCATCATGCAATGTGTTGGTGTCGGGACTATTGTCTTTGTCATGTCGGATGTTTGAGTTTGAGCAGTCTGTTTAGCTGTTCTGTCAGCTAGATCATTGCCTTGAGAAATGATATCAGTAACTTTCGTATGAGCTTTACATTTCATAATTGATATTGCAGTGGGTAGATGTATTGCATCTAATAAGGCATGAATGAGGGGTCCGTGCTGAATGTGGGCACCGTGAGAAGTTAAATAACCTCTCTCTCGCCACAGCACGCCGAAGTCATGTACAACTCCGAATGCATAACGTGAATCAGTGTATATGTTGACTTTTTTATTTGTGGCTTGAATACAGGCTTGTGTCAGAGCGATGAGCTCTGCTGCTTGAGCGGACAAGGTATTTATACAATTTGTTTCAATGATTTCAGCGTCTGTTGTGACTGCATAAGCGGCCACTAACTCTCCTGTACCTGTTCTCATACATGAACCATCTACATACAACGTCAGGTCTGGGTCTGACAATGGAACGTCTGTCAAATCTTGCCTGGGTTTCGTCGTGATAGTGATAACTTCAATACAATCATGTGCAAGTGGGTCTGTTCCATTTACAGGTAACAGTGTGGCAGGATTCAATGTACTACAACGTCTGATTTCTATATGTGGCTGAAACAATGTTAATTCGTAACCAGTGAGTCGTGCTATAGTCAAGTGTTGTGTTTGTGTGCGGTTCAAGAGAACCTCTACTGCATGTGGTACTTGTACTGTCAATGGATGTCCTAATACTATGGCATCGCTTTGTCTGATTGCTAAAGCTGTTGCTGCCACTGATTTTAGGCATGCAGGCAAAGCCTGAGCTACGGGATCTAATGTACTAGAAAAATAAGCACATGGTTTGTGTGATCCTGCTTGTTCCTGTGTGAGTACAGACAAGGCAGTACCTTCGCGTTCTGTAACAAAGAGTGTAAACTGTTTATTGTAACATGGTGTTGCTAAAACAGGTGCTTGGCATAAGGCTTTCTTTAGGCCTTCAAAAGCTTGTGCATGTTCCTGAGTCCAAGGGAGAACAGTCGATGTGGCTGCCTCCTGTGTTGTCAATTGAATGAGTGGTTTTGCTAGAAATGCATACTGAGGGATCCACTGCCTACAATATGAAGTGAGGCCTATGAAAGCCCGCACCTCCTTTTGTGTCTTGGGTATTGGCATATTTGCAATTAGCTGGATGCGATCTGGTGTAAGCTGCCTTCCCTCCTTGGACAGCGAGTGACCAAGGTAAACAACTCGCTGGACACAGAATTGCAGCTTAGAAGGGGACACCTTGTGCCCCTTTTCGGCCAAAAATTGTAATACCGTCAGTGATGCTTTCTCACATTCAGGTTCGTTTCTAGCGGTGATCAGCAGATCATCGACATATTGAAGCAGGGCAGTGTTGACTGACATGTGGATACTGTCGAGTTCTCGTTTCAGTGCTTGGCTATAGATGCTGGGGCTTTCTGTAAATCCTTGAGGAGCGCGTGTGAATTTAAAGCTACGTCCATTTAAACTAAATCCGAACAAGTATTGGCTTTCCGGATCTATTGGGACGCTGAAAAAGGCATTCTTGAGATCAATTACAGTAAAGAATGTTGCTTCGGAATCAATAGCTGTCAGTAATGACGAGATATCTGGGACCACAGGGAATTGTGGCACAATGCATTTGTTCAATTCGCGCAGATCAATAACCAATCGATACACTGGCGGGGCCTTTGGATCTGTTCGTTTAAGAATCGGAATTATCGGGGAATTACATACATTGGAGTCTGTTTCCACAACCACTCCTTGGACAATGAGCTCGTCAATAATTTGCAGTAAAGCCACTACAGCATCTGGTGGTAACTTGTATTGTCGCATTCGTGGTAGTACCACTCCGGCCTTTAGTGTAACTCGATATGGTGTAATATTCATGCAACCCACATCAGTAGGGCCTTGTGCCCATAAATGTGTAGGTAAAGTCTGCAGTCGGGGATCCATGTCTCGAGACACATAGTGACCTTTGAAATCACGTAAAAACAATCTTACTCCTTCCGGAGAACAACATATTATAGCTCCTAGAGCTTTCAGTGTTTTTAGACCTAACAAGTTTTCTGGACATGATTTAGTAAGCAATAAATCTGTAGTTCGGGTCAAGGGTCCTATCGTAAGTGGAAGAGTCTGTGATACTTCATTAACAATAGGTTTTCCTGAAAAACCAAGGGAAATATTCTGTGAGCCTGAGAGGGGTGCCCCTGGAACTTCACTACGTTTTATAGTTGTTCGACTTGCCCCTGTATCAAGTAAAAATTTTCTATCTTGGCCTAATAGTTCACTATGTACATAAGGTCCTTCTTGGTCTACAGGGACCTCGATAAGGGGTAAGTCAACTTCCCTCTCTAGGCTGGTTCATGCGTATCGTTGATAATCAGGATAGTCATACTGTGCGGTCTGGTACAGCTGTCGTGTCGTGGTTTGTGTGGCAGCAACAGGCAGCGCTGGTGCAGCTGGCACAAACTGTATAGACTGTTGTGGAGCTGGCATGGACTGGGCATGCTGCGGTGCTCCTTGTTCATTCTGATCCTGTCTAGGTGGCCGTGGTCTTTCTTGTGTTTTACCTGTGGCGATATTACGCTTCAAGACTGGGCAATCGTGTATGTAATGACCTGGTTGTTTACAATAGTTGCATGTCCCTTTTACAGGTCCTGCTGAATCACCGGACTGTGTCGTACCCTTTTTATGACCTTCAGCTGGAACTGTCTGGGAGACTAGCATTTTCATTTTTGTGTCTTTCATGCGTCTCTGCTCATGTTCTTGTTCCTCTCTAATTCTATTGTAATGGTACTGTAACATTTGTAACATTTGTGATGGGGTATTACCTTTCCAGGTACTCTCGAATTTTAATACTCTATTCTTCACCTGGGGCAAGGAATTTTCAACTAATTTTGTCACAAACAGATGTGGGTATGACTCGCTACTTGCTTTTATACCACTATTTATACCAAAACATTTTTCGAATCGGGCATAGAAATCACTAGTGTCTTCATCTTGCTTTTGTTTACAGGCTGAGATTGCACCCCAGTCTTCCTTTTTCGTGGTTAATAAACGTGGCAGTACCTGTACTAGTAAACCTGGTAGTGCTTTAGTTTTATCCCCAAGCCCTGCTCCTGCAGTTCGGGCCTTTTCTTCTGCTTCTAATGCTGTCCATTCTATCT
The DNA here is from genome assembly GCF_964204655.1 of Triturus cristatus. Classification (NCBI taxonomy): domain Eukaryota; kingdom Metazoa; phylum Chordata; class Amphibia; order Caudata; family Salamandridae; genus Triturus; species Triturus cristatus. The sequence goes on from NC_140585.1 coordinate 648,326,624, forward strand.
TTTGGTCTCCCACCTCCCACTCTTTTTCCTTGAGTTTTTCATAAATGCCAGCAGGCATTAATACCTTTAATATTGTCATAATGTCGGGATAGGTATACTCTCCCATGAGTAACATGTCTTTAATTTCTCGGTGAAAACCCGCTGGGTCTTTGTCATGACTGGGTACCACTTTCTTCATTTCTAACAATTCTATTTTCGATATGGGCGTATATACATATACACGTTTAAACTGATTGTCCTCGCCCTTTATTGGGTGTACTTCTCGTAAGGGATTCTGTCTGTCCATGTAATACGTCGTTCTTTCCTTGATGGGCAGTGAGACATGTTCTGGGCATACAAAAAGAATGTACTGCTTTCTTGATTCTAGTATTTTTCTAATTAACTTAGTACCTGAACCTCTCCATCTATTCGTGAGTAATTCAGTCAATATATCAGGTAAAGGACCAGGATCGGAATGTTGGCTTTTATAAAGTATAAGAAGTTGTTGAATCATATAAATCCCAGCTAAACGCTGTTCATCTGGGGTGAGGTTCAAAAATGTGTGTGCTACTGTATCATCACCATATTTTCCGGGACTGTCAACCCAATGAACGGCTGACCTGGCTAATTCTTGTTCATCCATAGAATCGAGTAAATGATAACCCCTTCGTTCTCGGAGTAATTTGTCAGCGGCTTGGAACGAATGCTCGGGGGACCTTATATTTATTATAGGTGTTTGGAAATTCCTGTTATTATCTGGACATATCGGACGTATCGGGTCAGTGAAACATCTAGTACTATTACAAGATCTTCCTCTACCTACATAGGCTATAGTTTCTGACTGTCCTGTGGGCAGTCCTGATCCTTCCTCCTCCTCATTTTGTTCAAACTCGTCTACCGCTAATCTCTCTTCGTGTAGGCGTTCTATTTCTTTACGGATCTTTCGGCACATGGCTATTATACATTTTTGCCTATCATGTCTCCCTTCTGATATATTCTGGCTCCATCTGGTAAGGGTTTGCATTATTTCCGGATCTACCCCCGGTCGGTCTTGATTTCTGATTACACAATTTATGAGGAAACGTAACAGTTCCCCCTGTATCTCCACTTTCTGGTATTCCATAGCTCTGTTAATACATTCAGAATCTCGCCCTGTTTGGACAAAATGATATATATTGTCTAGATGCATAGTCATTCCTGGTAGCTTTCCTAAATACACCGCAGCTCGTCTGATACGTAATGATGCCAGGATCATTTCGTCCTCTTTTCCGGGCACAGGGTCATATCTACAATCTACAAGAAGTTCCTTAAGCGTGCGGGAATTTATGAGTTTGGGGGTACGTGGATGTGCTGATTCTTGGAAAGTAAGTTTATTTATTCTGGGTGGCGTAGAAAAAATGTTGGTAGCACCTCCGGTAGCCCCGTCTGGGGTATCGGGCGTGAAAGGATTCGTTGAACGCGATACAGCAACTATAGGTGTGGACACAGCTGTAGAAGCAGCTGTAGGAACAGATGTGGAAACAGATGTGCTTGCCGGAACTTGTGTCAGGATTTGATGCTGTAAGGATACAGATACAGGATCTTGGCGTTGAACCTCCCCGGCAGACGGTCTATGTGGGGCGGGGTTAGCATACTCGGGAGCTGCGTCATCTAAATATGAGGAAAGAAAAACATCTTCTGCTGTTCTAGGATGCCCCTTAGGATGCATTTTTATTGGGAACAATGGGGGTGGCAAGTCTTTTGGTATCTCCGGAGTAGCCTCAGGTAATCCCTCGGCCAGAAGGGGATACATACCATTCATAAGGGCATTTATTTGTCTGTCTACTTGTTCTGATTTCACTCGTGTACCTTCTTCAATTAATAGATTTTCTCGGACTTTATTTGAATTTTCCTTACTCCTCTCTTCCTGTCTACGTGCTTTTTCTGTACGTCTATACGATTCTTTACGCCATAATTCAATGGCGTTCTTTCTGTGACTGTCTGGCTTTCCTTTTCCATAATTCTTCCTCTACTTTCACGATGCAATCTGCATCCCAGGTCCCAGCTGCGGGCCACCTCTGACTTTCTGGTAATTCCTTAGTGTAGTCTACCCATAGATCAAGAAATAATATGGCGTCTAGGCCATGTTTATGATACATAAAGTACCCTGGAGTGTCCCTAGGAGGAATGGGAACAGCTTCTTCGAGTACCCCTTTTCTAGTTGTGATCTGTCTTAGTTTCGAAAAGAGCGGCATATTGAGAACTGATCTGATACTTGGTCTTGAACAAACTTAATACAATAAACATAATAATGAACAGTCATCCACACCACAATATGCAGGACGTATTAACACATTTAACATTTAACGTTTTAAATGAGCAACAATGATGATGACGATCTAAGAAAACTTAATCACAAAACATAATCCTCGGCATTAACTGAATTATTCTGAATTTATATACTTGATATACTAGATATACTGCTAAACAGTACAGATACACTGCTAAAACAGTGCAGACCGGATTTGTGTACCCAAACCCGTCTGGACCGGCACAACTTATGTGCACGCCAGAACGCCTCCCCAGTAATGGTACTCACCGGGTAGCTCGGAACGGAAGGCCTCGGAACGGAACTGAACTGAACTGGACTGGACTCGACTCGAAAACTTCGGAAACTTCGGAACATCGGAAACCTCGGAACTTCGGAACTTCGGAACTTGGTGGGCCTCTGTATACCTCGGATCTTGCTCTCTCAGCTAGGCTCTGGTCGGGATACTTCGCACTTCTCACCGCCTCGTCTGGGTGTTGGTCGCAGCCTCAGTCGCCCCCGCTTGACCGGAGGGAGATACAGGAAATCCAACTGGTACGCGTTGTTGTCCGTCCAGCTGTGGCAGGAGACCGGGCCTGCAACGCACCGCCAGCGCGTGAGATGAGAAAGTGTCCCTATTCGGGCGCCATTCATGTGGTAAATAATTTAATTACCGGGACTTAATTTGATACAGAAAAATAATAAAAATAGCTCAGTAAAATAAGAGGCAAAATCCGTGATATCAGAGGTTCGGAATGGGCTTTATTCCAATGGACGATTCGAATCGTGGACTCCAAGTTCCATCACCACGGAGGTTCAGGAAGTGAAGTACATACTTTATTGATAAGTAATCACTTTTATACAATAGGCATTACAGTGAAGCAAATGCAGGAGGCGTAACAATTGATAGTAAAGATAAAACATACATGCGTAGCAAAAGTGGGCGTAACCGGGTGTAACTAAAGAACGTCATCAGGTATGATGTCATAATAGGGTGGTTCCATGAAAGAATTTTGCAATGTCAGCAGAAATACTTGGCAGAAATGCGCGCGCAGCAGCATGACGTATGATTGACGTGCGACTAGGGGGTGAAGGGGATTTGACATTTAACTCTACATGTGGCGACAGATGTCTGGAGGGTCAAGTCAACCTAATCCCAAATCATATCTAACATCCTATGTTTAAAGAACTATGTTATCCAAAAGAGAGGTCTCTTAGAGTAGAATCTTATTCTATACTGACTATACTGACTGTTAGTGCGTGTACAAGCGTCTAAGTGTCTACACTAGATGCGAGGGCAGAAGTCTTCCATAATAATAGGGCTATGAATTACTTGCATAAAGACAGAGAAGCCGGGCCTTTGCTCGGTAGCTGGAAGAATGTTTACTTAAACTACTAGACAGGAATGCATTGGGCAGGGAGCGGAGCAGATAATTTCGAAGGTGAAATACAGTTTTTGGCAGGCAACAAGCTGATGTCAGGCACCGTGAGCCGCGCAGGGAATGAGACAAAGTTCATGGTCACAGATGCAGGCTCAGACTGGAGCTTTCAGAGGCAGAAGGCAAGAAAAGCTTGATGACAGAATCAGGGCCTACTTGCCTGGACTGTAAAATGGCATAAGTGAACCATATAAAGCCGGTGGCCTTTCATACTTAGGAATGGAATATCCGGCCTATTCATGGCGGATCTGAAAGAGGACGTGTTGGCGGTGGACGCACATCTGTTTGCGTCTTCATAATTGGAACTGGAGGGAACATACATGTACTTATGATTCATACATGAAACCGTTGGGGTCCAAGATAGGGGACATAACTGATCAGAAAAATCCATATTTCCACATTAGGCGGACTCTCTGAGTTCTGCCGGAGACGAAGGAGGTGGTCCAGTCCAAGGCCTTCTCCCAGATCTCTGCGTCTTGGAGTCGCGTGCGTAGTGTGCGGTGGCAGACGGTGTCGAAGGCAGCGGAGAGATCCAGGAGGATGAGGGCCGCCGTCTCGCCGTTGTCTAGAAGGATCCTGATGTCGTCTGTGGCGGCGATGAGGGCGGTCTCGGTGCTGTGGTTGCTGAGGAATCCTGATTGGGGCGGGTCCAGGATGTTGTTGTCTTCGAGGTGATGGGTGAGCTGGGTGTTAACTGTCTTCTCGATGACCTTTGCTGGGAACGGAAGCAGGGAGATGGGTCAGAAGTTCTTAAGGTCGCTCGGATCCACCTTGGGTTTCTTCAGTAGGGCGTTGATCTCTGCGTACTTCCAGTTCTCAGGGAAGGTGGCGGTCTCGAAGTAGAGGTTGATGATGTTGCGCAGGTGGGGTGCGATGGAGTTGCTGGCTTTGTTGAAAATGTGGTGCGGGAGAGGGTCGGACGGGGATCGGGAGTGGATTGTGCCCATGGTCTTGATTGTGTCCTCGATGCTCACATTGGCCCAGGTTGTCAGGGTGTCGTGGGCAGTGGGGTGCGGTGGGTCTGGTGCGGCAAGGTCTGCAGGGGTCATCTGGGGTTTGAAACTGTGATGGATGTTGGTAATTTTCCGGTGAAAGAAGGTGGCGAGGGAGTCGCACAGGCTTGCGATGGTGGGATGTCGTTGGCACTGGAGCTGGGGTTGGAGAGTTCCTTCACGATGGTGAAGAGCTCCTTGCTATTGTGTGCGTTGTTGTCAAGGCGGTCTGTGAAGGAGGTCCTTTTGGCGGTCCTGATGAGGTGGTGGTGGTTGCGGATGGCGTCTTTGTGGGCAGCGCGGCTGTCTGGTGTCTTGTCGCTGTGCCAAATGTTCTCCAATTTCCGGCAGGTGCGTTTTGAGTGGAGGAGTTCCGGGGTGAACCAGCTGACTCTTTTGCTGGTGTCTCTGTTGGTGGGTTTTTTCAGCGGGGCTACGGTGTTGGTGAAGTTGTTCGTCCAGCGTTCGAGGGTGAGTGCACCCTCATCGGGGTTGGTGGGGTTGGTCGGAGGGTTGAGTGCGATGCTTGTCCGCAATTGTTCTTCAGAGACTTTGCCCCAGCAGCGGCGGGGGGTCTGTGGGGTGCGGTGGTGTGTGAGAGGTTTTCGGAAGGAGAAGTGGATGCAGTGGTGGTGTGTCCAGGTGAGTTCAGAGGCGTGGCTGAAGGAGACGTGGGGGCTTGAGGAGAAGATGTCATCAAGTGTGTGACTGGCGATATGGGTTGGCATCGTGACGAGCTGTTTCAGTCCGAGGTTGGCGAGGTTGGCGATCAGGGTGGAGGAGTTGTTGTCATTGTTGTTCTCCAGGTGATAGTTCTGGTCTCCGAGGAGGATGTAGTCGGTGGAGGTCAGCGCATGTGTGCTGATGAGGTCGGCGATGGAGTCACAGAATTGAGGCCAGGGTCCTGGCGGTCTGTAGATGAGGGTGCCTCTTAGGGTGGTCTTGGGGTCCGTGTGGATCTGGAAGTGCATGTGTTCGGCGGTGCTGAGGGTGTCGTTGGTGTTTGTTGAGACCCTGATGGTGTTTTTGTGGACGTTGGCGATTCCTCCTCCGGCCCTGCTGGTGCGGTCTCTGTGGGTGATCTTGTACCCGTCTGGGATGGCTATGGCGATGTCTGGCGAGGAGGCTTCGTTCATCCAGGTCTCGGTCAGGAAGGCGACGTCCGGTGATGCGGTGTCGAGTAGGTCCCAGAGTTCGACGGCGTGTTTGTGTGTGGAACGGGTGTTGATCAGGATGCATCTAAGCTGGTTGGGTCCCGTCATGGCAGGCGTCTCGGCGCTTTCGAGGCAGGAGAAGCTGCAGTTCCGTTAGGTGAAGGGACCGTGAGTGCGCTTCGGGGCGGCCTTGCAGCAGGTGTGGGTCCTTCCTGGGTTGAGAGCGACGAAGGTGTTGGCGTCGTAGCGGAGGCGGTGGTCCTTGTGGCTGGTGCGGGGGCCTGGGGTTCTGGCGCTGGGCACGGTCCAGGAGCGGATGGGCGCAGACGGGCTAGCCTTCGGCGCGCCAGCGGCGTGGCCGCACAGCGGCCGCCATATATGGGGAGGTGGGGAGGGAGGAGCAGCTGGGAGGCGGGAGGCGAGGAACGGGTGGAGCGAATGGGTGGCGAGGATGCGGGGCCGCAGGGGAGGCAGGGACGGGGGAAAGGAGACCAGCGCGGGGCACGGACTCGAGAAGGGAGCACAGAAGTCCAAAAAAGCACAAGGGGTACAAAATCAAAGGGGCACAGAAGGCACAGAAGTCAGTGGTACAGAATATAAGGGGGCGCAGAGGTTGGCGAGGGGTACAGAAATCAGAAGGGAGCACGGAAGCAAAGCAGCACAGAAGAGGAGCGGGCAGACAGTTACAGGCACACAAGCAACAGGCAACAAGCGGAAACGAACCTAAGGCCATCACTGGCCACCAGGGATGAGGCGCAGGTGGAAGCCTGCAGGTGGTGGAGGGCCTCGATTTCACCGGCAGCAGCAGAGACAGCGGGGGTGCAGGCGGAGCTGCAGCGGGGGTGGGGGAGCGACCTACCAGGGAAGGTCAAGGGTCGCTCCAGTCCAGGTCCAGTCGTTATGGGAGGTAACAAATGCAGACAAGGTGGTACCAAGGAGGGACTAACAAGTCTGATAACTTGGAAGCCAGCGTTTACGAAGGACAATGACACAAGCCAATTGAAAATATGAGCGGGGCTTCAAAGCCTACTCCATTACTTTTTTTTTTTTAATTGCAGATTTATATAGTGCAAACTCGACCCGAAGGTATTGGAGCGCTTTACATGAGCAGCAGTTACATTACACAATGACACATTCATTTTCTGGTAGGCATGGGGAGATTAAGTGATTTGCCCAGAATCACAGGATGTGGAGTCGACCCCGAGGCTCGAACCTTGGTTTCACAGCTCCAAAGTCAGCAGTCTAGCTGTAAAACCACCTCCTTTCCCCAACTGAATGCCTCGCAGCAGCACATGCACTGCCTAGGCTTGACCTAAAAATAGGCTGCTCATCTCTGCAGGGGAAGGGTACAACTCATCTCATCAAAACAGTCTAAAGAAGAAATGATACATGGGTGTAACAAATGCAAGAATATGGAGGAAAGCCATCAAATAAGCAGCAGAGAACTGAAATAGACAAGAAAACAATCCAACCATGAGCTAGGAGCTAGCTAAAGGCCCTATCTATATGCTGCATTGTAGACAAGAGGTCTAAGAGAACAGGCAGCCAAAGCTGTCTTTGGACAAAACCTAAAAACATATAATAATTTTCAGGAAACCACAAAAATATGGCAATGTCTAGGATTTTGCTGAGCCTGCCCTGAAAACAAGACACTTGTAAGTAATTCTGTAATACAGCTGAGCTCATGACATATTATGTTCTTGAAAGTCGGGATCTGCAGCACAGGACATGAGAGTGAGGTCCTAAGACCGTAGTTCTTTTCATTCGTATCCATTGCTTGGTCCGTGATAAACAGCCATACTGTTATAGTCCTTCATGCTCTGCGATTTCAATAATATTTCTGTGTAATATCTAATGTGAAGGAGCGTTAATTACAAGACAGTGGCCAAGGTGTCAGTAAGGGATTCAAATCACCGACTTATCCATTGAGTCTGTGTTTGCTTATAATACTTACCAGACCAGTGTGTGGGATTCGTTTTGCTACAGTGAGCCAAAAATATAGAAATTATAGTATTCTGATCATTTTATTCTTGATTCTGACATGTATGCAAGCATGTTGCCACAGCGACGGTGTATTGTTTTCTCTCGCAGTCTGTTGTTTGTGTGCGGGCTTTTTCATTATTCATCTAGGATTACATTTTTCACCAGCTATTTTAAGACAGCTTAGAAACATTGGGGCTTATTCTCAAGGATCTATCGCTGAGTTATCAGCACTTTAGTGCAGCCAAAGTCATGATAAATTTATCTCCTCATTCACAAGCTGGTGCTAACAGCCCATATCAGCAGTTTACCTGCGATAGCAGCCGCAAAAAACATCGCCACAGATGACCCTGGCAACTAACGCTAATGAGAAGCAGAGTAGGCGGTCCTGGGCAAAAACCCGTGACAACACCACTGCGCAACATTCTCAACAACCAGCCAGATCTGCGATAAAATCACAAAACAGGCGATAAGGCATGTTAGCAGCAGGAAACTAACACCTGGTCTTACCTGGTGTAAAGTCAGACGACAACCGGCACCAGACAAGGGAGCACAGCCCAGAGCCACACATGAAGAACAACAGATGCCCAGGAGCAACTGAACATGCAGCCCGGAGCCCCAATAGGGCAACAACACCCTCAGTCACCCCCCCCCTAGGACCCCCCCAGGGCCCTACCCCGGCCCCCCCCCCTTCGGACAAAGATATTGCACATCAACTCCACGATATCATGAACCACACAATTCGCCTGTAGTCGCACAATCACAACACCTAACACACATTTGTGGTCGGAAAAAGGAGAATCATACATTCATCTTAGAATATCCAAAAAATCAGTGTATTATAGAATAAACCCAAAACAACAAATCGGAAGAGTCATGCCTGGTCTTCTCAGGACATTCTGTAAGTCACAGCCTGCAAGACAAAAACCTAGATAAGAAGGTGTGCCATGCGCTCATCAAAGTACAGAGAGAGAGAGCAAAAGAGAGAGAGAGAGAGAAAGAGAAGGAGAGAGAGAGAGGGAGGGAGATAGAGAGGGAGAGAGAAAGACAGGAAGAGAGAGAGAGAGAGAAAGTAAGAAAGAAAGAAAGGGAGAGAGGGAAAGAGAAAGAGAGGGAGAGAGAAAGAGAGAGAGAGAAAGAGAAAGAGAGGGGGAGAGAGAGAGAAAGAGGGAGAGAGGGAGAGAGAAAGAGAGGGAGAGAGAGAGAGAGAGAGGGAGAGAGAGAGAGAGAGAGAGGGAGAGAGAGAGAGAAAGAAGGAGAGAGGGATAGAGAAAGAGTGCAGACACTGTGGACCCAGGCCTCACTGCTCACCTGCTGCCACCGGTGTGTCTCCAACCACGTGCCGGTACACACTGCAGTCCCCCAGGTCCCTCATCTGAAACAGTTTCCAGAGACATGAATGGCAGAGTCCATATAGTAGCACACACCATCATCCCTTGCCCGCTCCTGCGCACACAGGCAGGCACACCAACCCCTCCCGCCGCCCAGGGGGATTGCCCGTCCCTGCACAACAAGGCCTCACTGCTCACCTTCCACCACCGGCGTGTCTCTAAGAGGGCCCACCACGTGCTGGTAGGAGCTCCAAGCCCGGGGCCCGCGACCATGTCACCCTCCACATCATGCAGCCCCGCACCATGGACCACCAGGTCACACACTTGATTCTGGGTCTTGATTTCACTATGGCAGAGAACATATCAGTGTACACGGCATCATCGCAGGCTGTACACCCGCTCAGCACTTAAGGTGCCCCTACCTCAGTGCACCGAAAGACACCATCCCATGGCGGTGTGCCTGTACATGCCACAGTGTATCCGGTGCCACCAAGACTGTGCACCGCAAGCCATGGACCCTTTATGATTGAGTCTCGTGGTGCAGACGCCATCATGTCACCCCCAGCATTGGGCAATGTGCTGTGGAAGGGCCCTAGGCCCTCATGCATAAATGATAACCACACGGAGGGGGTCAATGTATTGGAGAGGCGGTAGGGGTACAGAAGGTCCTCCTGGGTGACATACAGAAAGCGGAACAGCGGCTTCCGGAAGTAGAAAGAGATAGGCCAGAGAGGGTGGACAGACAGGCTGGTCTCCTTAAGTATAGAGAAACTCTGGCGATGCAGGTGGAAAGGTTGCGATGCTTCGATTACAGGGCCTACATGGCTCTGGCCCATGCTGAGAGAGACAAGTCTGGAGCATTGCTAGTTTGGCTGGCCAATCCGGCACGGAGAGGGACGAAGATCCTGGAACTGCGGGGGAGGAATGACGAGGTCTGTTATAGGCAGCAGGATATCAATCTCCAGTTTCTGGAATATTATACTGCCCTGTACCAGAGTAAGCTCGATCCCACAGTGTTAGAGGGGGAGAGATTTTTAGAGGATATAGAACTTCCTCAAATTGATGCAGATGCAGTGGAGACCCTGGGACGGAACGTCGAACTCGGAGAGGTGCGTGGGGTCATGAAACACATGGCCAGAGACAAGACTCCAGGGACGGATGGCCTCCAGATTGAGTTTTACTCCACATATGTAGATATATTGGCTCCCCAACTGATGGCCCTATATAATAGAGCGAAGCGAGATGGATATTTACCCGCTTCAACAAGAGAAGCGGTAATCATCCCGCTGCTAAAACCTAGCAAGCCAGCTTGGGATCGCACTGCATATCGGCCCCTCGCCATGCTCAACTTAGATTATAAGATATTAAGTTGCATCTTAGCGAGCCGACTGATGATTCACTTGATGACGCTCGTACATGTGGACCAAGCGGGCTTTATTCCATCCCGAAATACAGCAATGAATATACGTAGACTTCTTAGACTACTAGATGCGACCACATATAACAAAGAAGAGGCTTTCATTTTATTGATTGACATTGAGAAAGCCTTTGACAGCCTTGAGTGTCCGTATCTTTTCAGTGTCCTGAGAGCGTTTGGGCTGGGGGAAGGGTTTGTAGCCTGGACAGCAATACTGTATAAGAATTCTACTGCCAGAGTTTGCACGGGAGGACTGATTTCAGAGGCCTGTGTAGCGGGCAGGGGAACGAGACAGGAATGCCCGCTGTCTCCTCTCTTGTTGGCGCTGGCGGTGGAACCTCTAGCCGTACATGCAAGATCGGGCAGTTACTATCAGGGTTTAGAGTGCCGCAGAATGCATTGGGGACAGTGGAAGGTGATGATGCAGAGGGCAGAACCAAGTAGTAACAGGCCATATGGCATAGATGCATGCTACTGCGTCCTTCTGACCCCAGAGTCAGATTCATCCGCATCTTTGTCCTCTGCTGTTGCATGTGCCTCACATGTGAGTGGTGGTGTTCTGTCTCCAGCACTGTGTGACAGTGACACCTCAGGGGCCGGAGGTGGAATGTCTGCCGCACTGTGTGGCATTGACACATCAGGGGCCGGAAATGTGGATGGAGTGGTAGCAGCAGCATGCGTCAGCGCCAGGCCTTGTGGCAGCAATGCCATGAGGATGGTCTTTAGAGCATTGAGGAACCCAGCTACCTCTCCCTGGTGTGCAGCCAGGCAGACGCTCTTTCCACCCGTGTCTGCTCCATGTTCTCCACGAGCCTCCGCATAAGTCCCAACTCCCGGGCAAGCTCGCTGGAGCCATTCTGACTAGACAGTCATTCTTGTCTCAGAGACAGGACTCTTGCGATGTCAGCCATGGTTCGTTGGAGAGCATGGAGTGGACTGTGGATATCAGTTAGGGACTGTGAGTGGTCGCTCATGGGACTTAGACACCCATGTATGGCGTCTAGTTTGTCTGCCATGCGGTCGAACCCCACCTATACCTGTTCAGCCAGCTTCTCCTGGCACCCCAACACACGGCGTTGGAAGGCCATGTGTTCATTGTGGGGCTCTTGGGAGGCAGCCGTGGTGGTGGGTGCTGCCTGCTGTGTGTTCTGTGCAGGGGGTGGGTTCTGCTCGTAGCAGCTGGGCTGCCCTGCTCCTGGAAGTGGGCTGCAGAGGCTCTCCATGAGCTGTTGCAAGGGCGTCGGTGTCGAAGGTGTGGTGGTCCTCTTCGTCATCGGAGGAGAGAGGTTCGGGCTGCTCTGCAGGAGGTGTTGGATTTCCCCCTGCAATGTGAAGGGGAGATGCAGTTTAACATTGTGTTCACATGTGTGTTGACGCATTGTACATGTTTACATACAGACTGCATGACAGTGTACATTGTGACTGTTTATGGGGAGCTGCCTATTTGATGCGGGACAGTGGACATTTTGATGATATCACGGATGTGTGTTTGTACTTGTACATCATCATCTCACATTTCCCTGCTATGCCAAATGTGATTGGTCAGTTTCTGCACACAAGCGGCACCAGATGTGTCCTCTGTTCTGTTGTGGACGTGTTGTGGATTGTACCACATTGTTGTCAGTGTTGCTGTGCTCTGCATGTAATGTGTGTGTTCTGCATTTTGGGAGAGTCGCCTCTGCAGCTCTGATTTGGATGCCCCTTATCCCTTTAATGTGGTGTGCCTTTGACTTCTGTGCTTAAACAGTGCTGGGATGTTGCGGACTTGGGTACATTGGGCTCTTGATGGGAGTTGGGACTCTGGGGCATGGTTTGTCCGCAGCTGTGCTAAGCTTAATTGTGCATGTGTGCTTTGTGGCCATCTCCCCCTGTTCCCCCAGTCCCTGGTCGTTACTCACTCTGTTGCTGTTGTGTGAGGTCATGTTGAGCAGTATCCGGCCCCCAACTCCTGCCACCGTCTCCGCACTGATGACTCTGGACACCATTTCCTCCATCACGTCCAGCTCCTCCTGTGGCGCTGGGCTCTCACCTCCAGTCTGCATTGCTGCCTTCCGGTTGTTTGCGAGTTTCTGCTTGGTTTTGCACTTGACATCATTCCAGCGCCGCGACCTCTTCCATTATCCTCTTCAGCACTCCGACTGCCTTCACCTTGTCCACGATGGTCTGCCATATTCAATTTTTAGTTGCCAGTGACACAGTAGAGGTGCTGAACAGTAGTTGATGGTGTTCTATTACCTCCGTTATCAGGATCCTGTTTTCCTGCGTACTGAACCTTTTCTTCCTACTCTTCTTGTGCTTGCCCTTCCCTGACCCCGAGGTCCCAGGCTGGTCATCCGTGGGGCTCGTGGGGTTCTGGTTGTCCTCTTCACTTGCTCCGGCTACCTCCATTGTGCTTCGCTGTTGTTTGGCTTTTGTATGTATTTTTTTTTCAACTTTTATAGTGCATTTTCCCACATGGCGCATGGGGATTGCAGGCCTGTGGCTGGTCTTTGCAGATTTTCGTATCGCGATTGCCGTCATCGCTACTATTTTCGCGTTTGTGTTTCACGTTTTTGCGGCGTCGCGTTGATTTTAACACATTCATTTGACGCGTTACCGTGGGTCTATCGCATGGTGCTGCCGTGTTGAGAATACCACATTAACGTTTTTCCCGTGATAGACTGCGATGTGAAGAGTTGCGTTAAGCTACTTTTGTGGTAGTTATCACACGTTCTTGAGGAGATCCCCCATTGCTTTCTCCTGAACACTGAAAAAACAATAGGTGTGAAAAACTGTTTGAGATAGACAGGATATTGCGGTGTCCTATGGATACTAGGCATAAAGATGCCTTTGATCAAGGGGCCTTATCCCTCCACGTGGGATAGTGCTTTACTTTGTGGACAATATGATCATCCCTGTTAGTAGACCTGCAGGTGGCCACCAAGAATGATGTCCATGCAACACCTAGGGGGCTTATCAAACGTGGCATGAACTCAAGCATAAAACACTTCCTTTCATCTTTCAGAATTTGTTTGCAGAGGCCAGCATTTCCATTTCGTGCCTAAGGTCACCCTCCAATTCCTGAATTTGTGCACCCCCTCTTTACTTATCGATAACCCACTTTGAAAGGCTATCCCTCTTTCTCTCAAATCCACCATCCCTTTCCTCTTCCTGTCACTTTCATTGCTGCTTGGATGTTTCTCCCTGACTTTCACTCTTAAGTATTCCGGCTCCTCTCCGGGCCTTCAGTGAATAATTGGTGGGCTTGATGGGGGATTTGTGATTTGGCTCGGCACATAGGACTTCTTGGCTATTAAAGTTTTGCAAACATATTAGATAAAAACTTAGCTAAGAGGGCAATGGAGGCAACTGATGAGGTCAATACTAGGGATGCAAATTTCTGTAACGAGGCCTTTCTTAGCTTCCTTGTGGTGGTGTGTCCTTTCCCTGATCTCAAATAGAAAAAGGAGGACGGGGATAAAAATATAAAAAGAAGAGTTCTTATATGTAAGTTATCTTGTTTATCTTCGGGGTTTTTCCTACAGCAATAAGAAGCGATGGATTAATGATTATTTTTCAGGTAATACAAGGAACGGGGAATTATTCCAAGTTTGGCAGATGCAGCACGTCTGCCAAAAATTGGCAGATATCCTTCCTGAGCAGGCATTCATTCTAAACAGAGTGGACTAGACATCTTCCAATTTTGGTTTGCATCTGCCAAAATCTAAATAAACACCGTAGTGCCTTGTGCTTAACATGTTTCCTGAAAATAAAAGCAAATCAGGGGATGTTTTTTCTCCTCCAGTTTTTCATTCATGCCTTCACCCCAGTCTTTCTTCCTTCCTTCTTCCTTCCCCCTTTTCCATTCTTCATCTATTATTTTCTTACCTTCAGTCTGTCATTCATTTTTATCTCCCTTGCTTCTTTCTTTCTTTCTTTCTTTTTTCTTTCTTCCTTTCTTTCTTTTTTCTTTCTTTCTTTTGAGTTACTTTCTTCCTTCTTGCTTTCTTCCTTTACTTGCTACCATCCTCTCTTCGTGCCTTTCCTTTCTTTACCTGGTTAATTCTGTCGTCTTCTTTCCTTTCCTTGCTTCCTTCATTTATTGCCTCTTCTTTCCATGCTATTTTCTTCTTTGCTGCCGACCTTCCTTCCATCCTTCCTTGTATCATTTTACTTTCCTTATTCACTGCCTTAGTTTCCTGTTTCCTCCTTTTCTTCCTCCCTTCTTTGATTTCTTTTTTCCATTCTTTTTTCTTCCATACCTCTTTCTTCCATCTTCCATTCTTTCCTTTCTTCCTTTCTCTCGTTATTCCATTCTAACACCCTACTCTCCAGATCTCTCCCCCTCGTTTTCTTTCTTTCCCTCTCCCTCCCTTCATTTTGCCTCAGGTCCTCTTGTGTACATCATCAAGAGAAGAAAGCCCAAGAAACGCGTTGCCTGGGTAAAAATGTGATGCTTTATTGTCGATCTCCAGTTCTCTCATCAAGGATGCTATTAACCTGAATTTAAGATTCAGGTTAATGCGTCCACCTTATTCCCTCCTTGCTGTTTCCCTCTCTTTCTTCGCTTGCGTCTTTCCTTCCCTTAAGAAAGTCACATAGATCTGAATGGCTTTCATTACTGTCCTGCCGACCCCGTTCTTTACAGTGAATCCTCACCGTCTCCGTCCCTGCCGCCGCCCCCCCCCCAACCCCCACCCTCGGTTTACAGCTCCAATCAGCAGTGAACAGCTTGCTGGAGCACCATTAGAGCATTTTCAGAAATATGTAAGCACAGTGCTGTACTGGAATGTTAATAACTTCTTTCCATATGAGCTGGCAGAAATATGTAAAGCGAAAACACAATTAACGTAAAAGCAAAGCATGGCCATAAACTTGTATTTGAACAGAGGCTATGCGCGTTGCAAAGCACTGTTTTTATCGACCTCCTAATATGCCAAGCAGTTCGAATTCTGGGAGCTGGAGACCAGTTGTAGTGATTTTTAGATTTGATAGTTTCTCTCAAGCGGCCCCGTTCTTTGAGATTAAAAACAATTATTTTAGAAGCCCTCGTTGGCATAATAATAAAACCAAATCAGTGGAATGGACGGATTACCGTGCAGGCCGGCATGGATAAATGGGCCAGACAGCTGGCGCGCTTCTTTGGGACAGTGCAGCTCGGAGTTGGCATGTCAGCCTTTCGCTTTCAGAACAAAACGGCAAAGTGGCGGCTAATTGCACAGTAAACGGCCGGGCCGAGGGGAGAGCGCGCCAAGACGCGCGTGCTCGCCCCACAAGGGAGGAACGGGCCTCCTCCAGATGGCACGCCCGCATCCCTCGCACACCGCTATCGACGCCACTTTGTTGACTCATCTAGAAGTTGTGTATTGAATATGCTGTTTTTTCAGCTGGACAAGGGTTGAACATTGCTAGGGATTAATGATGCACAGACAGGGTTTTCTGCAGACCACCACAATTGTATGTTTAAAATGACGCCTTTTTATATGTATTTTGATTTAATGTATAACATGTGCTTAGTGGAAGTAACATCACACTCTTCGACTTCGCGTGACATCGCAGTCTTGCTGACATATCCCACCTTCCGACTCTCAAAAGTTTCCTATTTATCAAGCAACGACAATAACAACAACTGCAATAATAATGTTAATAAAAATAATATTTACCCGTGCTTTTGCTGCAGATGGGCACAGAGAGGAAACGACGAAAGTAATAAAAATGTGTTCATTTATGTATTTATTTAGGTTCTTGATGCAGCACTTTATGGCTTCAGGGCGAGCCCACAAATTAACAGGAAGAAACCGTGCCAGAGTCAACTCAAGTCTAGCTCTGGCTCGGAGAGCCCATGCATGAAGGCAACCTGAAACTACTGGGCATGTGAATCATGCAACAAACTGAGGGGCGTTAAAATTATCGCCGCTTTGCCGCTAAAGCGGCGAAAATGGGCTTGATAATATGCCGCAGAGAATTTCAATAGAAGCCCATGTTGACACCAGAACATGGGCTTCTATTGGAATTCTTTGCGGTATATTATCAAGCTCATTATTGCTGCTTTAGCGGCAGATTTCTGCCGCTAAAGCGGCAATAATTTTAACGCCGTTCTTGATAATATGCCCCAGCGTTTTTTAGCGTTTTTAAGCATGAACTGCGAAGCATGCCGGTCACCGCCCTGGTGACAATGCTATTAGTGAACTAGGAGGCAGGTCACTAGTCGTGTGCATCCTATATGTGGCCTACATTCTTATTATGGGTGGAAAAACATTACACACTATTAAATCAAGCACAAGAGACGTTTTTGTACACCACACACCCTGAAATCAGGAAGCTCGGTGAAATAAAGTATTCAATTGATTGCTGATTTTGCAGCTTCGCACTGGTCTTTTGAGCCACTAGATGGGTATGTCTTTCTGACGTCAAAGTTTAATGATCTGTCCTTACGTCTTGGAGTACGAATCCATGGTTTATTTTTGCAGTTTTACATAGTGCACACTTTGCCCAAGGACATACGCAGGGCCGGACTGGGAACCAAAACCGGCCCTGGCAAAGTGCTCGGCCGGCAGAACCACCCCCCCTCACCTCTTCCCCCCCACGGGGCTTGGGAGTGCCGAGCTCTTTGCAAGGGCCGGTTTTCGGCCGATTTTGTTACAGGGCCAATTTTGCAGCTATGCTGCAAAAACGGCCCTGTAACAAAACCGGCCCCCAGGGGACCAAAACTGGCCCCCACCCGTGCGGCGCACCGGGGGATTGCCCGGTGCCCGCTACGGCCAGTCCGGGATGCTGAAGTCAGGAGCGCATTGTTGGCAGCTGTGGCCACCAGTCCACATTGCCTCCCGTGAAAGCTCAGCTCATGTTGGGCTCAAGGTTCCAAGAAGACCACGAGCTGAGCCAGAGCCATGCACCTGGATCGAACCTGGCTCAAGCTTTCAGCGGCTCTCTTGCCTCTACATGGCTTGTTGAACTAGAGATAGCAAGGGCTAGTCACTGCAAAAGAACAAACAAGGAGGTGCAGCTGCACCCCATGGCTACTCCTAATCACCATCCTTGTTGAGCATGATCCAGGCCCAAATGCATTCTACATTCTGCATAATGATGAAAAACATACCAAGAATATACAGAAGATAGTGAGTTACAAATGACTACGGAGTGCATAGGTGGCAGTGGGGTATCTATGACTACAGAAGTGCCTAGATGACAGTGGGGTACAGATGAGTATGGTGCGCATAGATGATAGTGAGGTACAGAGGAGTATGGAAAGCATTGATGATAGTGAGGCACAAACGAGAATGAAAGGGCATAGATGACAGTGAAGTATCTATTAGTATTGCAGTGCACAGATAACAATGAGGTATAGATGAGAGGGTATAGATAATAGTGAGGTACAGAAGATTAGAGGAGTGCATAGATGACAGTGGGTATAAATGAGTATAGGAAGGCAGAGAGAGGCAGCCGGGAGCACAAAGCCGCCAGAGCAACAAGCGGGTCGCCGGGAGCATTGGAGAGCCGTGGCCGAGGCAGCGAGGCAGAGTGAGGTGTTGCAGACTCTGCGCTTTCCTCAAAACGACCGCTGCTCAGAGGAAGTGACCCACTTCCTCTGAGGAGCGGTCGTTTTGAGGAAAGCGGTAACTGAGACCGCCAACGCGCCAGGAACCACAAATCCCAGCAGCACTAGTGCGCGGGTCTCGCTGAAAAGTGAGATGCTGACCCGCGGCCCGTCCAGGCCCATCCACGCCCGTCCACGCCCGGAAGAGGAAGAGGATTGGCCCCCCTCGATCATCCAGAAAAACACTCAAGGTAAAGTGCACATTTGAGCTAAGAAATATTTCTCACCAGACACTACTATTAAATAATACCAGCAGTTTCCTGCTTTACTGCCCCGCTCCTCTTGCTATTTGACTGTGGACGCTGGATATTGGGAGTATTTATCTATCCGATTGCAGGAGTGTACAGAGATGAGTAAACAAGGGGATAAAAGCATAGTAGGAACTCTGGACTCTTTCCTGACCCGGGCAACAATAGTCCTGACACATGAAATAGAACTAACAGAACAACGCCTATCGATGGAACCCCCTAATTGCAATAGATTATCAAGGGGAGGGTCTGGGCCAAACATCACTTTATGTGAACCCCCGCTTCTAGATAGGGGTATAGAAGATATCGAAACCCCGAGATCCATACAACCTGACACGGCGGCGTGCACCCAACAAAGAGCGTCCTTAAGGATGGCAGCTTAAAAAAAAACAATGAAGAACCTTACGGATGCTGCCCAAAAAAGAAAAAGGGGTGGGGGGCTGCAGAGACCAAAAGCAGTGAAAGCATCTAGGACAAATAAACATGAGAGGGAGGTAGCCCCAGAAATAATTCAGCAAAACAGATAGCATAGAAATAGTGGAAATAGCAGACACTGCCGAATTTCCTGGGATGTCCGAAATATTGTGGCAAAGACTTGAGACACTTGTTGGTACCATGTTAAACCCCATTTTATCAAAACTATCCCAGATTGAGGAATAAATAACCGCATTAGAACATCAGGCCACAGAAAATAGTCACGCTCTGGAGGCTGTAGTAATAAGGGTTGGACAATCAATGGACAGACAGCCCCTAATAAACCAGGAGAGGACCGGATCCCATTCCAGTATAATGCTAAAAAGATGCTACCCCGAAAAGACAAATAGGGACTTACACCTAAGAGAAAATCAGGAGGGCTCAATCCCAATTCCAAACATGGCACAAGGTACAATTACCCCTAAGGCTTGTAGTAACACTAGGTTTTTTGTGCCTAATAAACCGATTGAGACAGCCAATAATAGAACCCAGGATCGGGGGTATGCTAACGTAGGATGAGGTGGGGAAAACAGCATACAGATAGACTCGGGCATGGGCAGTCATAAAGAAAAGAGTCTCGGTTAGAGTAGTCAGCCTAATGACGCACACACCCTACATTTACTCCCAGCAGCTGCACCCCTAGTCTTAATTCTGGGGAACATGCCACTGTTGCAGAAGGGGCAGATTGAATCAACATCCCAACTAATGTCCAAAATGCTCTACTGGGTAACCCAAAATCTGGAACGGGGGGGGGCTTCAGGCAGGAACATTGCAAGTCAGATGATTATGGCGAGAAGAGCACCGTGGGTGGGCCCATCAAGGAAAAGACTTATTGGGTGACTGTGTGGTCTTAAACTTCAAAAGCGAATCTGTTGTTGGTTTTCTCCATGAGCAATTGGGTAATGACCACATTAAAAATTCCTGCATCGCCGCCCTACCTCTGGGCTTTTTTATACAAGCCTCTCACTCTATTTAGATCAATGGCCCACTCACTCCCCAGGGAAGGAAACTAGGGGGAACACCCTGGGGTAGTAAAGAGACCGTGGACTGGAGGTACATGAATAGATATGCTCCCCTTTCCGACCTTGATGCTTGCGATTGACTACATACACCACATAACTGCCCACAACTGTGTAATGAAAGGCGATATCCCCACAACCAGGATAAAAGCGTGAGCTTATCAGCATTGCCCCCTACACAACAGGAGACTAAAAGAAATGTCATCAATGTAGCCTCCTGGAATGTGGCTGGTATCGCACTCAAGATGATTGATACCAACTGGCTAAAGACATGGCAGGACTGGGAATTAGTCTGCTTTCAGGAAACATGGGCCACGGCACCAGTTTTCATAAATGGTTATAGATCCTTCCAGACAGGCAAGCCCGTCTACATCAGGGAGGGCAAAGGAGGGCATCTTGACTCTGATTAGGAATGATGTATCAATAAAGGTAAAAACGATTCTACAGCCAACTTGAATTTACACGTCTTGATACTGGAGATACATCAGGAAGGGGTATGGGTCTTGATAAACTTCTATAATAATAGATTTGACACAATGATGCACACGATTGTGGGGGAAGTTGATATAATTATATCAGAAATTGTAATCAAGAATAAGAACCCTAACATTGACATCATATGGTTAGGTGATTTCAATATACACCCGTGCAATTACAAAAACTTGCCAGTGTGCGGCTTAGAGGACATGAGGGGAAACCCCATCCACCATTTTGCATATAGTAAGTATGGAAATGGATTAAACAATCTAATGGGTTCGCTAAATCTAGAAATAATTTCGGACTCAGATCACCCAACAAATCCCTTGCCGGGCTCCTTCCTAAGAAATGGGGTGGAGTCTACGATAGACTATATACTAATGACCGCTCCTTTAGTGGAGAGAGTAGAAAGGATTTGTAATTCTTTTATGACTTTTAGCAACCACGCTATGGTTTCAGTGGAGTTGAAGGTACCTATATCCGGGGGTCAACCTCGCAGAAATATTAGAACTCCAAATGTTTCCAGGAAAAACGGGATTCAGCTCAAATGGGCCAATATTGACATAACTAAGCTGGTCCCTGAACTCATATCAAACGCACAAGTAGACATCCAACTATGCCTAGATTCAGAATCTGAGGCAGGGACAGTTGTGCCTGCCTTTTGTAATATCCTAACAAAAATAAAACAGGCCCTAACAAAAACAAAAACCATAAAGAGCGGAAATGGGAAGGAATGGTTTAACTCTCCATGCACTAAAACTAGAAAGGCCCTGATGTTAGCCTTAAAAGCTAACCCTAGGAACCCCGCTCAAATAAGAATGCTCCGGGCTTCATATAATTCTGCAAGGAAAGCTAGAGATAAAGAACTTAGAGAGGCAATATGGGCCGACTTGGAAAAGGCAGCTTGTTCTGGCAACAGCTGCGAATTTTGGAAGTTAGTCAACGCACCATATTTTAAAACGCTAAACGATCCCACAACGGATTTCAATGTCGATGAGGAGTCATGGGTAACTCATTATGAGAACATCTTTGCCTCAAAGCCCGACATTAATAATCATAAAGTGACAACCCTGAAAACGCACCATACACCTATATTCTTCTCACTAAATGAAGTACAGGTGGCGCCGAGTTCATGTAGTTCAGGTAATGCCCCCGGACCTGACGGGGTCCCAATTGACTTCTTTCAAACTAACCCCGACCTGTGGATCCCACTCTTAACCAATGCCCTAAATAGCATAGCCCAAACAGGCCCCCTCCCCTCGTGGTCTTCGGGGGCCATAGTGCCCATCTACAAAAAAGGGGATAGAGCTGCCCTAAAAAAACTGTAGACCAATATCCCTGCTGGACAGAACATCAAAGCTTATGGGCCGTCTCCTCCTCTCTAGGATAGAGAGCTGGGCTAGAGATAATAAGATCTTGATCCAGGACCAGTATGGCTTTCAGCAGGGAAGGGGTACTGTAGACCAATGCCTGAATTTAGCATTGACAATTGAAAAATACACAAATATGAAAGAGGGCAAACTATATATGGCCTTTATGGACCTCAGCGCGGCGTTCGACTGCGTGGTCCGCGATAAATTATGGGACATAATGGAGTCGATGGGGTTTGACCCGGTTATTTTAAATTTTATAAGGCATTCTTATGCAAATGTGACAGCGTCAGTGTGCTACACTAAAACTGGTGACTGTACATGCCATTTCAAAATTTCCAAAGGAGTGAAACAGGGCTGTGTACTGGCCCCTCTCCTTTTCTCCTTATAAACAAATGGATTTGAGAAGGCACTTACAGTAGCCACTAGAGACGTTCCCATCTTCGAAAATCAAATGTTACCAATATTGTCCTATGCAAACAACACTGTTTTAATTGCAAGAACAGGGATTGGGCTGCAAAAGCTTATAACAGCGTATGTCTCTTTTATGGATTCATTACACCTAAAAGTAAACCAGGCAAAGTCTTTTATAATCATAGCTGGTAGCACTAAAAGAGACAAAGTCCCATATTTTAGCGCGCATACAGGGAAAATCGAGGTCGTAGACTCTTTTCCCTAGCTGGGTATTCTCTTTGACAAAGACTTGTCGTGGGC
Source organism: Triturus cristatus (assembly GCF_964204655.1). Lineage (NCBI taxonomy): Eukaryota > Metazoa > Chordata > Amphibia > Caudata > Salamandridae > Triturus > Triturus cristatus. Next base: position 648,349,081 of record NC_140585.1, read on the forward strand.
AAAATTGATGGAAGGAAGGAGGCTGGTGATGGAGAGGGGTATCATGGCCCTAAAAACCTTTGCAAAGAAATTGGGTGCCAAACCCTTACTGCTAATAAAAAACATATATCAGGCCAGAGTAAAAGCGGCAGTGACCTACGGTGCTGGGGTATGGGTCACGGTTACACCCACACCATTACAAATTATAGAAAATAATTTTTTCAAATCAGTAGTGGGTCTTCCCCCTTCCTTTGCAAATGGCATTTTACATACGGAATTGGCCCTCCCTTACATATCAGAATATACAGAACTAGCCCCGCTCCTCCTATGGCACTCTATATGGAGGAGAGATACAGTACTGTTGACCCAAATGGTAATAAGGAACTGTATAACGATGGATAAGTGGAAAAGGTCAAAGTGGCTAAGTTACGTGGAATCAGTCTTAAAAGAGATAGGGCTCCACAAACTTTTTAAAGATCCCCTTGTATGCAAGAAGGTGTCTAAGCAGAAAGTCATCGGTATGTTTATGTTAAAGGCTGAACACAAGCACAGGGAATATCATCAAGAGAAATCCACAGTACAGGTTTATCATTTTAACCCACCGCCTATGGTGGGAGATTTTTCCTATTTAGCCAACATAAACAGCGCACGCCACAGATTCATATTGCTAAGATTCCGTACTAATTTAATCCCCTTAATGCTTGGTTACCCAGAAAAAAACCTATAATCACTCCAACTTAATCATGTGCCCGTGTGATAATCTATCACCCCAAACCGAACTGCACATAGTGTTATTTTGTGGGCTCTATGAGAGCGAAAGGAAGGCCCACCTGAAGCCAATTCTAAAGAAAATGGGACACAAGCAGTGCCGGGTAGCATACTTCTTTTTAAAAACACTACCCGACCCCCTGGTCTGCTACTCTGTAGCAACATTCTTATGGGCCTGTATGAAGAAAAGGAAGGGGTTGATATTTAGCCCATTAAGCTGATTGTAAATTTTAATGAACTAATATCTGAGAAATTAATTGCCTCCTTTATTATGTCTTTTTTAATGCGTTCTCATCTTATTCTAGGATCATGAAGAACATTTTTGGAATTTTATTGATAATATTTTTGTAGCAATATTTTTATTGATGTATTTATTATGCGTGCTTTTATGGTCATTTCTATTATGATCGAATCAAGATGATGATGATGAGTATAGGAATGCATAGATGATAGTGAGTTACAGAAAAGTATAAAATGTGTAGATAGGGAGGCACAGGTGAGTATGGAAGGGCATAGATGACAGCGAGGTATTTATGAGTATGGGAATGCATCGATCACTGTGGTATAGATTAATAAGGGAAGCCATAGAAAAAGCGAGGTACAACTGAGCATAGGAGTGCATAGAGACAGTGAGGTATAGATACATGTGTGAGTGTGTAGATGACTGAGGAATAGATAGGTGTGGGAGTTCATAGATGACAGAGGTATATGTGAATGTGGGAGGGCATAGATGATAGTGTGGTACTGACGAGTATAGTAGTGCATAGATAGTGAGATATAGATCAGTGTGGGAGTGCAAAGGTGACAGTTAGGTATAGATGAGTATGTGAGTGCATAGATGACATTTAGGTATAGATGAGTATGGGAGTGCATGGATGACTGTTAGGCAGTAGAGGCTCGTGGAGGGAGTTCGGTGGAGCAGTGAGGTGGGGCGGGGGAGGGTGGGGAAATGTAAACACCGGAATATGGATGAACGGAAGTACACATTTAAATTAATAAAACAAATTCCTTTGCGTGTGCTGCATCGCATTTTGCGATGCAGCGCGCGCAATGAAATTTGTTTTATTAATTTAAATGTGTACTTACCTCCGTGCATGGATGACAATTAGGTATAGATGAATATCAGAGTGCATAAATGACAGGTATAGATGGGTATGGAAGTGCATGGGTGACAGTTAGGTATATATGGGTTTGGGAGTGCTTGGGTGAAAGGTATAGATGGGTATGGAAGTGCATAGAGGACTGTTAGTTATAGATGGGTATGTGAGTGAATGGGTGACAGTTACGTATAGATGGGTATGGGAGTGCATAGGTGAATATTAGGTATAGATGAATATGGGAGTGTATAGATGACAGTTAAGTATAAATGAGTATGGTAGTTCATGGCAGACAGGTCGGTATAGATGAGTATCGAAGTGCATAGATGACAGGTATACATGGTAATGGGTAACAGTTAGGTATAGATGTGTATGGGAGTGCATATATGACAGGCATAGATGGGTGTGGAAGTGCACAGATGACAGTTTAGCATAGATTGGTATGGGAGTGCATGTGTGACAGATAGGTATAGATGGGTATGTGAGTGCATAGCTGACAGTTAGGCATAGATGGGTATGGGAGTGCATAGATGACAGTTTGTCATGGACTGGTATGGGAGTGCATGGGTGACAGGTATGGATGTGTATGGGAGTGCATAGATGACAGTTGGGCATAGATGGGTAAGGGAGTGCATATATGACAGGCATATATGGGTATGGAAGTGCACAGATTACAGTTTAGCATAGATTGGTATGGGAGTGCATGGGTGACAGTTAGGCATAGATGGGGATGGGAGTGCATGGGTGACAGTTATGTATAGATGGGTATGAGAGTGTATAGAAGACAGTTAGGCATGGACTGGTATGGGAGTGCATGGGTGTCAGTCAAGTAAAGATGGGTATTGGAGAGCCTGGGTGACAGGTATAGATGGGTATGGGAGAACATTAATGAAAAGCATAGATGGGTACGGGAGTGCATGGGTAACAGTTATAGATGGGTATGGGAGTGCATGAGTGACATGTATATATGGGTATGGGAGTGCATAGATGACAGGCATAGATGTGTTTGGGAGTGCATGGGTGACAGGTATAGATGGGTATGGGAGTGCATGGGTGACATGTATAGATGGGTATGGGAGTGCATAGATGACAGTTATGCATAGATGGGTATGGGAGTGCATGGGTGACATGTATAGATGGGCATGGGAGTGCATAGATGACAGTTAGGCATAGATGGGTATGGGAGTGCATAGATGACAGTAAGGCATGGACTGGTTTGGGAGTGCATGGGTGACAGTCAGGTAAAGATGGGTATTGGTGTGCATGGGTGACAGGTATAGATGGGTATGGGAGTGCATAGATGACAGTTAGGCATAGATGGGTATGGGAGTGCATATATGACAGGCATATATGGGTATGGAAGTGCACAGGTGACAGTTTAGCATAGATTGGTATGGGAGTGCATAGATGACTGTTAGGCATAGATGGGTTTGGGAGTGCATGGGTGACAGGTATAGATGGGTATGGGAGTGCATGGGTAACATGTATAGGTGGGTATTGGAGTGCATAGATGACAGTTAGGCATAGATGGGTATGGGAGTGCATGGGTGACAGGTATAGATGGGCATTGGAGTGCATAGATGACAGGCGTAGATTGGTATGGGACTGCATGGGTTGACATTTAGTTATAGATGGGTATGGGAATGCATAGAGGACAATTAGATATAGATGGGTATGGGAGTGCATGGGTGGCAGTTAGCTATAGACGAACACGGGAGCACATGCAGACATATCAAGCATCAAAGAACATAATAGTGTAGAGTTGCTGCTCACAGCGAATGGAGAGACAAGGAGGAAACAACATTTAAAGAAGACATCTGTATAATAACAAACTGGTCCCCGGGCTACTGCATCATAAGTACAAATTGAATTTGCTGTGTGCTAGGTTTGAAAAGTGTCCCCGCAGGTGCGCTCAATTACGATTATCTAATATACTCTTTATTTGCACATTAAGAAATGAGATGTGCAGTTCCGGAAATAAAGCAATCTGTCATACTAATCACTTTTTGTGCAATAACTCTTGTTGATTCTAATGTTTTACATGAAAATTTGAGCTTGTGTAGCATAATTTTGCCATATAAAAGACTAACGCATCCATCATGTTTGTGCTTGCCTGCAGGGCATAATGCAAGACGTGCAATTACTTGTCATGCCGCAAGGATTTATTTCCCAGTGCCCGGATCTTAATCGCAGTAAGTCCATTAGTACTTGAGGAAGAGCATCTCAGCTGCGCTTCCTGCTTATATTTCTGTCTTGTCACCCGTGACGTGACTTTGAGCCTCCGCGCAATGACTTTCAAGCTGCACGTGCCGGAGATGCCAACTGTTGTGATCTTTGTCGTTCCAGCATGCCCCACCTGCAACGACTTCCACGGGCTCGTGCAGAAGATCATGGAGCTGCAAGACATTCTGGCCAAAACATCTGCCAAGGTAACTGGTTTCGGCCCCGAGGGAATTACGGGCCCAGTCAGCCTAATTCAATTGCGCATGCAGATATTCAATTTGTGTCCTATTTATACCGCAGCATTTGTCTCGCGATGCAGCAGCAAATTGAACCTCAGTCCTGGCACAAAAGAACAGACTCATAAATATGCATGCGCTTCCCATCTGGATAATAAATGACTCAATAAACAGGAACGAGGCAGGTTACCTGGTTTACAGGGCTGACGTCAGCGGAATCCGCGGCTAACACCGCTCGAGGACACTGTGAGTGCTGTGTGTTCCAATAACCCCGCGAGATTGTAGCGACAGTCTCGTGCGCGCCTTATAGCCCTTACGTTGTGGCTGCAATTTTAAAGTATAAATGCAGCTGGAAAGGTTAGGAATGTTCGAATGAAAAAACCTTCTAAAGAATTATCCTTCAAATTAATTTACGTCCTCGAATTCAAGCACCCCATCCAGAGCCCTGTTTGTAAAAAAGTAAGTGTCAGGGCCTTGCTCAGGAGGCTACCCCAGCTTGCACCACCCATTTCCCTTGCCAGTGCTGCTAACCATAGCATCAACACAACTACTAACCATCACACTGGCTACAAGTGAGACAATTCTGACTGTACGACGCCCCGAAAGCTGTATAAGAATGGCTCCGGAGGCAGGTATTAGTTGTTTTAATGTCTTTAATTAATAAACAACTCTTGTTGCGCTCATCTCTATTTACACAAACAGTCCACCATGTGGCAGCTGTCATAAGCGGCCAGTATTGACTATTGAGTGCAGGTGCCGAGCACCGGAAGCCACCAGCAGAAATTAAGCACTGACCTTCACCTCGTATCTTACTGCTGCTAGCACTGGTCACAGTTTCCTTACTGGGTTATCGTGAAAAAGCCGGAAGCGAGAGGATGCATTTCAGACAAATCTGACTTTTTATAATTCTATGAGGTGTTTCCATAGCACCGATATGTTGCTGTATGGCTAGATCTGAATGCTATGAGTGTCTATAAATAGTACAGGGGTCCAATTACGTATATGGCACGCCGCTCGAAACAGAGCACGTACATGCACAAATTGACAGCGACATTAGAGATTGTGTTTGGTGTTCCAAAAGAGGGGTGAAGGTCAGGTCTGCACACGCACGCACGCAAGCACGCACACCCCCGCACACACTACTACGCCTGCATCCAATTGGAAGAGCAAGTCAGAATGCTGCAGGCTGTAGGCATCCTACTGTTAAACCCCGAAAGACGATGTGTCTGTGGGCCTTGCATGATTTTCAGACGTTTCCGACCAGCTGATAAATATGGTTGTTGAGGACTCATGGGTGGCTTCACACCCCTCCAAAGGCTTATGTTCTCATGTAGAGCATTAAATATCAGCCACCCCCTAGGATGGCAGACATTTTGCATCTCCCTTTTAGGTCGGTTTGCCCCTGCTTCTGTAACAAGAATGAAGTTGTGGTAAGAAAGGAATTCCTCACTTTGGTGGAAAATGCCTCCTGGGAATGACAGAATGCCACAACCAGAATATACACAAAAAGTGATGGATGGAATGCTTGAATTAAACTGAGCCAAACTGAGGTACCATGGTGTATAAAATAACGAAGGACTGTGGCTCTGAGTAATTGCCAGTGACTGAGACTAATTCAAGTATTCCATCCATCACTATTTTGTATGCTTTAGCGGGTTGCCCTACGTGGGGCGGGTATGCCCAGATGAGGGTCCCGTGAACGCTGTGTCACTGGAACCAAGCAGTACCTAGCTGATGAGTCCTAACTAGGGCAAAACTGGTCCTGTGTTGCTTCTGTTCTGGGTCATGGAAGACCTGGCCTGGCTGTTTGAGCTGGACTGCTCCCACTAGAGCAGCGTCAAGACTGAATGGTATAGGGCCGTGTCTAAACTGAGGAGGCATGGGGTGCAAATTATTAATGCACTAGGATATAGCCCGAGTAATTACCAGTGGCTGAGAATAATTCAAGCATTCCATCTTTTGTATACTTTAGTGTGTCATTCTAAGTTGTACATGTCTAACCAGATTGGGTCCCCCTCACACTGTGTCACTGGACCCAAGATATGTGTGGTGATGAGCCCTAACTAGGTTGAAACTGGTCCTGGGTTACTTATGTTCGGGTTCAAGGAGGACCTGGCCTAACAGTTGAGGATGGACCGTTCCCATTGGAGCTGGGTCAAGACTGATTTGCATATAGTTGGTTCCAAATTGCGGTGGCAAATTGTGAAAAATAATGATGGACGGGGATTTGGCTCCGAGTAAGTACCAGCGTCTGAGATTAAGTCAAGCATTCCATCCTACACTTTTTTGTACATTTTTGTGTGTTTCACTAAGTGGTACAAGTATGCCCAGACATAGGTCCTGTGCACACTGTGTCTTTGGAACCAAGTTATACTTGACTGATTAGCCTAACTAGGGTTAAACCAATCATGGGTCACGTGACTTTTGGTTCAGGCAGGGACCTGGTCTGGCTGTTCGTGGTCTGGAGTGTTCTCATTGAGCAAGTTCAGAACTGATTTGCGCACGGCTGGGCTCAAACTGAGGAGGCATGGTGTGCAAAATTAGAATGGATTGGAATGTGGCCCTGGCTAATTGCAAGTGGCTGAGATTAAGTCAAGCATTCCATCCAACACTTTTTTGTTTACTTTAGTGTGTCGACCTAAATGGGATGGGTATGCCCAGATGTGGGTACTGGGCACACTGTGTCACTCGAACCACGATACACTTGGCTCATGAGCCCTAATTAGCATGAAACTGGCCCTGGGTTGCCTGTGTTTCAGTTCATTGAGACCCTGCCTGGCAGTTTAGACTGGACTGTTCCTGTTGGAGCAGGGTCAAGACTCATTTGATTATGGCTAGGTCCACACAGAGGTGGCATGGTGGGAAAAATAACGATTAGCTGGGATGTGGCCTGAGTAATTAGTTACCAGTGGATGAGATTAGGTCAAGCATTCTATCCATCCCTTTTGTATACACAACCAGAATGTGGCAGCGTAGAACAGCACAGGTATGTCATGCATGCAATATTGTGGAGAGTGCTTTCTGCTCAACCCGGGTGCACCCCCGCTGTACAACCATTATGGAGTTCCATTTGACAGGATGTGAACACAGGGCTACCTTTTTCTTTGGGTGGTTGGGGAGGAGATAATCCTTCAGATTGGGTGGGTATGGGGCCTTTCCATAGCATTTCGTTGCAGAGGTCAAAACTAGATTTGGTGACCATTTCCTACTGTAATATAATATGGAATATATTAGGGTCCAACATTTAGGAATATGTGTAAAACAGTGCAGTTTATATCATCATTTTTCTATAACAATGTTCTCAACATAATTAAACAGTACTTTCCTGAAAAATATTATGGTAACGCCTGATTGCTGCTCTCTTACAGCCTGTAACAGAGCTCTTGTAGTGCAGTCTGTGCTTCACGGCCTCCATTGAAGGCTCCACAGAGAATAAAGCACCAGAAGGCTACGTTAGTTCGCCGAAGACTCCTGCAAGTTGAGGGGGCTGTATGACGTTACAACGCGTGCTGTTACAACGCGTGCTGTTACAACGAAACTGTTACAACGCAAGTGGATTTACAACGCATGCCATTACAACGCAAGACTTTACATCGACTTGCGCTAGATGGCGTGCTAACATTAGAAAAGTGTAATTTACTATTCCAACTCCAGTCCACTTAACAGTAGGGAAGGTGTTAGTAAACTACACTATTTGTAATGTTAGCACACCATCTAGCGCAAGTCAATGTAAAGACTTGCGTTGTAATGGCATGCATTGTAAATCCACTTGCGTTGTAACAGTTTCGTTGTAATGGCAGTGTGTTGTAAAAGTTGCGTTGTAAAGGTTGTTCCCCAGTTGAGGGGGCTTGGCAGAAACGAAAAACACTGCTATACTGGGAACCACCTGTGAAGAGGTTTGGGTTTGGCAGGCGGTCACGGCGTATGATTTAGTCAAGAAAGGGAAAGAGGCAACTGAAAATGATTACCTGCTACAGTAGAACAAACTTAACAGCATGGATTCCAAATGTATTTGTTTTATGCGCGACAGTAGAAAGGTAAATCTAAGGGAATTCAAGCACTGTGCTAATGCTTCATTGTTGGGCTTCCCATGTTATTTTGTGTTGTGTTGTGTTATACTGTGCTATGTTATGAAGAATACTTTCAAAGTGTTTGAGACTGCGTGCTTCAATCTAAAGGGAGCAGCGCTCCAGATGCTGCCCTTGTTTGGTGGCATCAGGGCTTCGATTCCTGCGAGACTGAAAATGCCCAGATGCATTCCCTCTTTCGTTTTCCAGCTCTTTGCTTTGTCTTGCTTTTGTTCTGCAGTTTTCCGTATAGCACCCTAGTACTAGGCTCTGGCATGATAGGACTCGTTCTGTACTGAAGGGACATTTGCAACCAATCCCCTCACCTTGTGGACCAGTGAGGATGGAGAGCATGACGGCGTGTCCAGTCTTTCATGCCCCTCTTCTGCACACTGTTCTGGATCTTTTAACGTGGGTGTGTGGTTACCAGTGACACTGGCTCTGAGTGTCCTCCATGGCTGTGAACGAGCCAGGGAGCATGGCTGCATCCATGCGCTAGAGCGGTGGCTGAGCGAACACTTGAGGCTGCATTGAGGACACTCGGGGAGGCACAGTGCACGCTTCCACAGAGTATTTGTGGGTACCTGCCTGGATGTGTCTGTGAACAAGTGCCCGATAGAGGCCCTGACAAACCTGCTAAAATCACTGCTGGTATCTTGGTAGCTAATGTTACTTTCAAAATATGTCCAGATTACCTTCTTAGGAGCAGTAGTGTATGGCTGAAAGAAGCTTTGTGACCTAGGTCTCAATTAAAAGGAACAAAACGCTGATCACCATAACTAAAGTTATACCAATCAAAGGTATATCTGGAAGAAATGGCACTGGAGTATTTCTCATTCCACAGTGTTACCAAATTTATTTTGTCAGCAGACATTTTACTTAAACAGTGATGAGTTCCCCACAGTTTATGCTATGAACAATTCTTTAAAATGCACCCTTATATCATCACTTGGGCTTTGTTCTAATTTATTAAAAGTCAATTAGAAACATAACACCTCCAATGGAATGAAAATCCATCTTTGTTCCACCCTATTCCATTCGGTGGCATGAAACCATATTGTCAATGACAGAAAATGGATTATTATTTGTGGTGGGTGACTGCCTACCTCAAGAAATAATAACACTCCTTGGCAGTATAAACCTCCAACTTCGCTAAATTAACCTGACCTCAACCTTTTGGCAGCTATAGCGGAGAGTGGACAGGCTTAATTTAAGGCAATGTGTATTTATGCAGTACCAAACCAGTAATAACGTCAAAACATCTGTAAAAAAAATAAAAGCCTGCTCACGTATACATGACAGCCTCGATTGTCCCGCCAGTATGTCAATGTATTGGAGCATTGCACTGGTGGTCTGTATATGGCAACAATCAAGGAAAACAGTGGAGAAATAATTCCCTACATGGTGACTGAGGACCAGAATTTCGCTCTGTTGTCCTTGTTCAATGCCAAAGTGGAATCCACATTTGCGCAGAAGGGCAACACTGAGCTACACTATAAAGCCTCTATGGCCATCAGCCACAGCATCACTACCCTGTTAATTGTAGCATCCCAGGGTCTAAATCCAGACTGAAGTGTGGTCAGTCTGTTAACAGTTGCTGCCCAGTTAACCACATTAGCAAGACATCTCTTTCCGAGCTCAAAGATCAGTCAATAGTTAAAAGGATTACTTGTTGAAGGAGATGACTTTACATTTGCTGTGGCTGTTGAGAAAATGGATCAGGCACCAACAACTTTGTCTGCTTTCTGACACCTGCACTACGTTGCTTTAGCTAAAGAATGTTGTTTTGACAATCAGCCCCTGGTGTATCTTCCTTATTAGCAAGAGCTTGCTATCCAAAGGGCGGGACCCAGGCTTTACCCTAGATTCTGAGCCTGGAACTGCAACACATTGCCTTCCGTCACAGTTCTAATAATGTCGATTGCATTGTGCTTTCAGGAAATTAAATTTGTTAAGTTAACCTATACTTATGTTATACGTTTAGTGTGTTTGTTTAGTACACTTTGTTCATTTATAAAAACACAACTCTCCTTTATTCTCTCGTTTTAGCTAAACTTTCCCAAAGAATATTATTAAATAATCACATCTGATGACCACAGTTGAAACAACATGGCTGACACTGGTTTGTAGGCAAAGATGCTGTAACTGAGAATCCTTGCACGATTTAAAACACCTGGAACGCTTGCCTCAGAACAATCCTCAAGAACTAGGGACAGAGATCTGCTGTCAAATATAGATTGGAGTTTCCATCATTTGAAAGTTGAGGTGGAATAAGCTCTACGCTTTAAAAAGGTATAGAGCAGTGGTTCTCAACCTTTTGACTTCTGGGGACCCCTGCTTAATCATTACTGGAATACAGGGACCCCCACTGAATAATTATTGGAATCTGGTACTCTCCACTGAGCCATTACTGGAAGCCAGGGACCCGCAAAACAATATACAAAAAATACAGAAAAAAAGCATTTATCAAACAAATACACAAATGATGACACATTTTATTTAATTCGCACTAACACATATGAACAATATTTTTAAAAAATCAACATTTTAATTTTAATAAAAGGTTGAAGCTTTTCTGAATTCAATTGAGGCCACTCATCGTTCATACTATATTTTGTTTGCTGCACCTCCACTGCTCCCACAAGTCAATATGAGGATACTAACTACATTTTTTGCCTCCAATTTCAAATTGCTTCACATTTACAGTAGAATTTAAAATTTTCAATTGTACATTTAGCTTCTTTATTTAAACACACTTTATTAATCTGTGAATGTTATTTAATTTTCTAAGTAGTCTCGTACCCCCTGAGGAGGCTTTGCGCACCCCGGGGGTCCCCGGACCACAGGTTGGGTACGTCTGGTATAGAGAAATTGAGCAGCCATGCTTGTCACAATGTTCATATTATTAAAACTTGAAACCAGGGAAATGGAAAATACTTGGGACTGGGAAACGTCTAGATCATGATTTTACCAGTGACTTTTCTTTCTAGCTGCCTTAAGTTTTCTCCATAATATCCAAAATATCAGTAATATGTTTCCGTTAAAAAGAGGGGAATTGGCAGAGAGTAATTTATGCCCTGAAACACTAGTGGAAGTGAGACAAAACTGTAATGTCGGCTTAAAAACTTCCACTGCAGCAGTTTCTTTGCAAATGTCTTTGTACCTAACCGTCCACAAGAAGTAATTGCTCAACAGGGGTTTTATTCTTATAGCCGAATTTGATGCGAGCTATTTGTATTTGAATTCGGCTCTCTTGAGGAATTATCAGGAAATACTTACCATATCAATGACTAACAGTAAAGAAGAAAATAGCCACATCTTCAATTAACACTCACTCAGAGCAAATATGTCGCTTTCTGGATAGATACGTATAAACACATCCTGGCTACCAAAATCTCACAAAACCGTGCTTACATGACATTTGCTCTTTGCTAAAATAGGCACAATTCATTTCTTGTTTTCGTCCATCGATGTATCCCACGTGAATGTGACATGGAAGTAAATTTCGAGGAAACTAACAGGCTTGTTCTGTGGCAAGAGTCATCATTAGTGATCGATGCCTTACCGCACACTGCTGATTCACTCTGATAACATGAATGGCCTGGGGTGACTCGACACTTTAGGAGTCAAGCCAATTACTTAGGAATTGCTCAAAGTAAGTTTCCGGTACTGGTTATTTATCTGAATTGTTACTTTCAGTTATCGCTTGAGATCGGCCGGCTGTAACTGTTGCTCACAAGTGACAGATGTGTGTGGTCTGCCCACAGCTGTCCCGATCCGAGCAGCGGATGAACAGGTTGGATCAGTGCTACTGCGAAAGATCATGCGCAGTGAAAGGCACCATCTATCGAGAGTATGAATCCTGGACAGACGGCTGCAAGAACTGCACGTGCACGGTAAGACGTCACTCTGGACATGTATTATAAGTCAGTCGCAGTATAGCAAAGGAGGTGACATAATGCTTAAAGAAGAATGCGTGCTTTGAAATATTTCAGGCAGCTCTGTCACTGCGACTTTAAAACAAGTACTTACAATTTGTCATTAATCTAGTAGGAAGGACAGTTTTAAAAGTCTAACTCAATACAATGTTATTCTGTTTTTGGTGAACTAAACTGTAGTGTCTGTATCAATATTTTAGCACATAGGCAAGACAATTGCATGTGCAGGTTATTTCGTTAGAAAAAGAGGCAAAAGGTCAACTATTCTGTTGGTCGAAAAGTAATTGGAAAATTCAAGAAGCCAACATTTTTGATGGACACTATTTCCAAAGCAAATCTGATTTAAAATGATGTGAGAGGGGTGAAACTGTACTCAAGTAGCAACCACAATCCTGGTCAGAGTGGAGGCACAAGCAAACCCCAAATAAACCTGTGCTCAACCCTCTGGTAGCTTGCCACAGATCAATTAGACTTAAATTAGAGGCAATGTGCAAAGTATTTATGTAACACTTCAAAGAGTAATAAGGTGAAAACACAACACAAGAAAAATCCCACACCATTTTAGAGAAATAGAGTAACATTTAATAAATAAATAAATCAAGACCAAACTGACAGAAATCCAATCAGTAGAACCTTAGTTAAGAATTTTTTTAAATGTAAGTTAAAATAGCACCAAAAAAGCCCCAAACTCCTCTCACAGCTATCTGGTCAGGCAAGACTGGGAGAGAGTTAAAAGGTCCGGCCAACCACAATGCACTGTGGGTCAGATACAGCGACCAGGTTAGTCCGGCTGAAAAGCTACCTTCTAAGTCCAGTGCAAAGAGTCCCGTTCACGTTAGCGGTGGCTGAAGGGGCAGGGAAGCATCACAGATGGTCGTTGATGTAGCATGAAGAGCAGGCCTGACGTCACGGACTGACGTCGTTATAGTGCAGAGATTCTGTTGTTGTCATCAACAGTCAGGCCGGTGCTTCATGGTGGCACTCCCTTCGAGCCCTTAATGCTCTGCCGCAATCAGTTTGGTTGGCAGAACTTTGCGTTGATGGGCATTGCAAGTTACATGGTTTAGTAACAACAGGCACATCCGCATTCAAGTTCGCAAAAACTCCAAAAACTTAAATCCAGCTCAATGAGGCTACACCAACAGTCCAGGACCTGAGGGGTACTACTTGGGGATGAGGGACTGGCTCCAGTTGGATCTGCATGTTGGTTCAGGTGAGTGGGAGCCTGTTATGTCCCTGTCGCTCAAGATGCCAGCAGACTAGCCCTTGGGGTCACTCTGGGAGTCCTGAGTTCAGGTGCAGGTCTAATCCCTCTGACTCAGGCAGGAGAACAGCGAGGCAGCACGCATCAATCCAGCAAGGCAGTAGTCCAGTAGGCCAGTAGTCCAGCAGAGTAGCAGTCTTTTCAGCAGCACATCAGTCCTTCTTCCTGGCAGAGTGTCAAAAGGTCCAAAAGTGTACTGAAGAATTGGTGCCTTAGGTGCAGTAGTGGTGCCTCCTTTAAAATGGGAGAAGTTTCTAGAGGTTTTCCTTTGAAGTGTACAGGTTTCCTGTATCCCCTGCACTGGCTTCATACTAACAACAGGGGGTATGCAGCCCTTTTTGTGGAAGCAGGACACAGCCTATTCAAGTGTAAGTAGGACTGAGCCCGGCTTCTCTCTCAAATCCTTCCAGTAATGGCCAAATCAGGCACACCTAAGCCCTGTATTGTGTGTGGTTGTCCAAGAGCAATACACAAAGACTAACTGTCAACTACACCCAGTTATGTGACCCACTGACATGCTGCAGGTACTTAATTGTTAAGGCAGGAAAATTCTAACATTCTATAAGTGGCATTTTCAAAATTGTAATTTAAAATCTTAGTTTACCATTAGAGAGGATTTTACATTACAATTCCAAAGACACCAAACATGAACTGGTTACCTGTTGCCATTTGGAAGACACAACTTATTAAATGTACTAAGGTAACTCCAATGTTATCCTGTGGGAGAGGTTGGCCTTGCAGTAATAAAAAATGAATTTAGGAGTTTTTCACTGCCAGGACATGTACAATTTAAAATACACTGCATCCTGCCCTCTGGGCCAGTGGTTGCCGCCACAGATAAAGGGTGGTGAGACGGGAGGTGGAGTGTGGGAGGGGGCGCAAGGAAGGATGGAGCGCAGGGGGAGCAGAAATAATATTTATTTTTTAAAAAATGCCTTTAGCCGCTGGCCACCTCTGCGTCGCGCTGCGTTCGCCACCTCTCCTCTTCCTGGGTCCCCGCACCCCCTGGAAAAGACTCCCATCCAATCCTTGTGCTGCAGAACAGCACGGGGCTTGGTCTGAGCAGGCTGAAAAGGTGCCCTACTCAGACCAAGGAGTCTGTGGGTGTTTCTCCAGCCCATCTGCTCAATGCAGCTGGGCTGGAGACAACATGTGTGTTTTGGTCGGCCTAATACGGCTGGCCGAACACACATGAGCACTTAGGGAGTAGAGTGCACGTAACACTCCTCCTCCCCCTCCCTACAGCGCTGGCTAAGAGCCGCCAAATTCAAAATAATAGGATGCAAGAACATCATTTTATTTTAAATTTGCTGGCTCTGAGGGCAGTGGGGCAATGCTCCTCCACCATTGTGGAGGAACCGCTGCTGCCCTGGGCTTTCCAGAGCCTGCTCTATGGATGACTTATATGTATTTAAAAGGAAGACTGGAAAGAGGTTTATCTTGCCAGGTCGAAATGACAGTTTAAAACTGCACACACAGGCTGCAATTGCAGGCCTGAGATGTGTTTAGAGGGCTACTTAAGTGGGTGGCACAATAAATGTTGCAGGACCACTAGTAGTTTAATTTACAGGTCCTAGTTACAGGTACCACTTTCCTTGGGACTTATTAGTAAATGAAATACGCCAATTGGGGATAAGCCAATGTTACTATGTTTTAAGGAGTGAGCACACTTTAGCGCTGATTAACAGTGGTAAAATGCAGAGTCTTAAGGCCAGTGAAAATGGGATCAGCAAAAATGGAAGAAGAAGACAAAAAGTTTGTGGGAAGGCCAATCTAAGGCAACAGGTCTAACAATGTGGATAGCAGATTTCAGATTCCTAGCCATGTTCGAAGGAGCGTTGAATCACATATGAAACCATGGCAAGGTATAGGGCTGGCTCTCCTCTACAGACAATGGTTTTTAAATTTGTCTGGCTGCTTTGCCAAAGATTGGCCAAAAGGTGAAAACAGGTTTTGATAAATATTAGAGCTAATTCTTTTTACTGTCTGCCAAGAACAACACAGAAATAATTTTACATCTGCAAACTGAATTTACCCAGTTATTCAAAACAAAAATATTCGAAAGTTCAAGTTAATGTTAAATTAGTCAGATCATTTAAGGAATTTAAACAAGCAGTTCCATAAAATATCAATTCATGTTCTAAAAATGTAATCACATTTTATTTGACAAAACACACGATGTAGTCAGGTTCGTTAATTTCTTTTACAATGACCTTATGAGCAGTTTTGTTTATTAATATCTGGCTGTCTTTGTGTATCATAATGCAGGTGAATAGTATTTTACCAAACGTGTGTGTAGTTATTGAGTTTTCTAAGTTTTATAACAAAAAAAGAAAGAGAGAAAAAACATATGTGATTACAAATATGATAAAGATTTCCCATTAATGAAGCCAATCAACCATCAACCCTTATTGCTTGACAGTCATTTTTGACTTGAGTAGATCGTAATATTGAATCATGGTATTAAAACAAACAAAAGTCACTGGATGCGCCATTCATATCTAGGCTTATGCATCTGTACTTTTCAGAATATTTGTGCACATTGTACAGACTACCAGTTCATAACTGAGCTGTTATTTCTAGCTATAGTAGCCAACCATTGATATATGAAACAAACTAATTAGAGCCAACCATTTTATCATGTGAATAAATTGTTGATAGTTGTATTGTTAGTCTGAGGTATAGTCATCGACCAAGAATGTACATATGAGTCCCATATTTCTTCAGATACATGTAATTGGTCATTGTACTTATTAGTTTGTTCCCTGTGTGTTGCCATTGTCATAGCTTCTAACAAATCATGCAGAATTGACTGTAACTTGGCTTTCCACCATTGTAATATACATAATTTGGTTATAACAAGCTCAGAATCCAATTGCTTTTACTACAGTTAAGGATCCCTACAATTTTACATTTATCATGGAGTGCAATCTCCATAGGGAGGTTTATGGGAGTCTCATTTGTGTTCTGTTGCAGGCTGAGTACCAGAAATGTTTCAATATCAGACATAGCCATGAGATATGAATTATATCTCCTTTGATGGGTGTCTTCTCTATAGTAATTGCGGGCCATTTGTACTATTTTGTAAGGAGGATTCTATGATGACCCAGACAGGGGTTTCCAGTTCATCACAAAAATGATATGCCAGTTGTGATAGGTGTTAAGCTGCATGCTAAAGTTCAATAGGTGGTATTGACAGTCCTTCTGTGTGCTGCAAAGTACTTTTAAGAATACAATCTGAACATGGCACCTAGACGAGAATGAGGTATTTTTAAGTGGTATCATATAGAAAACATAGTTAAAATAAGGGAGTCACAACCATTTTGATCATCTGTATTCTGCCCTGAAGAGAAAGCTGCAATGTTCCCCATTTCACAAATTCTCTTTACACATGTTCTATCAAAATTTTCAGATTTTCTTTTTTCATGGCATGAAAATCACTGTTCACTAGTATACCTAAATATTACATTTTGGATGGTATCCATTTGAAAGGGTAGCCTTGTAGACAGTTCAGAGTAGAGTTTGTATTTATTGGTATTGCTCACCCTTTAACCATTTTGTTTTATAGCTAGAAAAGACAAAAATTTAGAAATAGTCTCCATTATGGCGATAGTAGATAAGGTCAACTCCCCCAAAATATTGTACGTATACAGCATTAATTTTAGGTCACTGGCTGCATTGGTAATGCCCTTGGTAGCTTCAGCACAGTTGATGACAATAGCTCACGGTTCTAAGGCTTGAAGATAAAGAAAGGGTGATAGAGGACATCCCTGCTGTGTACCTTGTTCTATTTTTTTCAGTCCTAATAAAAAGCTGTTACAGTTCACTATATTACTGGACTCAAAGCATAGCCATTTCATAATTGTGATGAATCTCTGTCCTAGGCCCATCCTATTAGCGTGTGCAAGAAGTACCTCCATTCCACTCTGCCAAAGTCCTTTTTGGCATCTAGGGAGAAGGAAATGTGTTAGCCTTCCTCTTATCTATTTAACTGCAAAAGATGCAGGATGATGTACATATGATTTTGTGATGACCAACCAGGGACAAACGCTACTCTATTTTTGTGGTTAAGCATTGGTAGGACTTTTAAAATCTGTTAGCTAGGACCTAAGCCACACATTTGATATCGCTGTTAATTAAAAAAATAGGTCTGTAGGTCCAGCAATGTAGCCAGTCTCTTCCGGGTTTGAGAATAAGTGAGATAGAAGATTTGTTAAATTAGGATTGATTCTTTCAGTTTCCAAGGAATATCAGAAACACTTCCCCAGCAATGTGGTTGACATCTAGGTTGTTATTTAAAAAATTTTTAGAACCACCCTCTCCTGGGGCTTCTCTGATAAACACTGCTTTAATTGTGTCTGCAGTGGCTGCACCTGAGATTTCATTGTCCGATTTATCTCAGAGGGCTGGTTGAAGACTCGGTATCTGTAGTCGCTCTATAAAAGCTATCTGTCACCTTCCAGGGCTTCAGATGTGTATAAAGTGGAGTAGTATGAGGTGAACTCCTTTGGTATATCTAAGGAGCATGCAAGGTGTTTTTATCAGATTTCATATATGACTGGATTTGTGAATTGAGCATCTCTTTGTAGAAAGCAAGGAGTCTTCTAGTCTTCTCTCTATTCTCATAGTGACATCCTTTGATGTGATGATGAGGTTTAACCAACTTGAAGGGAGTTGAGAGCCTTTAGCTCCTATGTTTTAGAGGTAAGAATTTGTAAATTAGCATTTGTAGGTTAGCAGTGAAATTGAGCCTAAATTTCGGATATTCTCACTCTCACTCTCATTAGTTTTACAAATATCTGTCAACCCGACTGATCCAGTATATAGGCTATTGATTGGTTTCATTTGCCCCTGACCTTTCCAGTCAGGTTACCAAATTCAGCCAACAGTATATTTAATTTGATAAAAATCTGTTTTGCATGGCCGGGAGAATACACAAAGCCAATAATTGTAGTGTGGCCTTGTAAAGTCAATTCGGCCTACAAATATCACCCTGCAGGGTCCTGTTATGTTTTCTGAATTTTTACAGGTAGATGTTTATGAGTAAGGAAATATAATCTGATTTTCATGTATTGTCGGTGTTGAGAGGGTGAGGCCTCTGCTTTAGTTTCTCAACCAGATGCAGCGATCACTTTTTCGACCCATTCTCATTTGAATTTCTCAGCTTCTCTTTGTTAGACATGGACATCTTGCAACAGAACAATATCTGGTTTATTTGATGCAAACAAAAACCTCAACACTTTCTATCACCTGACATAATTTGTGAACCCGTTCCCATTTAGGTACCAGAGAGATAAATCTTTGTTGCCATGCATAGTTATAGTAGAAGCAATAGATAGATACGTAAGGGTTCAGTTAGTGCGGATCAAGTGCAGTATCTAATAAGAGGTCAAGCAGACTTTTACATGATTAAATAATGAATGCAGTGACAGAATTATGGGATTTGTTAATTGAGGTAGGATGCATAATGCCAAGGTTTGCAATGTTTAATTTGTGGTTGTCAGGGGATAGTTATAACTCGACTAGATTATGGGTAGAGTAATCAACAGAATCCAAAGAACGTAATCTTTATAAGGATGAGCTCTTCTTCACGGTTTGTCTGAGCTTGCTCTATAAATGCCAGTTTATACCCTGTTATATCTAACAATTCATCATGCCACAGCTGTAAATATGAAGCTACAATGTGATTTTTATTCTAATTTGAGACCCAAGGATACTATTGCTGAAACTTTAGAGGAAATGATCTTTCTCTAAGGGGGTGGGAAGAACCTAGATTGTTTTTAACTTCAGTTGGTGCATTTACCAGATTCCTTTCTCTAGCAACCTATCTATTACTTGAGTGGGAGGTTGTTGGTAATTTGGTGTCAGAATCAGGAACACTTGAGGGTGAGCTAATTGAGTGTTTTTACTCCAAAGTAGGCAATATATCCAATGGGCTGCAATCCAAGGTTTTCAGGATGTTTTAGATCATGCTGATCATAGAACTCATTCTGTTTGCTGTCTATGATTATTAATATTGCAGCAAGATTCAAAAGATTGCATCTAATGTCCTTTTTCTTGATTGATTGGCATGAAGCCAGACATTTCCTGCAAAGTATACTGAAACAGATACATATACAGAGCATGTTTCCTCACTGTTTAAAGAATTAAGAGTGCATGCTGGTGTCAGGGAAGTCATGTGATGATTGATCTTGGGGAGAGTCTATCATCTCAAATTTTTGCATATAGTCTACATTCTCCCTAGAATTCAATGGGTTGTCTGAATTTTACTTCCAATATTTTAAGTTGAAAGGTCAAGAGGAAGCTCATATTGTCACCTTCTTCAGTCTCTAGGACACCATATAGCTGCACATTATCCCTCCTTCTCCCGTAGTCTAGTTCCATGACCACTTTCCTATGATTCCAAACTCCATTCCTCCAGTCTGGGTCTTTCATCCCACATACCTCTAAGTTATCCAATCTTCTTTCTGATTTGGTAAGTTGTGCCTCAAGCGCTGTCATCTTAGAGTGCATATCATTTAGCTCTTTCATCACCTCTGTTATTGATGACTCCAGTGCACTAATCATGGCCAAAATTTATTTGAGCTCTCTTGTAAGCGTATCTAATGTTATTGGGGCCATATGTGAGTCTTGGAGTAACTGAATATTGATTTATTGCTGTCTGATAATGCTTCTGAAAAAAAGAAGTTGTCTGGAAGTCTTGTATCCAGGCATCTGCGTGTATCTGTATGATAGGCTTATGATGGTGCTTTATTGTATACAGCAAGAAAGCTGTATGTAGTTAATTAATTGAAGAAGGTGAGTGTTCCAATGATCAAAAAGGTAATTCTCATAAACCGCCACCAGACGGTGTTGGAAAAAGAGGCAGTATCTGTGAGGCCTGCACAAATAACATGACTACATTTGTCCTTCCCTAGGAACCAAACACCCAATTGTAGCGCCTGACTCTCAGAGGGTAGCGTTGCGGAGCACTGTGAGGCTTACTCAAGGGAGGTGGTGTGGGTTAGTAATCGCCATTACTGGTGCTCAGCAATAACACTCAATAATTGATTGTCCAGTCTGTACTTTGCTTTATAAAAGTAAGAGTGCATTTATTAAACACACACACTACTCAATACTATGCACAAATTTACAAATATACATAAGCTGTTGGAATTACTTTGTGTCATTGCATAACATCTCCACCCCTCCCGCGGGGGGGTCTAGGACCACCATTCCAATGTATGCACATCATCTTGCTCCCTAATGCAGTTAGTTGAACATAACCTGGAGCGACGGCCCTGCGCACTAGCATCATCCCCGTGGCAAACCACCCCATTACCTCAACAAGCATTTAAGATAGGTACACCTGCCCTGGTGACACATAACCCTGACTAAGCATTTCCTACTGACCATGAAGTATATCACCTCTACATCTTAGGGGATAGCAGTCTCGGTCCTTCACCTAAGTGCAGCAGCAAGAATACATGTTTAAGCATCACTTTAGAATGACAGTACTTATCACATTTGTGGATCATTAGAATGCATTGCAATTACAGCCCTAAAGGCATCACAGATGAAATCATAGGATTAAGCATATACAGCCAGACATCCTAGCAGGAATGTCTGGCAACATAACCCCACTTTGTTTATATCATCACCTTACACAGGTACTTCACATTACACATGTGACTTTCAGTCCCTCTGAAAGAAATAACATTAGTAAATCCACTACGGGTGTAATTACACCTTTCACCTTTAGGGGATGCCCTTCTCCAAACATCCCCACCCCAGCCCTTCATCCCTTGGTGCACTTCTCAATCCACCCCCAGCTGTAGAGCAAATGTTATAGCCCAGGCGGTGATTCAATGCTGACTGAGCCCTGGAGGGGTTATATCTTCAGAGTCCCCAGAGACTTAGGGGGGGACTTTTTCTCTTTGTGCTGGGGGAGACTGTGTTTCTCCTGCAGCTCCCCCTGCACCGTTGTACTCACTTGGTGGTGACCCCATTCTCCTGGGGTCACCACAGGCAGAAAAACAAGCAGTTTGCCCTTGCAGGCCGGTCCGGGCGTGCAAGGTATTATGGGGCGCGTCCTTGTCTTCCTTCTGCATATTCAAGTAGCGGCTCCCCTGCTGCGTCGGGGAGTGCCGCGATCATCCCGCTGGGAGCTTCGCCGCATCCTGCTCTTTGGAGGAGGGCCCGACCCCACCCGGACCCCCAGGGATACATCGCAGCTCGGGGAGCCCACCCCCGGCTGCTCCTGCATGGTGAGTGCTTCCTGTGCGGTGAGTGTTCTGGGCGGCCCGGGGAGCCCACCCCTGGTCGTTCTTCATCTCGCGGGGGTCTGGTCCCACCCAGGCCTCCGCATTGCCACATTGTTGGAGGGCAGCCCAGGGAGCCCACCCCTGGCTGCACCCGCGGGCACGTCGCCCGAATAGCACCCTTGCGTGCTGCAGCGGGAACCGGTACATCTCTTCTGGTCTGCCCGCTCCTGCGGGCAGACATGAAGCTTCCGCCGGGTCCGTCCGGACCTTGGGGGAGTGCAACCACACTCCCCATGCCTTCCTCCAGCCACGGGGGAGTGCGGCGGCACTCCCCCGGTCTCTGCCATCTCTTCGGGGCCCGGAGATGGGGTCCTGTGCCCCCTGCCATGTTCACGGGGAGCGCGACGGCACTCATCATCTTTGCTTCTTTGCGGAGGGGGGGTACAATGGCACTCCCCGCCTCCTCCTCCGCACACGGGGCCCAGAGTTGGGGCCCCGGGTCCCTTCCCTCAATCTTCACTGGGTGTACGACGGTGGTCCCCGGTTTCATTTTTCGGCGGTACCAGGGTGGGCACCTGGCATCCCACGGGGCACCTTCTCGGTGAGTGCAACAGCGCTCCCCGACTTCCATCTTCGCGGGTAGGGCGCAACGGCACGCCCCACTGTCAGCGTGGCCCTTAGTTGGAGTCCCGGGCCCCCTTTTCACCATTTTCACGGGGAGCGTGTCGGCGCTCCCCGCCTTGACTTCTGTTGGGGGCAGCCCCTGGGACCTGACCCACCCCGGGGGCATTCTCTGGACCTGCAGCGGAGCCCCACACGCTTCGTCGTCGGTTGGCCACAGGACAAAGGTCACCTACCTTCTGGTGGGCATATCTCAGCCCCCCGGGGTCCGATCTTCCTGGTTTTGGCCTCTTCTTTGTTCTGGTGGTGCACCCCAGCCACTGGGAGCACTCTCTTTTGCCCTCTGGGTCTCACAGAGGGTGGATTCAGCAGGGAGCTGCCTTCACTGGCTCCCTGCACCAGCCTTTCGCCTGGCTCTCTCTTCTCCCTGCGCAGAGGCCCCTGCTTCTGCGCACTGGTCCTGGTCTATTCTCCTGGCGCTGTTCAGGATCCTGGGACAGTCAGGGGGTTCCTCCTTCCAACTGCCCATTGCGCCAGGCTCCAGCACCAGTCTTCCTCAGCAGACCACACCCCAGCGAGAGCTCCTTTTCCTGTGCAAGTTCTTTTAAAGATTTGGGGAGAGGGCTGGCAGGAAGTCTAAGTTTGCCCTATCACACAGCAACACATCGCTTCTCTGCCCCTGCTCCCTCCTTCCTGCCAAGGCCTCTGGGTTTGCTCAAAATGGCGTCATCCAGGGTCTCCTGCCTCCTGGTCTTTGAAAAAGCCCCTTCCCCCAATGCTGCCTTCTCCCTTATGCAGCCTGGTGCCTGGCAATAGGTGACAGCTACTGATGGATTAGCCTGTAGCTCCGCCCATCTTCTCTTCTTTGGAGAGGAGGTCTTCGCTCTTGGAAGGAAGGTCATTAATCCAGTCTGCTGGGGTCAGCTCCCAGCCAGGCCCTGGTTATGAGCTGAGAAATATAACATTTTTGGATGACCCAAAAGCAGTAAAAATATGACTTTGGACTCTGCAGAATACTTCTTCTCACATAGGTTACAGTGGACTTTAGTGCGTGTCTGGAATTTGTAGGCCTAGGAAAGTAAAACTAGCCCATGTGCTGTCTATCCTCATAAGAGAATAATGGAATAAACACTGTAAAGCACATTGACGTTCCCTGGCATGTTTCTTCCCACTGTATGAAGCCTATTCCATGTTACCACCCAACTCTGCATAAGTTACGCCACACCATTCACTTTGTATCTGCTCCTGGGCTGCACACTCCAGGAAGCTCCCCTGCGCAGCCCGAACATGTGTGCACACATGTGTTTGCATGTAACCAGCCCGATGCCCCTTGCTCCAGCTGCTGCGCAGCGGCCTAGTCAAGCCAGGGGGACACCAGTAAAATCCACATGCAGTCTCCTTCTAAATGAGTTCACTGTGGGTGAGTCACAACTTATGAGGCTCTCCCACAGTTAAAGCTCAACAAATAAGTGCTCAAAAAAGCAAAAACTCCGGGCGGCTCAGAGTGTCAGAACCACCTTCTAACAGACGGCATTCAGGGTTGACTTCTTTATTCCTTTTTTTCTTTTTCTCCTGTCTGTTGACTGTGAGCAGGAAACTAGAATGGCTATTCCTTACTAGTCTCATAACATCATCAGAATTGGCCTGTCTTAATCTAAGGTGGCAACCCTCAGTAGACACAGACCAGCCCTCGTTTGTTGATTTCTCGCAGGTATGTGAGGGCCAGCATTTTGTCAATTAATAATTATATCTCTGTTGAAAAAGAAAACAGTTCACAATTTACAGTGGCCTAGGCATGATTTCAGGCCAACTGCTATGGGCTTGGGTTTGGACACACCAGGCAAGTTGTCCGAGTTAAATGTTTTATCTTTTGACTTGGAAATAAGAATCCTTCAGCTGGGTGGGGTCAAGGCTGTGACCGGGGAGGTCAGATACATCATCATTTACTTCTGAAGCCATTGGTTTTGGCACCAAAACCTCAGAGTGATACAGACCAGGCTTTCACAGCCACAGAGTATGCTTCAATAGTATATTAAATGTGCTGCCTCAATCCACTCCATGACTTTACCTGCAAACGTAATCACCTTTTGTCTCTCAAAATCCTTCATCAGGTGAAGGGTGGGCGCTGTACTGTGCAGGGCTACATAAGCCTGGTACTTTTACAGTAAATGTGGAAAAACCTTCAGAGCTGGTTGATCCTGGTGTTTGCACTAGCCTTGGATGCAGCCTCCTTGGGCAAGCCTCAACACCTTGTACCAGTCCTCCAGAGGTGGGAAAAATGACTAAGTACAACTTTTCACAAACATCTGGGCAAGTTCTTTCTGGTCACTACAGCTCCCAGCTCCACAAAGCAGGCTTCCAAACACCAGATCTAATCCAGCCAGGTTCACTGCAGGCCCGGTCCTTTTGATCAGATGGCTCTCTGGAAGTCAGGAGCCCTGTGTTTTGTGTCCCTTAAATATGCAATCTACATGACACTTGGACAAATTAATAATGTACTGCTAAAACTATCCTACTCCCAGGTGGCTAATCCCAGTTAAGTGGCTAATAATAAACACCATCATTTTTTCCCCAGGCTGAGAGGCAAGCCATTGTCTGGGAAGCCGGAGTCTCAGTCAAAGAAAGGGTTTAGGTCTCTGGAGGTTTTTGCAAAGTTACTTTTCACTAGATATATCTAAAATTTGAGTTTGCTATTAAATCAGATTTTGGAAATTAAGTGGGAAAAGTTTGAAATATTTATCTAGCATTTTCGCAGGCAGAAGAATTCAAATTTTAATCACACTTAGGACTGTTCATGGAAAATGTAGCACTGCCTATAAATGGGTTTTATTTCATTGTGAGAGTACAATAAACCCAATGTGTAGTGTGCCATACATATCTTAACACCTAGCCCTGTGGGCTTCCATGGCACATATTAGGTGTGGCATATGAATATATAAAAATACGATTTTCTACATGACTAAAACAAGTTTCTCTGCTATGTATTACTGCCATGTATTTACCCTGCAGTGCAACCTGAGTACAGTGGTGCACATGACAGTCATGTCATTTTGTGTCTCATATGTGGGTGGTGAATGTTCACACTGTGGTTCACATAGGACACTTAGCGTCACCATTCCTTCACATAAACAATCTTTAAATGCCGTTTTGTAACTTCTATGTGTGCTGATTAATGCACCACACATAGAAGTTGCAAAATTGCATTTAAAAAAAATTATTGCTTATATGCTGGAAAGGGGACCTTCCTGTTCATAAACAAGCATTAACCTTTTGCTGTTTTCATATGTGCTGCACAAAGCAGCACACATGAAAACAGCAAAAATGAGGAGAAATTAAACATTTCTCCTCGTTGCGCCAGGGTAAGACCAGGTTTTCCCCGGTCTTAATTCTGGCGCTGCCTCCTATTTACGTCTCCCTTGTAAATAGGTGGCATCACCAGAATCAATGGGTTTTGCAGTGGAACGCCCACAGCAACACCCATTGCCCTCTCCTTTCATGCTAAGCATTGCGTGAAAGGGGGCCTTAGTTATAAGGCAGCATTAATCCACATTAAGTGGCTTAACGCTGCCTCGTAAATAAGGCAAAGCCCGAGACGCCACAGGAACGTCGTAAAAAGTGACGTTCCCATGGAGATATGGGGCTTGTAAATTTTCCCCTTAATTTCCCACGGCATAGGTGTATTTTTTAAACATTTACTAGGGACCTATAAGTAAGTTAAGTAAGGTTACTAGGGTATTCCAATGCACAGCACATGTTTCAGGGTGGAAACACAGGTTGTATTTTACTGTTTGGCAGTTGTAAAGTGTGCAGAGATCTAAGCCAGCAATAACAGACACAATAATATGGTGAACTACAACAAAATGTATATAATTTTTCACAGTTAAGTTCAGAAACACTTGTAGAGCACACTCCTTTAAAAATGTTAACTTACTGATGCAGAGAAATGTGCTAGACATGCTGAAGAACATGCTTAGTAAATACATTTGCTTCCATTTCATTATCAGGAAAAAGAAAATGCTTTGCTTCACTTTTGTGAATAAGATAAAAAAATCTATGGGCTTGACTTCCTTCCTGGTGTATCCATCATGCAAATTGTCTTTCATTGGCCAATACAATTTTGCTTATGGGGTGTATAGATGGGGTCATTGGACTGCGTGCCAATTTTCAATTTCCTGGTCTGCCTATTC
The DNA here is from genome assembly GCF_964204655.1 of Triturus cristatus. Lineage (NCBI taxonomy): Eukaryota > Metazoa > Chordata > Amphibia > Caudata > Salamandridae > Triturus > Triturus cristatus. The sequence continues at coordinate 648,375,704 of NC_140585.1, forward strand.
AATTGACCATCTTGTGCAGATCATGACCCATTAGCCCTAGCATATGTACAAATTAGTAGTTTGGGAGAATTGGTTGTTTCTGCACAAACAAATGCAATTTATTTTTAACTCAACTCTATAGGCTTCATAAATCAGGTGACATATCCATAAATTAGCGGCGACACTTAAAAAAAAATGTAAAGTTGTTCATAAAATATATCTTTGGTGTAAGAGCATGGTGAAGCACCTGCTATACCAGCTTGAGCGGGGTTGTCAGTGCATGGACTAAATTAATTTTTATGGCTCTTTTTAGGTTTAATTTGTTACTCCTTGGTCATAAGACTAATTAAGCAGAAGGAGGACTAATAAATAACAGAAAGACTCAGTTGTGGGAGGTGGACCACAGGGTGGGAAAAGAACCAAACATGGTTACAAAGAGAAAGTAAAGTGGAATGATAAAATTTGCAACAAAAAAGTTTAAGCGAAAGGCAAATGAAGTTAGCGTGAAAGAAGATAACAAAGAAGGAAAGAAGATAAAAGGAGAAAAGAGAGCATAAGGGAAAAAAGGTTTCAAGAACAAAATAAAAATAGAAGGAAAGGAAGGAAGGAAACGTTCTTTGGATAACAATTCCTTGGGACCTTTCTTGAAAGATCCCAAACTTCAGTCACTCACCCACTGACAGCCACACTGTTCAATATTCATTTTTCTGGTGTTGTCTTTTTGGAAGGCAAGGTCCCACTGTATTAAGTGCACCAGACATCCATATAAGTCCTACATTTTTTTCTTGAAGGGTAGTACATGTGGCTGTTTCCTCAATTCGAATTGCTCTGTGAGTGAACACCATTGCTTAGGAAACAAAAACGAATAGTTACCACTCTTGTCTTTAAATAACAAAGTCAAAACTTGAGATAAAATTGAGATTCCTTCTCATATATTTCAAACATGTTTGGATACCCATATTCAGAAAGGTCTTGTGGATTCAAAACCACTTATCTTCTCAAATGTAAGAAAGGGTAGCAAAAGTCTAATTCTGCATTAAATAGAAATGGATCCAAAAAAGGCGAATTTAAAGGCACATATATAGCATTACTTTGCTTTTGTTGCTGGTTTGCATTAGCACATACAAGTAGAATGCATTTTTTCATAAAAGGTGCATCTACATATGAGTGATCAAATGACTTTTTAAAAAATAATATTTTTGCTGAATTTTGGATTTTCTGCCATTGTGACATTTTTAAAGCTGTACCCTGAAAAGATAGATATAGTGAACTGTTAGACCTGTCAGCCTTAGGGTGGTCTACCCCCAAACTTTTTGACTTCCTTCTCCATCTTTGCTGATTTCATTTTAGTTGTCCATAGGGCTTTGCGCACTTCATCACTGCTAACCAGTACTAAAGTGTGTGTGCTCACTCCCTAAAACATGGTGACATTGGCTTCACCCAATTGGCACATTTAATTTACGGAAATGTCCCTAGTAAAATGGTACAACATGTACCCAGGGCCTGTAAATTAAATGCTACTAGTGGGCCTGCAGCACTAATTATGCCACCAACTTAAGTAGATTGTCAAACATGTCTCCCGCCTGTCATTGCAGCCTGTGTGTGCAGTTTTAAACTGCCATTTTAACCTGGCAAACTAAGCCTTTTGCCAAACCCAAACCTTCCTTTCTAGTATAAATAAGTCTCCCCTAAGGTAGACCCTAAACAGCCTAATGGTAAGGTGTAGTGTATATAAACAGTTGGGCATGCACAGTAAACCTTTACATGTGCTGGTGGTAAAAACTCCTAAATGTGTTTGTTCACTACTGCTACACCTACTTCTCTCATAGGATAACATTGGGCTGCATTATTACATTAAATATGTGATAACTTTCAATTTTAATTGTAATTTAAATCCCTCTTTAATGGAAAGTCACATTTTAAGTCACAATTCTGAAAATGCCACTTTTAGAAAGTTTGCATTTTTTTTGTCCCAACCATTTGGTGCCTGTAGCCTGAATCCTGGGTCATATGACTTTGTGTATCAGCTGGTCTTTGGGTATTGCTCCCAGACAGTGAGACAGAGGGAAAATAGGTGTTGGCGTGATGTGCCATCTCTGTCTTGATACGGCAATGGTTCCGAAACTTTTTTGAGCTGCGGCTTTCTTAACGAATTGGCCTCCAGCCGCAGCTCCCCATTACATTTCTTTTTTTGACGGGGAATGTAAGCCTGGTCTCTGTAGTACTTCCATTTTAATCCCAGCCAAAACTAGCCAGGGACACTGGGGTGCAGCGGAGCACAGTTTGGGAATTACTGCTGTACATGATCCTCCAATATTTCAGATGAACATGTCCACTTGTTCCACTTTCCCTAGTCTTCCTATGCCTTATTTGTCCCTTTTTTTCCCACTCACATCAACCTTCTCCCTCTTAAATACATGATTGTTTCATGTATCAAAAGAAATATGGCATGTAGGCTAACAGCTAAAAGCTTGTCATCTCTGTTCTTTGTTTTATTTGTAATAAAAGATCTGGATTTTTAAAATAAATTATGCTCATGTACCTATTGTGTGTGAAAACAGTGTACTGCAAATGGGTGTGCCACTTATTCACATGGGTGAAGTTTCATTCCAGGCTCATGTACAGGGGTGAGTTGCTCTTTTCAGATGAATGTCAGGGATTTTTCTCTGTTAAAAAACAGAGAGCTAGCTTTGAGCTACTGTGTCTCTTATATCTCCTGGCTGATCATTAACCTCACTGAATGACTCATGCCGGAAGGAGAAACTCCATGCTGTGATAAGCGCTCACTTCTCTTAGAATCTCAGTTCCCACGAAATATTTCTCCTCCAAACCAGTTTCCTGCAAGCAAGAATTCACACAGAAAGGCGAACTGGAAGAACAATTATAAAATACATATGATTACACTTCAAAGGCTGGCTCTTTACCCTGTTCTGCATCAGTTAACCATCACCAATTCCTCTTTCAGTGGTCACTGAAGGCTTTAAAAATGAAATCTCGAAATACCAGCTCTGTTGTACTCTACTGCAGGAATAAAAACATCTGCTCACTTTTGTGAAGCTAACCATCTGTAACAACTGCTCGCACTCGCCCCTCCCTCTGAATTTAAATGAATAGCAGCTCTTTAAATGTCAAGAGTTCCTCTTCCTCTCTGCCCCTTTTGGTTGTTGTTGTTGAAAGCTCCACAGTAACTTGTAACACTGGCTCTGTGTCAATCCGGAGGTCCAGGCACTGCACAGATCAATGTGGTCACGGAAATAAAAGGATACATCTTCCAGATCCTGAAGTCATCCGAAATAGTTCAAGAACCATACACTTTGCATGTAAACATGAATGACAATGGGCCCTGTGCTAGCCCATGGAAGTTTACAACTTGCATATCTTTTGAAGGCACTGACCAGTTTTGTTTTCATCATTAAGGTTATTTGGCTATTCACCACTTCAGTGCTTGCGATGGATTCTGCAATTACAGCCAGCGCAAACATTGCCTTTGCGACTAACTCAGCAAGAAGATGCTGTAGTGTAGCCTGCTAACTGGTCCATGTGCGTGTGGCAATTTCTTCCGGGGCTGTGGGTGCTTATATTCTGGTGTGGCCTGGTGTGGTACCTGTCAGAGTGGGTTATATATGTTTTTCAAACCACTTGAAGGCTTTAGCAGAAGAGAAGACTGCCTGCTTTAATGTCTCCTGCTTTCCGGTGCATCGTCAAAAGGCAGCAAGTGCACTGCCTTAGTGATCACCAGACACAACGCACCAGGCCTGCACTACAGAGCCGAGTGCAATTCATGATGAACTGTGCTCAGCAGTTGTGACTGCGGCACCCCTAGATGGATTTTGCGACTCTGGGATGCTGTGGTGCACAGTTTGTGAACTACTGTGATAGGGGGTAGGAGCTATCACCTAAAACACTTGCACATTACAAACAATCTGCCTCAGCACACTCACAAAGGGTTTGACACTAGTCTTTTGTCACCCCAGACAAGCTAGGGTCAGGGCAGGGAGGCAGGAAATTCCAAACACCTCTAGGGGTGGAAACTTCCAGAACTGTCTCCTACTTTAAAGCTGGCACCAAGTATACATATTGGACCCTCAGACTCTTTAGCACACCTCTAGACCTGTGAAAGACTCAGGACTGGCGTGCTGCTCTGAGGCAAGGAGGACTACTACTCTGCTGCCCTACTACTCTGCTGCCCTGCTATCTGGGTAGGAAGGACTGGACCTACAACGTGAACCCAGGACCCCCTGACCAACTACAATGCCTAGTTGGCTGGAAGCCTGATCAGAGCTTCATGAACAGAGGATGCTCCCATCACCTTGAACCAGCACCTGGACTCTGCCTGCTGTTAATCTAGCAATTTTAGAGGTTCCACCCTAGTCCTAGATCCTTGGAAGTGGGCCTGATGGTGTTCTGCCAGCTGAGCTGTGGTTTCTTGGGCAGAAGCAACCAGTGTGATGCAGCTCTTTTCAAGTCCACATCTGAACTACCACTACATGATGCATCCCCAATGCAGGACCTTGCATCGCAGCCTGCAGCGTCTCGATACTGCCACTGCAAGGAGCATCTCCGATGCAGGTTTTTGCATCACAAACCATTGTCAACGGCATCCTCGATAATGATGTAGGACCTAGCATCGAAGCCTCATCAATGGTTTAATCGGAACCACAGTTGCATGACGCATCTCCTCCCCAGGTTCTTGCATCCCCTTCCGCAGAGCCTCAAAACCGCCGCTGCATGACACATCCTCAACACTGGATCTTGCAACACTCCGCAACCAAGATTTAACATATTTTGTTTAGCAGGCTTAACTTAGTCACTGTATCTGGCCTTTGCTCCACTGGGGTCAGCCTAAACTTGCGAATTTGTCCCGGTCTGGCATGACCAGACAACCACAGGTAGTGCTTTGTGGTTCTAAGCACTATTTTCACTTAAATATTTGAAATTGCATATTTCCCGGTCTAGTGATTGGATTTTTGTCATTTTCGTCTCAAATAATTTATTACATTTTGCTCTATTTTTCTAAATTGAAAAATTGTGCAGGACTTTTTCTTGTGTTGTGTTTTCCCTTTATTGGCATTTGATGCCTGGCATAAATACTTTATACATTGTCTCTAAGTTAAGCCGGACTGCTTTGTGCCAAGCTACCAGATGATTCAGCACAGGTTAATTTGGGGTTTGCTTGTGTTTCACCGTGACAACAATTGTGGTTGCTTCTTGATTAGGGTTTCACTCCACCTGAACCAGTAACCCAATTTCCTACTTAAATAAGCTGCAGATGAGAGCATTAACATAAATGAAGTTTTTGAAAATCTTTTTGCATTTGGAAGCAATCATTATCTTGCTCATTGACCATACGAAACAACATTAGATTGACATTCCAACAATGCAAAAAGTGAAAAATGAAAATGTGGCTTGCTCTTCTCTACCTCCCTCTACTTCTAAGTGCCTGTCTGATTTTGGGAACATAACACTCAGGATGTGGAGATGCATAGTGATATTGGTGATTGGAAGAGTGAACATTAACCATTTGCTTTAAGGAGAGTTAGCCTGGCCTATATGTATGCTAATAAAACTATAAAAGTAAATGTGAAACAAGTATCTCTGTCCTCCCCACGTCTAATAAAGTATCTATTGTCTGAATTTCAAAAAGATGGGCATTTGTGATCAACAAAATCTTTTTGAACTGTGCAAGACCCCTTTTCTGAGATTGAAAGCATACTGAAGGGTTTTGGAAACCTTTCGAAATGACAAATAGGGGGGTGCGTGAAAGGGTTTCCCCTTCTTTTTACAGGTTGTAATGTAATATATCAATGGCTAAGGCTGCAATTGCAGTTGCAAACGATTTATGATGTACCGATACCAAAGTTAGGGTGATATTTTATTCACAAAGGAGAAGCAGTCGCCTTGGCACAGCTTCCATTTTGAAAGATAAGTTGGGAGGCTTCTGAGGGAGCAGGCAGTGGTCCACTGCATGATACCCATGATGCCTTCCCACAAGCTTTTAAAATTCAGCACCTATCCTTTTGAGGAGCAGGAGTTGCATTAAAAAAGAAATTACATGTTGGGAATGCGAAATCAGTGACAGAGGCCTGCTGTGCCACATGGGCCTCCATCCTAAAAGTCGCAGCCATTCTAATTTGTGAACTTCTCTTTGTACATTGGGCCCATACTTAGAAATGCAATTTTATTTTGCTCTTGGCTTTTTGGTCTCGAGGGAAATGCAAAAATAAAACTAATTCAGTCGGCACTACCTATAAAGAATTACAAAAATCAAATTCTCATTGCCTACTTTTCAAATTGTATTCATCTCTGGATCCACTGCAACCTGCAGTTTATATTCACAATTAAAGTGCTTTGTTGCACCTAAGATACCAACCAGTCAGGTTGGGACATGTTTTCTCTCCTCACAATGTATGATGGGTAGGGCAAGTGTGTCAACTTCCAAGATACAGTCAAGACATTTGGCACCATACACAAGGATGTCAACAAATGACTGCTCTGGGGAAATTCTTGTATAACTCGGCCATGCAGGCTCTTGATCAGTGGAAGTGTACGATGGTCTGTTTGTTGTTTCTGCCGCCAGAATCCGTCCTCCATCTTTCACGCACCATTTATCACAAGAGAGATATGCAAGATCAGCTACTGTAGGCCTAATGGGGAGTAAATGGGGTATCACCACAACCACTTCTCCAATCGCATACATTCTAGGGTTAGTTATCATTAATGCACCCACAATCACGTATTGTTAAAAAATATTTGATTCATTAAAAACATAAAAGAGGTCCATGTTGCCAGCGGTCACTTGTATCACTCTGGATGCCCTGGTTGCAGCCATTTCACCTACTGAACTTCTGTACTGAGCCCAAGGGCCTAGAGTGAGTGGGTCAAGGTGAATGACCACTATGGGATCACTGAATGACAAAACCAGTCTCCCGGGTTCCAGGATCACTTGATTTACAGATTGGGGTGTTCCTTGATATTAGTATCCCCACAAACTGAGCCAAAAATGGAAATTACTGTGGCGCTTTAGTGACAAAAGAGAAAATTGCATCTATTCTACAGCTGGCACTGTCAGTGGGAGACCTTCGCCTTTACAGATAATCTGCTTAATCTGATGAACATTTGTGGGATAATATGACTCTTCATGATTACCGTACATTTCCCATTACTACTACTACTAATAATAAAAATAATAATAACATAAATAATATGATATAAAAGAAGCTAGAATATCAAGAATATGCATTGCCCTGTCATACTAGAGGAATGCAGTATTTTATAAAGGATGTTAATAAATTGTGAGCGGCTAAATTATGCCTCCCAAGACCTCATATTCTGAAGGTGCCAGTGGACACCTATACCCATGTTTTTTTTTTCCACATCCCGTGGCCCTATACAGGAGAGGGTTTTAGAGCATTCTACCAAGTGTAAGAGTGTCTCAGAGGACAAGATTGTCTCATTCAGAAGGTGTTTCTACGGTTGCATCCTGAGTTGGACTTGTTTCCATGCTCCTTTTTTGTCTTGAGAGATGCCTCCACCCTTCAGTTGTTTAGGCGGAAGAGAGGAGGGCTCCTTGCCAATGTCCAACTCTGAGATGTCATTACATATTTGCACTGGTGCGTGAATCATGAACATCCCACGTTTAGGGAACTTCGAAGGAATGCAGATACATGATGTGAACTTTAATGCACATACTTCACAAATGTAAAATTCCACCGATTCTGTGAACCGAGATTGCGATATAGCATTTTTAAACAGAAGAATTTGAACACCTAGATGCATTATAGATGGGCAGATTGCTTTGTAATTCTAGAACTTCAGGAGCTCCAGTTTGCTAGATTTCCTGGACTATTCCTGACATTATTGAATCCATGAAAAGTTGGAAAAATGCTCCAAACTGAGGCACATTCCTACAAGGGCAAGTTTACAACTTTTGAACCCCTGCTTTTGGCTTTGTAAATCAAGAAGCAATGACAACTAAGTATAGAAACTGAAAATATAGTAATCTTAAAAAAACAGGCGTAGTGGACTAGTGTGAAATAGGTTTCACAAAAACATGTCATATTGCACCCCGAATCTGAAAATTACCTTTTCTTCCACAGAATGGCACCATCCAGTGTGAGACCGTAATCTGTCCAACACCAGACTGCCCACTGGATAATGTTCCTGCCTACGTGGATGGCAAGTGTTGCAAAGAATGCCAACGTAAGTGAGATCATGTCTGACTGTTGTATTTGCTGTAAAGAATTTGCACGCTGTTGAACTCCGGCGACCAAAGTGAGGAGATTGCATTAGACTCTGCAATATTGTTTGTCTGAGTCTAATTCGCGTTAGAATCAATGGGAACTAGTTACAGGGTAGAAGCTACTTGTGTGTGTTTGCAGATGAAAAAACATTTGTTTTTATAAAGACCCTCACCCACCAGCCTGGTTGGTGGCATGCTTCATCATCGGGTCCCATCCAAGGCACCGAGTGTACCCTGGGTGTGCTTCAACGCCTGATTACAGCGGAGCAGGTATCGTGCCGTGAATGTGCGGTGAAGGTGAATGGTGTGTGGTGTGTGGGTTAAAATACTGTCCAGAGGGTCTCAAAGGACTATTTTAATAATGGGCCCTTGGCAGTGATAAAAAAACTGAGCAGTGGATATTAGTGGAGATGATTAATGACTCCAATATCCAGTGTGGTCAACATGTTCAGCCAGGTCTCAGTGTTAAACTGGCTTTCTTCAGGACCTTATGTGTGTGGTTTAAAATGGTGGTCTAAAAAGTGTATATTGAGACCAACTATGTGGCGCACGCACTAATGTGCGGTATGTGGAAGAGGATGGTTTCCTCTAATGACTCGACTCTCTGAAACTTTCAGGAATAAGTCCCATGAGTTACGTGAGGGGCCCGACCTATTGTCACACATTCATCAAGGTCTGAGACCCTCTGCCCGTACCTACTGCAGCCGCATCGGGCAGACCTTGATGAATGTGTGACAATAGGTCGGGGCCTCCACGGAGCTCATAGGGCTTATTCCTGAAAGTTTCAGAGATTCGAGTCATTAGAGCAAACCATCCTCTTCCACATCCCTCACCATAGTTGGTGTCAATATACACTTTTTAGACCACCATTTTAAACCACACACATAAGGTCCTGAAGAAAGCCGGTTTAACACCGAGACCTGGCTGAAACATGTTGACCACACTGGATATTGGAGTCATTAATCATCTCCACTAATATCCACTTCTCAGTTGTTATCACTGCCAACAGCCCACTATTAAAATAGTCTTTTGGGACCCTCGGGACAGTTTTTTAACCCACACACCATTCAACTTCACCGCACACTCACGGCACAATACCTGCTCCGCTGTAATCAGGCGTTGAAGCACACCCAAGATTCACTCTGTGCCTTGGGTGGGACCCGATGATGAAGCATGCCACCAACAAGGCTGGTGGGTGAGGGTCTTTATAAAAAACAAATGTTTTTTCAAATGTTTTTTTACATGCAAACACACACAAGAAGCTTATACCCTGTAGCTAGTTCCCATTGATTCAAACATATTACTAGGGGAAGTGAACTAGCTCTGGCTTTTCCTCTCTCTACCGCATGATATTCACTAATTTACAAACTACCATACCTGCCAACTCACACTGTGCCACCGTGGGACACACAATATTTGCTCCATTCACAGGGTCACCCGGTGAGGAGTGGCAGGGAAAACGAGCTGACAACTACCTTAAATAGTGGCTTTCCAGCTTGTTTTCTTAGGCTTTGAACTACTGACATCCATTACGGGATGTGAAGACACCCCAGGAGATTGGCACCAGACTCAGCATGCTTTTTTGGGGGAGGGGGCTTTGAGGCAGGGTGGGGTTCAAAAGTGCCTCTTAGGTGCTTTGCCGCACTAGGCAAGGCCCCCTCGAAGGCTCCGTCCCCCTCCTCACACAGTGAGGTTTTTGTTCAAGTTGGCAGGTATGAAAAAGCCATTTTTTGTGATCATCTTTCACAACCGAACTGCACTGTGTTCGCTACTTTACCTTGATTACTAAAAGAATAAATGAAACACTGACATTTGCATCTCTGGATACCCGTCACCCCTTGAAATGTGGTTTCTCTGACTCTCAAAGGTCACTCCCGGCAGCGCTGGCTTGTCTTCCAGAGGTTATGAAAGGAGGAATTATGCCTCTGGAGGAGAAGCTGATCGCAGTTACAGGGCACCCCTGGGCAGACTCCACACCCAAAGATCTGAAGGCGGCATGATTTATTTACACTCTCTCCCGTGGCCTTCACGGGTAGTGATTGGATTTGATTTGCTTCCAGGTGGTTATAATTTATTCAGAATGGCGCAGCAGTCCGTATCTCTTTCTGAATATCATGCTGTCAAGGTGCGCGGGGGCGCGAGGACAGGGCTTGGGTTCTGTTATGTATTGTTAAGCACTCCCTATTAATTCTATCACTCACAGCCAGAGTTGGTTGGCAGAAAAACAAGTGACTGTGGTGTTGTCTTGCATTGTTCACAAAAGGTAGACACAGATGAACGGTCTAAACATGTAGCAGTTTTTTCACTGAATGACACTCGTATTTTATTGAACTTCAGTCCAAAATAACTTTTAAAGAGAGCTCAACTTGTGTTTGTCCTATTGCAAAGTCATTACACATGCTCTGTGTCCATGTTTAAACTATTCACAGCCATGTCACAAAAGCAGCGGCCTTGTTCTTAATGTAGTATTTTTGTGGAGTGTTGTTTCATAAATCCCTGCTTCCTTTGCCAATGTGGCCCTGGTCCTAGGATTCGGATTACGGAAGAATTTTCGTTTAATTCGAATCTCTGGAGTTTGGTGCCAAGAGGCAAGCAGCACAGACTGCCTATTTCCTTGACGCTTCCTGATGTACAGGCTGTAAACTGTGTCCAGGTTGACATTCCTTGCTCTGTAAGTCGTTTAGAGGGAATGCTTGATTTCTAATGGAAAAAAACTTAAGTTAGTACAAATGTTAAACAAACATTGGTGATGCAATAGGTCACAGCATTAAACCTATTGGCTCTGCTAATTCTTTTTTTGGTCTAGCTAGCTCTTGCGAATATGCGCAAATCCATGGATGCCATCTTGGAACAGGTTTTCAAGCATTTCAAATACATTAAACGATGGCTGCTGTGGATACATGTGCATCATGCTGGCCATCTTTGAATGCATTTCTAATGTTTTAACAAATAACACTGTTAATGAAGGCCATCTTTAAATCCATTTTGGTTTATTTTAATAAATCCTGTACAAAGAAGGTAGCCATGTATGTATAAGCAAACCATTCATAGGTGCTTGCCAGACATATGTGTGCAGTGCACTTGCAGGTGGGCATCTTGAAAGGGTTAGAAACATGTTAAGAAAGCCACCCACCAATAGCTTGGAGAGCAGCAAAAAGCGAACAAAGTCAAAAAAAAACACAAGGGGCAAGAGGTGTGTGTGGAAAATACAGGAGGAAGACGGATAGATGGAGAGCAGGGAGAAAGAGAGTGGAAAATATTCACTCTCAAGCACTGAAAAGCAAGGACGGACATCAGCAATGGAAAGATACATCATCCAGTCTCAGCACTGTGAAACCGTAATGCTCCTGGGTGAGATATCACCGAAAAGGGAGGAATACCATCAAATCAAGAGAAGGTAAGTGAGAGAGACAACACGCCCATCCAATCATGAGCAAAGGCCTGACCCAAAGCCCTCTCAAGTGTATATAATCTATCGGAAACAATAGCTAAAGCTGACTGTGGCTAAGACCTGGATCCCCTTTTCCCCCACTGTGGTGACATTTAAAGAACAAAAATGCCCGCGGACTAACTAGATCAGGTTTTAATACTGCTATTTGTGTCTACTATTTAGTGCATTAAGGCCTACCAAGCAAGGAGAATTGCACGGATTTTAAATGTATTTGTTTTAATTTGCCGAACACTAAAAACCAAACACCTCTCTTGTTCATCTGCAGGACAACTCCGTACTGTTTCTTTATTAAGCCTAGGCAAGACTTTTTTGCAATCCTTTTTTCAAAGATGATGGGGCAGATTTACAAGCCTCTTGCGCCACTTTTGCGTCACTTTTAACATGGGAAAAATGACGCAAAAGTGGCGCAAGGGGCTTGTAAATATGCCCCTATGTGTTCAGTGAAAGAGTTGGTGTTTATCCTTAGATATTGCAGTGAGTGATGACTCACCCTCTTATTTGAAAGAATCCTTGTGATTCAATACTACAAAAACCCTCTTTGGATCAAACCACCTTAAAGGTGGAGCGCAGATCTTTATCAAATGATCTACACTGGATTTCATGGCTTGGGGGGAGGGAGGAAGGTGCGGGGTGGGCACAAAGTCAAAGAATAGTAGATCGATGTAAAAGAGATGGAACCTGGATGTGGAAGAATGTAATTCCAGATAACTAGAGACAGTGACTATTGGGAAAATTAAGAACATCTAAAGATACTAGACATTGGTAATACCTGCAAATAACAAAATGCACATGGAGATAGAATAGCAAATACACACCTCAATAGCATCAATAAATGATTTGTGTGATCCAGGAACTGTTCCGTAGTCAGCTTAATTAAGAGGTATGACACACTGCTATTTCAGTACACATTGAAGTCTAAATTCATGTATTTTTTTTCTTGATGCTCTGTGTCCTCTAAAGGCAGGGTCCCTGGAATTATACCTCAGGGAAGGTCCTCAATATGGGGCAGGGTGGAAAGGCAAATTATGTGCCCTAATGTTACACATTTTGTGATATTGTTACTTCATTATTATTTAATTTTTGCAAATGGTAACAATATCTCGGAAAATATTTTATTTTAATGTAGTGTAGAATTAGTATGAGTTAATACCCAAATAATACAATAAGCAATAGAAAGATGGCCAGTCAACCTGGCAACAACACGTGTTGCCATGTTTATAGTAACTTTTGATCCGATTGAGGTGGAATCATTTTTGTAAAATCTGCAAATTATGCAGCAGATTGCTGAATTATGTGTCAAATACGGCACATTGATAATTATGGAGAAAAGGCCTCAGCATCATATAGTTCATGTGGCCCTTGTCTATAGGACAAATTAAGATTTACATCTGCATGCGCTGAGTGCTATTGGCTGGGACTGTCTCCGGACATCTGGCGTGTTGTGGGACTCACGGGTTATGTAGGTACTATGTTGGGCAGTCAGATTCCTGTTGAATTGTAGCTGGGTGATGTCAATGAACGTGGATACATGCCTGCCCCGTGCAAAACCCCTTCCTTTACTTACAGAATGTAGACGCACACAAATATGACCATCTCTCACATTCATTGCTATCACACCATATTTATGTACTTACAAACAAACACACTCACACCCAATCTGACCCAGGTACTGGTTCCTGAGGGATGGAAGCTTTTTTGAAACACAGCGGTATATGTATAATAAAGTGGTGGAGCGTTTCGTTAGCCTCCTGGGCTTAACGCCACGCTCCGCCACTTCGGAAACGCAAGGCTGCACCATATTTACAAGAATGTGGTGCAGCCTTGCGTTTCCCCCTGCGATTGTGCTAAGAGGCAGGCACCCTTGCATCAGAGTGCAAGGGTGTCTGTGTGCACGGGAGGATTGGTTATGTGTAGGAAGGTGTCCCTTCCTGCACATAAACAATCCTAAAATGCCATTTTGTGACTTTCATGTGTGCTGCAGCACACATAAAAATGTTACAAAATGGCATTTTTTTAAAAGGTTTGTTTAAAAAGGTTAACAACCCATGGGATTTAGCTTTTTCCATGTGCTGCACAAGGCAGCACACATGGAAAAAGCAAAAACGAGGAGAAATAATGCATTTCTCCTCGTTTCGCCAACTTAAGACCAGGATTTCTCTGGTGTTAATTTTTGCGCTGCCGCCCATGTGCGCCATCCTTTTACATAGGGGGCAGCGGCAAATACAATGTGAAACACCCACCACAACATACACTGCACACCCCTTTCACGCTAAACATAGCATGAAAGGGTGCCTTATGTACAAGGCAGTGTTAAGCCACGTTAACTGTTTTAAGGCTACCTTGTACATAAGGCAAGGCCCCTCTCGCCACAGGAACGTCACATAAAGTGCACACATGTGCCCTACAGTTCTTGTAGTCATGCAATTTTTCATTTGCAGGCAAAAGCTCGAATGTTACTGAAGCCTGCCCTGCAGAATTGTTTCTGCATTATTTATATAGTCTGACGTTCACAGATTTGAATACCAGGCCAGCAGGTTCCATTCAGCCTTTTAGTGTTCCCACGTGTAACTCTCCGGAAGGCTTGTTTAATGCAAGTGGAAGGTTTTGCGTCAGGTACAGGGTGCAAATGTTAGCTCCTTGGCTGTCTAAGGACCGGGATGCAAATCAAAGTCCTATATGAGGCAGATCTGATACCCAACGAGCGCGAGCCATGTGGGGAATGTTTATGTGTTAATGAGGGAGGCAGAATCTGTATTCATATTTACTGAACATCGCTTCCTATTGTGCTTGGAATTTGAGAGCGCAGCTTTAAATCAAGAATGCTAACAAACCTGAAACAGAACGATCAATAAGGTGCATTGTTCGCTCTAATGTCTGAAAAGCAGGTAGTCGGGTCTCCGCGCATCATTGCAAATCTAGGGCATATTTTCCTGCTGTTCTTTCAAGTAAAATCATAGTTATTCATTAGTGTTTCTCAAAGACATTCATCTAGTTGCTATGGATTTTTTTTAAATCAATCCAAGGTTAGAGAAGTCAAAGATAATATCACCACTCCTACACAGCTAAAAAGAAGACGCATTGCAAACATCAATCAAAAATCTTTCTGCGTAGCTTTACTTTCCGAGGCAATCCTAGACTGACTTTGTATTTCTTTCAGAAAAAAATAAAAGAAGAAGCGATCTGCAATTATGTAAAAAGAACAGAGAACCAATCAAATAAACTATATCTGCCACAGCATGAGCGTCTGCCTGATGTTTGCTTTGTGCGTGTGGCCATCACTGATAGAACAATCATTGGCAAAGTAAATCGGTTTGTTAATGCTAATGTGTTAACGCATGATAGACAGGAATTCTTAAAAGGTGTTTTATGTGTTAGCATATTAAAGCTTGACTTATTGGCAGGCATAATGGGAGAGCAAGGGAGAATGGAGCAGCAAAAGAGCGAGAGAAAATGTAGAGGAGAGAGAGCGCATATGGTAGGGCGGGAAGAATGCAGGAGTGGGGGAGGGGCATCAGATTTGAAGCAGCAATCGGGGAGAAGAAACCATTAGGACCACCCCGTGGCCTTACAATAAATGCAATGCGGTGACTTGAGAGGGCGGAGCAGGGGATGGTTCAGAGACTGGAGTTGGGATTCTAAAATATAGCAGGCACTCGGGGGTTGGCGTAGATATAATTTTCTTTAATAAAGACAAAGTACTTTAATGTACACACAATTAAATACTGCATGCAAACTTTCAACTATTTGCAAAATGCCAGGTGTTACAATCAACTGGAACTGTACTTGTGTTGCAGAAACACGTATCCTAAAAAAATAGCAGTGGGCTACTAACCCCACTGTAAATGTCCAGTATTTTTAAAGCATGAACAATTACCCAAATGGATCAAGTCGCGGGCGGTCATCGGGACGATTAAGCAAGATATTGCCCAGAGGCACATGGTGCAGGGCAGATCTGCCGCCAGTGCCAGGGATCGAACTGTGAGCCCCTGGGGTTCTGAAGTCAGTCGCCCTGGCCACTGCGCCACACCTCTTCTACACGGAAAACTAAACCCATACTAGACCCTTTAGTTCTGAGGCCCTTTGAACTGTTGGTGAAACTTCAATCCCTAACAACTAAAGCCCCTGTATCCATATTTGTGCCTGTAGCAAACCAAAAAAAGGTAAGAAATCATTATAAAGTAATTCCAAGTCTGTTCACAGTGTTAAAATCAGCCCTACTGCCTTTGACAATACATGTATCATTTTAAGCTATTAGGGGGGCTTCTATTTTCCAGCTGTACCAGCAGAGCAAATAATTGTAACAGCTTTGTAGCTGGAAGCATGACTCGTTTTAAGGTTGAATAAGGGAAGTATGCACATTTATTAAATATGTGATTGAGCGTAGATAGCGCCAAATAGACTGCTTATTTGGCTCCAGAACCCACAAATGTGGGAACAGGACAGCGCCTCTGACCCTCTGACCTCTATGCCATAAACTAATTTGGAAATAACAGTAAAACACCATTAAAAAATATAAAGCCCGATTTACAGCGACAAAAGTATGGGTGGGGCTTTACATCTTAGATTGAACATACTTTTGTTTTATTTTTTTCACATTCATCCAGATTCCATGAAGTGTCTTTATTTCTAGATATACTTCAGGGAAAGTTTTGTGACACATTCCTTGGTCCTATTTTCCTGAAATGCAGAAATCAGCATAGTGTAATGGAGTCCCTCTGCAAATGCATTTTTATTATTTTTTGTTTCGCCACTGTGAAAACTATGGGTCATATTCACAAGTCCCTATCGCCACCACAACACCACTTTCAGTGACGTTGTGATGGCGATACGGCCCTCACCTTATTCACAAGGCAGTGTTAAGCCACTTAACGTGACTTAACACTGCCTTGTGAATAAGGCACCCTTTCACGCTGTATTTAGCGTGAAAGTGGAGGGTAACGGGTGTTGTGGTGGGCGTTCCTCCGCAACATCCATTGATTTTGACGCTGCCCCCTATTCACAAGGGCAGTGTAAATAGGAGGCAGTGCCAAAATTAAGACCAGGAAAATCCTCTCTCTGCCACTCTCCGCCACTTCCTTGTGAAAATCCTGGTCTTAAACAGGCGAAACGAGGAGAAATGCTTTATTTCTCCTGGTTTTTAGGTCTCGCTTGACCCAGCGCATGCGCTGTTCTGGCGAGACTTTTTGAGAGGGCTCCAAAAAGTGCTACCAGGCCAGCCTAGAGCTACAGTGCATGTGCGCGGGCGCGCGCGCCGCGCTTGACCGCGATTACTTTCACTTTCGCAGCCGCACAGTTTGATGTTTGATCGCGATCACTGTCGCGGCCGCACGGCCGCTTGGCATAGCCAATAGGTCTCGCTTTTGGGACCTTATAAGTATTTAGTTATGCAACTGTTGCTTGGCTAAACACTTATAAGGTCCCAAAGGCGAGACCTATTGGCTATGCCAATGCTTGTTGCTTTTGGCAGCACACATGGAAAAAACAAATTGCCATGGTTTGTGTATGTACAGAAAGGTGTCCCTTCCTGTACATAAACAAACCTTTTAAAAAAATACCATTCTGTCATAAAGCAGCACTATGAAAATAAGAGAATTGCATTTAGGATTGTTTATGTGCAGGAAGGGACACCTTCCTACAAATAAACAATCCTTCCCTACACCCAGACACCCTTGCACTTTGGTGCAAGGGTGCCTGCGTTGGTGCTAAGTTGTTAAACTTAGCGCCATCGGAGGAGGAAACGCAAGGCTGCACCATACTCTTGTGAACATGGTGCAGCCTTGCGTTTCTGAAGTGTCGGAGAGAGGCATAACGCCTCTCTCCGCCACTTCCTTGTGAATATCCCCCATTGTTTCCCATCCAGGGAGCAAACACTTTCACTGCAGCTCCAGCCCATCATGGGCGATCCGCTCACCTTCCTGTCCTGGAAGGGGAGGTACTCTAACCTTGGCTGCAATAACTTCAAAATCAGTGAACGGTCACCAACTTACAAGGCAGCCCATGCGTTGTTCCAGCCTCTTCCCACTCTTGCATGTAATTTACTACTACCGATTTCTCAGTGTTCATGATAGAGAAATCTTCAGTAGTAAATGTATTTACGCATGACAGGAATCCTTTTGTGAAAAACTGGCAGATGCAGAAAAGGTGTGTATAAGGCTGACAATCCGTTTGTGAATAAAGCCCATGGTGTACAGTGAAAAGCACTACACATTACACTACTCAGAAATGGAAGGGGCATTCCCTTTTGAAAATTATATTAATTATTACTTTACTATGGGCCCAAACTGCAACATTCTAGCTATGCTCAGATGCCAGGCTGCAGCATGTGCTCATATGTGTTTGCACATATTTACATGCAACCTGTGCAGAACATTGTAACCTTACCCATAAAACAAGAGCTTACAGTGGTTAGAGCTCCATTAGGGGGTGGCGATGTCTTAGTAAAGGTCTAAAACCAAGATTCATATGAGAAAATAGTAGGGATTTTCCCAGGTACATATTGCTTCCTAACATTATCCAACTCTCCCCTGTAAAACGTGGGGACCATAGTGAGGGCTTCAGTGGCAGTTACAGAACGCATGGCAGGAGCATGGATGAGTGACTGAGTTGTATTGACGCCGAGGGCACAGCTAGAGTGCCATCGGTGTCCACTGTGGAAGAGCATGAAGAACAATGGGCTGATTTGGACGTCGGGCTAAGCACCTTTTTATGCGGAAGCTAGATGCGGGCCCAAGGCCAGTGGATGTTGGGATGAACAGTGGTAGATTATATATGGGCAGAGAGTAAAGACTTATTGACAAGAAGCACCCACCTGAAAGTCAGGCATTGTTTGCAGACTGTGGCCATCTTGGGGTCTGACTGTTCATATGCCAACACAACACAGGACATTTTCTTTCTGAAGAGGGTTCATAACTGACCAAGAGAGTGACAGAGCAGGCCGACAAAGGCCCAAACAGTCGGGGTACATCGTTGCCAATGACGAAGCATATGAACTATGCTGAGCACAAAATGGCCATGTGGAATCTAGTGAGATTACGGGGCATATTATCAAGAAACGGCGTTACAATTATCGCCCCTTTAGTGGCAGAAAACTGCCACTAAAGCGGCGATAATGGGCTTGATAATATGCCGCAGAGAATTCCCATAGAAGCCCATCTTCTGGTGTCAACATGGGCTTCTATTGGAATTCTCTGCGGCATATTATCAAGCCCATTATCGCAGCTTTAGCTGCAGTTTTCTGCCGCTAAAGCGGCGATAATTTTAACGTCATGCTTGATAATATGCCCCTATATCTTTTGTTGCTGATCTCACAAGACGTCGGGTTGACCATCTACAGGTCAGTCTGTCTCAGTATGTAATGAGACAACCCAGTATGATGGCCATCTTAAGGTCAGGAATTCCGTTCCAACTCTAATAAAAGCTGTCTATGGTAAAACAAAGTAGCACTACAGAATTTCTTCCTGTATAGAATGTATATAGAAGACAAAGAATTGAATGTGACAGATGGTGTGATGATTGATTTCACTTTTCAAATCTAAATGTTTCCCATATGTATTGCAAAGCAAGCACTTCTTAGAAGGTGAAATGATACATCAATAACAATATGTTGGGAGAGAAATGCACCTCTGTGCTGATCTAAGACGTGATTGACATTGACTCAAGTCAGCTGTTGACACAAGGTAACCCAAACAATGTAATAGCTGAAGGGGGCTAACACAAAGCCCACTCTCTGTAAACTGGGTTCATTGATCCATATTACAAGTGCACGAGTAAATTTCATTCTCTTTGCAAACATCTGCTTGCAAAAAGAATGCAAGATGAATTTATGTTTTTTATTGCACCTTGTAAGTCCCGGTACCATAAAGCACACACATCCCGTTAAATTTAACAGATCAAATCAGCCACAAATAAACAGGTGCAAATGTGTTGTAAATTCTTGGACATGCAGTTTCTGGTGTGGTCATGACCATTTTGAGGGCTAAAACTCAGGGGATGTTAACCACACCCAATAAATTCCGAACATGATTTTATGAGGTCTCACGAGCATGC
The DNA here is from genome assembly GCF_964204655.1 of Triturus cristatus. NCBI lineage: Eukaryota > Metazoa > Chordata > Amphibia > Caudata > Salamandridae > Triturus > Triturus cristatus. The sequence continues at coordinate 648,395,419 of NC_140585.1, forward strand.
CCAAGAAGTAAAGCATACAGACTGAGCTGTCAAATCAAACCTAACAACTGGAGTTTGTCATGTTAGTCTATGATTTATTTCTATCGTAAAGTAGTTTCTGATTAGAAAATTACTACCTTTTCGATCTGTATTGCTCAAGTGTGCTGAGATTGCCTTCCTGTTTAATCGTTTTGAAGGCCTAGAGAGTCTGAGATTAGCATGGATGTGTTTTTGTTGCATATGTATGTTTGTGGTATTTGTATAGAATGAAGTTAGCCAAAAAGACAGCAAAGTGCTTCACATGGTGAGAGCAAAGCATACAGTCTATGAGTGATAGTAGAGATATCTGGTTATTGACTTGTACTGCTTTGTGGTGTAGTGATGTTTAAAGAGGTGTGACGTCAACTCTTTTATAAATAGGGGAAGAGTTGGGGCAGTCCCTATGCATATATGGATGGTGTTCCAGATCCTGAGTGCAAAGATGCAAAAGCTCTGCTCCCTTGTTTTTTCTTTCTACACTGCGTAGCCTTCATTCTGATGGTGCCTAGGCTGTGTGCGATCCAAGAGCCCCAGAGATAATGGGCATTTCCGCAAGACATGGAAGGATGCTGATCAAAAGGCTTGGTAAATGATGCAGCTCATTTTGAAGATAGTGTGGGCAGGGTCGTAGCTTCAGCGGGGAGTGTTTGTGGTGTTACCCCCCCTAATAAAAGTATTTTCAGATGAATAGTTGGGTACAGGTGCTTTCAATCGGGTATGGTGAGGTGTCTGTCAGATTTCACCTGTGATTTTTGAATAATCAGACTGACAAAACACACACACACACTCTCTTATCTCTGTTTTGAATGCCCCTCTCATGTGCCCTGCTTGTGATATAATGTATTTTAACATTATATGCCAGTGTGATAGTCAGAAAATCTGATGCTCAACCCCCCACACCAATCTTACTGACCAAGCTACACCCATGAGTGTGGGCCGGCTAGGGGAGCAACTGAATTTGGGGTGATGTGATCATATTCTTCCCAGCTCTGCAGGAGACATGCTGTGGGTGTAGGATGCCTGTAAGGTGTGCAACTTTTATATTTCGTGCTGAGAATTTGCAAAAGAAGATGTTATTTGTCTCTTTAGATCCTTCAATCATATGTTTTGAAAAAGCAGGATTATTTGTTGTTGCCTGTGGCTCTGCTGTATTGTATATTGTGATAGTACCTTCTTCAGCGATATCCCAAGAGGCATGGGAGATCTTGACAGTGGTACATTAATGCATTGTGTGGCCTTACAAGCTCATCCAAAGACTTGCCAGTCTATTCCTGTGGTTTGATTCAGCCTATTGAATATTGACACATCAGTCCTTCTTCTATTTCTATCAAATTAAGATAATGAAATAGCAATCCTTCTAAATTTATGTAGTAGAGTTTAGGGAAGTGATTCCAATCACATTAATTCAATTGTTCTAAATGCTTTCAATTGCTTTTATATATATATTTTCTTGGTCTCTCTATGATTGTACCATTCTTGTAATTCCTATTCCTCTATGTCAGGCCAGGAAATTAGAATTTTTTAGAATATTGAAAGGAGAATAATCTAGCAGCATAAGGGCTGCACAATTGCTGCTGTCAAGAATGGATCTGAGTTAATCCAAGCAATGGTAAGTGCTGTCTCTTTTCAACTATTTGGCTAGAAGTTTCAGAAAAGATGAGACATTTTCTGACTGCATAGTGCAGTTGCATAGGTAGGGAAATTTAGTTTGAAAGAGTACCCATTTGTATTACTTCAGCTGCTGTCTATATTGTGAGGCATCACATTCTGAATATAAATTGCACTATATCTGTCTAAGAAGCACCCGAATCGTCTTAAATCCACATGTAAACCACTTGTCCAGTGACCAACTACTTATAATGTTGAAAGATTGCAGAGGAGCCTTGTTAGAATTCCCAAGATCCCTGGTTGGCTGCGGTAGGTACCGCCGGCCAAGCAGGAACCTGTGAGCCCCAACGTTAGGGAAAAGACAGGTCGCCTCCAGAGACAGCCCCCACTCTACCCCCTTGGTAGCTTGGCCTGAGCAGCCAGGCTTATCTTCAAGGTTTAATGTGTAAAGTAATTGCAATTAGGCTCACAGCGATCCAATGATGACACCGCAAATAGACTCCACACGAGTTTCATAGAAAACAGGTATATGTCTATAGAACGATATAAGATGCGACCATACAATACTAAACCAACATATGCGTCGGGGTAATGTTCCCCCTGGCCTATTATTATTGAGCTAAACTAAACAATCCTACGTAATCCTAATGTCGTCATATGCAGTTGGATATGCAACAGTCAGGTACTTCACAAAATAAGAATAATGCAGTTTGTAATACGGTTATCTGGCGATTTGTACTGTCACTGTAAATGCAATGCATAAAACAACAACGAGGTAAACTGTTATGCCCAAGTAATGCAATGCGTACTGTCCCCCTTCAAGTACTCTGGTTGGAAAAAGCAATGCAACATGTAATACAGTTATCAGGCAATTTGTTATGCAAAACTATTGCAATGTGGAACACATATCCGACAGTTCGGTATGCAACACTAATGCAATGTGTAATACGACAATCCGGCAGATTGTGGTGCAGGATTCAGACAAGGTGTAACACATCTATCAGGCAGTTTGTTATGCAAACCTAGTGCAATGCGTAACACACCTATCAGGCAGTTCGTTAGGTAAACTAATACAATGGGCAATACGACAAAACAGGCAGTCCGTTGTGCAGAAATAAAGCAATGCGTTATACAATCATCAGATCCTCCGCTACGCAGAAGTTATGCAATACGTAAGTTACTCCAGCACCATTCACGATGCCTCCGGCAGTCTCTCCACCACTCATGCTGGCTTGCGGTTAGTCTTCGGCCACAATTGCCCCCCCACATGGGTAAGATAGAACACAGTAACTGCAGCTTCGCACTCAGGCCCCGGTGTGGCCACTCCCTTGGCACACGGGCCTCAATCCGAGCCGAAGCAGAGGTTTGCACTGCAGAACAGAGAGAGAGGCCGACAGCGTCTCCCTCTGAGCCCGCACCCCGCCCCAGGAATCGACACACCTGGGATGGCACAAACCCACTCTCCTCTCTTCGTCCTGCGACTTGGGCCTCCAATGCAATCTCTGAGTTTCCGGGCAATGGGAAGATCACAGGCTGCACACTACACCCGCACTCAGAGTCACGAAGGCTCACAGGAACTCCGGGTGCACGTTAACCAGACAACTCCTCACTAGGGTCTCAGGCTATGCACGACACACGCATGCAGAGTTGCTGAGACAGACTTGATCTTCTTGTGCCCACGATCACAAGGCACAACTTGCGCAGGTCTCAGGTAGTAGAAAGCACACGCACTCCGCGTCGCTGAGACACACTTTATCCTCCGGTGACCCCGATCACAGGGCACCTCTTGCGCAGGTCTCAGGTAGTAGAAGGTACACGCACACAGTGTCACTTGAGACACACTTTATCTCCAGGTGCCCCTGATCACAGGGTACCTCCAGCGAGGGTCTCAAGCTCCAAACAGCACACGCACACAGCATCGCTGAGGCAAACTCGCTCTCCTTGTGTGCGCGATCACGTGCCAATACACACGAAAATCTCAGGCTGCCCCCAAGCACACGCACACAGCGTTGCTGAGACTTACTTGGCTCCTTGGCACACACGTTCGCAGGATGATCCTCTCTAAGGACTCAGGCTAGACAGAGCACACGCACACTGCGTCTCAGAGTCTTGTTTGGAACTCCCGGTGCCCAAGATCACAGGGCACAACTTGCAAAGGTCTCAGGCTAGACAGAGCACACGCACCCACGGCGTATCTGAGAGTCTTCTCTGGAAACTTTTGTGTTCCTGTGTTTCCAAACAGGGAGCCAGCTCACCTCAGACCCTTGGGGATAGTTACTTCAGGACACAGCACACATCAAAGTCCTTCAAGCAGGGGGACACAGCACACAGCAAAGTCCCTACAGCCTTTCCTTGGTTAAAACAGCAAACTGCAGGCCAGCCCCAGATCACACAGCAAGAGCAGTCCTATACAGCAGTCTATTCAGTTGTTTTTTCCTTGGCAAAGGTTCCTCTTGATCCATGAAGAAGCTCCAGTCTTGTTCACACTTGATCAAGCTATTCTCCAAAGTTCAGGAGCTTCAGCTCGCATAGGTATACCCCTCAATGGCTGTGAAGTAATTGTGTTACAGGGGGCACTGACCCCTGCTCAAAGCAGTTCTCGGTGCCTCCCTACCAGTGACACCTTCTCCCTTTGATTAGTGGGGGTCTGGATTCTCAATCACTCAGCAGGAGATGGGACAATTGTTTTATAGCACCAGCCCAGGCCTCTTCACCTCTAGGCCTACTCCTCCTCCTACACACCAGATGCAGGTCAGCCTGTGCTGTCTCACCTCCTCCCCTGGGTCAAGACATTCCCCAGATCCTATCACTTTCAAATCCAGCCAGTCAATCAACAACCAGGCAGATACACACAGAAATGTTTAAAGTTCAAAGATCCAGCCACTTCTTAAAGAGTGGCTTATAAACACACATTGCAAAAACCATCTTCATAAAAAGATGTGTTATTGCAGGGTGAGTTCAGGCATACTAAACTTCACCTTTCCATCTTAAGCCTTTAGGAAGAAAGGCTGGTAAACACATTACACAGCCTCTCCATTCTAGTTTCATGGGCAAGATGGCCTTTCAGCAGTGAAAACGAAATGGAGAGGTTTTCACTGCCAGGACATGGCGCACACCTTGGTACATGTCCCACCTTTCACATACACTGCACCCTGTCCAGGGAGTACCCTAGACCTACCATAGGGGTGCCTGATGTTTATGGAAAGGGAAGTGCAGGGTCTGGTAAGTGCGTGCACTTACCAGAGCAACATGGCAGTTTAGGAAACTGCGCATATAATGGACAGACAATCTCCATTACACAGGACACAGGGAGCACTTGCACCCCACTCTGACACTGTTTAGCAGTGGCAAAGTGTCCAAAGCATCTAAGTTGGCAAAACCATATCTATCACAGTACCATAAATAGAGGAGGTAGAGGCAAAAAGTCAGGGATGATCACACCAAGAAATGCCAGGCCTTACAAGCCTCATTGTTAAGAACTTGCTGTAAAATGTTGTTAAATAATGATGATGAAGAATATTTATAAAGTGCAAATTGTAAACCCTAAACAAGGGTGTCCTAGCGCTAAGTGCATAACTGCTTATGATGCAAGAAAAGTTACAGATTTAGAAACAGATATGTTTAGAAGAGCTCAATGTACTTTCTTTTGGCCTTAAGCATGACAGGAAGATTATTCCACAATTTTGGAGCCACAATCAAACAGGCTCTGTGCCCTTTCTTTCCAAAGGTATCTGTGGGACTGTTAGACATAAGGCAAGTCCTGATCTCAATGTCCTTCTTGGGGTATACTGATGTAATTTTTCAGAAATATTTATTCTGCCCATTTGATAGAAGGCTCCATGATTTAAACATGCAGTTTTCAAAAGTACTCTTTGATCTATCGGCAGTCAGTGTATCTCTTTTTTGATAGTGACAGAGGGTGAATCTTTTTTTCTCCTTCTGGTTATTGCCTTAGCGATCCACTTGTTGACATGTTGAAGTCTTCCAGTATTTTGCAGGTATTCGCAGGTACGAGCCATTAGGACTAATACAAATGTAACAACACCAACACTTGGACTATAGGTTTGTGAGTCTGCTTGGTTCATAACACTTTTTGATGACGAAAGAAGGTCGCTGATATCTGAGAAACCTGCTTATTAATACTCAATGCAGAGTCTGTTAGCAAAACACAATAATTTGGTTTTGTCACTGTTTAATTGTAGTGTATTTCTGCATATCCAGTTCTTGACTTCCTGCATGAAATTGTGAAAGCTCTTAGCCAAAATTAATTAGTCAGTAATAGATAAGACTATATGTGATTCGTCTCCCTAGGACATTAATGATAACCCAAAGTTCTGAATCAGTTTTTGTAGAGGAGAAATATAATGACTAAACAAACTCGGGCTTAGGATCGAGCCTTGTGGCGCTCCGAATGTTAAAGCTCTCTGTTTAGAGCAATGGGAGGCCATCTTATCAGTTTGAGTTTGGTTAGTTAGAAATGAGACAATAAACAACAAAGACCTGATTGATAAGGGCAAAAAAACAATTTCCTTAATAGGACCAGGGGCGGAGGGCTACTACCTCAGCCCGACCGCTGGTTATAAACATCACCAGTCTTATCTAGTCCTAGATGCTCAAAGCGGTTATACTCATACGCTTCTTTTAAAACGTAACGTTATCAGTCAACTCCATATAAACATACATACTACTGAAAGAGGTGTATTTAAATAGGCAAGAATTGTTTGCAAAAAAATGTGTGTGAAGGTGAGAAAGTACCTCATGTGCGCTTCCCCACGTGCGCTTTCCCACTGGGGCTGCTAGTAGGTTCTCACGAGTGTGCCCATGTCTTCTCATCATCGGCAACTTTCTCACCAAAGAAAGAAAGAAATGTCCAGTCTCAAAAGAAAGAGGTGTGAGTAGTGATTTGTGTATATCAAAGAAAGACTCCGCAAAGAGCAAGAATAAAGTATTCCTCCAGTTAAAATTGGGTTAAGACTTACATGTACCAAGTTCTAGATTTATTCAAAATCGTGAGTTTACTCAAAATTTAAAAACACTGACTGTTGTAGACCATTTTAAGCAGGGCCAACATGTTTCATTGCCTGTACTCTGTTGCGGCAATTTCATCAGGGCTCGAGGTCGACAGACACCTCACTTGTCTCCAACTTTTATATGACGGATGACTGATAAACAAAAGAGAAAATCATTATAACTCCCAACCATTTAGGAAATCCTCCATCCCAGCAAAACAAGCATATACTGCACAACTGTTGGCGTATATTTACCAGGTGGTAGCCAAAGGCAATCGTACCAGCTTCCCACTGTGTTAGGGGATGCGTTTACCTGAACTGCAAATCCCCTACCGGAACAGTCCATTGAAATACCTGCGAAGATATGCTGCAATTGTTCATTGCGTTCTAAAAGTAGTAAAAAGCATCAACTGACTTGTTCACAACTTTGCGGTGCATCAGACAATGCAATGTTACCAGAAAGATTCACTCGACTAGTCTGAGCAAGTCGTCCTCTTACAGCTGTGTCAGCCCATTTATGCTGTGCTTCGTGAAAACGTCATCCAAACAATCACTCGCTAAAGCACATTAAAGCCCCTGTCCGCTGACGTTACGCTGAATAGTTATGTGTGTCATGCCTCACACCGGTCCTCATAACTGCACACATACTCTTACAGCATTTGTCAGTGTCTAAGGCTTTATCTCGTACTGGCGTATCACAGTGCTACTCGCCCTGCATTTTCAATTGTGCATACCGCCGGAAAGGCATTGTCACGATGTGGCACGGTCATGCTACGTCACCGGCCCACCACGGGCGCCATTTTGAAACGGTGCCTTTTTGTATTTTAAACTTAGGGAACTCGAAAACTGCATAGTCTTTAAATCAGCAACAAGTTGCAATCTATCATTATCATAACAAGATACCAAAGGCCTCTGTTTATTTACAAATTATTCATCCCTCAGTACAACACCACTCCTTGTTGTCAAAACGTACCCGTTTTTAAATGCAAACATGTCACCAAGCCCTATTTTAAATGCAAACATGTCACCAGGATGGTAAAAACATAATAAAGTAGCGTCCCAAAAATGTTTTCAAAACGTTTTCTTTTTAAAAATGTTTGCGCGTCCGAGAGTATACCCGTTTCTATTCCCTCCTCAGACCTCTATTAACTCTCAGTCACAAGGCTAAAAGGGGCGTCCACTTGCAGCTCTTACTTTACAAGGGCCCTCCCTGCAATGGTATCCATATTATTTATCACGTGTATACGTTATCGAACAGGACAATTTATCAAATCACAGCTACTATTCTCATTAGCATCAGAGCCGCAGCTGTCATTTCAAACACGGAGAACTGCAGCATTACATGGAACCAGATCTCAAATGCCCGCACTTTCACTGCTGATCTTATTCCACTCTATAGAATCATTTAGGCCAATTTGATCTGCCTTTTCAGAATAGATCCAGCGGGCCTCTTTTTTTGCAAGGGTCCTTGCCATATTGCATGCCTCACTGAGTACCCAAGTCAAAAAGGAAGATCATCCTGGACTCATTCTAGGGTCATCCGATGACTTCAGCCAGGCTATTCCTGTAATTATCTGGGGAAGTCATCCCAAGCCATCCTGAAGTCTGCCCACAGAGCAAAATATTTAAATGAGATGACTCTTACTGTGATCACAAAAACTACTCCAGGATGGTGTCCTGATTACTTCAATTAAAAATGCGTGATGATCCTTTACAACTCCAAGAATACTAATTGACAACTGCAGGATGAGTGTGAATAACTCCAGGATGGTGTCCTGATTACTTCAATTAAAAATGCGTGATGATCCTTTACAACTCCAAGAATACTAATTGACAACTGTAGGATGAGTGTGAATTACTCCAGGATGGTGTCCTGATTACTTCAATTAAAAATGCGTGATGATCTTGTACTTCAAGGAATACTAACTGACAAGTGCAGGATGAGTTTGAAATACTACCGGATGATTTCAGGACAACCTCATGGTTACTGTTTACAACCACTGGATGATTTGCTAACATCTTCAGAATTATTATGCATTACTGTAGTATGATTTTATGACAACTTCGAATTGGAGTTAATGTACACAAGGGTATTGGGAAAATACTACGGGCATCACTGCCTAACAACCAAGAGTACTCAGTGGAATTATTTAGAAGTAATCCCAATTCGTAACATCCAAGAGTATCTACTGGATGGGCACTCTTGGCTATTGCAAATGGGGATTACTTCAGAGTGGTTTAATAAAATGTTCTCGATGCTTGTAGATCACTCCTAAATGTTTAAATACAGACTTTCCAAATGTCCTTTCCTTCATCCTGGATTACTCAAGTCTAATTTAAAAACAAATTTGAAATGAAATACTTGGGTGAAACATGGTGTCCCTTTAAAAAAGAAAACTGTATGGGTTTAAAACAGGATCCTTCTTTAAACAAGGACAATGATATAAATTGAATTTGTGAGGAGCGTTGGTAAGAATACCATTTGCATTGAGTAGCAGCCTTGTAGCGTATGACCTTTCCCCATACTAACTGTGACAGGTCTTCATTTGAGCTAAACGACGTCACTCTAAGTTTTGATATGGTGACCTGTGGCAATACACCGAACAAAGAATTGGTTGAAATAAATGGATCTGAAATTACTTCTCACTGTGCGCTTTTATTTCGCCAAAGCATGTACATGACCTCAAAGAGAGATAGTATACTGTTCAGGATAACATTAAAAGTAAGGAAAGAGAATTTTAAAAAGTCAACAAAAGAAGCAGTGTGTTGCCAGATTCAGAGTATTTTGTCCTCTTTTGCAATTGCAGATCCTTACGACAAGAGCACTGCTCGTAGTTTGGTTGTTGAGAGGAAGCCAGCTTGCACTAAGATTTCATAACATTCTGAAAAGATAACAAAAGGCTATATTAGTACACTTTCTACAATTGAGTTACTTTAGATTTTCTTTTAGATTAGCTGCCTTCATAAATCACTGGATTCCCCTCCACCGTAAAGGGTGCCTTATGAGAGGTTTTAACACTGCTTTTCTGATGCTTCTGGTTCACATTTGAACTTAGGCCATTGATCAGATGGAAGGTGAAGAAAGAAAATATCCCTTTCTCAACTTAAGAGTGAAGGGGCAAATTAGATTCAGAACAGTCCTAGAGTTTCAATATTATTGTAAAAAACGGCTTTTTATCCTCAAGAGACGGCGAATTTTAGGTTTTAATCTCCGCCACACATTGACCACAGTTTGACAGCATTGTGCCTTTAATCACTGCTCCTCTAACATTCAGGATAAATTACAGATGTACAAAGGTAAAGAGTGGTTTCCCAGTTACCAGAGTCTGTAAGCCACTAGATGTAGCCTGTGCAAACAGGGAGTAAACTACCTTGGGTTCAACTTATGCTGCCGTCAAGAAGGATATTGGCGGAAGGTCCACTGAACTATGCTTTCAGCATGCCCGTCTGGCAAAGAAAGTCACAAATTCCCTTGCGGCCGGTACATGAATGCAGACAAGCAAGTGTTTGGACCAGGGATGCAGATGAAAGTACTAAGTAAGGCTGGAAGCACTGTGTGCTTTCAGTGCTGTCATGAAGATTTCTAGTTTAAGGCCTGGATTGCTTGCTTATTTGAAGAGAACTGACTGAAGGAGTAAAAAAGCAATACAAAACAGCATAAAAGGAACACTGCAGCAATAACGTGAGCCGCTATGGGAACACTTAGGCCTTAAGGTTTTATAAGTCAAAACAAATTTTTAATGTTAGTTACTGTTTTTACACAAACAATTTGCAGCTTTAACCTGAATGTTCGTTACCAGAAGGGTAATTAGATGATTTGGAATATCTTACCAAATAAATCTGCAATTTCCGGTTGATCCCTGCCCAATGCTCATCTCAGCACACACTTTCATAATGAATAGGGTTCAACAGAACCTCTACCAGCTGCTGCATATCATCCTGCAGATAACAAAGCATTAATATATATGCCATCATATATACATGATTTTAAAAGTAAACGTTTTTGTTTCTGGCCGGCTAATTGACATTCATAAGCACCATATGTAACAGTGATCAAAAAATGATGCATTAGTGCCAGAAATACGCATTGGTCATGTCAAAAATGTACTCCAGAACCAATTTCTTTTTGCAAAGAACATACAATGTTTGTCAAAGCACACAGCGCTGCCTGCAAATGATAAATAGCCTACTGATTTCCACACGTACTTCAGCTGGCCTACAATTCAGTAGGTGTTTTTATTATTATTATTTTTATTTTAAGGCACAGCTTTTGGTGAACAGAAACTTATTTCTGAGATATGCACGTGAGGAGTACAAAGTGCAGGACAATTAGGAGTTTTAGGTTATGTGGTCAAAGTTGCTTCTACTCACTTGGTTTTAAAAGATGAGTTTCACTTACCTTTTGAGAAATCATTCTTATCTTGAAATTTTCTTACATTTGTTTGTATTAGTTCGAGCTCCTCATTCAGACCCGTAGCAGGGTAATCTGACGAATAGCTGTAATTTCCTAGAATAATTGACAAGCAGTTATACATGATTAACTTATGAAAAAAAGTATTTTGTAGATAGGCACATAACATTGGGAATTCAACTTCTTAAGCATAAACAGAGAATGTGTGGTTGAGTTTCACTAATTCTCAAATGAAATGATTGCCCACTGTGTTGCATGTTAGCAAATAAATTAAACCCACACACACACAACAGATGAGATAACGCACTTGAGCAAATCAAATAGGAAAGGAAACCCTATGTTTCGCTCAACTGCACCAACACCTTATATGGCATATTGACTGGTGAATATCATATATTTATTACAAGGTCACCACTGTGAAATCCAAAGCACCTGCCACCATGAAACGACACATACTCATCTAACCTTACACAGGACAGAACATCTCACATCCAACTCAGCACAGGTACGCCATACAGTCATATATCACTTTGCTCCCAGAAGCACTTTCTGAAAAGATATACCATGCACAAACATGCAGCAGAGCACATTAGAACATCAAGAGAGGCATGCATGTATTGGTACTTGTATTGCATGAGCCACCTAGAGGAGCAATACAGCTATGTACAGCAGCAAGAGACCCTACATAGCGTTAAAGATCCTTTACAAGTCAATTAACATGCTGGTTCTTATTATGTGATACTGCAAAGAGCATGTCATCATCCTGAGAAATGAGCAAATCGATCAATAAAAGTGTTCTGGCAAAGACTTCCAGCACCAAAATCCCACACCCACTGCTTCCAAGACAAGACAGCACCTTCCAAATAGAAGCAGACTAGAACACAATTCCCAGAGTGTATCATTTCAGGAGGGCATGGGCTGCTGTAATGGATCCATTCTACATCCTCCTTTCAGCATCTAAAACAGGTAATACTGAAGATGGACAATCTATGACACAAAAGCTGGTTCATAAAAAACAAGGCCCTTGACACCCAGCATTAGACATAAGGCTCAAGGAGAGCAGGGTGCGGGCATTGTCAGTCACGCCCGCTCCTATTGCAGACAGGGAGCGGGAGTCAAGTGCGGCTAAATTGGTCAGTCCGTGACAAGAACGTGGTTCGCGTTCAGTCACAGATCTGCCTATCATTTCCCACACTCCCTTTGTGTTGTCAACTTACCTGCTCGGGTCCTGTTGAGTCGGGCATTCGTGGTACCATGATTGGACGTCTCTGACATGTTACGGCTCCGACACGCGGGTCTTCCTCTTACATGTTGATCTCTTCTTCAGGGTTTCTGTCCGCATCCATGTTCCCTCGCCGGAGGTACCTGCTTGTGTAGCTCTGTTTCTTCACGCCGGAGTTTCTTCAGCCTCTCGTCCTGTACAGAATACAATGAGAGAAGAAAGATATATTTAACCAAAGAATCCTGATCTATCAGGTATATGGTAGGATGATGATGTTATATATGGTTAGAAGGACATAGTTACTTATCTGATCCACCGAGAGTGGAAAAATGGTTATTCTTTTGCTTCCCTTATTTAACACGGGCTGGATATAAAGAAAAAATAGATGCAAGTTAGTTTCCTGATTTCTTAAGGAGACGCTATATCCCTATCTGACTCAGCACCTTTTTGCGTAGATTTTTCATATTGCATCCTATCTAGGAAAATATGTTTTTTGCCTAGTATTAATTAGGATGTATATTTTTGGGGTCTAATTGAGTGCTACAGTGGCATTTGTTGAGGTTAGTCCCTCTCATTGTTTTTTGCAATTATACATATAACTTCTTTAACCATAAGGTGAATAGCTAAGCTCACAGAAAAGGGTCACTGCCATTCTGCAGAACCAGGCAAACAAAGATGTGGGCTCTCAGTCATGCTGCATAACCAGGCTAAGAAAAAGCAGGGCCCTGGTCGAAGGTGCATAACATAGGCTCAAATACCATATACCAGTGGTTAGCTGCATAGAACACATTTAATTCATGCTACTTACACTAGATGTGGACCACTGGTCTGTGCCAGACACATGAGCTCACATTTATACGGGGTCACTGGTCCGTGCTTCATACTCTGGCTTCACCCACAGAACTAGCCTATGTTACACAGTAGCGTTTAGGGGGACAAAAGAAAATAAATAGTGCCACGTTTTTTGGTTTGCGTTCACTGAAGCAGCCCTGATACCAGGAGTGGGGCCTAGTAGAGTTACAGAAGGACAGCATCACAATACAAAGGTTTACTTTTTGCTTTCATACACACTTTTTCCCTCAGGCACTCACAGAGCCTTAAATGTTTTTCTAGATTACCTTTTACTGCTGTCACGATGCCAAATGGTGCTCCAGGCTGCCTTGCTTTTCCCCTCACGTAGACAGCAGCAGTTCCCCGATTAGTACTCCTGGGAGAAGTAGACGTGAGTCCTTTGGGTAGACTGCAGGAGACAACTGGGAGAGAGACTCCTACAAAAGAAACTCCACACAAGGTTATATCAAAAATGGCCTTTGTCATAACTCCTCTAAACACCCAATATTGCTATTTTTGACTACTAAACAAGCAGTCAAAATTGAAATTACCTTGCAGTTAACAGGGACTTTCTTTTAAAGGAGCAGCAGGTGCAATGGCACCAGGGCCAAAACGTGTAGGGACCCCACTAAACCCAGATCACTGCTAAATGTTACTACTAAACAAGGCAGTTACAAATACATTTATCAAGCACGCAATAGGGTCATCATTTGAATGGTGCAGCAGGTGCAGTAGCACCAGAACCAATAGCTCTAGGGACCACGCTAAACACCTAATATTGCTATATTTTACTACAAAACAGGCAGTCAGAAGTGCACTCGCCTTGCAGACAACAAGGTCATGACTTAATATTGCAATATTTTACTACTATAAAGGCAGGTACATTGCAGATAAAAGGGGCTCGATTTGAATGGTGCAGCAGGTGCAGTGACACTGGGGCCAAAAGCTCTAAGGACCCCGATAAAAACGCAGAATACTGCTACATATTACTACTAAACAGACAGCCCTGTTTTCCCTCCGCCCACCCTCCCACTTACTGACAGTAAAAGAAGAAAGGAGGGGGGCCATGTCACCCCCCTCCTGGAGCCTTAAATAGCCCTGGGACCGCCACCCCAAGGCTCTCCGTTGATCCCCATGGTTGCGACTAGGGCACCCAGTCTAGAAGCCAGGCCCCGGGCAATGGGTTCCCGGAGGCAAAAATCAGCCCCTTGAGGGGGGCTGCGTGTCCCACCTCCTATGTAAAAATAACAAATACAAAAATAAAGGTCAGGGCCTGGTGGAATGGGGTCCCGGGGCGGGGACCATGTGACCCCCTTCCCTCCTTAAAATGCTGGGTGAGGGCTGAGCAGCTGAATCTTGATGAGCAAACGGTTCTGGGTGATACCAGTACTGCACAAAAATGTAAAAGGTATCGCCATAGTATAAAGCAAATAATGTTTTAAAAGGTGAGTTATTATTTCAGCCTCGCAGCATAAAAGAAAGCTGCGCGGCTGCTATGTTAAACATAAAGCGCGGTGCTGAGTATTGTATAAAACTTAAATTCAATGTCAGCAGTAAGCTTTTTAAAAAAGGTTCTCTCACCAAAAGTTAAAGCGTGTCGCTGCAGCGAGCGCTTTTAGTAAATATAAAGGCGGCGTGCATTTGTAAATATAAAAGCGTACAAACAAAAAAAGTAAGCACGACTGCTATACTTGAAGCAGACTGCGCAGCTAAAAGAAAAGCGGACGGCGTGATGTGATGTGGTGTAGGGGCAAATCATTAAACAAAATAGTGCTCACAGCCAAGATAAAGCAGACCGTGTAACGAGACAAGTAAAAGTTCCAATTGTTATGGACGGTAACAAATGCAGACAAGGCGAAATCAAAGAGGGTCTAACAAGCCTAATAACGACTCGGAAGGCAGCATTTATGAAGGACATTGACACAAGCCAATTAAAAATATGTGCGGAGAGTGGGCAGGACCTTAAAGCCATCCTCCAATACTGCATGCCTCGCAGCAACGCATGCGCTGCATAGGCTCGACCTAAACACAGATAAAAGGGAGAGGAAGAAAGGAAGAGATATCGGAGTGGTAAAGACAGATAGGGTACACAAGGAACGAGAAGAGTGAAGAGAACTGGCAATAGCAGAAACTGGAGTGCGAGAAAGGAGGCTGATAATTAAAAGTGGAAACGGCATGGAAGGGAAAAAGGAGATCTGGAAAAGGAAGCGTGAAAAGGGATAGAAAAGAAAATGGGCAAGAAATAAAGAGAGGTGAAAAGTAGTTTGGGCATATTATCAAGGTCCGGCGTTAAGCCCATTATCGCCGCTTTAGCGGCAGTTTTCTGCCGATAAAGCGGCGATAATTTTGATAATATGCCGCAGAGAATTCCAATAGAAGCCCATGTTCTGGTGTCAACATGGGCTTCTATGGGAATTCTCTGGTGAAATTTGAAGGAAGAAAAGAACATAGTGCAGGTGACGGGAAAAGGCTGTATGCCTCCGCTCTATTATATATATGTCTAGAAATAAAATATATGTAGTTTAGGGAGGACATGCCTGTATCATTGCTGGGCTTCACCTTATGCATAGCTCTGCTGCCCAGAGACACAATAGTGATTCATTCAACGTGACAGGGTTTTCTGCCATGAATATGTTTTACTTTATTAGTTAATTGGCTCAGGGAAAACCTATGAAAAAGTCACCAGGAAAGGAAAATAGGCAGAGAGAATTGTATTTTTTATTATTATTCTCTCTGCCTATTTTTCCTTTCCTGTTTCAAAGTCTGCAGGTGTAACTGTAAGGCCATACCGAAGACTGGGTATGGCGAAAAAAAATCCCAACTTTAATCGCCACCACACATGATTTTTGTTAATAGAGCATGTAATTGATCTGAGCCTGAAGCACCGATGTTGCGAAGGGAACTCAGACACACTGTCTCAATAGGAAGTTACCTGCAGCGTCCCAAAAGTCTACAAATTATGGGATCCTATACCCATCTCTAAGAAAAGCCCCAACACTTGGTAAAGTTAAGTGAGAAGCGGATTCCTACCTCCAGCTCACTGGGCTGCCACACTGGGGGGGGGGGGGGGGGTTGGTGTATGCACTGCCAGCAACCTGCCAGGCCAGTGCACAACACTTGCATCACCCTCTCTCTGCCTGCAATTGCGCTCCATGCTTCTGAAAGGTAAGAAAAACAAGCATTGGCATAGCCAATAGGTCTCGCTTTTGGGACCTTCTAAGTATTTAGTTATGCATCACAATATCCTTGGTGCAACCACATCAACTGTTGCGTGGCTAAACACTTATAAGGTCGTGGTTAAGGCAAGCGTGGGTCGGCTTGCGGGTAAACGGCACACGTGGCTGCGCTAGAATTTTTGAGGCTGTTTCCAATACTGGGCACTTGATTGAAATACCATTCCTGGTGCATTTTGTGCTCATGGACGCTTCACCATCTGCTGCTATGGAGAAGAAATCAAATCTGGGACTTTTTAGCCCATTTCTCTGAAAAAATGTATGCTACATTTTAACATCTACACAATTTGTTTTCAAAATTTCTTTGGGGAATACCCCTTAATCCACCATAACTCACCCTACAGAACCTAAAATGTTGGCCTATCTTGAGTGCGCCGTCATTACCTTTGAAACATAAGACTTAATAATAAATTGCTTCAGAATGTGAGCTTCAAAATGCACAACTTGGTCGCATCTGAAGAACACTTCGTGGGGCATATCCCACCAAAGACTCAGAAAGCAGGACAGGGAGAAGATCTCTCTCCACTGGCTTACTGAAAAGGACATGAGCCACATTTCTTATACAGTTTAGCCGCCACCACCAGTTAACTTTTGGCTTAACCTGAGACGGTGGAGTAGCCCTGGCGCCATAGAGTCTAATGCCAACCGGGCACCTTGGACTCTAGTGCCAGCAAAGCGATAGTACCTCCTACCACACCCCCAAGCTATTCGGAAATAATTATACTACAATAATAGGAATACAGTGGGCCTGGGCCCCTCAGGTCTCTGGCTCTTGGTGCCACTGCACCTGCTGCACAATTTATAGCTGTGCCTCTGATCTGACAGTCTCGTGCCTAACGCAGATAGCAGCTAAAAATCTGCTAATAACCCAGACTTTAGTAAACAAGGCACGCACTGAGTTCAAAGTAGCTGCTGGGGGCTTGATGGCCAGACCTCTCTGGCAATGCGGATGGATGGGTGGGAAGAGGAGAGAAGGGTGGATTGAACGGGTAGGAAAGGTGAGGAGGGATGCGCTGAGCACAGAAATGTGTGAGGGCAAATAAAAGAGAAAAGATGAATGGAACACACGATTAAGCGGTCTTGTCACGAAGCATGTTGGAGTAAATAAAGTAGTACTCCTGCAGCGTTACGTCACGTACTCCTACATATTTCTGTGAACCGGCCCCTCAAGTGACAGGTAGGTGACGTAAGTGAACCAGAAGATAAGGGTGATGAAGGAGAGCGTTAAAATGAGCTGCCCAAAAAATAGACGTCAGTCAACCTTTACAAACCAGCGCTGAATAAAACATCCCTTCAACGGTGCGTCTCGTGTTGTCATCAAAGGCACTTCCTTTTAAACCTTTCATTTGTTAATGGAGGCCCTGATAAAGACTGGTACAGAATGCTAAAAGGTCTTTTGCAGAAACACAAAGTAAAATGCAACTGAAAGTAGTGGCTGTGCTTATAATTAATAAATGGGATTAGTTGCTATTGTTGGAAAATCGAGATTACCTGAATGTTATTAATATTAAGTTGAACAACAGCAGAACAGTTCGGTGAGTGCAGCGTTTATTTGATGTACGAATAAGGAAAACAGTGCATGCGTTGTCACAGTGCACTAGGGACTTTATGCCTAATTATCTAGCCTGTTGTTCAGGTGCAAACTCCCCCAGGCTCTCACACCACGTAGGCATATATAGAAATGCGCGGATACTGTTTGGTCTCGGTTTAATGTCAACCTTGCCGCGGTAGTCCATGAGGACACTTCAAAGAGTTTATTTTCAAAGCTTAAAGGGAACAGCCTAGTTATGTCCATGTGCGGGCAGTTTCGAACACTTCTGGCTGCCTGCGACACAGAATTAGACCAATATTGCCAGAGGGACGAGAAGATTGTATGGAGACGTAAGTACGCATGGGGCGCCGCCACTATGTGTGGAGAAGGGAGTGCAGATAACTGCTTTGGCTTCAGCGTGTTCAGTAACTGTTTGCAAACGAGAAGTAAGAAGAATCTCCCACTTTGCTCTTCTGAGATGTTGGCATGTATGCAAAAAGCACTGCATTACAGCGCCGCATCTTAAGAAAAGGCGGGCTCCCGCCTTTCAAACAAAAGCGCGGCAGAACACTCCAAAGTGGTGGGAAATCACACCCACATCTCACCTGCACCCTCAGCCCCACGAAAAAAATACCTACGAAATGGAGCACTTTGCTTCTTTCCCGGTGCAGCCCGATCCGTAAGCACACAACCCGGTCTCTTCACTCGATCGGCCACAGACTAGTACAACTCAGCTAGTCAGCTTCCGCTTCCGTTCCAACCAGGGACGGCTGCGGCATGGTAGGCCTGGATCCTACCAAAACGAGCCCAAAGGTAGCCTGTAGTGCTGCTCCGAGGCAGGAGGGGCTGGGGAAATTGATGCAAGAAAATGAAAAGACAGAGGCCGACTTGAAGCTGGGAACAGTATCTGAGTCTCTGCGGGAGGCTCAGAATCCCGTGATTCTGTGCAAATCGCTCAAGACCAATTGTTTTTATTTGCAACACAACCTGCATTCAGGTATGACCACAATGTAGCTGCAAGTAGTGCAGAAATAGTGACGCGATTGGCCTCATAGCGCTTTACACGAGAACGAGATATGTTAAGAGGCAGAGGTTGCACTTTTTTATTCACATGGAGGTTCAGTTATTTACACAATCACGGAATGCCGAGGTCTATAGAAACAGCGCAATTGTTTCAAAGCATCGCTTGTAGTTCAACTCAATTAATAAAACAGCCACGCGTATTAAACAGATACATGTTATTCTAAGAGCCAATGGAATTATGAATATTGGAAAACCTAACACTGGCGAGTGTTGTTTTATTTAAAAAATGGTGATTGTAACTGATGCGTAATGTGTAATCAAGGCGTATATCACCAAAACGCGTTACAGCAGCAAATAAAATCAGCGCAAATACCAAAAGGAGTGGTGTGGTATATATATATATCTATTCTTTTCTTTTTTGGGGGGGGGGGGAGTTTTATATAGGGAGAAATATACCTCAAGAAATCAGAGCACTTTATTTGAGCACCATGTGCGTTACAGACGGACACATTCTTTTTTTGTTAGGCTCCGGGAGATTAAGTGATATGCTCAGGATCACAGTATTTTCAGCCTCCCTGCCGAGGCTCGAACCAGATACCCATCTCCGAGGTCGACCATATGCCTTTACCACGCATGCCATGACAACGCAAAGGCGTGCACGGTGAATGCATAAAGTTTGTAAAAGTGTTTATGGTAACTATATATATTTTTTTTAATATGATATGTATATATATTTAATTTAATTTTTTTTTTTTTAAAAAACTAAAAACAAAAAAAGGCCTTTTTTTATCCCAATAACTAAACACCCCTAACATTGTTAAATTACCCATACCACCCCAATACCCATGCCCACTAAAATACCCTTGGCACCCCAAATCCACCCTGAACCCTAAAACACACCCTGACCACTAACAATACCCCTACACCCCCAATCCCACCCTGAACCCTTAAACTACCCTAGCACCCCAAAACCTAAACTGAACCCTGTACACTAAAATTACCCTGAGCACCCCAAAAACAAAACACACCCTGATCCCTACATTTTCTACTACACCCCAAACCTAAAGCCACCCTGAACCCTAAAAATCCCCCAGCACCTCTAAACCCAAACACACCCTGAACCCTAAAAATTCCCCTACACCCCAAAACCCTAACCCACCATGCCACTTCAAAATACCCCAGCACCCCAAAAACTAAACCCACCCTGAACCCTAAAAATACCCCAGCACCCCCAAAACCCAAACACACCCTTAACCCTAAAATTAGCCATGACCACTAAAAATAAACCTGCACCCCAAAACCTACAACGACCCTGAACCCTAAAAATACCCCTGCACCCCAAAACCTAAACCCACCCTGAACCCCAAAAATACCCTGGGCACCCCAAAACCCAAACATGCCCTTAACCCTAAAACTACCCCTGACAACTAAAAATAAACCTGCACCCCAAAACCCAAACCCTAAAAATACCCCTGCACCCTAAAACCTAAACCCACTCTGAACCCTAAAAATACCCCAGCATCCCAAAACCCAAACATGCCCTTAACCCGAAAATTACTCCTGACCACTAAAAATAAACCGGCACCCCAAAACCTAAACCCACCCTGAACCCTAAAAATACCCCTGCACCCCAAAATCTAAACCTACCCTGAACCCTAAAAATACTCAGACACCCCAAATCCTAAACCCACCCTGAACCCTATAAATACCCCAGCACCCCAAACGCCTTAACCCTAAAATTACCCCTGAACCCCAAAACATATAACCCTACACTCCAAAACCCAAACCCTATACATACCTTATACTTACATATAAATCACATATGCTTCTACCATTCATGCATTTACAACAAATTTCGTTGTAGAAGCATGTGTGGTAAATGCATATGCATTGTAATGCCATGCGTTGTAATGGCATTGCCGAGTAATGGTTGTTGCATTGTGATGGTATGCGGGGTGATGGTAGTAGTGGTAAAAGATTAGTTGTAATGGGTGTTTACCTCTTGCACTAGAAGTATAATCATTCTCAAAACATAAGGAGCAATTTCATCATGTTAAGAAGAAATGATGCTTGTGGAGATTTGGATGTTTATTTTCAAATCATCAAGCACAATTGGATCTTATGAAGTAATCACATACTCATTCTTAAATCCTCCTGAAGTCATCAGGAATAGTCACACCTTGTGAAGTCATCGCATACTCATTCTTAAGTCTTCCCGAAGTCATCAGGAATAGTCACACCTTGTGAAGTCATCGCATACTCATTCTTAAATCCTCCTGAAGTCATCAGGAATAGTCACACCTTGTGAAGTCATCAGATGCTCATTTTCAAGTCATCCACAAGTCATCGAGCTCAAGTTTCTAAACTCTGCTGATGACTTCAAGAGCTTGACGATGTCTGATGATGTGAAAATGACTTCTAGAGTAGTTGGATGATCATCCAATGACTCTGGGATTGCTTCTAAAGTAATCCTGTTTGACCTGGGTACTCTCTAAAACACTGTCCACTGTAGTGCTCTGTGATCATGAAGCTGTTCTTGGAAATGGCGTAGAAACCATGTGGTTAGTTTCCCAGCTTTTATTGTGCTCAAATGTTCTTGAATTCGTACCTTTATTTTGGGTGTGGTTAAACCTATATAGTGTAAACCACACTCACAGGTAAGTCTATATATCACATTAGTTGTGTTGCAGTTGCTGAATTTGGTCTGGTACCAAGTCTTACCAGTCAGCAACTGCACACTAATGGTCTTTTCAGTCAAAACACAAACCGAACAACTGCAACAAGGGTAGTACCCAGGTGGAATGGACAAATTCTTTAAAATCTGCAGTGGACGGGTGTGCACCAATTTAACTTTTAGGTTAAACGCAAACCTAGGTGGTGGCATCTTGAATTCAGATGTAGACAGTAATGCCCAATGTTTCCTGATCACTTGATGTATTTTGGTAGATAAGGGGTCAAAATTCATGACCACTGGCAGACAATCACTGCTCTGTCTCATATTTCTTTCAAGTAGAGCCTCTCGAGCTGTCTTTATCACCCTAGTTGGATAGGCCCTTTGTACCAGTTTGTCAGCCAGATTCTCAGACTGCTCCATATATACATCTGTAGAGGAACAGTTCCTATGGTACCGCAGAAATTGGCCCACAGGAAGATTATCTCGTAAGGCCCTCGGGTGAAAAGATTGGTAATGGAGCATTGAATTTTTGTCAGTAGCTTTTTGATGGACAGTGGTACACAACTTGTTATTAACCACTGAGATGTCCAAATCCAAATATACTGCCATCCGATTGCTCATCGTCCAGGTGAACTTCAGGCATTCATCTGGTCCGTTAAGCCATTTCAAAAATTCAAGGAGGTCACTCTCTGGTCTGTACCAAATACACAACACATCATCAATATACCTCTTCCAGAGGCAAATATGCCTCTGGAAGGGGTTTGATGTGTGATGAATATATTGTCTTCTTCAAACTGGCCCACATAAATGCAGGCTAGACTGGGCGCAAAAGTTGCGCCCATGAATGTTCCAGACACTTGCAAAAATAGCTGGGTCTTAAAGCTAAAATAGTTTTTTGTCAAGGCCAACTTTATGCATTGAAGCACAAACAACTGGGGTGTGTCGTAAAACCAATCTTGTGCCCCAAGAGCGCACGCTGCTGCCACCAGCGTGGCATCTTGGGGTATCCTGGTATACAGTGACTTAATATCTATGGTCACCAAGATATTGTTTATAGGAACAAACTCTACCTCATTAAGAATATTCAAAATGTCTGTTGTGTCTTGGACATAAGAGGGTTGTTTTAACACTGATTCCCTTAGAAAAAAGTCCACAAATTGCAACAATGGCTCAAGACCGATTGTATCCCCAATACTATCGGGCGTCCTGGAGGTAGCCGTTGGGCCTTGTAAAGTTTTGGCAATATATAGAATGCTGGTGTTCTAGGTGTATTCATTAAAAATTCGAACGATTTTGCCAGTTATCCACTTTTTCTCCCTTGCCTGTCCCACCAGTGTCTTAATCAGAGTTTGGATTTCACTAGTTGGGTCTCTGGGGAGCGGTTGATAGTTTTCACGCAACCCCAATAATCTTGAGACCTCCGCCTCATAGTCGCTAGTATTCATTACAACTACTGCCCAGCCCTTATCGGCAGATTTGATCGTGATTGCCTCATTATCCTGTAAGGATTGCCTGCCAGTCGTCACGGATCATGTTGTTAAATGTTCATTGGTCCTTTGACTGCTCTAATTCACTAATGTCATGAAGCACCCGTTGCTCAAATACCACCACCTCTGGTCCTACAGATGAACTTGGGGGCAGAACTGCGAGGGGCGATGTAAATTAGTTGAAAATAATGATGGGGGATCACTACTCTTTTTTGCAAAGAATTTCCTGAGCTTGATCTTCTTCATGACCTCATGGAATTCCATCCTGAGTTTAAAAGAGTCCTTTCGTGGAGTGGGAACATACCCCAAACCCTTATTCAAAACCCGCAGTTCCCTGCATGTTAGTACATGGTCAGATAAATTGACCACGATATCACTCATAGGGGCGTCCTGCCCCGACTGCGAGTTATTTGTGGTGAATAGTTTTGCCATGACTGATCTTGATTCTGGCATCCTCAACCTCTGCCTCTCTGTCCTCCCCCTCTGTTGCCTCTCTTGTTCTGTCCTAAAAAAGACCTTAACAGACCTCCTAGATCTTCGTTGGGCCTAGTCTAAGCATCAAATCTCACTCGATTCTGATTTAAAGGTTGTGCACCTATCTCCTCTTCCTCACTACTGGTGTTGTCAAAAGTCCAGTTCTGAGGAGTTCATCTGGCCTGCTGGCGTCCACCCCTTTGGTAATTTGACTATTGTCCTTGCTCCTTAACTGGTTGGTAGTATTTGTCTTCCAAGTATGGGAATGCCCACTCATGGGAGAACCGATCTAGGTTACGTTTGAGCCCTTTGATTTTCTGGTTAACCATGTAATTCTTATAGTCTGCAAGGCCCCCCTGAATACGCAGCAACTGCTCCTTAGTATCAACCAGGGTAGTATCCCATTTGATTGTTTCTTCGAGCTCCAAGATGTCTTTTAATTATTCCTCACTAAGACTCTGTTAATAATTAAAATGAGCCAGTCCCGGGTGCATTTATTTGTGATGTAGCTCCAATCCACCCGGAACTGTCTGTCCTCCAAAAATATTTTTGGTGCAATTCTAACTATGAGACTAGCTGGGGCGGCACCAGCTCAAAGATACCCTGTCATTAACGCCCCATGTAGGGCAATTCTCACTTGACGTTTTTTAGTATTGTTCAGTTTTTCCCACTCCTCTCTAGTGGATGTTATACTAGTTAGAGGGGAATGTGGGAACAATGAAGGTCCAGATAATATTGAAGCGATTTGCTCGTCTGAAAATGCCTGACAATCCCTGTCCATACTCTCACTGTCCAGAATATTGCCCGCATATATGCACAGGTATATCTAAAGACAGAAAATTTTCTGTTAGTTTTATGATAGACTTGCCTTATAAAGATTGTAATTAGGAGGATTCCAATCAGGTTGGTACAGTTATAGTCTCCATCAACGATTATTCTTTAGAAATTAGAACAACCAAGCCAAGGCATTTCCTCTAAGTTCCCAGGGCCTTTAATCTAGTTAGTATAGTTGGATGAGAAACTGTGTTAACTGCAGTGCTAAGATACAATAGGACTAGTGCATCACTATGACCCTTGTCCAACAGATTCCTTATGTTGCCCCGCACAGTTACAAGGGCAGTCCCAGTTTAGCCTAGGGTCCTAAACCCAACCTGATCTTTATCCAGTGACTTATTGTTTTTATGCATTTAATCAATTGGCTGTTGATGGCCTTTTCAATTATTTTCGCACGGAAAGGCAGACAGGAGATGGGCCTATATTTAGAGAATTGGTCCAGGTCAGAATTTGATTTCTTTACAATAGGGAGAATTGGCGCTTCCTTCCGTGATTGGAGACAGGTACCCATAGCAATTGTTTGATTACATAATTAAATCAAAACTGGAGCCAACAAGTCCACTCCTACATGCAAGCGAAGATAGGGCAAGAAATCAATGGTGACGCGTACTTAGTTGTTACAATCATTGTGTGTACTGTTTTCTGTAGTAGTGGCTCAAAGTCCATCAGTGGAGAGACAACCTTCCTATGGTTTGATTCTTCTGCTTTCCTTTGTTCTCTCGTGGTAAAGTTAATACTAACCTTGTCTATTTTTTCTTGCAAGAAAGACGAATAAACTCCACATAGAGAGCCTGAACTAGCAGGTTCAGCGTCTGTGAAGGTGTGGAAATACATACTTTTTGTTAGCTTAATTACTTCCTTATCCAAGTTTTACACTGCTAAAATTCTTTCTGTGAAATATTTGTTTTTGCTAATATACATCATTTTTTGCACTTTTTCAGTTCATAATTATGAATAGATTTGTCGTTCTCTAATCCTGTTTCTCTGCAGACTCTCTCAAGTTTTTACATGGTTTCATAACCATGCCTAGAACACTGGAGCACATGGACCACATTTTCTATGCTGCATTGGGATTCACCCAGGCATTGAAATCCACTGCTCATTGGGACTACAAGCAGAAAAATGATTTTTCTTTAGCACTTCCATCATAGTTGATTTGGTCATCTTAGATCATGTTTGACCAGGTTTCACTCTCATTCTCTGCTGTGCCATAGTATGATTTGGGAGAGTTTTATTGAATAGAATTCCACAGTAGTCGGATCAGATACATTTTATAGTGAACGGACTGATATTGTTTAATTTGTTGTAAAAATTAGGTCAATGGTGTGCCCTTTTACGTGTGTGGGCAAGAACACCAGTCGCTCCAGGTTTAAGGCTGAGAAAGAGTGTTCCAAATCTAACCCCCCACCACCACCTCCCCTTATCAAAACAAAGAGATCAGTTAGTGCCGAGCTAAAGCCAGCACTGCATTCTGGGGGACGATATAACAGCAGAACTGACCACCGCAGGTTCTGGGCGCATGTTATTTTTTTAGCAGAAGACTTTCTGCCTATGTAAACTGGGGTAGGTCCAATTTTCTTACTGTGATGGTTGCTTTATATATTACAGTAAGACCCCCTCCCACACCTGTCGTTCTATATCTCCTAATTATGCTATATCCATCTGGAACACCCTTAAATAGTTCTGGCCAAGACGCCTCAGTTATCCATGTTTCTGTTAAGTGTAATACGTCTAATTTGTCAGTGTATAAAAGGAAGACAATTTCTTTAGCATATTTATTGAGTGATCAACAATTTAGGAGCATGCTCATGAAACGTTTATTGGACAGGGCTTTCTACTTCATGCCATGATGCCTTTGTGAATTACTCAAATCCTTCAATAAGCCCTTTTTATACCCATTTATCATTGTATTTTAATACATTGCAACCATGTGGTGAAAAACGGGCAGCATGTCTAGTGTCTGGTGCTTCCAGGATGCTGACGGACGCATACGGGTTTGCCTTTGGCTCGCCTTCTGCTGGCTTTAGATAGCGCTGTTAGGCTCGCACATTGCATGACTAGCCTGTCCAAGGCCTCCTCCTAAGTTGGCGCCTGCCAAAAATCAGAAATAAATATCTAAAGGTGCAGAGTGGACTAACCAATCAGGTGGCCACTTCTTAAACCCATCTTTAGAAACAGTTTGCAATTTAAATTATCAAGCGAGAGTGGATATAATCTTAAAGTTCAAGGTGCTTAACTTTTGAGAGTGACAACGTATGGCAATGTGCAACAAAAGCAAAGTTAAAAGTGAAAATCAATATTTTAGGACTCGACCAGCGAAGAGCAAAGCTAGTTTTTCTTATCTAATCAGACTGATCAGATTGCAAGTCCTATCCTAGAGTGACTTTCATTAAAAAAACAATTATAGGTTTAAAAGTAAAGGCAGTTCCAAGCTTGAGTAAAGACATAAAAATGATGTCTGCACAACAGGCAACTTCAAACAAGCAGAATCTACTTCCAGTTAAACTTAAAGCTGATTAATGCATATTTCAGTTCATTAACTCTATTTTCAGGTGGCAGCAGTATAGACATGGAGTTTGTAGTCCTTTGGAAGTTCAATATCAATAGAGTTTCTGGTGAAATATTGCATTTTGAGGAGCTTTACGTGGAAGATTGGTTTAGAAAGATATGAGGAAATGATCTGTTCAAAGAAAAGGGGGCATGTGTGGTGAGCTTCACATTTTATCGTGAGACCATAAATGGTCCAAGGTGTGACCCTTGATGTGGTTGCATTGCAAAACACGATGATTCCAAGACATGGAGAATATCATGCACATATTTGTCTTTTGTATTTTCAATGTGAATTTTAAAGTTTCCCAATTTAATAGTGTTTGGGCACCTAACTAGGAACTAGCTTATGAACATTTAGATTTAGTGTAGTCCTTAGCCAAGATTTGTGAGTTGATAATTGTGAGAGCATTGTGGCACAATTTCTGAGCTATAGGAGTGACAGTGCTTGACCTTTAGCTCCTATTCTTGCATTCTGTCTGTTCTTTTACAGTTAAGACGTTTCTTATAAATAACTACAAACACTCTCCCACACCCGTTTGTCTCTGAAAGCCTCCCGTCCAATTAAACTAAATGTTTGTATTCAACAATGGTTAAAACATTCTTCCATGTTGCAAAGTTTTGTAGAACCTTGCCATAGGATTCCCACTTTTCAATGAACACCACTAACTTGTCTATATTACTGGCTACGGGTCACTTCTCAATCCCTTCAATCAATCCTAGTTTACGCTTTACTCCATCTTCGGACACCACATACTCTACACAGTCCACCTCCCTCTCCTTTAAAATACATATCTCCTCACACAATGTCACACCTCCCTTTTCTGATTAAATTAATACCTTCTGCAGCGATTCATTATGTTGTTGCTCATCACTTTAAAAACCTGGTATGTCATCCTGAAATGTCCCAATATTTTCCAAACCTTTAAAAACTATTTTACAAACACAGACTCCACCAATGCCAAACCAAATGGCATTATCCTAAACTGCAGATAACCACCTAGTGTAACAAATACTGTAAGTGATGTGATTCTACATCTAACACAACGTGTAGATATGATGCACTCAAGTCTACACTTGTAAACCACTTACACTCTCCTCTCCCAATTGAATCATCACTCGTCAGAAAAGGAACACTCTATATGACCTATTTCTTTGTTTACACTGGATGCGTCGATACAGAGACTAATTTCACCTGTCTCTTTCTGACATTTAACCACTGGTAAAACTCATCATGGCACTTCAGTTGGCTCAATTTTTCCCTCATCACACTTCATCCACACAGAGGAAATTAACCTTTCCTTACACTATAAAGTATGCTTCTTATTCATACTTGATTGGTATTTAGCCCTCTTCACCTTGTATCCCATGTTAAAAATACCACAGTTCATTTTATTATTACTT
This sequence comes from Triturus cristatus, assembly GCF_964204655.1. Classification (NCBI taxonomy): domain Eukaryota; kingdom Metazoa; phylum Chordata; class Amphibia; order Caudata; family Salamandridae; genus Triturus; species Triturus cristatus. The sequence continues at coordinate 648,423,725 of NC_140585.1, forward strand.
GAAGCCTGGACGAAACTACTCAATCCATTTCTTTTCATTGCCTGCCTCCCCTGTAGACACTTGCACTTCCATCTTGAATTCTACTGCATGTTCAAACCCCAGAATATCAACAACATTTAAGCTACATACAGCCTACCATCTGGTTACCAATCATAACATCCTAACCTGCATCAGGAATACCTTGGTGTAAGAAGTTAGGTTGAGGAGGGTGAAACCCTTCTAAAGCAGCCACCACAACTGTGAAGTCACATGGAAACCCTAAATTAACCTGTGCTGAACCCTAGTGTATTACAGCATAGAGCAGTTAGGCTTAACTCTGAGGCATTGTGAAAAGTATTTGTGCAACGCTTCAAACAGAAACACAATGAAAAGACATCACAAAAGAATCACACACCAGTTTAGAAAAACATTTTTATTAAATAAATCAAAGACCAAAATGACAAAAATCCAATGAGTAGAACCGGAGTTCTCTGAAGACAGTACCTTGCATCCTGATGCACTGTCTGCATGGCGTTGCTTTGCGAGAATTTGCATCTCCTGGCGTCAGTTCCGAGGCAGCTGTGTAGCAAGACTTTGCGGGGCTTGGCATTGCTTTGCGTCGGTTCCGGTGAGCTGTCCAGAGAAGCTTGGCGGGGCTTTGTGTCACTTTCCATATGTTTTGACGAGCTATTGGTTTGTGTGGTGAGACTTTACAGTGATTTGTGTTCCTCAGCATCAATTTTTAAGGGTGGTGATGTTTTGTGGGACTTCGCATTGCTAAACGTTGGGTCCTATGGAGTCACAACTGGGCTTGGCAAAGAATCTTTCAGGCCCACTTCCAAGGGTCAAAAACTGGTGTGGCAACACTTGGGAGGGGAGGTTAGGTCTTACAGACGACAGAGTCCAAGTGCTGGGTTCAAGGTTGTTGGAAGCCTGTTATGTCCCTGAGCTTCTGACCAGGAGATCAGTCAACTAGCCACTCTGGGGTCCTGGGCTCAGTGATGCTGGTCCAATCCTTCTCACCCAGGCAAGAGGCACGTAAGCAGCAGACAGCAGGTCAGCACATCAAGGCAGCAGTCCAGCAAGACAGTAGTCCGGCAGGGTAGCTGTCATGCATATTGACAGTCCTTTCAATAGCACAGCAGTACTTCTTCCTGGCAGAGTATCCACAGGTCCAGAAGTGTACTGAAGAGTTGGCGCCCTTCCTCTGGAATGTGGGAGAAGCTTTAAGAACTTTCCTTTAAAGTCCCCTGGATCCTTCCTTCTCTGGCCTGACTCCAGACTAACTACAGGAGTTATGCAGTCCTTTGTGTGGAGGCAGGACACAGCCTAATCAAGTATACGTGGGGCTGAGTCCAGCCCCCCTCCCATCTTGACAGTGATGGCCCATCCAGGCACACCTAAGCTCTCTATTGTGTGTGGCTGTCTAGGAGGAATACCAAAGCTCTGTCAGCAAAGACAGGCTACAGGCACTAAATAGCTAAGGAAGGAAAATGCATTTAAAGGGGTCGCTCTGGTTTATAACTTTGGATTGGTTGAACACTGATTTCGATTCGTGTCATCTTATTAATGTGTGATTTATTTTGGGATATGGAAAAAGTTTGTATAGGCTTGTGATTCTTTTTGTTATCACTCTCTGTTTTTAAATATTGAGCAATGTTATGTTAGTATGATGAAATGTTATAATTGATTTACAGGTTATGTTCAGTAAATAAAATGATCTTGTGTGAAAAGTAAAAAACAGAAAGAAACACAATCACCAACTGTTTAGTTTTTGATTGTATATAGAGGTCCATGATGTTTGCAGGTAAGGGCCCAACCCCCTATTGTTGTTTTTCAACTTTCTGAAAGTAGCATTTTCAAAATTATGACAGTAGTCCTGCAGAGCAGCAGTCCAGCAGAGCGGCAGTCCTACTTGTCTGGCTGAGTATCCACAAGTCCAAAAGTGTACTGAAGAGTTGGTGTTTGAGGTCCAGTATTTATGCCTGGTGTCTTTCCCCTGGAAGGTGGGAGACGTTTCTAGAAATTCCCTTTGAAGTGCCTAGGCATCCAATCATCCCTGCCCTTGCTCCAGACTAACTACAGGGAATATACAGGCCTTTGTGTGGAGACAGGACACAGCCTATTCAAGTGTATGTAGGGCTAGGTTAAACTCTGCCCTCCCGTCCTGCCAGTGATGGTCCATCCAGTCACTCCTACACTTTCTATTGTGTGTGACTGTCTAGGACGAATGCACGAAGCCCAACTGTCAGCTACAACCAGTCATGCGACCCAGACACAGGCTACAGGCACTAAATGGCTAAGGCAGTAATATGCCAACTTTCTAAAATTGGAACTTTCAAAATTGGAACTTAAAATCTGACTCCACCATAAGTTAGCATTTGTCATTAAAATTCCAAAGACACCAAACATGAACTCGTTATGTACTCCAGTTTAGAAATTACAGCTTATTAAAAGTAATATGGTAAAATGATCCCAATGGGAGAGGAAGGCCTTACAGAAGAGAAAACTAATTTAGGAGTTGTCATTATCAGGACATATAAACCTTGAAAGGAGATGTCCTACTTTTTAAATACAGTGCACCCTGTCCTCTCGACTGTCCACAGCCTACCATAGGGGTGTCTTGTATGTAGTTCAAAGTAAGGTTTGGCCCTGACAAAAGGTTTATTTTTCCAGCTCGAAATGGCAGTTTAGAATTGCACATACAGGCTGTAATGTAATAGGCATGCAGGTCTGCTGCACCCTATGTGCTCCTGGTGATATCTAATGATTTATGTATTCTTGCCATAACCGGCCTACTGCAAGTCATGCCGTGATGTTTTTTTATGATATGGGCAAGTTATCAGTATTGGTTGCAATGCCCTAAAGGTGATGCCATTTAAAAAAGTGTTCTTACTGCAAGAACTGCATAATATATACGGTTATGGTGCAGGGTGTTATTTTTCATGATGTTCATGCCAGGGACAACTTCTAAGTATGTGCTTCAGTACCCTATATGTGTTATGACAATTGCCTAGCTGGCAAAAGTGATTTATGACCTATGATGTTATGACAATTGCCTAGTTGGCAAAGTAATAGTGATTTATGTGATTGTTGTCTTATGTGTTTTATCTACAATACAAAGGATATTTTTATATAACCTTGCATTGAGTCTGTTTTCTGGTGTGCCTAGTGTGTCACTGGTGTGTGTGTGCGTGTTGCGCAAACGCTTTACACATTGTCTCTGGGACAAGCCTGACTGTTCTGCCAAGCTTCCAAGGGGGTGAGCAGGGGTTATCCTGTGTGTGTAACTCCCTTACCCTAACTAGAGTGATGGGTTCTGCCTAGCATAGGTGCATACCCTAGCCATCCAGAACCCCAATTTCTAACAGCTAGTGACATACTAACGACACCTTATCCCAGAATTGGCCCACAATCGGGCAATCTAAGTTATTTTGCATTGGTAAGATTTTATTGGTATTACAATGGAAAATGTTATTGGAATATTTTAGCTTTGTGTGATTTTCCAATGGATCAACATGCATATAAAAGAATGAGCATATGGGTTTGTGACAACTCCAGTCATTTTAATTGTTCATTCTGAGCTTTTTCACCAACTTGATATTGAACTGTATTTTTGAATGGTCATAAGGGGCATGTTAAAACTAGGTGAAAAGTGTGTTATTTCAAACCCCACAATTCATCCTCCACCAATTCACACTGTAGTGGAGGAATGAACAAGGGCACTGACAGCAAAGGAGTTTAACTTCATAGACATGCGGCCAACTCCACCCTCTCCCCACAAGCACCAAGAGAATGCATCACTGTCACTTTTTGGTAGCCTACTTTCTTGGGTTGCCACTAAAGTTGCAGCCAAGTATAATCATGTATTTAAAGTTTTCAGTCTGTTAATGTTTTCAGTTTTTTGTTAACATTTGAACAGTGTGAAAGACATGGACAAAGCATCAAGAAAGATGGCATACTTTCATTTATAGCTTATTCACCCAATGGTCTTCATCCTTGTATGCCAGTAATTTACATAATATATGAGGCTGTTAGAAATGGGGGTCTTTAGTTAACAATGGTTTGCACCGTTGTCCAAGTAGGGACCCTTCTTCCTAGTAAGAGTAACGGGGATACTCTATTAAAAAAAACCCTGCTCACCCCCTTGGTAGCTTGGCACGAGCAGACAGGCTTATCTCAGAGGCAGTGTGTAAAGCATTTATGCACACATACAGTAATATATGTGACAACACTTTAAATGGACACCACACTAGTTTAGAAAAATAAGTAATCTCTATCTAAACCAAACAAGACCAAAATGACAAAAATCCACAAGACAGTAATCAAAATCTGACTTTTAAAAAGTAGAATCAGTTCTGTCCATAGTAAACTATGGATGCAACACTTTCAACACAAAGTACATTGGATGCGTCAAAATCAAAAGCAAGAACAGCCGCAGGTAAGGTGATGCGTCGATTCCTTATGTGCAGGGAAGGTGATGTGTGGCTTCCTTACTCCAGTGGAGGTGATGCCTGGGTTCCTTACTGCCAGGCAGGAGAGGTGATGCGTTGGTTCCTTACTGAATGGAAGGTGATGCGTCGGTTTCTTACTGTGCGGGGGGATGATGCTTCAGTTTCTTACTGCGTCCCCAGCTTTGATGTAGACTTGGCACCCTGGTGCAATGCGCGAGGTTCGGGGATGTGTCGGTTCTTGATGCGGCGGGGGCAACAGCGTTGAGTTGGTTTCTCCAGCCATGGTTCCATGATGCATTGGTTCTTTAACCTGCACAGCAGGGCCTGCGTCAGAATCAGTGCAGTAATCTTGGACTTCGTAGACCGGTGCACTTGATGCCGTGTCCAGGCGATTTCTCCCACTGTGTGCCGGCGTTGTGTTGGTTTCTTCGGTGATGCGCCGGAAATAGGTGCAGATGCGCTGCGCTTCTCGTCGGTGCATCACTTTTCCAGCACCCAATGGCAGGAACAACCTCCAGAGGCCCAGAACAGCAACAGGCATCTCTTGGCTGGTCAGAGCTCCCAGCAAGGAAGTTCATGGGAGCTGGGGGTGACATTGTTATATCCCTGAGACATCAAAATAGGAGCCAAGCTCTTCTTCAAGCCCTTGGAGATCTTCCTCAAGCAGGGGACACAGCAGACAGCAAAGTCCTTGTTCTTATTTTGGCAGAAACAGTCACTGCAGACCAGCCCTAGACAGCACACAGCAAAGAGGCAGTACTTCTCCTTCAACTTCTCCAGCTCTTCTCCTTGGCTAAGGTTCCGCTTGAATTTCAGAAGTAATCTAAAAGTCTGGGGTCTGGGCCCCACGTTTTATAGAGAAGTTCTTTGCCCAGCCAAAACCAGTTCTGTCCTCTTTGGTGCAGCTTCCTGGCAGGAGATGGAGACAGCATTGCCCAAGGCAGACCAGGCCCATTCAGGTGTGAAAGAAATCTCTTCCCCCTACTCTGAATGCAGCCCAGGTCTATTCGGCCCAGCCCTGACTCACCCTTTAAAGGCAGGACACAGTTCACCCCCCAAGGGGATTTCTGAACAGAATGCACATCCCCAGCCCCTGTCACTCCAAAGACAGACAGTCAATACACAAACCTAGCAGAGGCACACAGGATGGCTAAGCAAGAATACACATTCTTTCTAAAAGTGGCATTTTCAAACACAGAATGTAAAAATCATTCTCACTAAAAGATTATTTATTTATTTATTTAAAATATTTATAAAGCGCGGCTGTCACCTGGCAGGTATCCTGGCGCTGGTAGCTACTCCTGGGTTTATAGATGGGGGAGGGGTTGAACTATGGCTGGCAGGCTTAGAGGGATAGGGGGAAGAGCCAGGTTTTGATTCGTTTCCTGAAGGGTAGGAGATGAGGGATTTGGCGAATATCGGCAGGCAGACTGTTCCACAGCTTGGCTGCAGCTACTCTGAACGATCTACCTCCGGTCCTGGCCTTCTTACATCTGGGGACTTTCACAAGGCAGGCGGTTGTAGACCTAAGTGTTCTGGTGGGGATGTACCACGAGAACAGACGTTGAAGGGGTCTGGGTCCTGCACCGTGTAGTGCCTTAAAGACCAAGCAAAGGGCTTTGAAGGCAATACGTTGCTTTAAAGGCAGCCAGTGCAGCTCGGCCAAGGCAGCGGTGGCAGAGGATCTCCTGGTCCAACCAAGAGCCAGTTTGGCTGCTGCCGACTGAACTCGTTGGAGTCTGTCCAGCAGTGTCGCAGGGGATTCAAACAGGAGGGCATTACAATAGTCAAGGCGACTAAGAATAGTGCATCTGACTATCAATGCCCGGGCAGAAGGAGGTAGAAGAGGCAGGACTTTACGCAGTGAGCGCATAAGGGCTGAGCAGGTGGCGACTGTTCTTGAGACCTGCGTTTCCATGCTCAGTTGGTGATTTAACATGACACCCAAATTACGAACACTGGTAACAGGTGGTGGGTTGTTAGAATTTTCCGGGGGCTAGAACTCAGCAGGCAGAGGGCGGGGAATGCGGCTCGCAGGACAGAACAGAACCTCGGTTTTCGAGGAGTTGAACTGAAGGGAGTTCCGGTGCAACCAGCCTGCGGTGTCTCTTAGACAGTTATGGAAGGCTTCTAAAGGGATGGAGTCTTCGCCCTCCCAAGAGAAAAGGAGCTGGGTATCGTCCGCATAGTTTACTGTGGTCATATTGTGCGATTTGATTAACGTGACCAGTGGTTTCAAGTAAACATTAAAAAGAATCGGACTAATGGAGGAGCCCTGAGGAACACTGTGAGGGACAGGGGAGAAAACCGATTGGAAAGGGGGGAGGGATACAGCCTGTTTTCTGTCACTGAGATATGAATGAAACCAGAGCAGGGCCGTGCCGTCGATCCCTGCCTCTCTCAACCTCTCAAGCAAGGTCCCATGATTGACAGTATCGAATGCGGCAGACAGGTCTAATAAAATCTTTATATTCTGAGTTCAGGCATAAAAACTTTACTGTCCCAATGGGAAGTTATATTTATAAGATGTTATAAATGACCTCCCATTCTATCCCACGGGACAGATATCCTTTCAATAATGATAAACGAAATTGGCAGTATTTCACTATCAGGACATGCCACACACATCAGGTCATGTCCTACCTTTCACATACACTGCACCCTGCCCACAGGGGTACCTTGGCCCTCACTTAGGGGTGACTCACTTGTAAGAAAAAGGAAGGTTAGGGCCTGGCAAGGGACTACACTTGCCAGGTCGACATGGCAGTACCAACCTACGCACAGACACTGCAGTGGCAGGTCTGAGTTATATTTACAGACTGCTCATGTAGGTTGCACACTCAATGCTGCCTGCCCACTAGCAGCATTTGGTTTACAGGCCCTCGGCACACACAGTGCACTGTACCAGGGACTTATTAGTAAACCAAATAAGCCAATTATGGAAACACTGATCAATGACAACAATTTACAGAGGGAGCACATGCACTTTGGCACTGAACAGCAGTGGCAAAGTGCCCAAAGCATCCAGACCAGCAAAAGTGAAGTCCAACACACAGTAAAAACACAAGAGGCAAAGGCAAAAATACAGGGGAAACCCACCCCAAGGATGCCAAGTCTAACAGAGGCCAACAATCTTGAAGAAGCTATAAATTGGGATCTGTAGATGCTTTCATCAAACATTCACAATTCTTGAGCTATAATACTATTCTGCTTTTTAGGGCCGAACTGCTGCATATTTTGAATGGAGGAAACAGATGTTCCATTTCCTAATTTTGTGACCAGTTGCCTATAATTTTTCCTACTAATTAGATCAGACATATTCCTTAGCGTGTTAATCAATTACAACATGAACTGATCTCTTCATTAGAATAATTTAGTGGCTACCTCTCACTTTATAGATTATTACAAAGGTCATATTTTTTTGATGAAATATATACCCTGTCCAATCTAGCATCTTCCTTTTCCATCTCTAAAGTTTCTTCATTACATTCCTCATTCTCAATCAATGACATGGAAACCCATGCACAGAAGCACACAGAAACCCCAGTCCAAATGTACACACGCTTACACATACACACAGGAACTACACTCACCTCACACTGATACATCAAATGCATCCATATTGTTTTTTATTGAAATCTTATGGGTGCAAATGTCTTTCTCACATATTATGATAGCGTTCATACTCAGCAGCTATGTACTACATGTGCTGTCAGTGGGTTTGGGACCTACAACTAGACACACTGAGATTATCGGGTTCTCAGAAATGCTTATTAGGTGCATGAAAGGCTCAAAAGATTATGATATGAGCCTTCTCTAACCCAGGAGGAAAGTACCCTAGAGAATCAATGAATAATATGAAAAAAGACAATTCTTTAGCCCTTCTCAAGCAACAGCCACAATACTTGTCAGGATGAACCACAAAAGTCAACAAATACACCTGTGCTTAACCCTCTGGTAGCTTGACACAAAAGCAGTCAGGCTTAACTTGGAGGCAATATGTAGTGTGTTTTGATGTAGCACTTAAGCAGTAATAAGGCAGAGGATGTAGCCTAATGGTTAGGGCGGTGGACTTAAAATCTGGAGAACCGGGTTTGAGTCTCAGCAACGACGCTCAACATCCTGTGATTCTGGGCAAATCACTTAATCTCCCCGTGCCTGACAAAAATGTATATGTGGTCATGTAATGCAACTGGTGTTCATGTAAAGCACTCTGATACCTGATTTCGGGTCAAGTTCACACTATATAAACTTCGAGAAAAAAAAAAGAAAAGAAAGCAAAAATACAGCACAACAAACAAAACTACATGAAGTTAGAAAAAACCGGACCCAGACAAAGTCACAAGTTCAGGCTGACCACAATGTAGTGAGGGCTGTATAAAGAGACCTGGTAGGTCCGCTGAGAATTGTACCTTATGGGCGTGATTCACAAAGGTAAACGTACACTTTTGTTTAAATTTACACTTGCTGAAGTAACTTTACTACTCTTTTAATATTCACAAACTACAAGTGTAATTTTACTAGTAATTTTACGAGTGTTAGTTTACTGCTTGTAAAATACTCTTGAGGATTGTGAGCACTGTACCCTCTAAAGTGCGCGCCAGTGCGCGTGGCCGCCCGCGCACCTATGTCTCCCACAGCGCGCGTTTTAAAATGTAAAGCGCGCACAGGCAACTGAGGACTTTCGCACCGCCGCTTTTAAAATGCGTGCGGCACAAAAACGATCAGATTTTTGTAAGTAATCATGTTAATCGCAGCACCCGTCAAGCGCTGCAATGAACATGATTACTGTAACAAAGGCACACAATCTGACCTGCAGCTGTGCCCTATTAACAAATGAAAGGCAGAAAGTCTACAAGCACTTCATGCTTGTAGGCTTGCTGCATTTCATTTGTCAATAGAGAGGGGCAGATAGTGTTCTGGCTCGGTTGGGCAGTGTCTGGAGTCTTATCTCCGGCACGCCCGAGATTTTCACAGGTCTTTAAGGACCACTGGCATATTTACACACATTTGTGAACTGGTTACCGAGGCATACATTCTTTTTTTCTGGTTCCAGTACCCACGACGGGGGGAAGGGGGGGTTGGGGGGCTGAAGTCCGTTGAGCCAAATGGTGAGCAGTCTAGACTGACTGGAAAGAGTGCGGTGTTGGATAGATCCCCTTGACCTAACCAAGGTTTAATTAATCATTTTCATTCAAATAGAAGCTCCCGACAGACCACTGCCACTTTCTAAGCCGATGCAGAAACTTTCATTACAGTGATTCGGCTGGGATGAGGAGGGGGAGGTGGGCTGCAGCTGCAAGCGGCTGTTCAAGGTGTGTCAGAAGGAACGAAGTCAGTCTCCTCGCTTTGATTGTGAAACAAGTTATATTTCCCTCTACATAAAAAAGTGAACTTTCTAAATGTGAAGTGTTAAACTTTTAGTGAAAAGTAACGATAATCTACATTAGTCCTCTCGGTTTTGTGCAAACAAAAACCTGACTCTTCTCACTCACAGGCTTTTGACACAGACCACTGCTTAGTTTATACTCAGCTGCCTGTTCACCCCAACCTGAAAGAAGCACGACTCCGATCCCCACACCCTTAACTTACTCAACATTCACCATAGCTAGCACCCTCCCGACCATGCAATCTGAAAGGCAGCTGAGGATTCTGGATCTAGAGCGAATTGCAGGTCATCGCTTCTTTGTTAGAGGTTTTACCAGCGCCACGGTGCTGTAATCGGTGGACTAATCGGACTGGGCTGATGGCCTTCTGTTTACTCTGCAGTGCACCACGAGGCCCTTCAGGATTTCGAGGCTGCGGAGCAACGGGACGTGGCATCAATTCAAGGCAAGAGGTATAAATAAATAAAAATAAAGAGATGTTAAGGGGGTCTTTGCGCGGAAGAGGCAATGTAATCATACATTGGCTCGGCGTCATTGCTAGTGTTTTCATGCCCTACTAGGGATTAACAGCCCTGTGCGCAAACACCACACCTCTGCTGCGTGTTTTGAAAACATGGTTTCATTCTAACTCACTTTTTACACTATCTCACCGAGGTCTCAAATGACAGCGAACTACTCCAGTGGGTACGGCAGTCCACGGGATACTCGTCTCAGCCGCCGGTGGTGGAGTCGGGCCCCACCGTGGCGGTCTAATTTGCTCAAATAACTGCCTGCGTCCCAACACGTGGAGTGAGCAGTGCCGCCTGCCTGAGTCAAGAATGTATCAATTAATGGGAGTGAATATTCTGTTACATTGCAGCAGCTTAGAGCTGCGGACTCTGAGCCAGCCCCCAAGCCTGCAGGGGTAGGGTGACCAGAATTTTAAAGCCAAAAACCGGGAAATTTCCCAAAAATAGAAGGACTACAATTTTACTGCAACCCAGCGCACAGAGTGACAGTGCTCCTTAGCATAAAATTACAGAAGAGGCAGTAAGAACATACATAAAATACAATGTTTAAAGCCAGTAGCAGCCCTGTTAATTAAATTGCTTTCTTATAACAGCTGCTAACTGGGCCTGCTTTGCAAAACATACCTCCTACCGTTTTCAGCCGAACCTCTCTAAAAACTGGGACAACAGCATCATTTCTTGAAATCTGCCGGGACAGCTGGCGAAAAACCGGGATTGTCTGGTCAAATCCGGGATGCCTGGTCACCCTATGCAGGGGGCAGTGCGCACGGAGCACTGCCACTCCAGCTTTAGTTTCACTCAGTCTGGTGCATGATTATTAGCGCTCCCTTGACAGCTGAAGAAGCGCTATTATGCATGACTTTCCATTTCAGTGCGATGATGCCGACCACTACACTGAAATGCGTTAGTCTAACGCCTGATGCGTGATACTTGACAGGTCTGCACCCCCTGGACCCCACTCTGCCTATTCCTTTGCGGTAGTGTGCAAATCCATTTCATGAAAAGGAATATAGAGTAGGGTTGCCAAAAGAAAAATGCCAGCCATGTGTTGTTCAAAGAGCCTGCAAAGACCTCGTCTTGGAACTAAATGAGGTTATAAATAAAAAAGTATGCATTAATTTGTAATGTGACTTTTCTGTCTTTGCTCCCTTTAGTTATCAGTCATGGATCATTCAGGCAGCCCTGGAACACAATTAAAGTGCTTTCTATTTATATTCGCTGTTCGAAGTATGCACAGATAAGGTCTGAAAAAAATATGGCTTTATGTGACTGTTTATTTTTGTACTGTCTGGACATCAAATTAATGACCTGGCAACCCTAATCATAAGACTGGAAGTTTGTTGCAGGATCAGCACATTATTTATTTCCTCCACCCTTGTTCCCTGATTAACGTCATAATAGCAATAGTTTAACTTGTATCTGAAACACTGTGCCGCCGTCAAAAACATGCTGAGTTACTTCAAGTGTCTCGGAATGCACCATGTGTTCAGACAATTCACTCCTCTTTCTCGCCCTTCATTTTCATGCTCACCCTGCACTCACAGCGATCACAATGTACTCACAATGCAATTGCGCTGTTCACCCTGTACCTCACTCTGCAGTCACACAAGCACACTACTCACCCTGCACTCATGTGACACTTCCCTCACCTGTCCCCCTTACTGCTTAATCAGCATTCTCACTCAAAAAAGCCCATCACTAACCATGCATTCATTCGTCCCACTCTGCACTTACATCCGCACCCAAATTCATATGGTCACCTTACTCACCGTGCATTCACTCCTCTTACCCTACTCTCACACTGTCGCATTGCTCATCATGCACTCGCATGGGCAATCCTGCCACCCACACAGTGCAGAGTGTTAATATGCCTGCCACAAAGAATGTGTACCATGCAGATCACAGAACTGAGTGTGAGTAAACTATGACTAGCACTATCAAAAAATGAAATGTTTGTCAGAAAGGTGCTATAGAGAGATGAGGTCCATTGTTGGTGAGTGGTAGTGAGGGAATTCACGGAGAAGGAGGAAATGGGGTAGTGGGTACCCAAAAAAGACTGTTGCACCATGTGCAACCAGTGCTAAGGCCAGCACTGACTGGGAGTGTTAGCCACCCCCCGAAGTTCGGGTCTAGTTGCGCCCCTGAGCAAGCCCCTAAAATTGGAAGGACACTAACCTAGCAAACCTGATCATACTGTTAAAAAAATTATGTAACCATTACAGCCCTGCAGCCAAAAGGCTGTCACAGAACTACACACCACTCGCACTGACCAGGCCGGCGGCTCCGCTGACTTAACGCGCTGGTATTAATTGGACCGGCACCAGGGGGTGGCATGCTGGTGCTATTAATAATTGAAAGTACATTTTGAAGCAGTGAGAGAAATGCCTCACTAAGGCACTACTTATTTTGCGAGGCGACTCTTGAGGAGCAGCAATTGGTATGGGCCGCTTCACCGTATAAACTCCATTGGCAAACGCCGGCCCGAGCATGATTCTGTGGCTCAGTAGCAGCTTCACACAGATAAACTTTGACCTCTCAAGAAAACTGTACAAATGGCCGGTATGTTTCTCAATGTGGTAACCATACACCAAACCAGGATGTCTGACTCGCCTCTGTCAATTATATGCTGACTTGCCCTCTCGTAGAAAGCATATATATTTTAATCCTCAAGAGACCTAGTAGATGCGGTGTGAAACAGTCAAAGAAGGCGCACAGGTAGCAGTCACATATTCAACCCTTCTGTCGCACACTTGACTCTACGGCGATAGGCGGCTCCACCATTCCATTAAGTCATACTTGCCCAGCACGCCTGAACATGATTCCGGATCATTCCCTGTAATTGCCCCTCAGTCACTCAGAACTTACCACTAGGTTGCCTTTGACAGCGTTGGCAATCGCTGCTCCTGCACCGCTTGGTCCGGGCGTCGACGTACCTACTCCAGCCTTCAGCCATTATGGCTTTGCCCCCTCTTCCGCGCTAACGTGAACGTACACCCACTGCCTAGCCCCACCCGCATCTAGTGAAAGTTACGATTTTGACTCCGCTTTGTTTTGCTTGGAGGGAGCAATCAGTAGAAAACTGAAATAAGCACACAGGAGTTAAAGTCAGTCAGTTAATATAAGCACAGGAGTTAAAGTTAGTCAGTGAAAATCAATCAGTCAGTATTAGTGCATGATTACTAGCGCTACTGAGGACCCGCAATTATGGGTGATTTTGCATTTCAGTGCAGTGATGCGGACCACCACACTAAAATGCATTAGTTAACGCCTGATGCGTGGTACTTGGCAGGGCTGAGACTCCGGAGATGATTTAAGGCATAGCTAAAGTGGACTTTGGCCCAGGGCCCCAGCCTTTCAGGGGAGCTTCCTGAAAGTCCTGCCGTGACGACCTTGAATAATTACTAAATGGATTGTTTTGAACACCATTATCCCTCAATTTATTTTTAAGGTGGGTGATGTGTAAGAGTCTACTATAGCCATTCTGCAGAGAAATTTTTATTTTTCATGCAACATCCATAAAAAGGTTTCGTTTAGATCGCAATAGGACCAAACATATGAGAAATGGGAGTGCATCACAGATATTATTTGCAGTAACATTAGTGAACTGCTGATGTGTTACAATATTGATAACACACATCACTATCCCTGAACTTTAGATGTAAACACATTTAGAATTCGGACAATCGCGCCTGTATACTGTCAGTGACCTGGCCTAAGAGGGCATGAAAGAGCTGAAATGCAATTATAAATTCAAGCCTGTTTTGACCAGGGGCCCCCAAAACCCTTAAGATGTTCCTGGTGGACTTGCTGTATTTCTTTGGTTAATAGGGCTTAGCCGCGGGGCCATGCCGGCTCTAGGGCTGTATGACCGGTGCCACTGTACCGGCTGCTGACTTTGGGAGGTGTGGGGGGCTGAACATCATATTTGCAGGTATATTATTGTTTTAAAAGCACCTGCTGCGACACTCCTTGCCTCCAGCAATTTTCATGCAATAATAAATATGTGAAGATGATGCTCAGAGTTTCCTCTAGTAGATGTTTTACGGTAGCGCCAAGGGTTAATATACCTGCTGCAAAGAATGTGCACAATGCAGATCTCAAAGTGCCCGGCTGTCTCACGGCGGTACCTATAAAAAAGGCACAGAAATGGGAACGGCAAAGCAAATTCCTGCAGGGCATGAACTGCCAAGTCCATGCCCTGCAGGAACTGGGGGTACATGTACACAGGGGGGCATAACATGTGCTCCCCTGCCTGTATCCCCAGGTATGCGATCTTGTATAGGCTCCCAACATTTCCCTACCATATGAACAGAATTCTAGTTGGGAATCTTTAGTGAAATCTTATATTGATACCACCGTTAGAGTCCTGTGCTTTTCTAAAGCCAAAGTGTACTTGCCTGTGTAACAAATTCATGTCTTGGTGTGTGTATGTATATTGCAAACCTGCCTTAAGACCCATCATGTGGCGCTGTATGTGTGGAATGCACTGCATTTTCATTTTTTAAGCAAAAATTTGGAGTGATGTTTGCACTGATATTTGTTGCTCACCCAAATGCGTAGTCCGGTCCTTGGCGCACATAGCATTGGCTGCAGCGCACAGAGACCTTACACTGCCGCACACAGAGAAAAAAAATTAGAGGGAACATTGATTGTGAGTATCAAAACAGAAGTAAAGTTACTAAGAGAAGTATAAACTTACACAAACGTGTACTTTTACCTAACTTTACTACTGTTTTGTTATTCACAAGTTACAAGTGTGATTATGCTATCAGTAGTTAGTTAGATAATACTTTATTCAATTTTTCTGAAATAAAATCATACAAGTGACATAACATGAGAGCCCAACATGGTTATACATATAAGTATACTGGAAAATTACTCAGAAAAAACTGGCATACAAGTAACATTAAAGGCCAGAACCACAAAGTCATTCCCTAGCATTCAGCACTAAGTACCCCCGCAAGAAACTTTGATAGATAAAAAAAAACTTTATGTGCTGCTAAAAGTTGTAAATATTAAAGAGCAGGCCTGGCCTGGCAAAGGTCCTGAGTTAAAAAAAAAAGAGGTTTTAAAAACTTGTGCCAGACATATCTATGAAAAGGGCAATCAATACAATGTGCAAAGTATCACATTTAGAAATCAAATCACAGGTACATGTGGGTGGTTCAGAATACTTATATCAGGTTCCCTCGGGATAAAACTACTGATGAAATAAACCTAACCTGAAAGGGGTCAATTACCGACGCTGGTGAGTGGGCATTTCAGGGAGTAGGAATGGCTCTATCCTGGGAACTGTTTTTACCATGGCAAATTGTCAGAAAAATGGCTTTGTCAGAGATAAGGCTTTCCTCTCACACATACAGTGAAAGTTCTCTCTTAACCAAGTGACATCTTGTTTAATAATGATCTGAGGGTTTAAAATAGCTCTGGTCTCTCAAGAGTTCTCAAATTCCCTTTGATATAGGCCAACCCAGGAGCATTAGACATGTTTTACAGATTCATACAGTCCAGGATAACTAGCCTATTACGGCTTAATTTTTCTTTTAGCCAAATGGCACACCACAACAGAAGAGGTTGCAGCCGAATATGATCCACAATATAAATCATTCATAGCTCTTCATGTAGTATCTCGGTAGGGGTACATTGCTCAACCCCCAAAAGATCGCAAAAAAATGTGTTCACCTGCATATAAAAGAGGTGGGAGCAATCTGCTCCTGGCTATAGGTACATCAATGCCCTGTTCAGTTCAAGGAGTGTATTCTCCAGGCGATTGACGTACATTATAAAAAGAAAGGGGGCCAAAGTACATCTTTGTCGGACCCCCCTTCTAAGGGCTAAGCGTGTGGTGCATTCGCCATTACTACCATTGCGAACTGAGGCCGTCAACCCACAATGGAGATCCCTAAGGAAATTAACCAGACTCTGTTCCATCCTCATGAAGCTCAGCTCTGCCCAGAGCTTCTCCCTGTTGACCTTATCAAAGGCAGAGCTGAGATTCATGAAGGCGAGACCCTTTTTTACCTGAATATATTTGTTAATGAAAAGATGGAGATTAAGATTCTGCTCCACGGTGCCCCACCCTGAGTGAAACCCATATTGGATATCAGAAAAAATATTGTGTTCCTCTGCTCTGTGAATTAACCAGTTCAATATAACCCTGCCCATGATTTTAACTCAACCTCAATAAGAGAAATGAGTCTGTAACAGAAAGGGTCATTCCAGTTCCCCTTCTTGAACACAGATAGAATAATGGAGTGACTTCATGATGCAGGGACGGAGCAGCTAATGGCAGGATTAATAAAAAGAGCAAGAAGAGAGACCCAGAGGTCTACAAAGGACTTAAACACGCCCCCTGGGACACCGTTTTCCCAGGGGGCCTTTCCTCCAAGGAGGGATAGAATAGCATCTCTAACCTCCTTCCAAAGTAGCTTCAGATTTGAACCCCACACTGGGGGAGAGGATGGAGAGATTGAGCCGTCCCCATGATATAAGTTTGAAAAATGGGCCTCCCAGACCCGAGCCGTGACTAGAGCAGCTTGATCCGCCATCCTGTTGTTAAAAAAAAGGGTGGTTGATCACTTTCCAGTACTAAAAGCTGTCTTTCTGATTACTGGTCATCTTGCTGTGCTTTACTGTGGCCCCATAGATGGCACTACACTCTCTTACCTCCACCCTGTCCCAAGGTTGTTCTTTTAGTGCAGATAAAAGCAGCTAACCAGCACCCTTGCCGCTGTTATCAAACCAGCGACAGGGGATCATAGAATCATACCTTACTGGCCTTGAAAGGGCTTCATTGATGTTAGAAAATATATTTTCGTATGTCAATAAGTTATTCTGATGGGAGGCCTCTAAATTCAGACAAGTCTGAAATTCCATGGGACAGGACATGACTAACCTGATGATAAACATCTCAGGAATAATTTTACACCACTTCAATTTGTGTCCCTGGTCAGTTGACCTGACTTGGATTTTAAAAGGATGAAAATATTCCACTGACTCACATTCCCAATGGAAACTGGCGACAAGAGGCTTATGATCACTAAACTATTCCAATTCACTGAAAATGAGATAATTGAGGGTAGCAGGCCCACAGATACATAAATATAATCAATATTGGATCCGCACCCATGGCCCTTAAAAATGGAAGCATTTTTTCCCTCTAGCAGACTCTCAAGGCTCATAAGATTGGCCAGGTTATGTTCGCCCGACAGTTCATTCATCTCGTTCCCTTGAGAGGTATGCTTCAGGTGGACTTGGTCCTGGGAATCACCCTCCTCGTGATCATCTCCCTCATAAATATAGCAACCTTTGCAGGGTTGCAGGTTAAAATCACCAAGAATCATCAAAACTGTATGATAACTGGGATGGCCAGGATAAAAAGAGTTAAGAAAAGAACTGAGTGAAACCAAAACATCCTCAGATTAATTCCCATGGATCAAATTGTAAAAATGAATACACAAAAGCCTTGTGTTGTTCTTAAAAGAGAGAAGCACCCCAAGAAAGTGATCTTTTCCACTTTATTTGTCAGATCTAATCTGACCAGGTCACAAGACCCCCTCTAGCCCTCTCACTGGGCAAAGCGTTGATTGAAAAAGAGATGTAGCCATCCATGTGGCTCCCCCTCGTGTGTCCCATGTCTCCTGAAAAGATAAAATATAAGGGGTGAGGGTCTTTGTCCAATCAGGTTCGTCAAGTTTCTCTCACAGACTGGTAATATTCCAAGACATGACTTGAAGGGCCCTAGAAGAGAAGAGATTGGCACTGTGGTAGAGACACTAAAATTAGGATCCCTCCCTAGATAGTCTTGGTCATTCAAACCACTAAGGTGTTCAAAGTGGTTGGACAGTGCAAGATTCAGGCCAGAGTTCCCAACATGAGTTCTAGCAGTCCTAGCAGGGGCAATAAGAGAGTCCTGAAAAGGGGCCCCCTGAGGTGGCAGCTCCAGGGATACAGGCCTGTAAAAGTAATGCACGGGTAAGATTATGATGACACCAGGGTTGCTGGCCCAAGTTTCCCTAGCGTAGAACTAGCGCTGAAATCGTTACAGAAATTGACAACAATGCAGTCCCCTCTGATAGATTTGGGAGGGCAGCCTAACCAGCCTACTCTACGTACCATAATTATTTCATCATAAAGCTTTAATTTAATATCTGAGGGTGCCTTCCCTGTAAGCAAATGAGCGGCCTTATTTTTAAGTTGTTGGAATTATACTATTAGTAATTTTATGGGTGTAATTTTATTACTAGTAAAATTACTAGTAGTAAAATTACACTTGTCGTTTGTGAATACGAAAACAGTAGTAAACACACTACAAAGTGTACGCTTACCTTTGTGAATCAGAATTTCTGTCCTTGATGTGGGGCGTTGCGCAGCGTCAGTTCCACAGAGCAATGTAGGGTCCTGTGTCAAGATGCATTGTGTTGCCACGGTTCTGGTAATGTGCTGCGAGGCGAGGTCCATGTTGCGTTCTGTCATGCTGCGTTGATTCTGATAGGGAGCTGCAAGGGTTGCCATGCAAGATCCTACATTGAGTTGCATTGCACTGCGTCAGCTCTGATGAGGATCTGCTAGGGCTGCGTCTGGTTGCACAGCACTGTGTCGATGAGGAGCAGCGCCAGATTGCTTTGCGCTGTGTCGGTTCTGATGGGCACCACAGCTGGGCTACAGAGCACCTTTATCTCCACATCCAGGGATCAAGAATGGGGAGTCACTACTTTGGGGGTTAGGACTCTCAGTAGGCAGAGTCCAGGAGCAGAATTCAATGGTACTGGAGCCCTTGCAGTCACTCTGGTGGTCCTGGGTTCATGGTACATGTCCAGTTCTTCTACTGCAGGCAGTGGGCAGCAGAGCAGTCCTTCTTGGAGGCAGGGCAGCAGAGCAGCTGAGCACGCCTTCTTGTAGCAGGGAAGTAAAGCAGCAGATCAGCTGGGATGTTGTTCTTTCAGCAGTACGGCAGAGCAGCCCTTCTTCGGAGTTTTCCACAGGTCAACCAGTGACCTGAAGAGTCAGGTTTAAGGTCCAATATTTATACTTGGTGCCAGATTTGAAAGTTGGTTTTCCCCCACAGATGTATCTAGAATTTTCTGCCTCTTTGCCCTGGTCCAGTCTGCCGGGGTGCACAATTGGCTAGTGTTAAGCTCTTTGTGAGTGGGCTGGGCCAGTGCCTTTAAAGGTCAAGTGTAATACGTGACAGCTCCACCCCTCGTTAAGCCAGGATGGTCATCCTGCCAACACTCAGACCCCCTGTTATGATACTGTCTGGGAGGAATGCACAAAGGCCACATGCCAACCACACCTAGTCATTTGACCCAGGAAGAGGCTGCAAGCATAAAATGGTTAAGAAAAGAAAATGCCAACTGTCTAAAAGTGGCATTAGAAGAATTGTGACTTAAAATCCGACTTTGCCATTAAAGAGCGTTTTAAAAATTACAATTCCTTAGACACCAAACGTAACTTTCCTACCTGCTCCCTATCAAAAGTTATCACGTATCCCAATGTTATCCTATGGAAGAGGTAGGCCTTATAGTAGTGAAAAGCAAATTTAAACTTAAAGGTACATGTTTTTAAATACACTGTTCCCTGTGGGCTGTTTAAGGCCTTCCCTAGGGGTGACATGTATGTATTAAAAAGGAAAGTTTAGGCCTGGCAAAAAGTTTATCTTCCCAGACCAAATGGCAGTTTAAAACTGCACAGACAGGCTGCAATGGCAGGCCTGAGACATGTTTCAAAGGCTACTTAAGTGGGTGGCTCAATTAGTGGTGCAGGACCACTAGCAGCATTTATTTTACAAGTCCTGGGTATATACAGTACCACTTTATAGGGACTTACAAGTAAATTAAAAGTGCCAATTGGGTGTAAGCCAATTTCACCATGTTTACAGGAGAGAACACAAGCAATTTAGTACTGGTTAGCAGTGGAAATATGTACAGAGTCCGAAAAGCCAACCTAAAGTGTTCACAAAAGCTGAAGGCAAAATGTTTGGGGGACGACCACCCTAAGTCTGACAGGTCTAACAGCCCCTGTACCATGAGTGGATTTCGTAGTTGTCTATCTCAGTTATCTTCTATTGATTAAACGGCTTTCTTCTCTGTTCTTGTGTTTTTCCTACGCAATACCATATCATTCTCAAAGTTTCCTGATTTGTCGACTTGGATCCTTCTTCTGATGTTGCTTGCATTCAGGAAACTATGGTTTTCTTTTCCTTTAAGCACTCCATGGGAAAGTATGTGTGTCTCTCTCTCTCTCCTATGTGGTGCTTCCTACTTCATCTTGCCATCGCCCTTGTTTCTCTTTGTTTATTCCTCTCTTTGCCTATTGATGCCAAACATCACTTTAAAGAAAAAAGAATCTCCCTTACCTACCTTGTTCCTTTGTTGCTTGCCCTTCCAGTTTGTAACCACTCTTCTTCTGCTCTCACCATCTTGATTATTGTTTTTGAATTAAAGTCTTTGTGCCTGCCATGTTATCCATGGGCATCAATCTTAAAATATTGATTTGCCCATTTCATGATGGCTGGACATGCTTAAGAAATGGGTACGAAGAAATGGGCTTGTGCCCTAGTTGTCATTTTTGAATGGGTTTGTTGAAATATTGTACAAGCATTCATAGATGGCTGCTGAAGATGCATGCAAATCTCCAGCTGCCATCTTTGCATTTGTTTTTATCAAAACAGTACAGATACGTTTGAAGATGGTCACTGTGGATGCAAGTGACTCCGTGGTGGTCATCTTTCTATATATTAGCAATGTATTAACAAATCCAATCAAAGATGGCTTCTGCATATGTATGCACATCCACAACAGTTGAAACGTACGTGATTTGTTTACTATGGACATCTGAGTTTTTGATCTCTGCTGTGAATCTCACTAAGTGAGTCTCACTCCGATGTCCTCCTTGTAAAATAAGGTCTTCTGCTGTGCAGCAGGAGTAAGAGGCTACTGCCTCCTATGTCATTACAAGAGTAAACCAGCAAGCACTTTCAGCTTCTTTTACGCACTTCTAGAGTTTGCACTTTAGTCTTATATTTTTGTGTGCAGCCATGTTTGTTTCTGAGTTCTGTGGCTGTTTAGTGTAAAGGCGGATGAAAATGCCGTAAACTGCACAATGTTGTACTTTGCAGTTCATATTGACATTGGCAGTATAAGTAACAATACGCAGCATCTTAAATGTCACTGAAAGGGGTTACCATCCTGAAATGTCTTGCTATTGATTGCAATGTGTCTTAACTTCTTAATCCAACCTTCGACTACGTGAAGATACTCTGACAACGCCAATAGTTCTGACTTTTATTAACAATGCCTACCACAATGTATTAAGCACATAGAGAGTATTGGGATTTTAGGTTTCAGAACTTGCTGGTGCGCAGACTGTTAAACTTACCCCCATAGGAGGGGGTGCAGATATATTTAGAGGTTTACCTGATCTGTGGGACCTTCCTTTATTTTGTGCCCCCTGTAAATACCGAAGCCCTTAGGAGGGTGTGAACTTGGCATTTCCTGCTGCCATTCTGTAAATAGTTGTATATTTGAGTGTAGTATTTAGTAGTGTGTGTTATAAAGTACGTTTTCTTTTTATAAGAAAATGCACTGACTGGACAGAGATGTATTAAGTGTTGCCTTTTGTGTTGCTGAATGCTGAGTCTCTGCACAGCACCTCAACTGAGAATGTGCACAGCAGAAGGCCCTAGGACAGCAGTGGAAAATACCTCTGTTGTTACAGTTTAGTTCCAATGCCCCTGTCTGTCCTGAGATTCTACGACCCGGATTCCTAACATCAGTTACGTTACACAAAACAATATTGGCAAAGCCAATAGGTTTCACCACAGAAGCCAGTTGACTTTGCCAAAGTATGTTTTCTATTCTAATTACTCCTTGTCTGCTTCTTAAGCCTTCCACTTAATGAAGCGGTGCCACTGTAAAAACACAAATGTAAACATTTCCCCATAGCATAAGAAAATTAACAAGATGAACAGCAGATTGAAAAGTGGTGTACCCACAGCACTTCCCATTTGACGTTCTAAGATCTCTGCACCTATGATTCATGCATAGGAGAAATTGTAACACTGACTGCTTATTAATGCTAGCTGAGCCCGAGGTATTGGGGAAGTGTAAATGCCCCAGCTACAAAACCAGAATCCACCAACTGATTACTAAACTGCAGGGGACATGTTGTGGAATACATTAAAATTATTTTTACCACTTGTGTGAAACACAATGGGTGAAAACAGTATTTTCTCCAAACTAATGTGTTTGAAACAGGGCAAAATATTTATAAAAATGATTTCACACCCTTAGTGCTTTGCTTAGATATAGTGAAATTAGAAAAATATATTGTCTCTGCTTTTGTAGATTGAAGATGTGGTACTAAGTTTGGGACTTTTTTTTTCCAATAGTAGCAAAAATATTTTGAAATCATTGTGCTTTATTTTTTACTGTTTACTCATGCGCTTGAATTTCTTGTTTATTGCCCAATTTCATGAGTTAAATAATTTATATTGCATCATTTCTCGATATTTCGATATGTTTCATAATCAAAATTACATCCATTAAAAACAGTTAAAACAAGATAAAAACACATAAAAAGCACCACTAAATATCATTAAAATCCCATATGTATATGTGATTTTAAAGATATTTATTCGGTATTTTATGTGATTCTATCTTGTTTTAACTATTTTAAATGGATGTATTTTTTAATATGAAACACATATTTCGGAATATCAATAAACGATAAGATTTCTAATCGATAAATATAATATGTTTGTTTAGGAAATTGGGTTACTGTTTGAAGGGGTCAAACCTTGCTCAAGCAACAATCACAATTTTTGTCAGGATAAAACACAAGCAAACCCCAAATTAACATGTGCTTAACCCTCTGGTAGCTTGGTACAAAAGCAATCAGGCTTAACTTAGAGGCAAGGTGTAAAGTATTTATGGCAGCACACAAACAGTAGTAAAGTGAAAACACACCACAAGAAAAATCCCACACCAATTTTGAAAAATAGAGTCAAATGTAATAAATTAATTAACACTAAAATAACAAAAATACAATTGGTAGAACTGGAGATATGAAATGTTAAGGATTTAGGTAAAAACAGTACTTAACCACAGTTGGTGCTTTGTGCTGTTTGAGCCAAAACACGGCAAATTCACAAGTTCAGGCTGACTGCGATGGAGCGCGGGCCGGTTACAAGTATCAAGTTAGGCCGGCTGATGATTGTAACTTAACTCCTGGATGTGGAGCGTTGCGCCACCCAGTTGCAAGGAGTGATGGTAGGTCTGCTTCAAGGATGCCTAGCACAGCAGTGGTTCAAATGAGCTGTGAAGGCTGTGATGCGGGCTTGCGTTGCGCTCCTTTCGTTCCCAGCTGCGAGGGCTGTGATACAGGCTTGCATCTAGGCTGCATTGAGCTCTGTTGGTTCCAATGAGGAGCTGCGAGGGCTGAGATGCAGGCTTGTGTCATTGCTGCGTTTCACTATATCGATTCCTATGAGGAGCTGCAAGGCTGCGTCGGATTTGCATCTTGCTGCATGATGCCTGGTGTGGTCCACAGCTGGGATGGGAGAGCAAATGTAGTCCCACGTTTATGGGTTCAGGACTGGAGGGGCACCACTTGAGAGGTTAGGAGCCACAGCAGGAAGAGTCCAGGTGAAGGGTTCAGGATGATTGGAGCTTTTTCTGTCCCTGATGCTCTGATCATGAGGCTAGCCAATGAGCCCTTGGAGTCACTCTTGTGGTCTTAGGTTAAGGTGCAGGTCTAGTAGTTCTCCTGAGTCTTCCACAGGTCCAGAAGGGAAGGTTTGAGGGTCCATTTTTTATACCTGGTTCCTTCTTTGAGGGTCCCTTTTTAGGTCTTGCCTAGCGATGCAGCGCCATGCGCTGCTCGCTAGGCGAGATCTATTGTTGTCGATTTGCTTTCGATGGGGGACAGGACATGTGCATGCGCACAAAGGACTGCAATTGTGAACGCGTACAACAGCGTTAGATTAACTTGCAGGACAGGGGATGTGCACGTGTACGGCTGGCGCCGCGTTTACGTGCCTCCTGCTTCCTTATGCAACAACTCCCAGGACAGGAAATGGGCGCGCGTACGACTGGCTTCCTCGCTAAATAAAGACAGAAGATATGCACGCGACAGCTTACACCGTGCGGCATGTTTATATACCTCCTGCTCCTGTTTTATTGCTGAACAGCTGGTCTGTGTACTAGCGATGCCGGGTGCTGATTTGCGGGGTGTGGCAGGCAAGTACTGTTCCCAATTGAAATTGGCAGTCGATGCTTATAATGCACGAGGAGGTGGGCATTTTGTGGGCTATGTCTTTGCTATTGATGTAGGGGATATATAGTAAGTGTAATAAGGCTGGGGGTTGAGGAATCCCACCTTCCAGTCATGTTGGTTTCTCCGGTCTTCCGCTCGGGGTCCCACTTGCCAGTCGCCTCTCTGCTCCCTCTCGGGGTCGATGCAGCTCCTGTCAGATACCAAAATTCCATACCTAAAAAGGACAACAGCTGCAGGAGGGGCGCCCCACCCTATAAAGACCTAGCCCCGCCTTAACGCTGTTGTAGCATGCCTCATGGGGAGCCAGCGTGCCCGTCTAAGGTGTGGCCGCGACTTCCTTAATCTTATTCCTTCCCCAGAAACAGTCATCTCACGAGTCACGTTGTGCTTCTGCATTTTCCGCCCAGCAATACTACTGCTGGGCGTCACGCCTCCCTTTCTACGTAGCCGCGCCCCTCTCGTGCTTCCTCGACTCTGTTCTCGACTCTCTCCTCCAAAGCCATTGGTATTTTCAGCGCCGATTTAAATGTGTTTGTCCTTGCCATAGGACCAAGTGGGCCATAGCCATCTCTTTACAAGCAGTTATAATGATGAAGCACAATTAAACCAGTTTTTGGAAGATAAACAAGCAGCCACAAAAGCAGTAGGTCTGACTTTCAGAAGCCTGTGATTTGTTTTTGTAAAAATGCAATAGATATTCAATGCGAAAATGTAGTTAAAAATGTTGCTTGCTTATATTTGGGGAGAAAAATCAGTAAATAATGACCCTTCGCAAAAAGTAAATTCAAATACCACGAAATTAAAAATGGCACATCACCCTTTTCACTGAAGTGGGCTACTTTTTAGACATACGCGTGTGCACACAAGCAAAATCCTGTCATGTCGTGAAGCGAGCCGAAGATTGCATTGTGCTGCTGACACATTTCTTCTTGATACCTGGTATGGGGGTTGAAGCAAAATGTGAGTGACACTCAAACAGACCAGCGGTGGAAGAGGACGCCTGCATATGCATTTATGAGAATTGTTTTTTATTTAAGGCTATTTTGGAAAACATTGCTGCTATCTCTGTCTCCATTCCATGTATGTATGCAGAGTTCTGAAAAGTACATATTCAGTCCAGCAGCAATAAGTGAAAGTACTCCACACCCTCCTTATTGTACTAAGCTTTTTTTCTTGTTTTGTGAAAGTTGTACAGTCACACTGATCTGCCTGGGTACATTTTAGGTTCTCTTTTCATATGTGGCAGGCGCTGAACTCATATCGGATTACATATTGGAGGAGACTCTTAGGACGTGGCCTCTCCCCTGAGGTGGCCGGCCTCGAAACTGGGGAACCGGGTTTGAGTCTCGGCAAGGACGCGCAACATCCTGTGATTCTGGGCAAATCACTTAATCTCCCCGTGCCTAACAAAAACAAGCATTTGCAATGCAATAGGTCTCGCATTTACACAAGTTTGAGCTATTGACATTGCAAATAACAATGCCTTTTATATTTGTTTTTGTTTTAAAAACATAAATAAAAGGCATTGTCATTTACAATGCCAATAGCTTTAACTTGTGTAACTGCGAGACCTATTGCATTGCAAATGCTTTTTTATACCTGGTTCCTTCTTAGAAGTAGGAGACGTTTCTAGAAGTCCCCCTTTCAGAATTTTATGTAATTTCTGGCCTCCCTGCCCTAGATGCAGCCTGTGGCCATAATAGCCTAGGGTGAAATCCTTTGTGTGCGAGAAGGTCATAGCCTATTACATTGCAAATGATGCTGTGTCCAGCTTCACCCCTCATCTTGCCTGAGATACCTCCTTTGTGTGGCTGTCTGGGAGGAATATACAAAACCCAATGACCACTCACACATAGTCATGTGACCCAGGAACAGGTTGAAGGCACCAAATAGGGCTGGAAAAAGTAAGTGGCATTTTCAAAATTGTAACTTAAAGTCTGACTATACCATTAAGAGGATTCTAAATGACAATTTCTCAGACACCAAAATTGACTTACACTCCTTTAGGCCACTCAGTAGTGATAAACAAATCTAAGAGTTTTTTACTACATAAAAGTACATGTCGAACTTTTTAATTACACTACATCCTGCCCTAGAGACTGTCTATAACTGACCTTAGGGTGACCATATGTATTAGAAAAGGGAGAAGGAAGGTTTAGGAATGGCAAAGGGGTTATTTTGCCAAGCTGAATTGGCAGGTTAAAGCTGCACACACAATCTGCAATGGCAGGCCTGAGACATGCTTAAAGGGCTATTAGGTGGGTGGCACAATCACTCCTGCAGTCCCACTAGTAGCAATTAATTTACAAGCCCTACCAGCACTACCACTTTACTAGGGACTTACATGTAAATTAAATATGCCAATTGGGTGTAAACCAATTTCCCCATGTTTAAAGGAGAGAGGGCATGCCGTTTAGCACTGATTAGCAGTGATGAAGCGCACGGAGTCCTAAAACCCAACACAAAGGGGCCAGAAAGCAGGAGGGGAGAAGGCAAAACATTTGGGGGTGACCCCAGGTTCAACAATTTGTTTAGCAATGCTGCCACAATTTATTTTTGCGCTGGTAGCAAAATGTTTCTGGAATATGTCTGGAATAAAATTGGTTGTTTTCTTTTCCATAGTATATAAGATAAGCAGCACAGCTGCTTAGGCAAAATGTATCTGCTTCTACAGTGTGACCCATAAGTTTTCCAAACGTGCACTAGTGCTGATCAGTAAAAAAAGCACATTTTGCATGTACTGATTCATATAAACAGTTTGTTGAAGAAAAATTTGAAAGTATGTGCAAACAATTACCAGCACAGTCATCTGTCCCCATTGCACCATGTGCACTTAGGGATGGTCTTGGGTGCAGCAGGCACAGGTTCAGCACGTTCTTCTGTGACAGATGCACTGAAATCTGGTGAACCTTCAGTTCTACGGCTGCATTCGTAACCAGGTGGAGGGCTGCTGCAGAGCGAGTCACAATACAAGAAAGAGACAGAATGTTCCCTTGGCATCATTGCAGACCATGTATTCCACCACTCATGAAATTCCTGAGTGATGGCATACAGCATCACATTTTAACTGCTGTTTTAGGGGTGCTGGAGCGTCCTGGGCCTTACAAATTTGACCCTTGATAGGACGCACTGAAAGGGAGGGAACTTCAACAATACGATTTTAACTTGTGAAGCCCATGTAACTCCAAAATGAGGACCATACATCATCGAATATAATTAAAGGGTTTTATTTGGATTACTAATCAATGCAGTAAATATGCAAGCCACATGCGAATTCAATAAGTACATTAGTACAATAAGCAAAGAAAAATATCCCAGTTGATTGAGGTGCAACAGAATGAGATGCAGAATTGTGACAGCTACAGTTATACAAAAACAGATAAAAGTGACCAGGTGCTTCATAAAGAAACTTCCCTTCTCTTCTCTAAATGTGTCAAATAAAGACTTGTATATTGAGGGACTTTAATTAAGGAGCATAGAAGAATAAGGTGTCATCATGATCAGACTTCAGCAAAAGTCTAAAAATAAAAACAAATACGTTTTTAGCATAAAGCTTCACACTTGTAAGGATAGGACAAGATTTAGAAACATCTTATCTCCCTCACACCACCAGGAACCAATCAGAGTACCACTTGAGTGCATCTGCAACATAGCTCTGAATTCTCAACGCATCGAACTAAGGCTGCCCTTCTAATCCTTGAACATCTTGCCATCCTGGTACACAATGAACAGAAAGCTTCTTTCGACCATTGTTTCTCCACGTTCACTGCCTAATCTCTCTCAGTCCTCTGTATCAGTTGTCTAATATAGACAATAAGGCTCTCTCTAGCTAATGAAATAATAAGCCTGCAAAAAGAGAAAGGCATGCTGGCAAGCAAAATACATTTTGTTAGAACTGGGGGTCTCTAGTTGGCTGAGGTAGGTACCTTAGTCCAAATAGGGACCCTTGCTTCTAAGTCAAGGAAAGGAAGGATACCTTCTCACCTTCTCAGATAGCCCTGCTCACCCCCTCCGTAGCTTGTCACGAGCAGCCAGGCTTATCTCCAGGGCAAATGTGTAAAGTATTTGCATCCACACTCTCCGTAACCCAGTGATAAAACCACAAATGAACTCCACACGAGTTTCATAAAAAAACAATGATATGTTTATAAAAAAAAGATATACAATGAGACCACGAGATAAAAATCCAACATATGCATATTTGTAATATTTCACCTTGCCGGTTATTAGGCCAGCAAGCCCTTGGAGGTTCTTGCAATATTAATGAGCAATTCTCAATGATCCAATGCAGTCCTAATGCAATGCTATGCAGTTCGTAATGCAAGAATCAGGCACTTTGTGATGTAAAAATAATGGAGTTCATAATGCAACAATCAGGCAGTTGGTAATGCAAAAAATAATGCAATTCGTAATGCAACGATCAGGCAGTTCGTAATGCACGGAACGGTCTCTATGCCACTCTTACTGACTTGCGGTCAGCTACTGCCAACGGTGAAAAACGAAATGGAGAGTGTTTCACTGTCAGGACATGGTACACACCTTAGTACATGTCCTACCTTTCACAGACACTGCACCCTGCCTAGGGTGTACCCTGGACCTACCATAGGGGTGTCTGATGTGCATGGAATGGGAAGGTAAAGGCCTGGCAAGTGGATGCACTTGTCAGGACAACATGGCAGTTAGCAAACTGTGCGCAGGAACTGCAGTGGCAGGTCTGAGTTCTCACTTTAAGGCTACTTGTGTGGGTGGCACAATTAGTGCTGCAGGCCCACTAGTAGCATTTGCATTACCAGTCCTGGCACACATATTGCACTTTACTAGGGAC
This sequence comes from Triturus cristatus, assembly GCF_964204655.1. Taxonomy (NCBI): domain Eukaryota; kingdom Metazoa; phylum Chordata; class Amphibia; order Caudata; family Salamandridae; genus Triturus; species Triturus cristatus. The sequence goes on from NC_140585.1 coordinate 648,453,156, forward strand.
TTTACTAGTAAGACAAACATGCCAATTATGGACAACCAATTACCATTACACTTTACACAGGGAGCACTTGCACTTTGACACTGATCAGCAGTGGTAGAGTGCCCAAAGCATCTGAGTTGACAACACCAGGTCAGAAAAAGGGTCTAGGGGAAGGCAAAAAGTTTAGGGAACTTTAGCCAAAAAGGGCCAAGTCCAACACATTTCAACTGAGGCCTGTTGTCAGACTGATTTTAGTTAATCATTCAAAGTGCGCCTCGAATACATGGTTATACATGTACACTTGTAACTTTAACCCCTTCCCCGCTCATGACGGAACTACTCCGTCATGAGCCACGGTTGCGCTGTGCTCATGATGGAGTGGTTCCGTCATGCTGCGGCCGTTGGCCGCTGCTCCGCCCACGCGGCGCTAATTCCCCGCCTGTGCGGGCGATTAGCTCAGTGGGCGGAGACGTGACGGAACCACTCCGTCATGAGCACAGCTCAACCGTGGCTCGTGACGGAGCGGTTCCGTCATGAGCACAGCGCCACCGCGCTGCCCCCAAACCCCCCCCAGCCCCGCGGCGGAATTCCTGCCGCGGCGAAGGGGTTAAAAGAACTGCAAACTTGAGCAAAGAATACATCTTCACATATGCAAATACAGCTTTAAGTGTAAATGTAAATAAAGAATACGATTCATGTTTAAACTGAACATTAGTGCACACAAGTATATCAATCTCTAGTTTCTACACTGAATACATTTTAATAATGCATTTAAATGCTTCACATACTTTTATAAAGTTAAGGCACACAATGAATATGTCAGGTGCACATATGCAATTAAGTTTCTGTGACGTGTAAGCGCGGAGCCTAAATAACGCTGTTCCAGGGGTCTAATTACATTTTAGTCATTGATACATACGCGCCATTTAAGAGCTGTAGGTGTCAATGCACTCCGTTGTGTGACGTGGGTGCAATGGTGAGTGTCCCTCACATCAGTAGACTTCACGGAACCAGTACATAACATAGCAACAAGTATTTGCCAGGTAATTTGTTATGCATAGAGAGCCAGGCCGAAACTGGGAGATGAGTGTATGTGCTAATGTCATAGGGCCTGATTCACAGAGGTAAACTTAAACTTTCATGCAAGTTTATGTTTGTATGCTACTCACAAAGGGATTTATGAGTATTATCTTTACAAGTACAGAGTCTCCACACATAAAAAGACCTATATTTCTATGTGCTGCAGAGACTCGGGGCTCATAAAGATCCTACCCGTAAATCCCTTTGTGAATAGCACACAAACAAAACGTACAAAAAAATGTAAGTTTACCTTTGTGAATAAGGCCCATCGACTATACCCGGGTGTAGGTCCTTATGTGTTTTGTTTTTGCCCCTCACAGAAGCACAGTGACAGACTCATGAAGCAGGTCCATGGTGTCCAAAGTTGAAATGCTCCCACAGAAAGACAGAAATACTTTTGGGAGTATTACTTCGAACAGTAACTTAATAATAAGAAGCTTTCACAAGCTAGATGGGGGGATCTAAGATAGGAACTTTCAAATTAGAGTATAGCATGGAGGATGTGACCCAACTGGGGAGTTTACTGCTGCCATTTGCCACATGCATTCATCAGACGGTAAATGATATCAAAGGGGCAGGGGCGTGTTGGTGGGTTATGGATGGTGGCTGGGGAGTAATTTTGTAGCCAGGCAAGTTGTTGGCCTGGCCAGAAGCATTGTCTGGTCCCCTGGTTGTGGTGGGGGTGGTTTTCAGACATTGCTTGTGCCTGCAGTCCATGCCCTTCTCCAGTTATGGTTACAACAAATGCTCATCAGCATCTGGTCAAATTGAGTCCGGTGTTTCCAGATCCGGTGATGTCACATTTGGAAACACCCAACTGTATGTATTTGTCTGGGGGTTGTTCCACACCAATGATGCTGCTCCAGGTAACTCGTAATGATGGCCTTAATGGAAGGGCAGTCCACCTAGACTGAATGGCGGTACTGTTGCCAAATGTGGCAGGATTTACTTGGGGAAGCCAATATTGGAACCAGGGAACCAGCAGTGCTTGGGTACACTAAATAAAGTGGTTATGCTCCAAGATGTGTTGACATCAGTGCTACCACTGTTGCAGAGACTCTAAAACCCCAATCTTCTAAAAAAGTTGTAAGTGCATTCCATTTATAAAAGCCCTAAACAGTAAGCAGATCATATGAACATTGTATCATCCTGGCGCATGACCAAGGTATCCCTCTCAAAAAGCGGCACCCCATTCCACATGTTCTTTGCAAACAAATACTATTTTTAATTTCAAACACATTTACATAATTTTGCTGCACATCAGACTACCCAGTGGTGGGTGGTCAGCGCTTTGGTAGAGCTGCCTACTTTCCTTAGGCATTTTTCATCATACACTGGGGGCCTATTTATGAGAGCCCTGCATCACCTTTGCACTACATAAAGTGGTATATGCGTGATTCAGGACTCCAGTTTCTAATTATAAGGCTACACAAAGCCACCATGCATGGCTTTGAGTGGGCTCATAAATCATGAGTAAGGCGACGCAGTGCAAATCACTGCGTCGCCTTACTCTGCGCCTGGGAGGCGTTCCATGGGCATAGCGGTGGGTTTTCCTGGGCAACACCCATGGAATTAGAAGCTGCCCCAGATTTAAAAAGTGATGAAAACCTGAGGAAGCACCAAATCATACCTCCCAAGGTGAGGCGTGATAAGGAAAAGTGTGTTTTTTCTCCTCGTTTATTCACCTTTTCATATGGGCTGCATTCTGCCATCCTGGTACCACTTCACCTTTTGCACTGTTGATAGCTATGCTCCGAACGCCCATCGACATATTGAGGACTGTTGCTGAATGCAAAACACCATGCGTTAAGGATATTGCTATGATATGTTTATTTATCAACCGGTTTTAAAATCATAGATGTTGCATTTTTTACCAATATTAAACTTGAAGATTCTTTAATAATTTACAGACTATAGAACCCGCAAAACGAAAGAAAGTAAAATATGCAGCCAGTTTATACATCTAAAAAAGGGCAATAATAACATGGTATTGTGTGAATACATCTCCCAGGCTATACGAAAGCAATACACACATGAAACGGGATTGATTCATATATTTGAAATCACTACACCAATTTGTAATCTAGACATATTTTCACTATATATCATATATCTGTTGCCTCCATGGGATTTTCAAACTACAACAATCGATAAAATACCACATAATATTTTGTAATTCGAAAGATTCTCTTGGTAGTGATTATTCAATTATGACATAAAATATTCACAGTCTTTGTATAGCTCATACATTATGGTTAATTTATAATGCAGATCCAAAGGGAATCATGTACCTTCATGATCAGTATCATTTCACCTCTGGGATCAGTTCATCGTTCCCAATCAATCACGTAAGACAGTGGAATGAAAGGATGTTTAACTCACTGCCAACGTGCTTCTCTGATAGAGAGATTCACTAGATGGCCAGTATACTTATGTAAATATGAAACCATGATTTTCTGTCTAATTATGGCTAAGATAACTCTAGCTGAAGAAACGCTACCAGTTTCCAGGCTATGTGAAATTATGTTGCATTTAATACCAGGGGCATGGGGGAGATTCACTGATTGAGTGTCGATTTTAGGGCAATTTATATCCACTGTGAGATAATCAAATCCTGGTGTCCTTTAGGGGTAGGAGGGACTGCTATGTCTACCCCTATGTTGCTTCTCGTGAACCACATGAAACGCTTTGCAATCTCTCTATTTTAAACCATCTTGCTATGGGCCGTTCAAAAGCAACATTGCGTGTGGGTTTGCTAGTTTTAGAAGATGAAAATGCGAACGGAATCATTCATTGTTTTAGTCATGTTGCAGCCTTAGATTTTATCCTTACAGTCATTCTTACAAATAACCTGTCCATTCAGCGTTATCAATATATTCCCCTCAAACACCCCAATAAAAAAATATTTGGTGTCCTACCACTCTCCCTCCCACTCTGGCGCCCTTCTTCCCTCGCCATCTCTCCTTCGAAATGCCACTTCACAATTCCCTGATGGATTTAACAATATCACTGCTAGTACTGCGCTGAGTCTTAAAGCTCAATTTCTTTTATGAGGACACATCTTGAAGGAAAAACAAAAAGTGTCAAAGACTTCTCTTTTGCTTGAGTTAATCAATATTTTTAATTATTTTCGTTTTTAGAAAACGTATTTTATAATCTTTCTATTTGGACCACAGAAAAAACATTGTAGGACATAGATATCTGTAAATATTTCTTGTCTAAAAAATTGCGAAATTCTTGTGGTCTCTTCACAAGGTCTACGCGTTTCGAAACCCCTTGTTAGCTGGGGCTCTCATCAGGACCTTAAGTGAAATGAAGTCGAGCGTGTTGAAGAAAGATGAAACTTACGTCAGTACCAGCGGTTTTGAAACCTTGGAGAAAGCAAACTTCAGATTCAGCTCTGAAAAGAATTCAAATCGTTCACATTTAAACAAACACGCCGCGAACAGGAACTACGAGCTTCCGACCAGCCATCTACTAAGCACCAAAGCGAGGACTGCTTCAACTACACAAAACCAGATACAAAGTGTATCGCTTATTCCACATCAAGAACGAGACTTTAAAAGTTTCATCTTTCTTCAACACGCTCGACTTCATTTCACTTAAGGTCCTGATGAGAGCCCCAGCTAACAAGGGGTTTCGAAACGCGTAGACCTTGTGAAGAGACCACAAGAATTTCGCAATTTTTTAGACAAGAAATATTTACAGATATCTATGTCCTACAATGTTTTTTCTGTGGTCCAAATAGAAAGATTATAAAATACGTTTCCTAATTTAAAAACTTCCTGATTGAAAAGCACATATGTGAATGTATGAGTTGATGAGATTGTTTGGTATGCGAGATTAGTATGTAAGATGTGAATCAATGAATGGTGTGGAGAAATTATCACAAATTGTCTGTCATTATTTGTTCATTTATCCCTTTAAAATTGTCCTGGTAATTGGAAGGCTAAAAAATCTAAAAACGAAAATAATTAAAAAAATTGATTAACTCAAGCAAAAGAGAAGTCTTTGACACTTTTTGTTTTTCCTTCAAGATGTGTCCTCATAAAAGAAATTGAGCTTTAAGACTCAGCGCAGTACTAGCAGTGATATTGTTAAATCTAATAGAGGATCAGCTTTACTGCCTCCAGCCTACCTCCAGTGTTGGTTTTGACTTCACAATTCCCGCCACAATCTTCCCACCTCCTCTTCACACCCACCCTTGGCAAATGTACCTTCCTCCAATCCAAAATATCCTGTCACCTGCCACGCTCCATATTTCCCATGACAAATCCTTCAGGAAGCAGCACTTCACTGCCTGTGGGTTTCATTGATGTGGTCTCAGAGCAGTGAATCACGTAGTTTAAAACCATGTGTTCTGGATATTTTCTCTCTGCCAAAGCCATGTATAAAAACAATATTTATATATTCTACATGTCTATATTTCACACTAACCTACACCATTAAAAATGCAAGGCTAGCATGATAAGAATAAGTAATTACTGGAAATGTAAACATATGGTAACTATCTACCATTTTGTTAAAAGCTAACAATAACATGCACTTTAATTTTCTGTCAATCTGCTCGAGATGGAAACCATACAATTTCCGCTTCTCGCTGCTTGGGTCAGTGGAGTTGCTATTCATATTTCATAGTCAGGACCCTGCGTCGAATAGCTGAGAGTGCAGAATGCCATAGAATCCAAAAGATCTACTACAAGGGATGCACATGTGATTTTGTACACTGTTTGCCTCGAGAGATGCGAGAATTGTCTTTGTCCCCGCCCTGATAGGACATCAGGACACTGCATGCGACGCTATTCTTGCACGAGATGAGAATAAATGGTGCAAGAACATCCTCACTCCCTCACTTCCTAAATTTTGCAGGAAGCTGAAGACCTGGCTTTTCGAGTAGTCCCACTAGGTCCTAGGTTTGTCGAGACTCACACCTGCTTAGCACGAGGATTCCATTAGGGGTGATAGTGGGCTCTGCAAATCTGCATAACATAACACATGATCGCGCTCCCTAGCAGGCTTTCGCATAATATTATTAAATATGAGCTTGAAATATGAGTTGCATTATGTCAATATTTTGTGACTTCAAGCTATTCAAAATCAACATGGAGAGCAGAAAAGTTTCCCAATATGAATTCATTAGTACATAACCATTTCAAGATACCCCACTGTGGATCAGGGTTCACAGGGCATATGTCATGAATGTTGGTGCTTAGGACACCATGATGGTATCTAAATGATGCCACTGCATCTAAAAGGCAGACTACTATACCCCTTCCATTTACTTCAATTAAATACATCAGCAAATGTAATACACATTTAATATTGCGGTCAGCTGATCAGTTTTGATGGGCATCATTTTAAACAAGTGTAGCAAGTTCACAATTCTGAGTATATGGCCAGGAAGGGCATTGCAGATATTTCTATGGGCCACATCAGTCTTTTTCATATTTTTCCCACTGACCTTTTAATTTATTAGGCACTTGGTGCAGTGAATGTTAATCCGTAATAGAAGGGGGTCTAAATGGCTCCTGTTGTCGGAGCCTAGGCTGACAGCCTTTCCTACCTAGGGCGAACTATCCCGTGGAGTAGGCAATTTATAAGCGGGACTTGAATACATTTTGAAATAACAATTAAATCAGAATTCTATTAATCTCTTAAACGCCTCAATCAGCCACAAGAATTCTTCTGGGCTTCTTCACAAGCTGGACAGAGTAACTTGCAAACGCAATAATTAGCAAACATCTATCAAGCAACAATAGCAATTACCCTAAAATCATTAGCAAATAATACATGTGCAGTCAGTCATTAGTGTTTAAAAATTACTCAACGCATACATTATCACTGCAGCTATTTAGCAACGTAGATAATGAAATATTCTTTAGAATAAGCAAATTGCTCCGTGACATGCTAAGAAATTACTGTATTTAGCAGTGTGACATGTTTTCTGTTTCCTTCCTTAGTAATTTGAAAACCTACACAAAGCACCGTTCTTACTAAGCATTCCTTAAGCCCACACATGTATCCGTTTCCAAACAACGAAATATACACTTACCTTATAAAGCCGCATGTCACAATATCAAGATTTAAATATCAAAATGCCAGAATATGGTGGAAAGAATATCGACTTTCATAATACCGGGAAGTTACTTATACATAGGAAAACATAGGTATTCTGTTCTTAATTCCACATCTATGTATCTTGGAGATATATATCATGAAATTAGTTCCCACCTTAACAATATGCATATTGCTAAGGTAAGTAGTAAGAATAATAAATCTCTGAATACCTGTATATGCTTACCTTGACGATATAATGATAGTCTGGATTCTATAGTGATTCGGGTTATCAATCAATCAATCAAACACATTTATAGAACGCGCTACTTACCCGTGAGGGTCCCAAGGTGCTGAAGGGGGGACGGGGGGATGGTGCTGCTACTGCTCGAAAAGCCAGGTCTTGAGGGGTTTCCTGAAGGTGAGATGGTCCTGGGTCAGTCGTAGGTGTGCGGGAGGGAGTTCCATGTTTTGGCTGCCAGGTAGGAGAAAGTTCTTCTTCCGGTGGTTGTTCTGCGAATTCGTGGGACGGTGGCGAGGGCGAGGCTGGCGGAGCGGAGCTGGCGGGTGGTATTGTAGAACGAGAGTCGGTTGTTGAGGTATTCGGGGCCCATGTCGTGGAGCGATTTGTGTGCGTGGGTGAGGAGCCTGAACGTGATCCTCTTGTTGACGGGGAGCCAGTGCAGGTTTCTCAGGTGGGCGGATATGTGGCTGTGGCGAGGGATGTCAAGGATGAGTCGTGCGGAGGCGTTCTGTATGCGTTGTAGTCGTTTCTGAAGTTTGGCGGTGGTTCCTGCGTATAGGGCGTTTCCGTAGTCCATTCGGCTTGTGACGAGGGCCTGGGTGACGGTCTTTCTGGTTTCGGTGGGGATCCACCTGAAGATTTTCCAGAGAATGCGCAGGGTATTGAAGCAAGAGGACGAGACAGCGTTGACTTGCTTGGTCATCATGAGGGAGGAGTCCAGGATGAATCCCAGGTTGCGTGCGTGGTCCGAGGGTGTCGGTGCGGAGCCCAGTGCTGTTGCCCACCAGGAGTTGTCCCAGGCGGATGGGGAGTGTCCGAGGATGAGGACCTCCGTCTTGTCTGAGTTCAGTTTCAGGCGACTGTGCTTCATCCATTCTGCGACGTCTTTCATTCCTTTCTGGAGGTTGGTTTTGGCGGTGGCTGGGTCTTTGGTGAGGGAGAGTATCACCTGGGTGTCGTCGGCATAGGAGATGATGTTGATGTAGTGTTTGCGTGCGAAGGCGGCGAGGGGACTCATGTAGATATTGAAGAGGGTTGGGCTGCGCGAGGAGCCTTGGGGTACGCCGCAGATGATCTTGGAGGCCGCTGAGCGGAAGGGAGGGAGGCGGACTCTCTGGGTTCTGTCGGAGAGGAACGAGGTGATCCAGTCCATGGCCTTTCCTTGGATCACAATGTTGAAGAGGCGGGTTATTAGGGTGCGATGGCATACTGTATCAAAAGCTGCTGAGAGGTCCAGGAGGATGAGGGCGGCTGTTTCTCCGTTGTCCATCAGGGTCCTGATGTCGTCGGTGGCTGCGATGAGGGCGGTCTCGGTGCTGTGGTAGGCTCGAAATCCGGACTGGGATGGGTCGGGCAAGTTGTTTGCCTCAAGGAAAGCAGTGAGCTGTTTATTGACGGTCTTCTCGATGACTTTAGCCGGGAAGGGAAGAAGAGAGATGGGGCGGAAGTTCTTGAGGTCTTCAGGGTCCGCTGTGGGTTTCTTCAGCAGGGCGTTGATTTCTGCGTGTTTCCAGCTCTTGGGGAAGGTGGCTGACGCGAAGTAGATGTTTATGACGTTCCGGAGATGGGGTGCGATGATGGTGTCGGCTTTGTTGAAGATATGGTGGGGGCATGGGTCAGAGGGGGAGCCGGAGTGGATGGAGTTCATGACGTTGGTGGTGTCTTCAGTGCTGATGGGGGTCCAGACGCTGAGGGTGGTGTTGGTGGTCAATGGATCGGTGACTGGAGGCGGAGTCTGGGGTCCGCAGCTGTCATGTATATCTGCGATCTTTCGGTGGAAGAATGTGGCGAGGGAGTCGCAGAGTTCTTGTGATGGTGTGATGTCGTTGTTGCTGGCACTGGGGGTGGAGAACTCTTTGACGATGTTGAAGAGTTCCTTGTTGTTGTGGATGTTGTTGTCTAGACGTTCTTTGAATGATGTCCTTTTGGTGGTGCGGATCAGCTGGTGGTGTTCGCGGGTGGCGTTCTTGAGGGCTGTCATGTTTTCTGTAGTTCGTTCGTGGCGCCAGGTTTTTTCGAGGGTTCGGCAAGATTTCTTTGAGGGTGTCTGTGAACCACGGGGTTTTCCTGTTGCCCCCTTGTGGTTGTTGCCTGGGAGGTTCTTCAGTGGAGCAAGGTCGTCGGCGCAGTTGGTGATCCACTGTGCGAGGTTGTGGGCTGCGTCGTTGGTGTCAGCGGTGTCGGTTGGCGGGTTCTTGTTAAGTGATGAGAGGAGTTGGTCTGTAGTGATCTTGCTCCAACATCTTCGGGGGATTTGTTGCATGCAGTGGTGGGATGTAGTCTTTTTGAAGGTGAAGTGGATGCATCTGTGGTCGGTCCAGTGTAGCTCGTTGGAGTGGTTGAAGGATACATGGTTGCTGGCGGAGAAGATGGGGTCGAGCGTGTGGCCTGCGAGGTGGGTGGGGGTGTTCACCAGTTGTTTGAGTCCGAGGTTGGTGAGCAGGGTGGTGGTGTTGTTGTCGTTGTTCTTCTCCAGGTGGAAGTTTAGGCCCCCTAGGAGGATGTATTCTGTTGAGGCTAGGGCGTGCGGGCTGATGAAGTCGGCGATGGTTTCGCTGAGTTGTGTGCGCAGGCCCGGGGGTCTGTAGATGAGCGTTCCTCTGAGGGTGGTCTTGGGGTCGGTGTGAATCTGGAAGTGTAGGTGTTCGGCGGCAGGGAGAGTGTCTTCGGCGTTGGTCGTGATTTCGATGGTGTTCCTGTAGATGATAGCAATTCCTCCACCCGTTTGGTTGATGCGGTCCTTCCGGGTGATCTTGTAGCTGTCCGCGATGGCTATGGCAATGTCGGGGGCCGAGAAAGCGTTCATCCAGGTTTCCGTGAGGAAGGCGACGTCTGGTGCCGTTGTGTCGAGGAGGTCCCAGAGTTCGATGGCGTGTTTGTGGATGGAGCGTGTGTTGAGGAGGATACACTTGACGTGGTTGTTGTTGTTGCTTGGTTTGGCGCGAGGGGTGCAGTTTCGGAGGCAGGTGAATTTGCAGGCTTGACAGGCGAAGGGTCCGTGGGTTCGCTTCGGGGTGGCTCGGTAGCAGACGGGTGTTCGTCCGGTGTTGAGTGCATTGAGGGTGGTGGAGTCGTATCTCAGTCGGGTGGGCCAGGGATTCTGGCGCTGGGCGCGGTCCAGGCGCGGACGGGCACAGACAGGCTTGCCTTAACCGCGCCTTCGGCGCGCCAGTGGTGCGCCCGCTGCGCGCGGCCGCTGCGCGGCCTCCATATGAGGGGCTGAGGGTGGGAGGAGCAGTTGGGAGGGGGAGCAGGGTGGCGAATGGGAACGGTGAGGGGGTGGGGCCGCCGGGAGCAGCGGCGGGAAAAGGAAGCAGAGGGCGAAAACGGTAAAAGACACCGAGGCAATGCGCGGGAGAGGGGGCCCAGAAGGCAAAAGGGGAACCAGGGGGCACAAAGGGCAGGCAGTAGACACAGGAAAATACAAAAATACAAAAAGTAAAAACAGCACGAATACAATTACATAGGCAGTATTAGAACGGGGACAAGACCTGAGGGCACAGGGGACTCATACAGCCCAGACGGCGGCGGTGCGGGGCAGCAGCAAGCGCGGGGGAGCACACAACACAGGGAGGACCGTGTGGTGGCTAGGGGGGCGACCTACCTGGTGACAGGATCAAGGGTCGCTCCCTTTACCACTGCGCGGCCTCCATATGAGGGGCTGAGGGAGGGAGGAGCAGCTGGGAGGCGGGAGGCGGGAGCGGGGTGGCAAATGGGAACAGCGGGGGGCAGGGCCGCCAGGAGCAGCGGCGGGAAAAGGAAGCAATGAGTGCATTGAGGGTGGTGGAGTCGTATCTCAGTCGGGTGGGCCAGGGATTCTGCCGCTGGGCGTGGTCCAGACGCGGACGGGCGCAGACGGGCTTGCCTTAGCCGCGCCTTCGGCGTGCCAGCGGCACGCCCGCTGCGCGCGGCCGCTGCGCGGCCTCCATATGAGGGGCTGAGGGAGGGAGGAGCAGTTGGGAGGGGGGAGCAGGGTGGCGAATGGGAACGGCGAGGGGGCGGGGCCGCCAGGAGCAGCGGCGGGAAAAGGAAGCAGAGGGCGAAAACGGTAAAAGACACCAAGGCAATGCGCGGGAGAGGGGCACAGAAGGCAAAAGGAGGAACCAGGGGGCACAAAGGGCAGGCAGTAGACACAGGAAAATACAAAAATACAAAAAGTAAAAACAGCACGAATACAATTACATAGGCAGTATTAGAACGGGGACAAGACCTGAGGGCACAGGGGACTCGCACAGCCCAGACAGCGGCGGAGCGGGACGGCAGCAAGAGCGGGGGAGCACACAACACAGGGAGGACCGTGTGGTGGCTAGGGGAGTGACCTACCTGGTGACAGGGTCACCAGGTTATAAAAAAAAAACTCAGTAATGTGTTAGACCTCCCAGACATTCCTGTAGATGTGGAAGAGTTGATCCAGCCAGTTCTGGGAGTCTCTGTGTATCTCTTAACCCTTTATCTCAAATTGTTGCAATGTTGAATACCTTTCAAACTGTAGAGCAGCTTGGAGGGTGAGTGCCTGGCATCACTGGCATCAGTGATATTGCATGGCATGTCCCTGTGACATCACATGAAGTGATGGCCAATGCCTCACATGATATCGCAGGAAGGGACTTCACATGACCTCTGCCCGAGTGAGCTCACAAGAAATGTAATGAGCAAGTTATCACATTTATTTAGATCACATTATAAACCAAGCTCAGGAGTAAAGTTCACGAATTCTACAAGAAGTCTAAAAACCAATATAAATTCCAATAAAGTCCAGATGAAAGAGGCTGACAGCGAATGTAACAAACATCTTAACCGAACGGGAATAGAGAGGAGTTTTTAGACTCGGGACTCCTGTCAACGGTTTGCATGATGAAATCCTGTGGAATTTGATTAGTTTTCTAGAAAGATATTAGGACCATTCACTGCCATCATTATGAGAGGCCAATCTCACACTGTGAATGGGCTGTAATATCGGAAGCAGCACCTCAGGTCACCCCTCCTCCTTCCACCCTCTCTCCACCTCCTCTTTTTCAAAGAACACATAAAAGTCATATCAATGAGCACCTTGGTAAGCTATCATTTTGTAGAAAGTTGAAACTTCAATACAATAAGCGATGGAAACTGACAGTTTTGTCAATATGACTACGAGGAAACTACATATCCCAGGATTCCTCGTGGTCATGTGACATGCCCACGTAACATCAGGATGCACATGTAACCACGTTCCAGGCCCGAAATACACAGCGCTGGAAAATAACACAAATAAAACCAGTGTGAGGTTTTCCGTCTCCTATCGGGTGATTTGGTGGCCTAATAAATAATACGTTGGTGTGGTACCCTTTGCGTGGTAAGTGACTGATCCATTTAGCATTGCATGAATGAGACTAGAGCTGCAGGAAAATAGTTTTTTTTAATAAAAGGAATTCTCACTCAGGTTTTTTCAACAGCATTGACATGTCATCTTCTGCCCTTTAAAATGGTCCTTAACAGGTAGCTCACGGGAGCTAAGAGCCCACATTTTCACGCTGGTGGTGCTACAAGGCAAGTCATTGTCAGATATTGAACGTGGGATTTCTGAAATGGGGAGACCAAAACGTGGCCTCCTTGTCTAGTGATAAGGAATAAAAGAATGACCCTCAGTGCTGATTCACTGTATCCCAATAGTGTTGCTGAAATGGGATTTGGGGGCATGTCAAGGGCCATCGTTGTCACTACTCAGGATGAGAATTCTCTACTTTTTTTCTAAAAGAGCATTTTAGCTGTCACTGATTCTCAAGCTGCTTTAAAGCCACTTCTAGTCCACCCATATACTGGGTGTTGAGTCTCCGTATGTTCACCTGCCTGGTATATGCCAAAGGCCTTTCAGTTACTCCACTGTTGTAATTGTTTGAAGTTCTCAAAGTAAATATAAGAATCCGCAGCTTTGTTGTGTTGTGCTGTTTCTCCTGAGTGCCAACAGTAGCTTTAAGTTTGCACACATCAAAGGTGGCCTGGTGGGGGACTCATTAACCTGCACTATTGCTATCGGACGTGTTGTTGCCGCAAGGGTTGGCGGCTCCCCTGCAGGGCAGACACAAGCTGAAAGCCTATAGTCAGCCCTGAGGAAGAATGGGACATGGGCCTGCTGAGCTGTGCGGACCCGGCAGGAAGGACGCAGAGCATCTTTCACTCCCCAGTTACTGCGCATGACTAGAATTAAAAGGAAAACTACTATAGGTATGTGTGTGTGTTTGTGTGTGATGAACAGCGCACCATAATATCCTCCTCACCATTTTCTCGCCATGTAATGAGAAGTGTTTGTGCTATCCCTCTATCAGACCCACCAGGGCCACCTAAGTCTGAGGCGTAGGGCACGTGGACATTGGGTGTCACAGTCATGGAGCCCCTAGCGCATCTATGCCATGCTACAACCAGTGGTAACACAGACCCCCTCGCATTGGCCAACACGGTGGTGCGAGAAATACATGTAAGTCAGAGAAGACATGTAAGTCACCGAGGGAGGGGAATTCCCAAAGACAAACCACTAAAGCTGGTGAGTTGAGCGGTATTCAGGTTCATTTTATATATTACATTATTTCTTACTCAGACAACCAATTTACAGCCAACATGCAAATTCAGAAAAGCAGGCATGCCTTGGGAGAGGTGCTATTGATTGTCTGGCCAGGGTCATAGGAAGGAGCAGGGCTCAGGATCACTGGTGGGACGGTAGGTAGAATTAGTAATATCAGCCCCCCACACATTGTGAGTGGGAGGGCATATGTACTGTAGATGGCATTGATTGCCATACAGAAGTAAATGAAGGCAAAACGAGTGTAAATAATCATTAAAAACGGAGTTGACAGCTGATCGGAATGCTAATGTTTTCGGCGAGTCGTTAATTGATTGGTGTTTTCACTTTGTTTCTTTTGCATATTTCACTGTCGGTGACACTGGTCTTCTAATGCTTTATTAAATGGCATAAAACGTTGACGAGACTTTAACTATTAAGTATTTTACAAAGCATGCTTAAAAATGTGTGCATGTGACAAAGTATCCTTATTCTTTCAAATTTTAAAATTCGGTTTTAACCCAAAGATAAATGTGTCTGTGCACAGTAGAGCTACAGGTTGCTATGTGATTATTCAGGCAGTTTACAACACGTGTCATTATACAGCTTTTTACTCTAGATTATAGGCTGAACGCAGTGTTATGTTGAAACTTTTCACTTAGGACATTGTCTCTACTTTGCATGACTGGGACAGATTTTAAGATAATACTGCTCAGAATTGTGGTGGTGCTGGGACGGGGTACACAGCCTACACCTTAGCGGCAGAAATAAGGGGACAACCCCGCATTACTACAGTCCAGCCGCAAGGTCACGTGCAACCTTGGCCCGTTTATTATATACCCTCGGACCGAGCCCGGTCACGAGGGGTGCCGTGCGTATGCACACTTTAGTAGAGGCCGGGTGGCCCTCTACATCCCTTCAAACCTTTAACTGAAAGGAGTGCAGCAGGGAAAGGAGAGAAATAGAGAAAAGAGAGAGAGAGTGAGAGAGAGAGAGAGAGAGAAAGAGAGATGTAGAGATAGAGAGGTGCTGTAATATTCAACGTGCTCCTCGAGCCCCAGGTCCACACTCCGAAGTCATCATCGCGTCGGCCATTTGACAGGCGTAGTCCTTCAGCTTTTGACTGGGTGCAGGGTTTGGCCTCAACCGGTAGTGTTGGTTTCGGGACACCGGGCCCCTTTGCGTTGGGGTGGTGCAGCGCGGAGGCCCCTCCGGGTTGGAGTCCTCTAGTGCCCTCTCTTGGCTGGGGCTCATATGACTCTTGGTGTCTTGGCTAGGTTGCGGCACCGTGCTCGCTCCTGGACTCGGGGCATTCATGTCTGGGAAGTTAGGCATGTACTCTTCTTCTTCCTCTGGGTCTCCAGACACCCCATGCGGCTTTCTCTGCACAACCTTAAACCACAACACGTTCCTCACCACCGTGTGCCGCCCTCAATGGGCGGTAACCATTGTCCATTGACTTGGGTAACCGCCCACTCTTCTGGCTCATACAGCATGCGGAACTTCCAGCCAGGATGCCTATCTTTCAGAATCACCCGAGACTCCACCTGGATGGTCGGGACTTTGGCCCCTCGGCTTAGGGTAGCCTTGTCGTTGGTCTGCTGGCGCCTCTGCTGGGCTCTTACCGGGTCTAGGCCAGGTGGTACCCAGTTGGAACCTTCCGGGATGAGATCCCGAGGGGATTGCTTTAGAAGGAGGGTGGCTGGGGCACATCCTGTTGTCAAGTGTGGCGTCTGCCGGTATGCAAACAGGAACTGATGGAGCCAGGTCTCAGGGTCTTGATGAAGGTCCATCCCTATGCGCATCGCCCTGTTGAGAGTTCTCATGAATCGCTCAACTTCCCCGTTGGCTTGGGGCCATTGAGGTGTGATTCTTCTGTGTTTGATCGCCCACCTCTGCAGGAAGTCCTGAAATTCCTGACCTTGGAATGGTGGGCCGTTGTCCGATTTTACTTCTTCTGGTAGCCCAAAGGTTGCAAAGATCTTCTCGATGAGCAGGCTGTACATGCGTGAACGCAGTGGATGACACTAGCTCGACCACCGGGAACTTTGTGCATGAGTCCATTACGACCATCGTGTGCCGCCCGTCGGGAAAACTGCCGAAGTTGACGCTCACTTTGGTCCAGGGTGTGTTGCATGGCTCCTCTGTGATCACCGGTGCGGGGACAGGACCGGCTCTGGTTATGGCACACGAGTGGCAGGTCTGCACCTCTTCATCAACCAACCGGTCCATGCCCGAAAACCTTACCTTGGACCGGAGCCTCGCCTTCGTTTTCACGACTCCCTGGTGACCTTGGTGAGCTAGGGACAGGGGGCAGCTATGCAGACTTTGCTGGACCACGATGTTCTGGCCCCGGAGCACCAGGCCCGACTCTCCTATGCTGAGCTCATGGCGCACCTTCCATAGCTGTCTTTGAGCATTCTGCTCCTCCTCGATGAGGCCAGCCACACCGTCCAGAAACTTCTGCCAACGTCCGGTGGTGAGAGCCTCATTGACCCGCTGCAGTGTGAGGCCCGACTCCTTAGCTTTAAACAGATCTTCCTTGGTGGCCGCCAACGGGCAAGCATCATTCTCGATCATCTGTACGAACGCTTCCGTCATCAGGCTGTCTTCCGATGGTGGTCCCTCCTCCGCTTGCGATGGATGCCTTGACAGGAAGTCCGCGGGGTTGTTGGCACCCGGGGGGAACACCAGTTGGAACGAGTAGGCTTGCAGCTGGACAGCCCATCGTTCAATCCGGGGTGGTGCTAGTCTGTTCGACCCGCTGAACAGCGGCAGTAGAGGCTTGTGGTCTGTCACAACTCTAAAAGTGTGACCAAACAGATACAGGTGAAAGTGCTGACAGGCCCAACGAATGGCCAGGGCCTCACGCTCAATCTGCGCGTACCATGTCTCCGTCGGCGTCAGCGCCCGACTGGCGTACGTGACTGGCACATAGACTCCTTGCCGAGCCTCTTGCAGAAGTACCGCGCCGAGCCCCACCAGGCTAGCATCGACCACTAGCTCCGTGCTTCGTCGGGGATAAAAGTATGCCATTGTCGTCTGGTCCAGCAGCACCTTCTTGACTCCTTGAAATGCGGCTTCCTCCCCCAGTGTCCAGGCCCATGGCGCTCCAGTCTTTGTCAGCTGCCTGAGCGGTTCTGAGATCGTGGCGAGATTTGGGAGGAATCACCCACAGTACGTCGCCATGCCAAGGAAACTTCTGATCGCCGTTGGATTCTGCGGTACTGGAGCGTTCCTAATTTCCGCCGCCTTCCGGGGGTCCACTCCGAGCCCCTCCCTGGAGAATACATACCCAAAGAAATCGATGGAGCTTTGGTAGAACGCACACTTCTTCCGGTGCAGGGTAAGACCGCAGTCCGTTAGTCGCTGTAGCGTGACTCTCAGACTGGCATGGTGGTCTTCGAGGCTTTGTGAGTATATTAAAATATCGTCACTGAGATTGATCACCCTAACTAGGCCGGACAGGGTTTCTTGGATCACGTTCTGGAAAACCTCAGCCACGGACGACGCCCCAAAGCTGAGCCAGGTGTACCTCCTCAAGCCCACGTGCGTTGAGAAGGTGGTGATATACCTGCTCTCCTGAGCTAACTCTAGCTGGTGGTATCCAGAGTTAAGGTCGAGTTTAGAAAACCACTGGGCTCTGTTTAAGTCCGCTACGATGTCGTCCATCATCGGGGTCACATGCCGCTCCCTTCGAATGGCCTGGTTGGGGAGCCGCATGTCCACACACAAGCGGATGGCGCCAGGTTGTTTGGGCTTCGCGCCACCACCAGGGGTGACTACCACGGTGTGGGTCCCAAATCTTTCTCTATGACTCCCATGTCTTCCAGGATCTGCAGCTCGTGCTCCACCAACGGGTAGAGGTGCAGTGGTATCCGTCGTTGTCGGAGCGCTCTCAGTTGGACGCTGCTCTCAATATGCAGCTGCACCTGGAAGTTCTTGAACTTGCCTAGCCCCGTGAAGAGGTGAGGAAATTCTTTCATGATGTCTTCTGCATGGTTTTCATGTACCTGCCTCGCAAAGAAAACCAGCTCCAGATCCTCCACTGTGTGGCATCCTATTAGCGTTCCCCCTTCTGTTACGTGGAATGTCGCTGTCAGCGTGCGAGCCTCGCTCGAGACCTCGACCTCAATCATGCCCCTCAATGGGAGAGGCTCGGTGCCCCCATACGTGAAGATCCTGGTTCTACTTGGAACGAGCGCTGGCCTGGGCTGAGATAAAATAGGTTGGAGTCCATTACATTCACCAATGCTCCGGTGTCAATCAGAGCCTGTATGGGAAATCCATTGACGCTGACTTGGCACATGGGAGGTGGCCGTCTTCTCTTGCCCGTGCATCCGGTGAATGAAATTACAAATGCGTCATCGTCATATTCGTAGTAGGCCGTGTCTGCGGCTCTATCTGGGGCATCTCCGGGCTCCTCGTCTTCCAGTGTGAGGTGCTTCAGACTCCCCCGGCATCCTCTGGGAGCACTGCCACGTGTTCTTCCCCCTCGCCCGCGGCACACACTGGCATAATGGTTGGCTTTCCCGCACTTAGCGCATGCCTGCCCCCTCACAGGGCACCTTTCCTGGTCACCGTGGCCGAACCCACAGTATCCACACCTTCCACTGGGCCTGGTTCCTGTGCCCCGTCGTTGAACTCCTCCCTGGCGTCTTTGGATGGCCTCTACCATCTCCTCCTTTATCCGCACCAGCTTGGGCGTCGCTGCCACCGACGTGTTTCGTAGCCTCACTGACTCAATTTCCTCCGCGCATTTCTCGGAGAGTTCGTGCAAACGGGCTAGGATCAAAATCTCGTCCAGTGAAATGCCTGGCTGTCGCAAGATGAGGCGTCGCAGGGCCACCGCCTTGCATCCAGCAATCAATTGTGCCCTAATTTCGTTGTTGTGGTCTATGCCCGTGCATGTGGCCGCTAGCTTTCTAAGCCTGGCGTAAAACATGTCCATTTTTTCTGTTTCCCCCTGACGAGCCTGTCGTAATTTGAACCGCTCATAGTCCGGGTTCATCTGGGGATCAAAGTTTTTGTTCAATGCGGCAATGGCGGCATCATAATCGTCGTCCGCTCCGGTATTGGGTAGCGACTCGAACAATTTGTGGAGTTCATCGCCTCCGAAGTGCATGAGGAGTGACCGCTTCACTTTGCCGTCATGCTCTCGAGTCCCCGTGAAATAGTGGTTGAGGCGTCCTACCCATCGCTTCAATCTCGGCGCTGCGGTGGCAGGGTCGGCAAGCTGACTGAAAGGCGGTAGGGACGTCACTGAGGCATGCGAGTGAGGGGTTGTCGGGGCCGGAGCCTGGGCCGCCGGGTCATCGCCCATGTTGCTACACTGGCACCGCTGACTGCTGGGGCCTTGTGCTGTGGACCACCTCACCTTCTTATACTTCTGTGCTCAGGGAGTCTCCCTACCGCACCCTCGCAGGCTCTATTTTCCCCTTGGCCAGGCTGCCCCTCCTTGCACCAGGAATGGGGTGGGGGCTCCTTCCTCTGCTGTGCTGGCTCTTGTTTTAAACACCCAACGAGGGGGGGGAGGGTGTCCCTCCCTTCCTTAAGGATAGATACAGGAGCCTTGCGGTGGGGTTACAGGCAACAGATCCTCTTGCTGGCAGGAACTATCCACACCTTGTTGTGGAACCGGGGCCACGTGTAGTCAATCTCCCTCACGCTTGGTGCAGAAATGGGCCACGTGGAGCCGACGCGCCGGTCGGATCAGCTTACCAGTAGTCTTGAAGGATTGCAGGCAAACGCGCAGCTTCACTTCAGCACGCACTCCAGCGGGAGTCGCGTGACGCTGCGGGGGCTGTCGGCACTCGCCGTGAGTAGCTCCCACGACGGGAATTAGATCGGCCTCAATCTTCGACGCGAACCGCCAGGAACAGG
The DNA here is from genome assembly GCF_964204655.1 of Triturus cristatus. Lineage (NCBI taxonomy): Eukaryota > Metazoa > Chordata > Amphibia > Caudata > Salamandridae > Triturus > Triturus cristatus. Next base: position 648,472,928 of record NC_140585.1, read on the forward strand.
TGCGCGCGCCTATCAATGCACACCACCACCGGCGATGCAGCGAGACACGGGCAGCAGGACACAGCAACGCAGCATTGGGGTCCACAAACACACCTTCCACGCCAGTGTGGTGGTGCTGGGACGGGGTACGCGGCCTACACCTTAGTGGCAGAAATAAGGGGACAACCACTCATTACTACAGTCCGGCCGCAAGGTCACGTGCGACTTCGGCCTGTTTATTATATACCTCGGACCGAGCCCGGTCACGAGGTGTGCCGTGCGTACGCACACGTTAGTAGAGGCCGGGTGGCCCTTTACATCAATAAGCTTTTTTCACCACGAAAAGCCGCATGATCTGTAGGGAAATGTAAGTTTTTTTTGGCCAATCCGGCAGTACTCACACACATTTGACACATTCGGCAGTAGCACAGAGTTCCATCTGCCAGAATGTAAAATCTGACGCAGCACATGCCAGCCGGGCTCCTACTCGTATATTGTGTGGGTAGACTGGTAGCATTTTCTTCTGACGTATACATGTATGCTGATTGTACTCCTAAAATCAGCTGATCACGACCTGTAAGCCGCGCACAGTCTAATAACTTCTCTTCAAAGCTCACAGAAGGGAGGTTGGTAATACCTATGTACCTGTCAAAAAAGCATGGGCTCACACGATGAGCAATTCTTTCTAGCGCCCGATGAGTCTCGTGGAATACACTCGACGGACAGGTGGGGCGATAATCTGCTTCTCTCAGAACTGACACAAACAAAAACTCAGAACTGGAGTCAGATTTTTCCATATTTTAGCTCATGAAGCTAAGTATAGGAATCAGTGCTTTAAATGGGCCGGTACTGTCCAGTACGGAGTACCGGCACCTTTTTATTTTGAGAGGGAGAGTACCGGCACTTCTCAAGAGAAATGCTATGCTTTTAATTGAAGAGTACTGGCACTTCTCAGAAACATGTAGGTACTCCGGTACAGAGTACTAACCCTGGGCGGGTAACTCCGCTCCACCAGTGAAGTTTGCAGAGATTTGCCTACTCCGTGCTCTGTTGCGAACGCGAAGGTAGGCAAAACTCCACCTCCTTGGTGGAGCAGAGTTAGCCGCTCCCTCCCCCCTCCCAAATTCTTTACTAAATGAAAAAATAAAGCACTTAACTGCGTGGCTGCCGCCTCCCCTGCCTGGCCTCTCTCCCTCCTGCTCCTCCCGCGTCCTTCTTTATTGAAAAAAACACTGCGTTGTACGTCTTGCGAGTGCGCATGCACATGCGCAAGATGTACAGTGTAGTGTTTTTTTCAATGAAGAAGGAAACGAGGAGCAGGAAGAAGAGCAGCCAAGCAGGGGATGTGGCAGATATGCAAATAAGTGCCTTCTTTTATCATTTTTAAAGGATTTGGGAGGGGGGAGGGAGCGGAGCGAAGCGTAGCGCCACAGAGTGTTTTTCAAACTCCATGGAGCTTCACATAGAGGCACTACACCAGCTCTGACCACCCTTACAGAGTACCTGCACTTCTATTTTTCCATTTCAAGCACAGATAGGAATTAAGGGGTCGCAGCCTTTTGTGAGCGACAGAATGGCAGTATACTCTTTAGTCATGTCATACATACATGTGTGGTACCAAAACAGCAGTATATCATCTGAAATAAATATTGTGTCCTAAATATTATCTACAAAAATGTCGCCCCCTTAGAGTTAATAAATGAAGATAAATCTACACCCAATGGGACAATACTTTTGTAAAAGATATATAGTTGACAATATGCATGTTGGATGATACTTTTAGATACAATATTTTGAAAACAATAGCACTTACTACTATCAGAGTAAAGAAGAATAAAGGTTACACAGTGACAATAGAGTAAGTACACATATGAGGGAAATGAAAGGAACAGAGATGGTACAAGCGAAGAAGTGAGTATCGGTTAGGAAGGACATTTTCTTTTTTTCCTGATTTTTAACAAAACTTTATTGCACACCAATGAAGAGCTTGCAGTACAGGTTCAATAGCTCAAATGGGTCGTCACTACAGCTTAGTGAGCATGTCAATACAGAGAGGCAACTTAAGCAGCATCCCCCGTCCCAGCAATTATATAGCATTACAGTTTAGAACAGTAATTTGCAATAATCCCCCTGTCTGCCCCTTCCCCTCCCAAACCTCCCAGCTGTGTACATTCCTGCGCAGCCTTCTCTGATCCAACCGTTGTGTTGTCAGCTCTGTCTCCGAGGTGTGTGGCAAAGGATGCCCAGATATCTAGTGGTCTGGTGCTCGCTGGCATGAGTTCCCAATATGTGCATAATTGCTCCTGGCAGTGGGCAGCGTCTGTTAACCAAGCAGCCTGTGTGGGTGCAGGCTTCCGGCCCCAATGTATTGAGACCCTGTGCTTTGCCAGCAATAGCCACTAACTAATACCCTCAGAGACATTGTGTATGTTATAGATGTTCGCCCTGGTCTCTATAGGGTGTATGGGCTTCCTCCTCTAGTCTGATATTGCCTGTAAAGGCAGTATCACCACCAGCCAGCGGTATACCTCCTCGTCAAATCCCAGCCGGCATGTCACAGGGTGCGACAGCAGGTGGATCTCTGTAATGCATCAAATTGTGTCACATACCCTCACCCAGAACTCCGCCACCCTTGGGCACTCCCAGGCCAAGTGTAGAAACGTGGCTCCCTCCATGGAGCAGTGGCTGCAATTCGGGGTTTCCTGCAGCCCCATTTTGTCTAACTGCAGTGGTGTACGGTAAAGTTTGTGGAGGTATTTGAAGTGGATCAATCACAGCCTGTAATTGAGGGATAGGCGCTCCATTTGTCCACAACAGTATGCCCACCTGTATTCTGGGACCTCACCTCCCAGCTCTCGCTCCCACTCCTCCCTTGCCCGAGACGTGTCCAATTGGGGGGATTTGATTGTGATTGTGTATAGTTTAGTAGCAAGTTTCCTCTGGAATATGGTGACATACAGGTGTTCCAGCACCGCAAGGGTTGGGGGGAATCAGGGAAGGCGTCACAAGTCGCTCAGCAGGTCACTCACAATTAGTAGTATAGTAGTGTATCTAGCGACGTGGCCTCCCGCACAGAAGGGTTGGACAGTGATTCAAGGAACTGTCCTCCAGGGAACAGATCAGCAATAGTCTTAACTACCAGCTCGACAGTTCTACCCGCCAACCATTTGCTTTGCAGCGGAGGAAACAGTGGGTTTTCTGAGAGCCGGGCTGGCAGGGCGTGCAAAGCTGGGAGTCCAACCCGGCACCGGAGTCCATCCCACGCCCACCGCATGCATTTTTCAGGGTCTATTTTGCCTTGGGGTGCTTTGTATTTGCATAAAAAGGCCATCGTCAGTTGCCACAGTGCTGCCCAGTACTACTCCACTACCACGTGAGGCTTAGAGGGAGTGGGGTATAGCCAATGATGCAGGAAGCTCGCCTGCGCCCTTAGGGCATATATCCGCAGGTCCAGCGCCCCAACTTACCACTCACCAGTGTCAGCGTCAGCACCTCACACTTTACTCTGGGCTTTCACCCTGCCCACTTGAGCATTATTAGATTAGACCTTAGCCTTTTAAAGAAGGACAGCGGTAGCCTGGTCCAGATTAGAATGTGCGATTCAAACCATTCTACAGTGCACCCATAGTTTGCCCTCCAAAGCTCGTCTATATTTCAACTTAGCCATATTCCTAGGTATTTGACTGGCTCAGTGGCCTATCTGAATAGATATTCTGTGGGGCAAGGGACGGTTGCATCAGTATGTGGGAAGAGTACCGACTTTCCCCAGTTGATCTGGACACTGGAGTATCCTCCAAATTATATTATCTCACGTGTCAGAGGTGCAAGGTTGCTTCTTGGATCACAAACGTAGAGGGTGATATCATCCACCTATATCAACACCACCAGTCCCCGGGTGGCAGACCCAAATTTTCACTCTGCATGGTGCTGCCATAGCCTCGCGGCCAAAGGCTCCATGGTGACAGCAAAAAGAAGGGGGATAGGGGGCAGCCCTGCCTGGTACTGTGGGTAATTTCAAAGCATTCGGATATTTGCCCATTTAAGCTCACACGAGCCACAGGCTTTGAGTATAGAAGCTGGACTTTCTGGATAAAATTCCTACTGAACCCCAGTCTCATGATCAGCGTGAAGAGAAACGGCCACTCCAGCGTATCAAACCTTTGTGGCATCAAGTAGAGCAGCCACCGCCGGCACAGAGGGGTGGATGTGGTGCATGACAGCAAAGATGGGGTGCAAGTTGTGAGACATCCTGTGCCTGGGTATAAATCCAGACTGATCCGGGCGTGTGATCAAGGGCATGAATGGCAGCCGGTGGTTTGCCAATATCTTTGCATAGATTTTGGCGTCAATGTTTATTAGAGAGAGGGGGCGGTAGGAGTCACACATCTCAGGCGGTTTGTCCGGCTTTAGAATTGTGACTATTAGGTGCTCGCGCAGGGACGGAGGAAGCTGACCCGCCAATAGCGATTTGTGATACATCTCAGTAAGATGCGAATTAGCAGGTCTGCATACTCCTTGTAAAAGGCGGACGAAAGCCATTCGGAGGCAGGGTCCTTGCCAGCCTGCAGGCCGACGATGACCTGTGCTATCTCCTCCAGGGTTATCGGAGCGTCCAGGTAGTACCTGTGGCCTGTTAAAAACCAGAGCATATCCATAGTGTCTAGGTATTTTCGCAATGCCAACTGGTCCATAGTCGCGCTTGCCATGTATAGCTTGGCGTAGAAGGAAGACATAACCTTGGGTAGCACAGCCGGGCAGTTGATCAATTGATCGGTGCAGTCTATTAGTTCTGGTGTGTGGTTTGCACAGTAGTCCTGCCAGGGTCTTACTGGGTCGATCTCCCTCACCATAGCGCCTCAACCCCGCCTCTTTCCCTAAATAGTTCACCTCCCTTTCTGCTTCCTCGTTGTACTCGAATATCTTTTCTCTAATGTCTGCCAGTGTCAACTGGTTGGGGCCAGCAGCCTGCGCAAGCCCCAGTCTACCAATCTCTGCCTCCAATCTACTCAGGGTACCCTGTATCACCATCAACATTCTCGCCTGTTTCGCGATGCATTCCCCATGCAGCACAGCCTTGAAAGCTTCCCATAATATTGATGGATATTCAACTGTGCCTACGTTGTTTGCGAAGTAGTCTATGACAGTTGAGCGTATTACCTCCCGGAACGCAGTGTCGCCAGTCCCTGGTCGCCAGTCAAAAATCTATACATTGCCAAGAGCTGGAATGTTGAGTCGCAGGTGCCGCTTCTCTGCTCCCCGTGTGTGTGCGTCGCCAGATATCAATCAGTGCGTTGACTGCAACTATGGTCCTAAGGGTGCCTGCTGCCCGTGGGTGATGCTGCCTGGCCATGGAGTGGTCCAGCTGGGAATTTAATGCAATGTTGAAATCTCCACCCCACAACTCTGCCCCAGGGCCCAAACCTGCCACCTGTCTCCAAACTTGCGGGAAGAAACACGGGTCGTCCTGATTAGGTCCGTACAATGCCACCAGTGTCATAGCCTACTGGAACAGTTTCCCTGCGAGGATTACATATCTCCCCTCCTTGCCTATAATTGTGTGAGTAGTGTTCCATTGTATCCCCCTCCTAAGCAGAATGTAGTAACCAATCAGGAACATCAAGTGGTTAATTGGTTATTTATTTGGCTACAAAACACAGAGCCACCAGGCTGACTCTGCCAACAGCTGTTCTCCCAAGCATATGAACAGTAGTCGCTAGGAGACGACCAAACATTCCAAATACAATTACATCATAGGCTCTTCTTAAAGGAACATCAGAATAGATGAAGAGATACATTACAACATATCTTCTCTTCCCGCAAAAACAACAAAAACAAAAATAACATAAATCAAAACAATCAAAAATAAAATAACAACAACAACAAAAAACAAATATAATTATACTCTGTATCTAGAGGGCTTAACGATAACCCTTTAACTCTTCCTGTAAGACATTTCAACAGGATTTTGGCAAACTTTGTTTGATGAAGAAATTACACTTTTTTCTTTGACCTTAACAACACGATTAAGATTCCACCAGTGGTCTCCCTCAACCATAACAGCATTCCTGTATGTTTTTAAAACTCCGACAGGCTCACTGAATTTACTGTTATCTTTCATGGAATGAATCCCGGACTTAACTTTGACAATATCTTCCACATTGAGAGGAACTTTTTTACACCTTTGCGTGTATCAAAATATTCTTTTTGCTTATTTTGAGTGATTAACATGTTTTCTCTGGCTAAGGACATCAGTTGACTCACATCAGAGTAGGACTTAATCCACTTGCTCATCTATGCAGGCCTAAAACTAGTATTAGGCTTACGCCCGCGTAGTAGCTCAAAAGGCGAAATTCCAGTAGAAGAGTGTGGAGTGGTTCTGTAAAACCACAACATTGTGTTTATTGGTTTGCAAATGTCATGGCCACCCGATCTTGCCCATTTGACACACTCACCCACCACACGATTCATCCGCTTAACCAGCCCATTTGTTTGTGGCTGATAAAGTGAACTTTTGTAATGCGTGACCCCTGTCTCTATCAAAAAGTTTTCAAATTCTGTGCTAATAAACTGTTTACCATTGTCTGACACCAAGGTCTCAGGAAGTCCCTCTCTCATCCACATCTCTTTAAGAAATTCCACAATAACTTTTGAATTTGCCTCTCTGATGATTTTCACTTCTGGCCATTTTGATGCATAATCCATCATGACCAAAATAAAACGGTAACCACCAGGGAGAATTTCGTAAGGTCCCATCACATCTATACCCCCCTTTAACCAAGGACCATCAGGACACTCAATAGGATTTAACGGAGGAGTAGACACCCTCAAACTTTTATCTGCTGAGCCACATATGCAACAGTTTGCCACAGCATTGTCAATCCCGGCATCCATACTTGGCCACCAATATAAATTTCTTATCTGCCGTTTTGTCATGGTAGACCCCAGATGACCCTCGTGAGCCTTCTGAATAACAGTTTTGCGGAATAACTCAGGAGGTACCAACTTTTCTTCCCTTAACAATACACCATCCTCCACAGATAGTTCATCAGATATCTTATAGAACGGTTGAAGAGCAACTGGTAGAGCCTTCTCCCTAGGCCATCCCTTTCTGACAAGAGTAAGTACTTCGCGAATTACTGGATCAAAATCAAGAACATGTATCCACCCAATTTCTGAATTAAGACCGAATTCAGGAAGATCAAGTGCCGCAACAAAACAATCATCGTAGTATTCCTCTGAAAAATCTTCCAAACAGATTTCATCAACCTCACATGGTATGACTGGAAAGCGGGATAGAAAGTCTGCACGTATGTTTTTCCCTCCTGAAATGTGTTTGACCCTGAACTGGTACTGCAACAGTTTAGTAACCATACGCATAATTCGAGAAGAACAACATTTGCTAACACTACCCCCCAAAATGTTCACAAGGGGTTTGTGATCGGTCAACAACAAAAAACACCTTCCCCAGACATAGGGTCTAAATTTCTCTATGGCTCACAGGCACGCCAACAACTCCTTTTCTATTACCGAATATTGCAATTCGGGAGTTCGCAAGACTCTCGAAGCAAAACACACTGTGTTCTCACAGTTCTTATCCCATTGGGTTAACATGGCACCAATCCCTGCCTGACTTACGTCTACTGTAACACAGCAAGACAAATTTGGGTCAAACGGTTTCAAAATGGGACCATTCTCTAAAGCTGATTTTACCAACTTTAAAGCAACCACACACTCTTCATCCCATTCAAACTTCACGCCTTTCTTTAAAAGGTTACTTATTGGACGTGCAATGGAAGCAAAATTTGCAATAAATTGCGAGTAATACTCGCACAATCCCAACAAAGATTTAACGCCTCCTTTGTCTATTGGTTCTGGGGCATCCAGGATTGCTTGAATTAGACCAGGACGAGGACGGACACCATCTTGAGATATCACATGGCCTAGATATTCAATTTGTTTACAAAGAAATTTACATTTCTCTTCCTTTAAAACTACACCACGTTTCTTGAAAAGAGCTAAAACCTTGCCAAGAACCTCATCATGTTTAGAAATATCAGACCCAAAAATTAGTACATCATCTTGAAACACTACAGTACCCTCTACATCCTTAAGTATATTTCTCATAATCTTTTGAAACACAGATGCCGCAGAGGCAAGCCCAAATGGCATCCGGCAGTAACGAAAAGTTCCCAAAGGTGAAACAAAGCTGTGAGGTGACGTGATTCGGGGTCTAATTAAACCTGATGGTATGCACTCGCCAAATCCAGCTTCGTGAAAAACCGTGCTCCTTTTGTGAGTGCAAATAAATCACAGATCTTTGGTAAAGGGTATGACTCTACCCATATCTCTTTATTGAGCGATCTCAAGTCCACACAGACTCGAAGATCCCCTCCCCTTTTTCTTGCTACGACTAAGGGAGATAACCACAACGAGGAATCGGTAGGCTCAATGATACCTCGTTCACATAACTCTTTCAGTTCTTTTTCTAGATCAGCTCTGACGCTAAATGGTACTCCCCTTAACTTATGTTTAATGGGAGTGGCACCATTTTTAACAATGATCTTGTGTTTGAAACCCTTTATCCTTCCTAGTTTCTTTTCAAAAACATCTAGAAACCTGTTTTTCCAAACAAGGCTAACATCATCAGAATCCACCACCAAAACTTGTTCTATAGCTCCTGGTCTCAATATCATTCCAAAAAGTACCTGATGGAACCACCCCAAAATATTAAGACCTTTAACTGCAACATAAACTTTTCCTTTTATCCTTCTTCCTTTGAATTCCATTTCTTCTTCAAAAAACCCCAGTAAATCTATTTTCCGCCCTTCATAAGATACAGGAGAACGATCAGGGTGTGAAAGAACACAAGCACCCTTCCATGTTGCATCAAAAAGTTCTTGTGTAATCATCATTATTTTAGCTCCTGAGTCCACCAATAACTTCACAGTATGATCACCAATATTAATGTCAAAAATAGGATCTACACACGAGGAAGGATCCCCAACTACCACTTTGTGGTTTAAGGAACTGGAAGAGCCAACGTCCAGACTTCTAACCACTGAAATCACTTCAGAATCAGACTCACATTCGGATTCAACCACACAAACCGTAGGTTTCTTCACATTTCTACTCCTCTTAAGGCATACTTTGGAAAAATGTTCTATCTTTTTACAGTAATTACATATCACATTACTTGCTGGACATCGAGAGCCTATGTTGTGTGGAGGATTACCACACCTCATACATTTACTGTTATTCATACTGGATGATGGATTCGTAGTATCATACTTTGCTCTAACAGCTTGACTAACTGAAGACACAGGTTTACTACGTGGTTTAACCGAAGTATTGGTATTGATAACATTTACATTTTCTGGGAGCTTCTCCTCTAATTCTTTCAATGACACAATAGAAATCTGAATGCTCTTATCACTTCGTCTAGGGTGGGATTACCCAAACTAAGTAGTTTTTGCCTTATACTCTTCTCTTTGCAATGACATGTGAATTGGTCCCTTATGAGTTGTTCTGTAAAGTTGTCAAACTTGCAATCTGCAGCCAACCTTCACAGGACAGATATATAAGCATCAACGTCTTCTGCGTCAGTTTGTTTTCTTTAAAAAATATTGTGTCTCAGTACCATGAGACTGGGTTGCTTATCAAATCTAGTCCTCAATTTAATTATCGTCTCTTCATATTCATCAATACCATGAAGATCCTCTTGTGACAGAGCAGGTAGGTGTTTCAATATCGACCTACCTTCAAACCCAAGGGAGTGTAAACAAAAGATATTTCTTTCTTTCTGCACTAAACCGCAATGCACCAATAGCACCTAAATACACTTGAAATGCATTGAACCAAACTTCCCACCTGACAGGCGGATCTCCTGGAGATTCTAAGAATGATGGCGGTGGGCTGACAGATTGCATACTGCACATCTCAATCAATGAGGGAATCTGATTATGATAAATGTTGTCAATTTTTAAAGTATACCCTGCAAATGTACTCTATGAATTAATAAATCATGTAGATATATAATTAACAGTATGAATAATAATGTACTACAACATGGCAACCAGTGAGGTTATGTGCAGTTGTACCTTGCAGAGTAATACCTAAGGAAGAAAAAATATATAAGTGTATGATCTGTCAAGACTGAAGTCTTATTCTAATGATAAACTCCAAATATGGTGTGCGTGTCACCGTTGGGAATGGCGCGCTGAATTATGTGGATGTGAATGATGTACGTGTCATCGTCGTTAATTAACTTTGAACAGTACTTCACCAAGATCGATGTTCGGTGTGCTTCTCTATATCAAGTAAAATATGACACGCTTGATCGTTTATGATGGTGTGCGTGTCACCGTAACTATCGAATGCGAATTTGATGTCAAAGTTGAAAATAACGTAGCGAGAAAGTATTAGAAGGATTTCTTGTTTCCGTTTGCGAGAGCAGAATCGTTTCCCAATCCAATATGGCAGCTGTTACTTGACGTGATCTGACGCAAATACAATGGGCAATGTTTTTCATTGAATATGGGAAGAGCGCGACACACTCATTACAAGTGCGCGCGATGACTCGCGTGACAAAGAAAAGCCTCGGTATTCGTTAACTGGTATTTCTTTCCCTATTTATTTTCTTGGATGTCACAAGTCAAAATGTTGCCTTAAATCCGTTAAAAGCACAGGTATCTTTGCTCGGCTAAAGTCACTTTACCGGCAATACTTTCAGAGGCAGCGTCTCTCTCCCGTATGCACACACAATACTTTCAGAGACAGCGTCTCTCTCTCGTATGCACAGGCATGTAGATAATCATCCACATTGATCGCTGTATAGATAATCCGAAAGAAATTGTTGACAGTACCTTAGATATGAAGAAAACGATCGTTGTTGCTTCAGATGATAGTTTTCAGGATGGCTTGAGTGATTGTAGATCTTGCTTTACGATAAGATCTATTTTTCAAAATTGAATATTGTTGCCGCTGTGTGGGTTCTTCATTGTAGCCAAAATATCATCGCCATAAATATGTAGTAACCAATCAGGAACATCAAGTGGTTAATTGGTTATTTATTTGGCTACAAAACACAGAGCCACCAGGCTGACTCTGCCAACAGCTGTTCTCCCAAGCATATGAACAGTAGTCGCTAGGAGATGACCAAACATTCCAAATACAATTACATCATAGGCTCTTCTTAAAGGAACATCAGAATAGATGAAGAGATACATTACAACACAGAACAACAAAACCCCTTCCATAGTTAGAATATGCGGATGAGTAGGTTTCATCACACCAGAGGGCACGGAGTCTGGCTTTAGTGGCCTCTGTCGAATGTGTCTCTTGCAGGAAGCACACATCCACTCCCTGTCTAGTGAGGTAGGTATGCACCACCCTAGATTTCTGGTAATCATTAAGACCCCAGACATTCCAAGTCATGCAGGTTATTTTAGCCATACCGGCCGGTGCACGTCATGAGCATGTTGCAATGTCGTGGAGTTCTTGATATTGCGTGGGGAGACGCAGGTGCGCTCGCATGTATCGCGTGTGTTGCAAGCATCCTACTAAGCATATTTTTGACACATCTGGCCTGTCAGCTCTTCCCTTTCCTCGCAAGCAAACCCCACTCTCCCGCATTTTGCCCCCAAACAGTGCCCCATTGAAAAGGAACCCCAAACTCACTGAACTCCCAAACCCTACCCGCCCTCCCACACCAACCCCCCAATTAGGTTGTGACAGTCTGCACGCCCTCCTCCCCACTCCCCAACTTAATAGGTGTGTCTGAAAGTACTTAGGGAATTATCACGCGGGGACATGACCTCTTCCAGAGGTCTCCACTGTAAGCAAGGACAGGGCGGCCAAGCCATAATCAGTGCTGTGGACTTTTTTAATACTGCAAACTGGGATAGTTAACGTCTTGCCTCCCTTGGGGCATTACAGTTCTGCAAGCATGTATCAGTTCTCTTGTCGGCTCATTTCTAGTACAGCTTGCCAGCAACTCATGGTGTTGGCTACTTAATCATTGTCGCTGGTGGTGCCTTCTTATTGGCCATCAGGGGTCTTGGAGGGCGCCTGCTGTGTTTTGTTTCAGTTTCTTGGCTAACGTCAGTGCGGCCTTTGGATCCATGAAGAACTGCATCTTGTCCCCTCTCTTGATACGTAACTTGGCTGGTAAAGTAGGGTGTACAGTACCTCCTGTTTTTGGAGGATTCTCTTGGCTGGGAGGAATTCTCGGCGTGCAGCCTGGACTGCCAGTGTGAAGTCAGGGAAAAAGGAGAGAAAGTTTCCCTGGTGCCTCACCTCTCCCATTTCTTGTGCAGAGCGCAGAATGGCATCCCGGTCTTGGTAGTTAGCAGTTTGCCCACTATCGGATGTGCAGGCTTCCCTGGCAGGGGTCTGGACCCCAACAATCTGTTTGCCCGCTCCACAATAAAGACGAAAGATAGAAAGTTTCCAAAAAGTTAGCACAACAATGTCTCCATGTAATCCTCCATCTGCGATATTGCAGTGGACTCCGGTACCCCCGTGATGCGGAGGTTATATCTCCTGGAGCACGACATTAAGTCCTCATTCTTAGCTTTAATCAGTTCCAGCACACTGTACATCTCGAGTATCCATTGCTTGTCCTCTGCCAGGACATCATCATTGTCAAAAACTCTGGCCTCCAGCTGCGCAATTTTAGCATCATGGGTGTCCACTCTGGTTTTGACTTGATCTAGGAGGGCCGACAACTGGTCCAGCTTCGAGTCAATTGTGTTCAAGCTGGTTTCTACCTCCAGGAGGATAGAGCAAAGGTCATCATCAAGAGAGGTAGCATCTTCCATTTGCGTTGCGTGTTCTTCCGCCTCCGGGGTTTCCTCTTGTCTGCTTTGCCGCCTGCTCTCGAACTGGAGCTTTGACTGCTTAGCGTAAGCTTTCCCCATGCTAGTCGCAATGGCCTCCGTCGGCCTGTTCTGTAGGATCTTGCGCACTGTGCAGTTAATTTACCTCCTTTACACCTATCCACGTGGGGCTTTGCAACAACATTAGCAATGGTGGTACTAAATGCCCCCTCACGCAACAGTCCAGTGCATGAGAGAGGGAGGGTGACTCCAGCCCTTTGGTTCCTTCCTCGCAATCTCTGCCTTCCAGACTCTCACCACTGCTAAAACGTCACTTGCCTTTCTTTTCCCTTTTGATATGACTATGATTCGTGCTGTAGCAGTGGCCAGTCCTGTACACAGGCCGTGTTTGAGGCCCTTCAATGCTGCTGAGAAGTATGTACCTTCCTTTTCCATGTTCCCCTTTCTTTTGAGTGGTATGAATGGGGTAGCAGTGTCCAGACTTATAATCAAGCCATGATTGAGGCCTTTCACCGAGTTTCTGTCCACCAGCCGCCACCTCAGTCCAGGGCCTTCGCCGCAGCGCGGCCCACAATGCGGCCTGGTCCCTCCGTTACGGCTCTTCCCTCAGGTCTCATCGTGCAGGTCATCCCGCCGGTGGGGGGGGCGAGGATTCAAGCAGGAGTGTCGCCGCTGCCACAGACGCTCACCGGGTCAGAAGGGAAGTCACCGGCCACTCCTCCAACAGAGAGAGAGACAGCACCAGCAGCTGCCAGCCCCCGATCCAGGTCTCAACACAGCTCCTTGTGCCTCCACAGCCGCAGTGCACCCTCCCCGACAACACCCTCGCCTACCAGCGGGGTTCCCGACCCACTCACCAGTGGTCCTGTGCATGCCTCCCCTGCAGCCTGGTACTCTTCAGGTTCTGCGGCTGCAGCCTCTGTCAATCTTCAGGCCAGGCGATCGCCCTGGCGCCTCTCACGTGCAGTGGGTCTTGAGCCATGCCCACAAGCACGTTCTCCTTCTTCAGTTCACCCGCCGACCAAGTTAGTCTTCTTTTCTTGTATTGCGCCGTTTGCAGGCCTCCTGCCGAGGCCACTGCAGCAAATACACAGCAGCCCAGGCCACCGCAAACAATGCAGGCTCGCTGCTCAGCCACCTGCAGGCTGCACCATTGCAGGCTCATTTACAGAGTCCCTCGCACCAGTTAGCCTCTAACAAAAGCGATATTTCACGTCCCCAGGGTGCCAAGCACAGCATCAGGTGTTTGGGGTCAGCGTAACCTCCCTCAGTCCACATGATTTCGTTGGATTATGAGGCTTGGCTGGCAGAGCCCACTCTGAGTGCAGCCATCTTGCAGTCGTCAAAGTTAGTTGGTTTACCTTCCATCTAAAATGCCTTAGGATTCCTAATTACTTAACCCATTCCATGATTATCATTCTCAAAGTGTAAAACGATTATCATACCTGTAAGTAAAATGTCTCCTGGCATTCTGATTGCACCTTCTGCTCTATAACATTAATTATGATTAATTAATGTGGAGATGTATACGGTGCATCTTCATGATCCCACTACATCCTTGGTTCATCAGTAATGAGGAAGTAAGGGCATGATTGCTAGAAATGATTATCATTAAGAATGAGGTCGTTTTTCTCAGTCGTTTAATTTGAGGATACTGTCACCTTAAGCTTGGGATCATACTTTGAGAAACATATCCCAACACACTTTGGCAGAAGCAGAATGTTTTATGCTGTGAAGTCGCTTTTGGATCGCATATATTACAGGCACATATCGTGCTTTATTGATGGACAAACATTTAGGATGTTACTAGTTGATGCATTTGTGGGTAAGGTAGAATGTCTTAAATATTACTCCAGAATTAAAAAGGAATCACTAAACTGTCCACGCAATGTCTCCATCCCTAGTGCCACATCCCAGCATATTTAATAAACTACATAGAAGGGGCATAGTTGAGGTCAGTTGAGAGATTATGGCAATACATACTGTTACTATTTTGCTTCCTTGTTTACAAAAATGTTCAGATATCAGGAGTGATAAATAAGCGAAAGACTTTGACTTCTTTTTTTTCATTAATGCACGATGATTAACAAGCAAGTTAAGGATGAAGACCTATCTGGGAGTAGAGGTGGGCGGGAGGGGAAAGACTATGGGGCATATTATCAAGACAGGCGATAAAATTATCGCCACTTTAGCAGCAGAAAACTGCTGCTAAAGCGGCGATAATGGGCTTGATAATATGCCGCAGAGAATTCCCATAGAAGCCCATGTTCTGGTGTGAACATGGGCTACTATTGGAAGTCTCTGCGGCATATTATCAAGCCCATTATCACCGCTTTGACGGCAGTGTTCTGCCGCTAAAGCGGTGATAATTTTATCGCCTTTCTTGATAATATGCCCCCTTGTTTTTAAGTTATTTTTTAACATTTTTAAACATAGTCCTCAAATGAATGCAAGCTACGACCAACCATACCAGACCCTGACAAACACCAGTGCTACTTTTCAAGGAGTTCGACCAGTTAACACTGTGTGCGGCGATCATTCTTGTAAGACTAGATACAGCCATTCAGACAGTTTCTCCAAGTTAGAAATGGTACTTCCCATGTCACTTCTGGCTTGCCAACTTACTACTTAATTGTTCCCGGTGACTCACTGTTCAAAACTGATGACAGTAGCAGTGACCACAATAGTACATTATTCTACCTGTCCACATTTAAATCCCAATAGATTGTGTTTATCAGTTCTTTTAGTTGATGCTCACAGAAAGTGAAGTTTTTTGTATCCACTTTGTAATCCCACTACTAACATCATTTTAAAAATTGATCATGTCATCTTCATCTTCATCTATTGGATCAAAGTTCAACGATATTCCCAAAAGTGTTGGCTCCCTCCAATGTTGGAACCCAATATTACTTGTATTTGCTGATCGATTATGTCACAGGAGTATCTTTCTGCAGCGAAAACACACATTTTTGGTGTTTGTCATACCTTTGAAAGCTCTTCTGCTTCTCTCTAGTGTGTTTGTCTGCGTTACTTAGGATATCATCCAGCTTGTAAGAATTCCTCTTTTGTCTTTCAACAGACTGCAACAGGTTCAGCAGTCATTCCAAAATATTCTTATCTTGAGTTTGCTATATGTGGAAACATCACTGTGTCAGTTGGGGCATTTGTATTTATTTCAAATAGTAACACGCAAGTAGCTCCAAATCACCCCACAACCTAGAAACATGTCATCCACAGTAAAAAGAATAAGGACAGTGACATACACTAACAACAAAACAACACGTGGGCCTTTTGTTGGTGATTGTTAGAGCTACATGGCTGGGTAAAGATAACTGTTTTTCTCTTCACTTGATGGCCTCTTTAAAACAATTCAGTTAATTTTCTGCAGAATGTATGTTGGTCAAACCTTTAACTCGCATTCTTCCTTTTTAACCTTGCTTGTATAATTCCACACTACAATATCATTAGTTGCCTGTAGGGTGAACTCTTGAAGTTATGCTTACTTCAGCATAAAACAGATTGATTTGTACAGTACCATAATTTGAAGCAAATATTCTTGAATTTTAGTTGCTTATCAGCACATTGCATTATGAACCTACAAACCTCGAAATGTTTGAACATTTGTCATTCAACAACACTTTATCTATATCCATAAAGAACATGTCCATGTTTCAAGATGGTAGAATTACATTTTAACAAGTAAAACCCTTTTGATAACATATCAGTTTCTTTAATTGCGTGTATAGCTTTTGTGAACTTTTTAATGTGAAATTATTTTAATGTGGTCACTTGCTACATGTGATACTCCGTGTGTTTACATTTCTTGACAGCTGTGTGTACATTCAGAAGCAAAACGTACATTAATGGAGAGAGAGAAGCTGCATATTCCAGTACAGGAGCCTGTGTTCTCTATGAATGCAAGGTAAGGTCACTGTATTCCAACAAGAATGGTGTTATAGATGTCTTCACACCAAAGACAGAAACGTCGGCATTTTTGACCCATTTTCGATTTCAGCAATCTGTCGGAAATCATACATTGTAAAATCAAAGATGATTCACCTGTAAAAGTATTTATGAAATAGGCCAGGGCAAAAGTATGTCCATCTCAGTCACTTTTGCTCTTATGTGATTTGTAATCTGTACCCTTTTTAACTATTCAGTTTTATATAAATTTGAATCTGCTTAAGTATACACCTGTATCAAATTGTGTATTTCTGTGGGATTTTGTTTTTGTCTTGAGTTAGATTTGCTGTACAATTCATGAATTGATTTAGACATTGGTTGTAAATAAGCCACTATTTAGGGCTTATCTCGAAGTATTTTTTAAAATTATAGACAGTTTAGAACCTGAAAAGAATCCCTTGAGGGCATCTTTACCTGAACGTACATATTCTCCAAGGCTCTATTGGGTTGTCCATATTCGTGTGTGGCAAGAAGACTTGTAGCGCTGACCTACGCTAATTTCACATAAATTAGGCCCTTTGTTTTTAGCTACACCTCTGAAAACGCCCCAAAGCTCACTGACCTTTGGTTGGCTAAACACTATTTCCCCACTGTCAAAATGATTTGCTGTGGGAATTGGGGGATGTTTATGGTTGTCGATAATGAGGAGTAGCAGGTTCTAGAAACTTTTGTCACAAGGGGGTCCTTACGCCTAAAAGAATTTGACAAGGGCGTCTTGGCATCAAAAAGTTTGAGAACCTCTGCGCTAAAAGCAATCAGAAGTCATCAGAAGCAAATTGTAACAAAATAGTGTTTTTAGATCTGACGTCATCCAAATCTTATGATTTTACTTAAATTACAACACTGATTTAACGAAATGTATATGTACAATATACGTACTTATGGCGGCATCTAAACACATCTTGTGGCGTGATTACACATTGAGAAATATATGTTGAATTACAATCACTTCAAAAAATATTTGTATTTCAGGTCTAATACAAAGCAGTTTTCATTATCTTTAGTTCATTTATTTCAATAAAGTTCGGTTCTGTCCACATTTATTATTTTCAAAATTGTAAAGGTCTGAGAATATAATTTGTAGTATTAAGTTAATGTGATGGTAGATGTTCAAATGTACTGCAATTTGTACTACAATTTTGAATAAAGGCAAGATCACGTCATAACACAGTTAACAGTTCATAGAGAATATATGTTACCATTTCTTGGCGGTTATACATTCCAATTATTCTCTGCTCGAGGAAGACACTTCAGTGCCATACTATAGCAAATCTGTCTTTTCTGCATAGCCAACACATATTTTTCACCTATTTATGGTCCCTATTTTTGCTGGTTTTTCAACTCAGTAAGTTTTACCCCAGCTAGAAGTAAAAGTGAATGTTCTACCCTTTAAATGTGGTTAAATTGGCTTACCTCTGATTGACATATTTAACTTGCCTACAAGTCCATGGTATATAGGGTAGTAACTACACCCAGGGCCTGGAAGGTAACTGCCACTTGTGGATTGCTGCACCTATGGTTCTAAACCACAGAGATGTCCCGAAAAATATGACTTCAGACCTACCATGTGTAGCTTGACTGCAGCAGCCTAAAACCTGTCTAAATAACCTTTTTGACAGGCAGGAATCCCAGCTTTTCAATATTAATAATATCCCCATATGTACACCTTGTCACCCACAAAGTAGGGTGCAAGAATTTAGCAGTGGAACATTTGTGAGAATAGAGTTGGCATGTGATCCCAAAAGCAATTGTTGCTGGCAAGGTGGTAGATGGATCCTAGAATATGTCAAAGAAGGGATTATAAACTTTAATCTGTAATGTTTGTCAGGAAACAGATGTAATAGTAATTCAAGCAGCATTCTACATATTTATTAAAGGTTCAATTCATTGGTAAAGTTATATTTTTTAATAAATATCCTGTAAAAGTAACTTTTAGAAAGTTACCTTTTCCATGACTGACACTCCTGGAGGCCATCTTTCATTAGCCTGCCAGTCGCCGAGCAAATGTTTGACCTTAATTAATCATGACAACTATTCCCAAAGCAGAACAATAGCTTAGAAAACGGTGGTTGGATGTGGACTGTGTGTGGGGCATTTGATCCCTATCAGCCGTGGAATTTCAGTTGTTGTAGATACAAGAACTTGATTAACTTGAAAAAGACAGAGGTGAGGGCTGTCCATTATAGTTTAGTGTAAGGAGAGACCATGAGAAGGGAAAGCCTTTGTCCCCAAGCCACCCCTAGCCAGGCCGGCTCCCAACCCAGTGGGAGAGAAGCTACCCTCAGTACTGGTTGTACTGGACACACAGTGGAAGGGACTGCTCATTTCCCTGACCAAACCTCTGGGTGAGTACAAGAGCTCTGCACAAGGAGGCAGGGTTTTCCCATCCTGAAATGTATGTGTGGGGGCAATGTGGGATGGCTTGCAGCAGGGCAGACAAAAACTGCTGAAAGAATGGGTAGGATTGCCCTGAGAACTTTTACTCCATTGTTTAGGGAAGAGTCACCCCATGAACTAGATAGTGCCAAACATAAATGTGGAACCCTAGGAAACCCTCCCCAGAACATTTTTGAACCTGTGGAAGTTCAGAAGATGACTGGACCTGCTTTCCATGTCCTGTCCATGTCCTGAGAGCACCCATGAAAGACTGGACAATCTCCCTTTATTCCCAGGACAAAGACGTGGACTCCAAAGTTTGGTTGGTTGACCTCCTGCATTGCTACAGGGACAGAACAAGCTGCAAGAAGTTTTTTTTCCTGAAGTGACCAGTTGACCAGTGCTAACTGGACCTGGACTGGACCTAGGTAATGGCCACTGCGGGAAAGAGTCTTGGTCCCTAAACGTTGTCTCTGAGGTCTAGGGAGCCTTAGAAGTGGCCCAGAAAAGCTTCTTCGGAAACCATGGCAAATTAAAAAACCTTTTTGCCATCAGTTTCAGCAAAGGTGTCCAATTTAAGTGAGTACAGCTTCAGGCATGCCCCACTGGAGAATTTTGAGCTCCATGAAAAGAGTAAGTCAGAAGGTAGAATCTTCCAGAACCAGGACAAACCTGCTTGGGGTATCCTACCTGCGCTCCATCACGGTGGCCTTAATTCTTATCTAGGTCTGGGTCTACTACTTCCATATACATATCATTGGCACTTAGTACATTTTGACACTTATTTACTTAACATTTTTAAAAATCACATATCCAGTTTCCCTTATTGTATTTTTGTGTCAATTTGTTCATTAAATTGTACTCTATTTTTTCAAATTTTGTTTGAGATCTTTACTGTTTGGTGTTTTAATTTTCTTACTGTTTTTGTACTACATAAGTACCTTACATAATACCCTAAATTAAGCAGGCTGCTCTGTGCCTTAGCTACCAGGAGTGTGAGGTCAGGTGAATTAAGTGACTTTAAGATTCGGCCTGACAAGTTAGAGTTATGACAGCACAAGAGGGGTAACCACCCACCCCAAATAATAATCAATTTACTTGCCAGTACTTCCTTACTTTGAGTACAAAATCTTTAAACATCTACCTATGTAATGTAAAATAAAACCAGTATGCCAGCTTTGAAATAAGACTGAGTGCAATTCAAACACAAATCTAACATTTGAGAAGGTGTACAAGAAAATACTGGATTTGAGCAAAGAAAACAGGGCCCTGGCTTACCAAATAGGTGATAGAGAATGTGATATGTCAGAACCAAATAAGGATGCTGGGGCTACCAGAAAGCTAGATGGTGAAGATTCAGAACCATTCATAGCCAACTAGGTAATTTATAGCCATACCTATTCACAGCCATGACTGTGTTGCCCTTAAATAGAGCAGATGTTTTTGCCAGAGTCCAGATGGTGGTCAAGCGGAATAGGTGTGAGACATTTTTGTACATCTAATGGAATCTTAATTTAACCTATCCATGAGCCTTTCATTTTTTCCCTGTGAAAGAATACTTGTTTGCCCTAGAAGCTGCTTTCTGCCTTTTGTCACTGTAACACATTTTCTCATTTAATAGAAAGTAAATTAAATGAATAAAGTCATGACTATGCCCCATATGGAATCTCAGCTGCAACATAAACCTGATATGGATACTAAAAAGCAAAGTATTCGGGAACTAGATCACAAGAAAGTAACAGATCACCTACAAATTATTTTAAAAAATCACAGTGGCCATCAAAAATGTACTTGCATTGAATGCAAAATCACATGAAGTGTGGTTCAAGTTGTCAGTATTTTGTTTGTAAGAAGGGAAGGTGGGCAGTGGCGGCTGACACAAATAAAGAGTAGTGAGGTGGGTGGAGGTGTTGCAGGGGGGCAGGGGAGTATGTGGAGGGAGTGCACGGTGAGGGGGGTTAATAATTTAAAAACAATTAAAAGACTTACATTGTGCTCCCGTCCACCTCGTGATCCTCTGCTTCCAGTTCCTGGTTCCAGCAGTTCCTGGGACAGCATTACGGACTCCCCATCTAATCCCCACGCTGCTCTCAAGCATGGCCTGAGTGGGCTGGATTAACGCTTGCTCAGGCAAAGGGAGTCTGTGCTTTTTTTCCAACCCGGCTGTGCTATACAGCTGGGTTGGAGAAATCTAGGTGCACATGTCAGTTTGGCCTGCCTACGATGGCCAGCCAAACTGCACATGTGCACTTCAAAGTGCACCTACCACTCTTCCTCCACTCTCCCATGGCCAGGCCTTTCCACTCCCTATACACGCTGGCTCATCCAGCAGCTAAAAAATAAAACAATAATAAAATATTGTTTTATTTTTCAGCTGCTGGCTCTGAACCAGTGGGGTGACACTCCTCTGCCATTGTAGAAGAGCCGCTGCTGAAGGTGGCAAACAATCCACATTCCTGTGAACAAACTTGGAGGCACTTGATAGGGAAAATAATAATAAAGGGTTTATTCGGCAAACCGTTCAAAGAATGACAGACGCGTTTCGGCAACAACGCCTTTTTCAATGTCAGTTACCAATTTAAACAACACAGTATTTAACCATACCAGAAGGAACATACATCGTCATGCAAAATAGAAAGTAAGGATGTCCCGCAAAGTCTCATACAATGCATACACATATACGGTGACCATTTTAACAGTGCTGGTAGAAGCATAGGAATAGAAAAACCGAGGGCTGCCAGTATATCACTCGTTACATCACGATAATCCGGTATCCTCATTACATGATACTCAGTTATATAAAAAAAATTCTCATGTGTATATACAAATGTGCAATAACGGAACAGAACGATTTCAATCATAATATAAGAGGCAACATGCAAAGTTGTGTTGGAAGCTGCAATAGTGATGCACCAAGGAGAGTAAAAACATCATCAAAGTATGTAATAGCAAAAGAATAATATAATCAGCACATGTTGTTAATAATTCATAACAATTGATAGGAGTGTATAAATCAAAATGCGCATGCATCTCCCAAAGAAACAATCAAGCCCTGGATGGGCATACTTCATTTCCATTGCTACTGAATTCAGACTCTATGGTGCAAGGTATATACAGTGTCAAAATGATATCACAATGTATCACACAGTCTCCAACTTCAGTTCATACTCATAGGTCACAAGACATCAGTCAGGCCCTCAATGAGCATGTTGGCAAGAAAATCCTACGTTCAGGTAATGGGTCAGGTGCAAAATATATACAGTGTACAATTGGTCACAGGAAAAATAGGAAGAAAACAGTAGTCTGTGGGCTGAAAGTGGGATGATCACAATCCTTCCCTATATGTACCCACAGTTCTTCCTCGTTGTTCAAACCAAATGGGGCTTTGGTGGACAGTTCTACAATATATTTGGATTCCAGACATCGTAACTCTTTGATCCTGTCTCCTTCCCTCTCTTTTTTACCAACTTGTTTAATACAAAAGAACCGTAATAAATCCTGATTACTTTTGTGTTCGTGCTCAAAATGGCGTGCAACCGGATAAGTCTGGTCTTTATTGACAATAGCAAGCATATGCTCGAGAATTATTTTCTTAGCAGGATAAACGGTGCTTCCAATATATCTTTTCGGACAGGGACAGTCTAAGCGGAAGATAGTGAAATCTGAATTACAATTTAGCAGTTTGTTTATTTTGTTACAGTTCTTAGAACCCTGTCCTCCCAACTCATACTCAGTGATCTTTTTACTGAATTTGCAAGCCGTACATATAAGGCAGGGGAAAAAACCCTCACACTTGTCTTGCCTGGTGGGGGTGGTTGCAAATGGCTGCGAACTAGGTGGTCCTTGATCGAGGTTCTGCGCCTGTAGGTGATTAGTGGGTGCGAGGGTAAGGCATGTTTTATGACATTATCGGTCTGGATGATATGCCAATTCATCCTTAGTATTTCAGTTACCCTGTGTGATTTATAATGGAACCCCGTGATCATTCTGATAGGTCCCGTGTTGCTGATTGCTTTTGGCTTTTCTGCTAGGAGTGTCTGTCTATTGATAAGTTCAGGTTTGCAGACAGCTTCCCATAATATGCTATTAGTGTAGCCTCTGGCCTTAAACCTGGTGACAGCGCTGCTTTTAGCTTTCGTGTATTCATCACTGGAGGTACAGTTACGTTTGACCCGCAAAAGCTCGCCAAACGGTATGTTTTTAATCATGGCTCTCGGATGTGTATATATATATATATATGTATATATATATATATATATATATAAAACGAAGAAATCCCAATGCCATGACAGACACTCCGGCGTAACACACGGGCACAGACTCCGAAAGCTGGTGTGAAAAAGGATGGTAGTTTATTCACACTTCAGAAAAGGTCCAACATGACGTGTTTCGGCTGCCAAACATGCAGCCTTGATCACATAGCACTCTGTGAGGAAATGTGCAGAATATATACAGGTGAAAGTCATTGGTTATTGTAGTCTGCTTACTATGTCCTTTGCAGTGAGTAGGCATTTTACTACATCTTGCGTCATAAGTCATGCGTGTCTTTTTACTGCAAGTGGGAAAGCATGTGTACAGTGACATGACAGGGCATGTCGACAACAGAAAAAACAGACTATGTAAGAATACAATCAGTCTTCTATGGCGGCTAAATTAATAAAAAACGAAATGCATATTTTGAAGGAAACACCCAACTTTTATACTTTTGAAAAGCCTGAATAGAAGGAAATAATGCAATCGTCTCCCGTTTATAACAAAAACTGTCCGATGAAAGTACAGACCTTCTATCAGATACTGGCTAGTAGTGTGCGTGAGTGCTTATGTCTATAAAAGTGCTTGTAAGAGAATAAGCTATGCAGGCCCCGTGATAAAACCGCCAGTAGTTCGGAAAATTAAAGGCTTTTCCTGGAGTCATGAAGTTAAAATATGGTGTTAAAATTGATGCGAGCGCCAAGGAAATGAGATAGTCTAGGAATGTTTTCTGCTGTACAAGTCCCTTTGTTATGGGCTCCACTGCATCGTGCTCGGTGTGTGATGCCCGGAGGCAGGCTAAAAGCAGGACAAAGGTAAGTGGCTACTACATTGTGAAATAATTGTGGGAACGCACATGGTGAGAGGGGTAGACGGAAAGTGCGTAAGGGAGAAAGGAGGAGACGTGTGTAATAAAGTGCACAGAGAATAAAGTGGTGGTATTGAAACCAAGAATAAAAGTCTCCTCCAATCCAATAGACTTGTGGTTAAAAAATATATATAAGTATGCCATGTTTGTGGATACAGTTAACATGTGCATACAAGTCAAAGGAACCCAAATACCCAAAATAGGTGGATCTAGTCAGCCTAACTCAATGTTATGGTGGTATAGACGTGCGTTTGATAAAAAAGTGGAAAATTATATACATCGCGAGTTGCAAAACGACAGATTTAAAAAAAAAAAATAACTGCATAAATGCGAGATGTAGAACTAGAGACAGAGAAATGAACTATCAATCGTATGGTACAGGCAGAGCAACAGATGGGAGTAACCCCTAGTACATGACACCAAAACATCAGAGCAACTGGAAAATACAGATACAGTACAATTACAGAAAATGGTATAGGTCCTCACTAGTGTTAAGGTCTGCAGGTGCCTTAGTTTTGAACTTCAGAATGTATTTGCTTTCCATTTGTCTTAGCAGTTTTTCCCTATTGCCACCCCTTCTGAGTGTGGGTATGCAGTCAATGACAGAGTACCTCAGATGTTCCAGGTTATTGTGATGCAATTCCTTAAAGTGCCTCCCCACCGGATATGTGGGGTCACTATTCACAATATATAAACAATTGGAGTGCTAAAACTGCCCTAAAATTAAAGCTACCATATTATTCTGGAACACACATTTAGAAGGAATGAAACAAAATGTGTCAGAAAAATAAATGTATTCCTTTATTTGATTAAATCAATATTTTAGTAATCTAATTTATAGATTTTTAGAACCTTCCTGTTGCCAGAGGGGCTGAATTTAGAAAAAGTGATTAATACAATATTTACATTACAACAATTATACATTCAATACTGACATATCACAAGCACGTCTCATGCATTCACATCCATTCCTACAGTCACACAGGCTTGTTCAAGTAGAAAAACGGTTTTTACAGTCAAAGGACCACAGAGTCAATTGTAAGAGCAACAAACTTGACTACAAACAATTCTTAATTTTCAGTGTTTTTAACTTCTTGTGGTCACGGTATAAGGTCTACGCGTTTCGAGACCCTTAGATCATTGGGTCTCTCCTCAGGACCTGTAAAGTAATAAGAGACCTATATAAGTTTATGTGCTTCCCCTATGCCTCTCCCTAAAAGCTTTTTGAGGAACTCAGTTGATTTACCTTGTATCAGATGGAGACGGACGGGATTAGTCTAAACAGAGAAAGTATAACAAAAGAAAGAGTGTGTAAGGACAACCATACTTTTCAAAAATGCATTTGAAAAATCAATAGGTTCGGCAATGACTTACTGTTGTGTGAGGTTGCTCGACCGAAGGAGAATGCTTTATGTTTAGGAAAAACAGGAAGGGAGCGTGTTGGGCTAGTCCTGGTTGGAAAACTGGGGAGACAACAGACATATGTTGAATCAGATGGTGCCTTGTGTTTTAGTGAGAAACACCTGGGTCCATAGCGTGTACAAGCCAGGGTTTACCTTTGGTAGAAGTCTCTTATGGTTGTTTTGAGTCTGGACGTTCAGTGTATGGACGCCGCTTTTCGTCAGGAGCGTTAATAGCCAACTCTGTGAAGAATCGACATGGGATTTAGAATCAGGGGGAAGGGAATGAAATCAATCAGACCGTAGTCTAAATCTGCCGGCGCTTCATACCTGTAGAAGTCAGAGGATTTTCGGAGCGAAGTATCCGTTCGTTTCCGTGTTGATCAGCCGATTTTTGCCGCGATAGTGTTCCACTGTCGATGACGTTTCATGCGTCTAGTTGCCAATTGGTTGAAAGATTAAGCATAGAAAGAGGACTGGTTGAAGCGGCTCATATGTAAATGTATGCGGTTTACTATACGTCTCTGAGCACTTGGATTGCGTTAACACAAAAAGAGGAGGGTGATCAAGAACGGTGAATCTGTTTCAATAGTGGCGTGAGTTAAGGTTTGCGCGGAAGTGCTGATGACACTAACGTACTTGATTCAAAAATGAAATCTATTTGCTGTCTCAGTACGTGGTTTTCGAAGATCCCATTCAGTAATTTTAGATGTAGTCCTTCTCTGGAATTAGTTTGATGAAATACTGTAATTAAGAACAACGGCAGTATCGTTTCAAGAGGTTTTAACTGTCTCAATGGGTGATATGGTTTTAGGGTGAACAACCCGATGGAGCTGAAATGTGGCGCCGGTGAGGAAAATTTGAGTAACCTCGTGGGTTATGGTTCCAAAGAGACGGGATGGATCACTGATGTCCTTTACGAACTAGTTTAAAGTTACACTCTCACATAATGTCATCTTTCAGCACGTGGATATTGTTTATCCTAATGCGTGTTGTTACATGCAGGTTGATTGTCCTCGTAAGACTCGATTTATTAAGGAAATGGGTTTTGAAAGTGCTTTAGTTTAGAAGTAATTCGGTCCTCGTATGAGTAAAGTTTTGTACAGTCCCCAAATGATGTCTCGTAGGGTTCAATCATTATACTAAGTTAAGTTGTACAGTTCAGAAAGTTCATTCAGACCTTTGGTGGCAGAGTTAAATTTGAGAATTAGCATGGCTTCTGTTCTTGAAAGTTTCTGTTCAAGGTCGCCACCTCTTGTATCTCTATTTACTTTGGCAATCACTGTCCATTTTAGGTCTTTGATTTGGTGGTTGTTGATTCGCCAATGGTTGACCAAAGGGGCTGTTATAACATTGTTGTTGATCCTAGACTTATGCTGTGACATTCGAATTCAAATTTCTTGACTAGTCTTGCCTATGTAGACTAGATCACACGGGCATCGTATGGCATAGATCACTGATTTACTTCGACAGTTGGTAAACGATTCGTGTTTCCAATAAATCCGATTGTATTCAAAGAGATCGCCTTCGATAGTCGAGTCACAACAGGCGCATGAGCCACATTTATGATGGCCCTGGATGGGTTGTAGTCCTACATAATCCCGCACCGTCGGTGGTTTATTTTGTGGCATAGCTGCTCGAATGATTTGGTTAGCAATATTGCGATCCTTTTTGAATGCAAATAAAGGATTTTGTTTGAGTGATGCGTCAAGATTTTTTATTAGATGCCAGTTCTGTATGATACATTTTTTCATTAGATTGGAATTAGGACAAAATGTCGAGACACAGACAATCCTTTCAAGTGGATGGCTCTCTTTCTTTTTTAGTAGATCTTCTCTGGGAGACCACCAAGCTCTTTTCATTGATCGTTTTAGTAGTTTCTTGGGGTATCCTCTTTTCTTTAGATTGTCGCATAGTGTAGTTGCATGGGCCATGTATTCATCCTTGAATTGACAGTTTCTTCGGGTCCGTAGAAATTGGCCGAAAGGTAAGTTATCACGTAAATTTCTCGGGTGATAACTTGAATAGTGAAGGGTCTTGTTCCTGTCTGTTTTCTTTTTAAACAAGGTAGTGGCCAAGCTGTTGTCTGAAGGATAAATTTCGACATCAAGAAACGCAATTTTGGTTTGAGAATGATTAAGAGTAAATTGGATATCGACAGTGCGATTGTTCAGCCATTGATGGAAATTTTTTAGATTTTCAAGAGACCCTGTCCAAGTCATGAAAACATTGTCAATGTAACGAGTCCATTTGCCGATGTATTGCGAAAAAGGATTGTCATTATAAATGAATTTCTCTTCATATTTGGCCATGAAGAGTATCGCTAGTTCCGGTGCAAATGGACATCCCATAGCCACTCCTTTGACTTGTAAATAGAATTCCCCATTGAAGTTAAAATAGTTCTTTTTTAGTGCAAAGGTGGCTAGTTTCATGATGAATTCTGTTGGTACTTTAGGATTCTCTCTTGTTTCTAGGTATGATTGAATGACCGAAAGACCATCATCCTGAGGTATTTGTGTATACAAAGAGACTACGTCCAAAGTTACTAAATGAAATGAATTTGGGATGTAATGTATAGATGATAATTTATTGAGAAAATCTGTAGTGTCAGCTAGAAAAGATGGTACTCCAGCTCTGAACGGTTTTAGGAAGTAGTCTACAAATTTTGAGATTGGTTCCATCAGAGAGTCGCAGCCCGATATAATCGGCCTGCCGGGGGGTGATGTTTCATTTTTATGGATTGTTGGGAGGACATAAAATAAAGGTGTCCTTGGGTTCTTATTTTGCAAAAATTCCAATTCTTTTTTGGAGAGATAGCCTTCTTCGAAACCTTTTGACAAAATCGGAAAGAGTATGTGCTGAAGGTCAGAAGTTGGATCTTTGTTCACTTTTTTATAGCATTGGATGTCATTTAACTGTCTGGTCACTTCTTTTACATAGTCCTCTTTATCTAGAATGACTATGGATCCGCCCTTGTCGGCCTGTTTTATCACAATAGAAGTGTCTTTTTGAAGTGTTGAAAGGGCTTGAATTTGATTTTTCGTCGTATTGAATTTTATCCCTTGTTTATTGTTTTCCATTTCTGTTATGGCTGAAAGTAGAGTTTTTTCAAAAATGGCAACTTCTTTGGGAATTCTTTGGGAATTTTGTTAGTAGGTGGGCAGAAAGTAGATTTTTTCTTTAAGCCCGTGTCAATTGTAAGCTCCAGGGGAGGGTTGAGTGAGAAGAATGTTTTGAGTCTTATTTTTCTGCAGAATTCCATGCAAAAATCAAATTCAAGCCCTTTCAACACTTCAAAAAGACACTTCTATTGTGATAAAACAGGCCGACAAGGGCGGATCCATAGTCATTCTAGATAAAGAGGACTATGTAAAAGAAGTGACCAGACAGTTAAATGACATCCAATGCTATAAAAAAGTGAACAAAGATCCAACTTCTGACCTTCAGCACATACTCTTTCCGATTTTGTCAAAAGGTTTCGAAGAAGGCTATCTCTCCAAAAAAGAATTGGAATTTTTGCAAAATAAGAACCCAAGGACACCTTTATTTTATGTCCTCCCAACAATCCATAAAAATGAAACATCACCCCCCGGCAGGCCGATTATATCGGGCTGCGACTCTCTGATGGAACCAATCTCAAAATTTGTAGACTACTTCCTAAAACCGTTCATAGCTGGAGTACCATCTTTTCTAGCTGACACTACAGATTTTCTCAATAAATTATCATCTATACATTACATCCCAAATTCATTTCATTTAGTAACTTTGGACGTAGTCTCTTTGTATACACAAATACCTCAGGATGATGGTCTTTCGGTCATTCAATCATACCTAGAAACAAGAGAGAATCCTAAAGTACCAACAGAATTCATCATGAAACTAGCCACCTTTGCACTAAAAAAGAACTACTTTAACTTCAATGGGGAATTCTATTTACAAGTCAAAGGAGTGGCTATGGGATGTCCATTTGCACCGGAACTAGCGATACTCTTCATGGCCAAATATGAAGAGAAATTCATTTATAATGACAATCCTTTTTCGCAATACATCGGCAAATGGACTCGTTACATTGACAATGTTTTCATGACTTGGACAGGGTCTCTTGAAAATCTAAAAAATTTCCATCAATGGCTGAACAATCGCACTGTCGATATCCAATTTACTCTTAATCATTCTCAAACCAAAATTGCGTTTCTTGATGTAGAAATTTATCCTTCAGACAACAGCTTGGCCACTACCTTGTTTAAAAAGAAAACAGACAGGAACAAGACCCTTCACTATTCAAGTTATCACCCGAGAAATTTACGTGATAACTTACCTTTCGGCCAATTTCTACGGACCCGAAGAAACTGTCAATTCAAGGATGAATACATGGCCCATGCAACTACACTATGCGACAATCTAAAGAAAAGAGGATACCCCAAGAAACTACTAAAACGATCAATGAAAAGAGCTTGGTGGTCTCCCAGAGAAGATCTACTAAAAAAGAAAGAGAGCCATCCACTTGAAAGGATTGTCTGTGTCTCGACATTTTGTCCTAATTCCAATCTAATGAAAAAATGTATCATACAGAACTGGCATCTAATAAAAAAATCTTGACGCATCACTCAAACAAAATCCTTTATTTGCATTCAAAAAGGATCGCAATATTGCTAACCAAATCATTCGAGCAGCTATGCCACAAAATAAACCACCGACGGTGCGGGATTATGTAGGACTACAACCCATCCAGGGCCATCATAAATGTGGCTCATGCGCCTGTTGTGACTCGACTATCGAAGGCGATCTCTTTGAATACAATCGGATTTATTGGAAACACGAATCGTTTACCAACTGTCGAAGTAAATCAGTGATCTATGCCATACGATGCCCGTGTGATCTAGTCTACATAGGCAAGACTAGTCAAGAAATCCGAATTTGAATGTCACAGCATAAGTCTAGGATCAACAACAATGTTATAACAGCCCCTTTGGTCAACCATTGGCGAATCAACAACCACCAAATCAAAGACCTAAAATGGACAGTGATTGCCAAAGTAAATAGAGATACAAGAGGTGGCGACCTTGAACAGAAACTTTCAAGAACAGAAGCCATGCTAATTCTCAAATTTAACTCTGCCACCAAAGGTCTGAATGAACTTTCTGAACTGTACAACTTAACTTAGTATAATGATTGAACCCTACGAGACATCATTTGGAGACTGTACAAAACTTACTCATACGAGGACCGAATTACTTCTAAACTAAAGCACTTTCAAAACCCATTTCCTTAATAAATCGAGTCTTACGAGGACAATCAACCTGCATGTAACAACACGCATTAGGATAAACAATATCCACGTGCTGAAAGATGACATTATGTGAGAGTCTAACTTTAAACTAGTTTGTAAAGGACATCAGTGATCCATCCCGTCTCTTTGGAACCATAACCCACGAGGTTACTCAAATTTGCCTCACCGGCGCCACATTTCAGCTCCATCGGGTTGTTCACCCTAAAACCATATCACCCATTGAGACAGTTAAAACCTCTTGAAACGATACTGACGTTGTTCTTAATTACAGTATTTCATCAAACTAATTCCAGAGAAGGACTACATCTAAAATTACTGAATGGGATCTTCGAAAACCACGTACTGAGACAGCAAATAGATTTCATTTTTGAATCAAGTACGTTAGTGTCATCAGCACTTCCGCGCAAACCTTAACTCACGCCACTATTGAAACAGATTCACCGTTCTTGATCACCCTCCTCTTTTTGTGTTAACGCAATCCAAGTGCTCAGAGACGTATAGTAAACCGCATACAATTACATATGAGCCGCTTCAACCAGTCCTCTTTCTATGCTTAATCTTTCAACCAATTGGCAACTAGACGCATAAAACGTCATCGACAGTGGAACACTATCGCGGCAAAAATCGGCTGATCAACACGGAAACAAACGGATACTTCGCTCCGAAAATCCTCTGACTTCTACAGGTATGAAGCGCCGGCAGATTTAGACTACGGTCTGATTGATTTCATTCCCTCCCCCCTGATTCTAAATCCCATGTCGATTCTTCACGAAGTTGGCTATTAACGCTCCTGACGAAAAGCGGCGTCCATACACTGAACGTCCAGACTCAAAACAACCATAAGAGACTTCTACCAAAGGTAAACCCTGGCTTGTACACGCTATGGACCCAGGTGTTTCTCACTAAAACACAAGGCACCATCTGATTCAACATATGTCTGTTGTCTCCCCAGTTTTCCAACCAGGACCAGCCCAACACGCTCCCTTCCTGTTTTTCCTAAACATAAAGCATTCTCCTTCGGTCGAGCAACCTCACACAACAGTAAGTCATTGCCGAACCTATTGATTTTTCAAATGCATTTTTGAAAAGTATGGTTGTCCTTACACACTCTTTCTTTTGTTATACTTTCTCTGTTTAGACTAATCCCGTCCGTCTCCATCTGATACAAGGTAAATCAACTGAGTTCCTCAAAAAGCTTTTAGGGAGAGGCATAGGGGAAGCACATAAACTTATATAGGTCTCTTATTACTTTACAGGTCCTGAGGAGAGACCCAATGATCTAAGGGTCTCGAAACGCGTAGACCTTATACCGTGACCACAAGAAGTTAAAAACACTGAAAATTAAGAATTGTTTGTAGTCAAGTTTGTTGCTCTTACAATTGACTCTGTGGTCCTTTGACTGTAAAAAACGTTTTTCTACTTGAACAAGCCTGTGTGACTGTAGGAATGGATGTGAATGCATGAGACGTGCTTGTGATATGTCAGTATTGAATGTATAATTGTTGTAATGTAAATATTGTATTAATCACTTTTTCTAAATTCAGCCCCTCTGGCAACAGGAAGGTTCTAAAAATCTATAAATTAGATTACTAAAATATGGATTTAATCAAATAAAGGAATAAATTTATTTTTCTGACTCATTTTGTTTCATTCCTTCTAAATGTGTGTTCCAGAATAATATGGTAGCTTTAATTTTAGGGCAGTTTTAGCACTCCAATTGTTTATATATTACAGGCTCAGCTTAACTGCTCCCAGCCCACCTCCAATAGTGTTTAAGACTATTCACAATGGCTCTGAGGTGTTGTAGGATACGCATGTGTACAGCTAACTTGGTACGGCCAATCTATCGAAGACCACAGTCACATTCCAGGATGTAAATGGCATATTCTTTTCTGCATGTAAGATGTTGTTTGATGATCAGAGGTGTCAGTCTAAAGGTGGAATCCAGTTGTGTAAACTTCTTGCCAAATTTGCAGGCCCTACAGCTATTGCATTTGGAAAACCCTTTCCTGTCAGAAAACCAATTGCCTGTGGGCTTGATTTCTGGGCTACTTTTGACTAGAGCATCATGCATGGATCTAGCCTGTTTATATGTGATGTCTGGGTAAGGAGCAACTAGTGTTCCCAAAGTTGGGTCCGATCTGATGATACCCCAATTTCTGTTGATGACAGATCTGATGGCCCTCACTTCAGTGTTGTGGGTGATGATGAGTCTGGTGCGGACTTTCTTTGTATTCTCACTAGAAATAGTGCTGCTATTCTCTGGTTCAAGGGTGCCTAATTTGGAGGGCTGCCTTTCAGTGGAGAGCTTAATGGCATTCTCTGAACTCAGGCTACTGGTCCCCACGAGGAGAGCTTCTCGAGGTTGTGCATTGGCTCTCTTTATGGCTTTGTTAATATTAGCTGGGGAGTAACCTCGTGTTTTTAATCTGTTAGCTGCCTCGTTTTGAAATGTCATCAGGTCTAAAGGTGAGCTGCAGATCCTCCGTATTCTGAGCATTTCCGTATTCTGAGCATTTCTCCATAGGGGGTGCTGGCTATCAAATATCTAGGGTGGAAGCTGGAGACGTGCAATACAGAATTGCCGGCAGTGGGCTTTCTGTGCAGTTTGGAGTGCATCATGTTGTTGGCTATGTACAGGGTAACATCAAGAAATTCGATAGATGTCTGGCTGATGTTAGCGTTGAATTCTAGATTCAAAGAGTTGTTGTTAATCTGTGTGATGAACGTGTTGGCACTATCAGTACTACCTTTCCTGATTAAAAATACATTGTCGATGTACCTTAGCCAGGTGATGATATTGTTTTGCCAAGAATTGGTGTGTTCTCCCTTGAGGACCTGTTCCTCCCTCCAACCCACATGGAGACATGCATAGCTGGGTGAGAAACAGGCCTCCATGGCTACTCCCCTGAGCTGTTGATATACTGTTTTGTTGAATAAGAAGAAATTGTGTGTGAGGCACCAATGGGTGAGCTTGAGGAGCATGGCATTGTGATTGTGACAATGTATAGGTCTCTTATCTAGGAAGTATTAGCAGGCATTCAACCCATCTCTGTGGTGAATGCTAGTGTACAGGGACGTGATATCAAGTGAGATTAAAAGATAGTCATTGTTCCATGGAATGTCTCTGATTTTACACAGAAAATCACTTGTGTCCTTGATATACGAAGGCTGGCTGGAGACTAGGTCTTGTAGAAAAAAGTCAATATATTTTTTATATATATATATATATATATATATATATATATATCACTGAAAAAACCATAGGTTTCAGGGGTGTTATAGTTAGCTGGACTTTTCACTTGTACAAAACCATTGAAATTCCCCCGTTATAGTTAGTTCAGCTAACTATAACTCGCGCGCCCGCAATGCACTGCTGATGACGTCACATATTACATCACTCATGACATGGTCAGTGACATCACTCATGACATCACTGATGACATCTCAAATGACATCACTGATGACATCACTGATGACATCATCCAGTGAATGTGTGTTTTTCTGAAAATTAAATATGTTTTATATATGTATATCTCAAGGTCGATGGAAGAATAAATGGGTATATAAGTGTCTAAAAGGATGATTTGTTTTTGAAAAATTGATTGTGTAACTGACTGATTAAGTGTATCATAGTGAATACATGGCTTAGTGAGTAATGTTTAAATATGTAAATATCTGTATCAGTCTCTCACTTTGTGTATAAGTGGCTGCATGGGTTGGTGAGTAGCTACATGGGTGTCTAGATAGGTTATTAGTTGGTTTTTTGAGTATCAGTCTGAGTGTCTGCATGGTTCGGTGGGGGGTATTACGTAGTGCATAGGTGCACGAATGAGTGACTCACTGTTTGTATGTGTTGAACACAGCATGTGTGCAGGACTGTATGGGTGGAGGAGTGTGTGTATGGGTGTGTTAGTGAGTGAATGACTGTCTCAATAGTGTCTTTATGAGTAACTACATATGTTTTAAACTAGTATATGTGACTATTGGTGTATGTATGTGAGTATATGTGAGAGTGAGAGATTGAAAGAGTTCCTGTATGAATAAGTATGTGTTTCTATAAGTGATTGTTTAAAAGACTAAGTATGTGTAAGTTTCCGTAGAAGTAAGTATGGTGGTGTGTGTATAACTGTATATGCAAGTAAATGTATGTTTGATTCTTTATTAGCATGAGTGACTATGTGTGTGAGTAACTCTATGGATGAGTGGCATTGTGTAACAGGATGTATAGGTGTATGAGTACATATGATGAGTGAGTACATGTATGAGTGACTGTATAGGACTGTTGGTGAATGAGTGGATGTGTATGTGGATCTTAGAATTACTGAAGAGGTTGTTGTAACTGGTATTGGTATGTCCATTGTTTTGAAAATTTTAGTCTCTATTTTTGAATGTGTGTATCAAAGGTTATATTAGGGTGAGAGGAGGTCTGCCACTCTATCACAAGGATGATGTCATCAGTGATGTCATCAGTGATGTCATTTGAGATGTCATCAGTGATGTCATGAGTGATGTCACTGACCATGTCATGAGTGATGTAATATGTGACGTCATCAGCAGTGCATTGCGGGCGCGCGAGTTATAGTTAGCTGAACTAACTATAACGGGGGAATTTCAATGGTTTTGTACAAGTGAAAAGTCCAGCTAACTATAACACCCCT
This sequence comes from Triturus cristatus, assembly GCF_964204655.1. Classification (NCBI taxonomy): domain Eukaryota; kingdom Metazoa; phylum Chordata; class Amphibia; order Caudata; family Salamandridae; genus Triturus; species Triturus cristatus. The sequence continues at coordinate 648,508,552 of NC_140585.1, forward strand.
GAAACCTATGGTTTTTTCAGTGAATTTCTGAGGTTTTTTAAATGCTAATTCCTAACTATAACGTGCCTGAAACCTATGGTTTTTTCTGTGAATTTCAAAGGTTTTTTAAATGCTAATTTCTAACTATGCCTACAGAGATAGGACATGTGAAGAAAGAAGAAAAAATGCACAGAAAGAAACAAAAGAAGTGCAGAAAGAAGCAACAGAAGTCCTCAAATACGAAGATAAGTGCAGGAAGAAGGATAACGTGCAGAAAGAACAAAAAGAAGAGCAGAAAGAAGCCTTGTTGCAAAATCATCCTGTACCCTCAACTTTTTCAGACGGATACTGGTGGTAACTGAGTCTGACTAACCAGTCCTAGAGCCAGTGCTATGTTAAAAGACACTTAGAATACAGTGAAAACACCTACATACACTAGGGAACATTATGCGTTGGGGTCCCCCTGTGATTAGCATGACCTCCTCTGTAAGCCCCTAGTATATAATAGGGCATGGAGATTAAAACTACCTCTTAAAACAGGCCACAGGGCGTTTTTGCACACGTTAACTCAGGCCCCGTCCCCTCCATTCACCACTGTGTAAACACGCCCTGTGTCCATTTTTAGTTGGGAGATTAAGTTCATTTGAATCCTGAGGGTCCCTAGGGTCCAACTAGCCCACTAGGTACCTCCAGTAAGTGCCACAGAGCTGCGTTGCAGAGAGGTGTAAAAAGTGGCACGGCCTGGACCACCTCTCTGCAATGCAGCTCAGTGGCGCTTACTGGAAGCACTTGGTGGGCTAGTTAGCCCCCAGGGGCCCTCAGTATTGAAGGGAAATTATATCCCCAATTTAAAACGTGCCATAGTGCGTGTTTGCACACGTCACCTCAGGCCCCGTCCCCTCCCTTCACCACTGTGTAAACGCGCCCTGTGGTTGTTCTAAGTTGAGAGATTAAGTCCCCTTGAATCCTAAGGGTCCCTAGGGTCAAACTAGACCACTAGGTACCTCCAGTAAGCGCCACAGAGCTGCGTTGCAGAGAGGTGTAAAAAGGGGCTTGGCCTCAGAACACCTGGCTGCAGCGCAGCTCCCTGGCGCATACTGGAGATGCCTGTTGGGGGCGCGTTTGCAGAGTGCTGCACGGAGGGGTATGGCCTCCGGCACGATGCCAGTCTTTTATTTATTTTAGTTTTTTAGGAAGGGGGGCTGTTTGGTTCCCCTTCTTATTCTAATTTATTGGCCCTGATGACCCCATCCCCAAGGGCCAGTCTCCTAATTATATTTTTTTGACCCCAATCCCCAGGGCCGGCCACTGTTTTTTATTATTTTTAAAAAATATATATTTATAGACACACCTAGGACATGCTGGACAAACCGTACGTACCTATCACCATGACGATTTGCGTGATATTCATTAAAAGGCGACTATGCATGCAATGAATCCACGTGGAATGTATTTACACCACTAGTGAAGCTCTGATATGTCTGATACCCTACCGTGCCTAATCCTGGTAGACACCCTTGTCGTTTATTTATACAAACATGGGTAGCTATTGACGGGCACATTTAATACACATGCACACCAAGCCATTCAAAGGGGATTCGACAAAAATTCGACCAAAACTATGCAAGAAACCCCCCTCACGGTTAATAAAACACACATCCACTGCCGGATGTGTAATACTTTTTATTTTACTCTCTGGAAAGGGGACGAACATCACTTGAGAGTCACAGCGTGCTCCTGACAGAGCCCAATGCTGTGTTACACCCACCATTGCCTGCCGAGTGCCACACACCTCTGTGTTGTATTCCACTAGCTAGTGCATATGCTATGACACTCTCTAGCCCATGTGCACTGTAACACCACCCCGTGAATATGTCATGCCACACTTGTCTTCGCACGGGTTATATTGCCCCATCTAACGTGCCTTTCTCGATGCCTATATTATAACGCACAGTGCTATGCCATACATATTACAATCTGGGATCCATATCTTTGTCACAGTGCATATGCAACGTTACACTCCCCAGCACATATTTTATATTACAACTTTAGAGACTAGTTAGGTTACACAACACTGCCCTGTGCATATTACACTCCAAGGCGCATATCGCATAGCACGCGCTAGTGCCTGTGCTATCTCGCGCTCTCCAATGAATCTGTCATTGCGCACAATGTATTGCATATTATATTTCACGCCCGGTTCATCTTATATCACACTTTTTGGTGCATAGTTTATACCATACACTATATCTAGTTTTCATTTTCAATCGTGCTCTCAGGACTATGTTCTATATAACACTGTGTTCACCTACCCTTTTCACGGGCATTACATTTTGCGATAGGGGGTGGAGGGTCACGGGGTGTTTCTGCCAAGTGAGCCCGGAGTCACAGTCACAAACGTCCTCTTCTTCCTGAATAAAAGTGAGATTATGCTGCATACTTGTTCATATTTTAAGTAGTTCGCACAGACACAATGTTTTAAAAACAATAAAGTTCCTAATACCCGCCTTCTCTGAACAGTTAGCTTGCTGCCCCATCCCCTTCCTCCCTATCCTCTGTTGTGTGAATCCATGGACTAGCCTCCTCCCTCCTGCCATGCATGGTCTGATGTGCTGCCACTGCCCTCAATTTAGTATGATGTACCAGTCCACTCCTCCTGCCCTCCATTGCCCAATTCTATGCCCCATCATTGACCTCCTGCTTAAACTCTGTGCTTAGCTTGCTGCCCCTATTCTCCTTCCCCCTGCCCTCCGATGTCTTTGTGCATGCCCCTGCTCCATCCTTTTTGCCCACCATGTCCCATGGACCTGCCACTCCTATCTACTCTGAGTGTTCTGTTGAGCTGCCACTCCCCTCCCACCTGCCTAGCATTGTCAGATGACTGTAACCTGTCCCTGCCACCTCCTCCCTGCCTGTCCACATGCCATGCCCCTATCCTCTTCCTCCTGTTCTACATGGTCCATTGTACTGCCACACCCTTCTGCCCTCCCTGGTCTGTTGTGCTGCAACTGCTCCTCCTGCCTGCCCCGTGTGGTCTGTTGTGACGTCCCTTCCCCTGAACTTTCTTGTCTGTGCACAGGTCCTGACCCTCCCTTCTATCCTCCATTGTCCTTTGTGCATGCCCCTCCACCCTCCTTCTTGCCCATCATAGCCATTGTGCTGCCACTAACCCTCCCACTTGCCATGCATGGTCTTCTGTGCTGCCATGGCCCCTCCCACCTTCCCTGTGTGGTCAGTTAGCTGCCCCTGACCCCCTCCCACCTCCCCTCCATGGTCTGTGTGTATGCCATCACAGTCTCACTGTTGCTCTTCATGGTGTGTCTTGCTTCTAGTGCCCATCCTGCCTGACCTCCATGGCTATCTTGCTGCTCCTGCCCTGCCCCCTTGCCCCCAGCCCTACTCCCTCCCTCCTGGCTTGTCTGTTCCATTGTAATGCCCCTGATCCGTCCCTCCTGCCCTTTATGGTCTGTTATGCTGCAGCTTTCTCTTCTGTCTGTCCATTATGGTCAGCTAGCTACCATTGCCTCTTGCCCCTCTGTTCTCTGTTGTCCATGTGCATGGTCCTGTCCCCTCCCTCTTGCTTTCTATGGATTGTTGTGCTGCACTCCCATCCTGCATGCCCTGTGTGGTGTATTGTGCTGCTGCAAACCCTGATGCCTGCCCTGCAGGGTCAGTTCTGTGCACCTCTCCATGTCCCTCCTGTCCTCTGTTATCCAAGTCCATGTCCCTATCCCATTTCCTTACATGATCCAATGTACCATACTTGCGAACATTTTGAACTTGGTAAGAGGGAGATTTTGAAAAAAAACTGGGGTATTGATTTTCCCCTTTGAGTTACATTGAAAAAGACGATATTGTAGACAGGAGACAGATCAAATAAAGCCCATTTGAGCTTAAAAACATTGGACGTTTCCTGGCTGAATCGGGTCTGTTGGCATGTATGGTTGTACTACCATTGCCTCTTCCTTCTGCCCACAATGGTCTATTACATTGCCTCAGCCTTAAAGGAGGGTAGATTTTGTATCACAGGGGGCCCCTGGCCCGTTCTGTCCACACCTGAAGTATGAGACCCTTGTCCTTGCCCTGCCAGCTGCATTTGTAGGCCGTATTAAATTGACCAGCGGGTCCTGTGTTGCTATATAATTATCCTGAGACATCCTTACCACTCAGCCAGCATAAAACCCCTGTGTAGGCCCTTCTGTTCAATATGTAGGCCTCTTTGTTAAATTGACCATAGCTCTGCAATTTTAGTGTATAGCAGTCTGAAGGCAGGTCTGCGAGGCCTTCTGATCCAAACTAGTAGCCCCAACCCTACCCGAGTGCTCCGTGCTCGGTATCAAAGTTCAACATCCCCCTGAAGCTGTCGACATACAGTAGGCTGCATCCTGGACTGGTACTTGCTTCCTGGGCAGGTTTCCCGCTTTTAAGGAAGTGGCAACCGCAGAGCGTCAAGTTAGGAGAACTGAGGGGATTTTATACATGAATATATTGAATTCCCGTACAATACCCATTATTTTCTGCTTGCTCTATGGAACTTACGATAAGCGATTGGCCTGAGAGACTGACCTTTTCACCCAGTCCATTGTCAGCATTAAGTGGGTAAATGACGAAATGTCTGGTAAAATCTGCAGACGAAGCTTTTGGGTAGCATACGTAGGTAGATGTAGCGTGCAAAGGAGCCCACAAAATGATATAAAAAGGGAGCACCCACAGATATCGACGGACTACCTCGCCGTCTGTATGTAGGTTAACAGGCAGTGCAGGTTTTCCCCAAGAGCTGGGAGCTCTTGTCTTCCTTTGCTTAAAATGTCTTGCTCTGCTTTGCTTGAAGTATCTTATTCTATTTTACCTATATGAAATGTCATGTTATGTTTAACCATTGTTCTCTTTACTTTTGCATTTAAAAGATTTTGTATTGTAATTGCAGGAATGCTTGCTCTAAGAGTAAACGTGAGTGTTCCTAGGTAACATTTTCCTTGGTGTAACTTGTTTCCCATGATGCATTTATAGATGTGTTTTCTCTCTCTCTCTGTCAGTACATTAATTGAGATACAGAGAATATTATGACAGCTGTATGATTATCTGGATTCTGTATTTTGTACTTTATGTCTCTATTCTGCGGTTTCTTTGAAGTTGCATCTTCTCATTAAACTGCCATTGTATTCTGCCTCCAATTCCATGTCTCATATGTCTGTTTTCTTCATTTTTGGAGCAAGCGTTCCTAGGCACCCCGGCTCAAATTAAGGTGCCCCTTTTGTCCCTGACTCACTCTCCTGCTCAGTTTTGTGGTGGCTCCCGGGGATCTGGGGACCGCCCCTAGCTTCCTTGACCCGTTATAGACCTTCCCTCCAACAGCCTCTCTTGCAAGTCCTGTATTGTTGGTTTGTTGCCCCTGCCCCCCTTTCCACTGCCCTCCATAGTCTGTTGTGCTTCCACGGCCCTTCCTGCCTGCTCAGTGTGGTTAAATTGTTGCCTTTGCACCCTCCTACCTGCCTTCAATTTTCAGAGTCCGTGCCCCTGGCCTCTGCCTCTCAACAGTATCCTAATGAACAACTAGATTGCTAACATTCTATATTTATTACAAAAGTGTGGAACGCCTGACATCATCTTGATGTAATCAAAACTGTAATACCTATAGCATTTCCTTTAGAAATTACATGTATGAGAGGGTCTTATTGGCATCAAAATTATGGTTAGTGCTCTAAAAGACTAAAATAAGGACATATTTTCTGAGTTTTCAAATAGCGACAAAGCACTTTTAAATTATTTGTTATCTTTATGTTTTTTTATCCAGTTGACCACTTGATTAAATGTTGCACTTAGGGGAGAGGATGTGGTGTTACTTCCAGAACTGCAGACTTTGCAACTGGGGAACCAGGTTGAAGTTTCTGCTTCAGCTCGACATTCTGTGATTCTGGTCAAATCACTTAGTCTCCCCATGTCTACAACCAAAATGAATTTGTTCTTGTGTGATGTAACCAATGCTCATGTAAAGCACTCCAATACCTGACAAGTCTGCACTATATAACACTGCAAAAACACAAAATAATAAGTGTTTTGCACACTCTGTCATTGGGCTATATTTGGGCTACATCTGGGTGATTTTGGGCTACATTTGGGCTCTTTTGTCTCCGGTGGCCATCTTGGGAGATTTATTTGTTATGAAGTTTCCTAATTTCCTCATGTACTGCAGTCTCCTCAGTAGGAAATGCTTTCAGTTTTTTACTTTGATTCCATCATGAAGGTATTCAGATATGTCACACATTTGCCATAAATTCTGAATGTTAGCACTCTAGTTGCTCATTAGATCACTGTAGTAAAACTACTGCACCATGGAAGTCTGCTCCTGGTATTAAAAGTGCATGTTTCAGTCTGCATGTCAGAATTTTTTAATGAAATAGATGTGCCCTCATTTTCTTTCTTCAGCATTAATCATAATTTCTATGGCAAAATGAACCTCCTCATTGTGTTCCTTTTTAAATTAAATGTTTTAAGTGTTACCAGTTTATTCCAATCAAGATGGCTTCAGGTGTGCCATACTTTTGTCATAATGAAGACAGTAAGCGCTCTAGTTGTTTTTAAGAACATTCTGGGACATTCTGTCATTGGGCTATACTTGGGCTACATCTGGGTGATATTTGGGCTACATTTGGGCTCTTTTGTCTCTGGTGGCCATCTTGGGAGACTTATTTGGTATGAAGTTTCCTAATTTCCTCATTTACTGCAGTCTCCTCAGTAGGAAATACTTTCAGTTTTTTACTTTGATTCCATCAAGAAGGCATTCAGATGTGTCACACATTTGCCATAAATTCAGAATGTTAGCACTCTTTTTGCTCATTAGATCACTGTAGTAAAGCTACTGCTCACCAGGGAAAACTGCTGCTGGTATTGAAAGTGCATGTTTCAGTCTGCATGTCAGAATTTTTTAATGAAATAGAAGAGGATTTGAGAAGTCACTCAAAATGTGCCCTAATTTTTCTTTCTGCAGCACTAATCATACTTTTTATGGAAAAATGAACCCCCTCATTTTGTTCCTTTTTAAATTAAATGTTTTAAGAGTTACCACTTTAATCCAAGCAAGATGGCTTCAGGTGTGCCATACGTTTATCATAAGTAGGACTGTTAGCGCTCTAGTAGTTCTTTGGAACACTCTGGGAAGCTGCAGTAGAACACAAAGGAATCAACTGACAGTCTCTGCCCTTGTTGGATGTACATGTTTTACTGAGAATGTCAGACTTCATTCTCACATGACTGAGAAAGATAATGTGAATTTACAGAAAATAAGCTCTCAGTTTAGCCTATAGATCACCTTCCAAACCTCTGTGGTAAAAGCATGAGAAAATATTTTTCTCTCAATCATGATATCCCAGCAGAAGGCTTTTTCACATGGTGAAATCACCTTAGAACATACCACAATTCCTAAAATGAGTATGGTACCATCAACAAATGATTTATAATGTAACTAAAGCCTTAAAACCTTCTATTAACTGCAATGCTTTTTAATGAGGTGCTATCATGTATATTGGTCCCAAGATGGCTGCCAACACTTCTTGGATGAAGTGCTGACAGCCAATCAGATCTCAGGATGAGATGTGTGGTTAGGCTCCGCCCACATATATATATGCTTTTAAATGCTATTTTCTCAGGAAATACTGAACAGATTTACACCAGACCTGCAAAAGGCACTTCCTTGACCTTATGGCTACCTCTCTGCCAAATTTCAAGTAATTCTGTTCAGCCGTTCGGGCTGTAGCTGTGTCTAAAGGTCCTATGGAAAAATGCATGGGGAAAACGCGTTTTGGGACCCCCCTTTTTTCTCGGCCCCTGCTTGACGAATCCCCCCGAGACTTTCAGGGTAGGAGCGGAGCGTAGCGCCCCACCTATTTTGAAAATTTCGCGAGGATTCGTCGACCGGCGCCAAAGTTATTCCAAATAGAATGTTGCGGATTTCCTATGGAAACAGGGTCCTAACTATAACTACCTACTGGCGACCGCCAGTAGGTAATATATATATATATATACCAGTAGGTATTTATAGTTAGGACCCTGTTTCCATAGGAAATCCGCAACATTCTATTTGGAATAACTTTGGCGCCGGTCGACGAATCCTCGCGAAATTTTTAAAATAGGTGGGGCGCTACGCTCCGCTCCTACCCTGAAAGTCTCGGGGGGATTCGTCAAGCGGGGGCTGAGATAAAAGGGGGGTCCCAAAACGCGTTTTTCCCATGCATTTTTCCATAGGACCTTTAGACACAGCTACAGCCCGAACGGCTGAACAGAGTTACTTGAAATTTGGCAGAGAGGTAGTCCTCAGGTCAAGGAAGTGCCTTTTGTAGGTCTGGTGTAAATCTGTTCAGTAGTTCCTGAGAAAATAGCATTTAAATCAATATATATATCTGAGCCAGCTTACGGTGCGCTTACCGTGCGCTTACGGTAAGCATACCGTACGCGTACGGTGCCGTGCGCGAGCGCGATTCTGATTGGCTGTTAGATCTTAGTAAACATTCGAATCGTTCGAAACCAGGAAGCGGCGGCCGCCATTTTCTCTCTCGCACTCTGAGGGGGGGAGGAAAAACAAAGGCAAAAAACATGTTAAGGGACTGTTTACACAGCTCTTAACCACCTAGCCTTAATTAATGTGTCCCCAAAGAACCCCCAAGGCCAAAAATGCATTATAATTTTTTTACGAAAAATCGCCGATTACGCTTACCGTACGCGTACGGTAAAAAAAAAAAAATAAAAAAAAAAATATCCACACTCTCCCCACCCCGTGTGCAAATGGTGTCCGCAGGACACCATTTGTGCATTGCATATCTCAAATAATTGTTCATTAGAAAATTTAAACGCTTACCTTTCACAACGAAGCGCATAATATGTCCTCCATGTGCGCACGGAGCGCGAAGCGCATCGTGCGTACATGGCCCATCCACGGCACTAACTGCGTAAAGTGGGCGCGCGGTGCGCGAAGCGCACCGCGTGCTCACCGTGCGCGCACGGTGCGCGAAGCGCACCGTGCGCGCACGGAACGAACTGCGTTAAGTGGGCGCGCACGCCACGAATGGCGTAAAGTAACTTAGCATTTAAAAAAACGTACAAATTCACTGAAAAAACCATAGGTTTCACACACGTTATAGTTACGAATTAGCATTTAAAAAACCTTGCAAATTCAGTGAAAAAACCATAGGTTTCACACATGTTATAGTTAGCTGGACATTTTACTGATAAAAAACCAATGAAATTCCCCCGTTATAGTTAGTGCAGGCAACTATAACTCACGCGACCGCAATCCTCTGCTGATGACATATGTGTCTTTATGAAAAAAAAATATTTGTAATATATGTATAGCTAAAATTTAATGGAAGAAGACATGGGCAAATAATTGTCTAAATACAGTATTAGCATCAGCAGAGGATTGCGGTCGCGTGAGTTATAGTTGCCTGCACTAACTATAACGGGGGAATTTCATTGGTTTTTTATCAGTAAAATGTCCAGCTAACTATAACATGTGTGAAACCTATGGTTTTTTCACTGAATTTGCAAGGTTTTTTAAATGCTAATTCCTAACTATAACGTGTGTGAAACCTATGGTTTTTTCAGTGAATATATATATATATATATATATATATATATATATATATATACATACTAAAAGAATTTGCACACTAAATACCATATAAAAGAGAAGCAGATTCCATGGAAGATATTTCTGCAGAATGATGGGTTCTTTAAAGATGGGTTGTAATAGATAGGCACAACATTAAGATGTATATTCAAAATACAAAATACACCCACACATATTTCACTTATTTTAATGTATTTTTTATAGTCAAATACAAACCTCAAACAATAGGTAATGCTATTACCACATGGAATTGAAAAGAGGTTGCACAAAGGATAGGAAAAGGACGTGCTCGTGATAGGAGAGTGGAAGTTAGGAGGTTTGAGGTACACACTGTTCCTTATTACAGAAAGGCACTGGTCTATACAAGAGCCAGTAATCATAGGCTCTTTCCAAGATCTTTTTACAATATTATTTACAATATTCATGAGCGCTTGATTGCAGCATCCAATTTTGTAGGGGACAATATATGGAACAGGCCTTCACTGGGGAGATGCGTCGTATTTTGTATTTTGAATATACATCTTTGAGTAATCTATTGTTTCTCTATGGTGTATAATCTTAGGTGTATTGTATTTATTACTCGGGGTTGACCCTCCTGGCAGCCATTGAATTGTTATTTTTCTTATTTATACACTTTCTCAAAGCCAGTCAAGGACCAACCTTTACATAAATATATAGTACCCAGGTCCTGTGACGCTTATTCGGTTACCCCATTATTTTATAATGGTGACCAACAGACTCTAGCAGAGGACTCTAACTTGAATCCTGAATATATCTATGTGAAACATTTAGCCCAAGTATTTAACAAACATTCATTTTATTTGAAAGTCAAGTACTGGGGTGGACAATACTTTGTTATACGAATATGTGTATGTTAAGGACTTCCCCAAGACATCTGTGACTGTCCACCATCACTACCACTGAGAGGTAAGTGATGAAGTAGTTGTACTTGGGCCAGTTTTCAGAGCCAGAGTAGAATGGAATGGACCATGTGGCAAATTACCTCAATCCCCACAGATGAAACCCAGCAGCCTATGCTTGCCTTGTTGCGACTCGAACTGGGTTTGACAACAAGTAACCAACTTCCAGAAAGAACAGTGGTGACTAATTTAATACAAAATCTAAGGGAATGAGACTGGTAAAAAGTTGTGAATACAGTGAAAGAGAAATGTCAAGATTAGAGACTAAATTTCTCATTTGGAGATTGGCAGGCCAGTAGCGTCAGGGATTCGCACCCAGGTGGCAGATTTTATTCAATAAAGTGTTTCACACCTCCATGGCGAGGACTGCGTTGATGAAAATAAATATGGTCTGTCCATCATACTCAGATGGCATGGCAGACTTGTCAATTCTTTTTTTTAGATCGAGCATTTGAGACCTCTTGTATATACTTTAGTATATACTTATATATTAGTATGTGTATGTACTTTGTGGGCTCTGGAGATCAGTCCTAGGACTTGTCTGCTCCTGCTTAAGGACTTTTTTTCTGTTCAACTGCCTCTATTTAACTGTCTTAATAAAAAAGGACCAGATGAGGTCAGTAAAATACCAGATTTGCTTTCTGCTGAGGGACCTTCTTTTTTTAATTTTTCTGGCAACTGCCTCTATTTAACTTTCTTGATAGAAAACGACCAGCAGATTTCAGTAAAATATCAGAATCACTTTAGCATTCTCTAGATTCCAGTCCATAGAAATTGTCTTCCACGACCACCCGTAGACAACAATATTTTTTTCAAATCTTGTATTTTCAGTGATATGACCACCGAAGGCCCAGATTTTTATATTAAAAACAGAGCTTTGGACTATACCATTTCCCGCTGAAAGGCAATATTTCTCTCCATGTGATCCCATACCTGGCGTGTTTCGCAGCTTGGTGCTTACTTTCCATCGTGTTAAAGAACAGTAGATGTTTCAGCACCCAGCTAATGTGCTGCACAGTTAAATACATAAAAGGTCCTAGAGGCGAGACCGATTGCATTGCAAATGCTTGTTTATTTCAGAAAACAAAGCACCCATAAGCATTTAAATTCGTATTCTGTTAATCAGAAACTTATAATACACCTACTTGAACGCTTGGTGCCATAAAACCTTCAAGAATCAGGCCCAATATGATTTTTACTCCATTCATAGTTCTCTCATATCAAACTAGAACTAGGGCTTGCGTTACTTCAGTTTAATATATAGTTTGTTCGGTTTAATGTTAAGTTCCTAATTTTAAAGTCTATGGTACACTTTGTTGAAAAGTATTTAGAGTTGTTGGAACGTTGCTGGTAAAACTAAATCCATCCACCAGCGGGCAGAATATACAGCTTTCACAACAACATTAGTGGAAATTCTACTGCATTTTGAGTTCCCCTCCCATGCTGTTTGAGGTTTCTGTACTAAAGGGAATTTCTTTGCAATGGACAATGGTATTTTGTTGCAGAAAACCCTGTGCCGATTTCGGCCATGCCAGTAGGCATCTGAAATGTACCTCATAAGTTGGGGTAAAAGCCCTACCTTCCCCCAAATACGGGTATGAGAATGTACCCTTGAGTGGATACTTGGTTGCCATCCTTCTCTGGATCGGGGTCACACTTTTACATAATGTAGGTCTGAGAGACTTGAATTGCTTCCCTGTTCATCTAAGGCCACACTTAAGCACATTACCAACTTTTCAACCGGATCTGCGTTAGGGAGTATGTATACCTAGCAGTACTACTAACTAAAACTCATGCTGGTATGTCCACAAGTAAGTACAAAAGAACAAAAATGCCTCTATTATCAGGAATTGCCATGTGCGCGGTGTCTCATTCTAGCTGGTGTTTGCAGGTGGGGCCCACTGGCACTCATTTTCGGGGACCAACACTTATTTTTCCTCATCAGACTTTAACACAAAAAACAGAGAGAATAAAAATACAAATAAAGAAAGGAAGAAAAAGATGGCAAAACAGTGACAAAGAGAGAATGAAGGAATGAAAAAGAAGAACCTACAATAGTGAAGTAGGGGGTCCTGGGGTGTATGGTGTTGGAAGAAAGAGGCATAAGGTGGAGTCAAGACAACGCTCCCTTAGTATTTGCCAATCCTGACATTCATGAGCAGCGACTGCTGGCTTCACAGCAAAACTTTGGGCAACAGCGCATAAAATATACTTTCGAGCTTCTTTTAAGGTTGAATAAAATAATTTTAAATCTGCTAAGATGATGACGTGAGGTTGTAACAACCCCTTCCTCACAGCCCATCAACTGAAAATAGCCTCTATCTCTGACATGCTTGGATGACTTTCTATAAAGAATATTATAAACCTGATATTCTTGTGTGTTTTTATTGTTTAATGCCAATGATAATTATTTTTCAGAATCAAGTAATGCAGCGTGTAGGAGTTCCCGACTGTCCGACTTTGAACTGTCCCGAGTCACAGCAGATTGTTCTGTTTCACAGCTGCTGCAAAGTATGCAGAGGTAAGGGCAACCTTAAGACCCAGTTCATCATGGAGTTATGACTTTGACTAAGAATGTACAGATCGGCATCATTGCTCTGCTTGTTACCGACACAATAATCAACCACTTTCAATGAGGGTAAGCTATGCAGCTTAAGGCACAGGCCAGGATATGATATGTAATAAGAAGGACCTGGAATTTTCAACTGGAAAGTTCTATTTCAATGTGGTCTTGTTTGAAGAAGTACCATAAAGTGTGAAAACTGAAAGGTCTTAACTACAGAGGAGCCGCTTCCGATCTTGCTCGGAAGGGCTCCGAACGCAATCCGGCAAGAAAAATTACAAGCCGTATGTGTGTTTTCTGACCGACTCGTACAGCTATACGAGCGAACTAGTACAATGAGAGAAACGCGAAATCGCCGACTGAATCGTTTCTGGATCCGAACTGCTCCGTACGTCTCGTCTGTTAGCAACCCGTGTCCGTCAGCGCTTGTTCGCATCGTATTCGGGTGCTCGGAGCCCCAGGGCACGAGTCGGTCGGAAAGCCCTCCACATCCGAGTCAGACGGAGCCTTCTCCCAGCGAGATCGGAATCCGAAGGAGCCGATTCCGAGCTTGCTGGGAGAAGGCTTCGTCCGACTCGGATCTGGACTCGGATCCCTTGGGGGTCCCCCATGTGATCGACTCATAAGATTACGGGTGAAGGGCGTCCGGTGCGGAGAAGTCCGCTTCCTGGAGCTTTAATGTGTCAGAGGCTCCGACTCGATCCGGCTGTCTGAATCGTGCATCGTACTGGCTTGGTCGGCAACTGCCTCCATTGCACTGTACGGTTTGCTTACATACGAGACGTATGGAGCGGTTCAGACCCGGAAAGATTCGGTCGACGATTTCACGTTTCTCTCATTGTACTTGTTCGCTCGTACAGCTGTACGAGTCAGTCAGAAAACACGCGTACGGCTTGTACTTTTTCTGGCCGGATCGCGTTCGGAGCCCTTCCAAGCAGGATCGGAATCGACTCCTCTGTGTTGTATTTTCTGTAGAATCTGGTCTCAATGCCTGGAGTGGAATGTTCTACTCTCCCATTTCTGTTCTGGGAACGTTGTAATTTGAATTGGACGGTTGGGCGGTTAGTCTGGGGGAAGCGAAGAGTACCTGCATGTACTATTTAGGCAGCTCCTTATATTCACTTGAAATAACTCTTTCTTGGTAAAAGCCTTACCGTATCTGTAATCAATAACTACCGATTAATTAGCGATGACTGGAGCTGCGTCATTAACCCTGCTGGCGACATCTTTTGAGGTGCTCCCTCAGACCATGTACATCATGAGTCCAGGTCTCTGTGGTATACAGTTGTTTATGGTGTAGTAGGTGCACCCTGTATGCAACACAATTGGATTGAGGATCCTGCTCTGTGTTCCTCAGTTTCCTCATCGTATGTGCCAGGGCCTGGCACCTCCATGAGTATGGTACTGTACTGTATGCGCTGGGCAACTCTAGTGGGACTTCCAGCGGAATCCAGATTGATTTCCAGCGCTGTTTCCCAGACCCATGTACCCATACCCATGAATGTGTGCTGCGCCTGTGCTAGGCTTTAAGGGCATAAAACACTAATCACCCCACCATCTTGGAAGTAGTTTTTACTGCTGTGCATGTCTTTGACTCATTAGTACTGAAACAGCCAAGTGCAATAGGTCGCAGCTGCCATGTTGGAGGTATTTTTACCCTTCAGTAAACAGCATTGTGCATGTTACTTCTGAACGTTCCCACCCCTGCAATTGTTCTTTGTGGCTGCAGTTTCAGAGCATTTCAGTGCAAACCTGCTGCCATTTGATGGTTGTTTCTGGTGCCATACTTGGAGAGTGAAGATATTTATCGTTAAACGGTACTGTCAATCCAGTCAATTGAACGTAGCAAGTCAAAGTTAGACAAAAAGTGACAAGCAGACTTATTATATATACTGCTTGTTTTTGGCATCAAAAGTTTCATTTAAGTATTCTTTATACGGTGACAATCACACTAATTATTCCACTGCAGATGAGGCCAGACTGGCCATACTGGTTTTGTTACTGGGGGGCCAGTTTTGCAGCAATGCAGCAGTCTTGAAATCACCCACTGCATAGTTTTTTGTATATCCAGTAGTCTTCAGGCAAAAATAGGTGTGCCAAGATAACTCTGGTGAATAATGTACCTGCTGGAGAGAAATCTGAGTTTTGTCTAGTGGTAGTTTTGACTCATTTAAGGTAGCACAAAGGGTTAATATGCCTGCTGCAAAGGACATGTACCATGCAGATCACAGAACAGTATTTTATGTGCATAGCTCAGTGGGTTACTGCAAACTATACAATACAGGATAGAAAGTTAATTGCTAATGTTTTTAATAAGGATTTGTTTGGGTAAAATTTACATTTTATTAGTAAAGCCAACCCTAATCAATGTGTTACGGTCTGAATCCTGGGTTTGTGCTTTTCCACACCAAGCATGGATAACACGTGAATGCTACACCTTGTATTTCCCTTTGTAACATTTTCTATACACTTACTTACTTACTTACTTTAGAAACTTTATTCGGTTATATTTCACACCATACAAGTACACATGTATACAATACGATTAAAAACATTATTCATATTATTACAAGTTCATAGTCACATACAAAAAATCATATTACACGTAGCCCAATGCCAATAACTTGATCCAGATACATGGTAAAGTGCAGATAGTAAATACAACATCATTGGTCTAGGCAATTCCTTAGTTTGACAGTTAATTTTAAAAATTCTTTAACCTGTAAGACGCTATCACTGTACAAAAGCTGCAAATAAAAAAAGGCAGGTTTGATTTGGTTAAAATTAAGTTTCCATAAGAGTGCAACAAGATAACGTTTGCGGGGATATTCATAAAACCTACATAAAAACATAAAATGCAGCATATCCTGAGGAGACTTCCCGTCGCAGCCACAGGGTGCTGCAACCTGGTTAAAAATGTCTGACTTCGGTCGTATTAAAAGATGATGAAAGATGTCAAATCTAAACCTAGTCAGCAAGAATTTCTCATGAGAGGTGAAATTACTGCTTTCACAAGTTTTTAACATCACATATTTTCTAATTCTTGATTTCATAAGCTCCTCACTTTCCCTTTGAGCCAGCTTATCCTTGTAAAAGGCTTGTTTGATTGCTATTATATCCCCCTTTACAATTCCACTAGGATTTTCAAACAAATTCAAGCGCCCAAGCCTGGAAAAACAAGTTTTCAGGTATTTTAACCAGGGGACACGCATATGTTTGTCCTGGGATATAAGATCTCTTACAATCAAGTGGGTAAGAGGTATGTCCTGATGTTATCTGATGTTATCTGATTGACCACAGATGTGATTTGTTGCACATTGTTTAATGCATTGTCCATTTCATTCAACCTCTGTTTAAATCACATCCTCTAATTACATAGTTCTGTATCATCAATTTATTTCTATCACTGCTATACTTAAAAAGAATAAATGTAATATATTTTTTACAATATATCTTATGTTGTGTCTCCTTCTATAACATTCATGTTCTCTTATTGAATATTACATTGTTTATTGTCTTTCTATTGAACATTATTCTGCTGTGTGCTTAGACTGCCTAGGTGTTTATTTTTACAATGTCCTGATTTATCCACAGTGTCACCTAGCAAGTCAAAGGCCTTAGGGAAAAAATATCACTTAGATACTGGATTCCCAGTTCTTCGTGTATTGTCAGGTTGGGTGTACTGGTGGGGACACAAAGTAAACGTTTTAGAAAGTTATTTTCGGCAACCTGCAACTGTTCTCCAGCCGCATATCCCCAAAGTTCGCTGCCATATGCAGCTGTAGGAACAGATTTAGCATTATACAGCGTAATCATTGCATTGATTGGCTTCTTACCCAGTTTAGTCGCAAAGTTAAAAACAGAAGCATTAGCCCTTATCAGTTCACCTTTCTTTTTGGCCAAATGTGGGCCCCAGTTAAGCTTGGTGTCAAACAAGACACCGAGATATGAGAATGTTTCTGTGACTGGTATTGGGACATCATCCAGTTTAAAAATAAAATTCTTTTTGGGTTTATGGCCAATATGCATAATATATGATTTGGAGTTGTTGACCAATAAATTTCGATCAGACATAAAGGTGTTAAAAGCATTTAAAAGCGCCTGGAGTCCCTTCTCCGTTCTTGAAATTGAAAGCGCATCATCTGCGTATAAAAGAAATGGAATACCCCGCCTGCCGTCTCTAGGGCAATCTGCCTGTACATTCTGTAAATAATCATCTAAATCATTAATATAGAGATTAAAAAGGAAGGGGGCAAGAATGCAACCCTGACGCACTCCCTTCTTTATATCGAAGTTACCAGTGGTGTCCCCGTTTGCAGAATATCTGACATTAGCACTGGTATTACTGTGCATATCCACCAAAAAGTCAACTATCCCTGGATCCACACCTTTCTCCCTCATGGACCTCCACAGCCCCGCCCTGTTAACACAGTCGAAGGCTGAAGAAAGGTCCATGAAGGCAAGATGGACAGTTCCCCTCTGTACAATAGTATATTTGCTCAATACAAGGAATAGCTTAAGGCACTGGGTTATGGTGGAGCGCCCCCCACAGAAACCATACTGAGAAATCGACATGATGTTATTTTCGATCGCCCAGCATGTTATTCTCTGTAGTAGAATTCTCCCCATAATTTTGATCATGGATTCAATTAGTGAAATTGGCCGGTAGCAGTGGGGACTGCCCTTATCTCCTTTTTTGAAAACGGGAACAATCGTTGATAGTCCCCAGGAGATAGGACAGCCCACTTTAACAGCTGCATTAAATACTGCAGCCAAGATGGGCGCCCAAAAGTGTGGATCAGACTTATACAAGTCTGGGGGGATCCCATCAGGCCCTGGAGCTTTTCTAGCAGTAAGTCCTTCAATGGCCACCATAACTTCAACATTAGTAAACCTAATAACACCTCCCCTAGCCTCAAGCAATTTCTCAGTTATGACAGGTAACCCAGAAGAGTATAATTGTTTAAAATGAAGTTCCCACTCTTCCTTGGTAATACAACAGTCCAGACCATTACCCGGATCTTCTACCAGGAATGGTTTTTTAATTATTGTCCAAAATCTGGTACTGGATTTTAGGGTAGAGGGATCAAGTAACTCATTCCACGCATCTGCTCTTAGCGACTCCTTATGGGATTTTAGAATAGACTTATATTCCCTGCGACACAGTTTGACATTTTCCTGCACTCTCGGGATAGCTGCCAGTGCTAGCCTAAGATTACGAGCAGCTTTGGAACAATCATGATTGAACCATCTTGGCCCACATTTTCCCGCACTCATCTTTGCTGGGACCAGCTTCAGTTCTGACACCTTCTCCGACAGATTTTGATAAGCAGTAAGAACCCGTCGAGGGTCAGCCCCCACCTGAGTGCAGTTCACAATATCCTCAGTACATGTGTCTACAATGTTTTTATACAGTAAATCTGGAGTCACCATTGACCATTTAAGTCGCCGCCTTCCATCTGTGGTGCCTAACCTCCCGGAGTTACATATCACTCTTTCCTTAGTAAACCAGGGTCCCTTCAAACAAATTGTTAAAGGGTTATGGTCACTGAATTCACTTGGAACAATATCAAACGAGTCTAGTAAAGGCAGCAGTGTTGCTGACAGCAACATGTGATCAATAAAGGTGCCCCTTCCATGCCCCTTAAAGGTGGGAGTATCGAAACACTTAAATGGATCCCTGAGCGTCATGGCCAGGGAGAGGTCCAGGTTATCCAGGAGAGCATTGCATAATTCCCCAGCCAATGTATGATCCAGGTGTAGTCCCTCCATACGCTCACAACTTAAATCATTTATGCATTTATGCAGAGGGTCTCCACACAAGTGAACATTGAGATCCAACCACAATCATGAGGTTGTGATTATAATCCTTTAGAGAGGAAGTGAGAAAGGCATGTAAGACAGATACAGAGTTAGATACTGAGATGACATTGGCGGCATTATAAAAATTCACTAAACATACTCGGCAGTGTACCCCATTTAAAACCAAGCCCATCATACCAGGATCATTTGCATCAATTCTGCTAATTTTACAGGTAACAGAGATAGAAACAAAAATCACCAGCCCACCCTTAGGTCTGCCGCTTAATGATGGTGTGGCCGGGACATAGAAGGCCTTGTACCCTTCTAGAAAGAGATGACATTCAACCAGCCAAGTCTCTTGTAGGCAGATAACTTTAAATTGCTTAATGTAATTGACCCAGTTTATATCTGTCATTTTTGCAGCCAACCCCGCAATGTTCCACGAGACAACATTGCTACCATAGTTTTTTTCTTGTAAATTTGAAGTGGACACCAATTCATCTGAGATTGAGATGCCTTGACCCACAGGCATCTCATGTCAGTTGCACATGTCCAGGCCAGATAAAAGATCATACCTGTTCAGTGTGTTGATGTTAAACCCAGGATTAGGTTTGACCGAAAAATTAGGTCTATTCTGTGTATTGGTAACGTTACCCAATCCCCTCCGATTAACAATATTATACTGAAAGCGGGTGTCCATATCCCGGGTCTGGGTTTCAGCCACTGGACTAAACAACCTTTGTTGGGGGGGGTTATGGCAAAGATGGGCATAAAAATACCCCAGAGGTCGAGCACATCTACTGCTCTCATTATGTATCAGTGACAAAGCTCTTAAGAGAGCGGTGGCCACATGTTGGGGATGTTTAAAGTTCACAATAATGCAGTCTCCGCTTCCTATTTTTTCCAATGGGCCCACCCAGTTCACCCGCCTGACTGCCAGAATCTGATCAGAATAGGCAATTGGGAAGCCACAGTTTTTGTTAAGCCATGACACTGTTTTGTTTTTAAGTGAGGTATGAGACTCGTCATAGGGTGAGGCAGAATGAGTACCGCAGGGTGGGACATTAGTTAGGACTACCACAAATGGCGCACAGTCAGGCGGTAGATTAAGATAACATTTACTTCTGTGCGACCTACTATCTGTTCCCTGTCTTATTACAGGGTCAGATTGAATCTGTGGATCCATTGTTACTTGGGTGGCTGGTGTGGTTACTAATGTAGGGGCCCTACTCACGGTGGTAGGTACTGCCGTCACATTGATGGGATTTGACTGAGTTATTCCCCACGCCAGCCCTGCCTGTCTACCATCCCCAGGTTTATCCCTCAATCCAGTAAGTTCAGCTTGGTACAAAGATACCAGGCCGCCAAGCCTGGACACCTCAGCTGTTAGAGTGTCTATCTTAGTGGTTAAAGGTCTGATAGCCTCCTCTACCTTAGATTCTAATTTAGACTCGAGGTTTTTTATATGGGCAACCAGTTGTGCGATATTAGCATTAATGTTATTCTCCTTGTTTCCAGTAAACACAAAGGGATTATTAAGTGGGACATTAACATCAGCAGAGTCTACAGCAGAAGGGTTTTTCTTCTTGTTCCCACCCCCTTTTATCTGTGTTCGCCTACAGTTACGTACCGGCCTTATAACTGGCAGAACTTCTTCCAAATCCTCACTAGATCTATTTTGATGTTCTATATGGACCTTAGCCCTAGCCACAATTGGCGTGACCGGATTTTCTCCAACAGCACCATTGTCACTAGCCTCTCCCTCAGCGTCCATCGCTATCAGAGGCGGCGTCTCAGCCAGTGTTGTTGCAGGGGGCCCTTTCCCCAGAGATGCCCTGCGTTCACTATTAATCAGAGTGACTTTTTTTACCATGTAATTGTCAATAGTACTATGGCCAGTTGCAGTTTTATCATTTTTAGCCTTAGACATCCTTACTAGCAACAGTACGTGTTGGAATTGCAATGCGACTATATACAAATAATAAAAAGAATTAAAGTCTCACTTGTTACTTAAAAAATAGAGAGATCAGTTCACGGAGCCAGGGTCTCGGGCCCAGCCCAGTCTCCTCAGGCCTCTGAGGGCCACAGAGGGCCCGCCCTTTGCCCGGGCTTAGCCCGGCGTCGCCCGCGCGCGTCCCGCGACGCGGAGGGAGCCGCGTTCTTTTCTGCACCTCCGGGCGCGTGGATCGCGTCAGCAGCCGCTGGGAGGTCTGGGAGCTGTAGTCTCCCCCTGCTCGCAGCCGCGCGATGGAGTTGCGGCGGCAGGGGAGACTATCAGCGTGTGGGTCCCACAAGTGGCGGCGGCAGCAGCGAAAGGACGGAGCAGCAACAAAGCCCCCTGCAGCAGGTATGGCATCAAGGAGCCACTGGTTTCCCCGCTCCACCGAGGGAGCCGCGTTCTTTTCTGCACCTCCGGGCGCGTGGATCGCGTCAGCAGCCGCTGGGAGGTCTGGGAGCTGTAGTCTCCCCCTGCTCGCAGCCGCGCGATGGAGTTGCGGAGGCAGGGGAGACTATCAGCATGTGGGTCCCACAAGTGGCGGCGACAGCAGCGAAAGGACGGAGCAGCAACAAAGCCCCCTGCAGCAGGTATGGCAACAAGGAGCCACTGGTTTCCCCGCTCCACCGAGGGAGCCGCGTTCTTTTCTGCGCCTCTGGGCGCGTGGATCACGTCAGCAGCCGCTGGGAGGTCTGGGAGCTGTAGTCTCCCCCTGCTCGTAGCCGCGCGATGGAGTTGCGGCGGCTGGGGAGACTATCAGCGTGTGGGTCCCACAAGTGGCGGCAACAGCAGCGAAAGGACGGAGCAGCAACAAAGCCCCCTGCAGCAGGTATGGCAACAAGGAGCCACTGGTTTCCCCGCTCCACCGAGGGAGCCGCGTTCTTTTCTGCACCTCCGGGCGCGTGGATTGCGTCAGCAGCCGCTGGGAGGTCTGGGAGCTGTAGTCTCCCCCTGCTCGCAGCCGCGCGATGGAGTTGCGGTGGCAGCGGAGACTATCAGCGTGTGGGTCCCACAAGTGGCGGCGACAGCAGCGAAAGGACGGAGCAGCAACAAAGCCCCCTGCAGCAGGTATGGCAACAAGGAGCCACTGGTTTCCCAGTTTATGTATTTAATTTCTGGAAGCATCAGAACGCATTTTAAACATAATGATAATGCATTTAATAGGGGAAGAGGGAAGAATGAAATAACCTCAGCGTATCTCTGAAGCTAATTTACACATGTATTATTCAAGGTCTCTGTATTTGTGTGTGATGCAAAGTGCTCAAACACCCTACACTGGCAGAGGTGCCATATAACAAACAAAATACATGTGAGAGATGGGCTATGGAGAGATGAGAGGCACTAATGGGGGATGATAGTGAGGGAATCATTGAAGAGCCCCAACAAAGATTGCACTTTAAGGTCATAATTTACTATGCTTTAAAAGCTAATATGGGATTGCTCAGAGGTGGTCGCAGGCCACGCCCCTTTCTCCACCACTCTGCTAACGCGCCTCCTTGCGCGCTCTTTGTTGGAGCATGAAGTCGCCTTGACTCTTGAGGGTCCCTGGGGGCCAACTAACCCTTCTGTTATCTACAGTGAGCCCACACAACTAGATTGCTGAGAGGTAGTCAGAGGCCATGCCCCCTTTTTACACCATTCTGCAAACGCGCCTCTTGGCGCACTTCTGCTTGGGGGATAAAGTCTAGTTTAGTCCTGAGGTCCTCAGGACACAAGGAGACCTCATAGCCCCACCAGCAGTGCACCAAGCTGGGCGTTTGAAGAGTGGTGTAAAAAGGGGCATGGCCTCTGACCACCTCTCAGCAATCCCACTTTGTGGGGATTACTGGAGGTAACAGGTGGGCTAGTTGGCCCCTAAGGATCCTCATCATCGAAGGAGACTTCCCCAACCAAGAGTACGCCAGGAGGCGTGTTTGCAAAATAGTGGAGAAAGAGGGCAGGGCCTCAGGCGCATTAGCGTCTTCCTTTTTTTTTAATTTTAGGAAGGGGCTATGTGGCCCCCTTCCTATGGCCATTTTGGGCCCGGGGACCACATCCTCCAGAGCCCGGCCATTTAACAATAAAAAAAATTAAAGGAAGAGTGGCCTCCCTCCTCCAGGCCAATTTTGGCCCTCGGAACCCCATCCCCCAGGGCTTAGCCTTTTTTTTTAAATTGGGGATTGGCCTCTCATTGGGGACCGCGGGGGGAGCCATAATGCCCCCGCGGTCCCTGCCGGCTCTCCACCTCCTGTGGGAGCTGGCATTGCTTTTGGGTAGAGGAAGCGTGTTGGACCTGGCCCTTTTTGCCGAATGGTCCATAGACTTTTCGCCTTCCACCTGTACTTTTTCTGACCTGTTGTTGGCTATTCTATGACTCTGGGCACTTTACCACTGCTGTTCAGTGCTAAAGTGCATATGCTCACCCTATGTAAAATGTATATGTTGATTGGTTTCCATGTTTGGCTTATTTGGTTTACTATCAGCCCCTAGTAAAGTGCACCAGGAGTGCCAGGGCTTGTAAATACAAATGCTGCTGGTGGGCTTGCAGCACTGGCTGTGCCACCCACAGACGCGGCCTGGTAAAATGTATCTAAGGTCTGCCATTGCAGAACCTGCGTGCAGTCTGGTACTGTCATGCTGACTGGGCAAGTGCACACACTTGCCAGTCCCTAAACCTTCCCTTAACTTCATTTCAGTCACCCCTATGGTAGGCCCAAGGGCAGGGTGCATTGTAAGCATAAGGTAGGACAAGCCCTGATGTGTGTGGCATGTCCTAATAGAGAATTACAGCCATTTTTGTTTTTCACTATTGGAAGGCTACCTGTTCTCCATAGGCCAGAATGGGCTGTTAGAATTTTTATATTCTCTTATCCTAACAGACCCAGGGAACATGGTAGAAATTCGAGTTTAGTATGCCTGAACTCAGAATAATAAAATACATCTTTTAGTAAAGTTTATTTTAATATTCTGTGTTTGCAAATACCACTTTTAGAAAGTTGGTATTTGCTTGCCTGACCATTTCAGCCCACCTCTGCTATGATGTGTATCTGCCTGTCTGGTTGTGTGAGTGACAGGGCTGGGGAAACCCAGAGGGGCAGGGCTAGGTAGCCTGGTGGTGAATAGGAAGATTGGCAGTCAGATGGGTGGGAGGAGTACACCTGGGCTCTGAATAGGGTTGTGCTCTGCTACCACATTGCTGGCTCCACCTCCTGCGGAGCGGCTGATGTCTCTGCCCTGCACCCTGAATAGAAAGGCAGAGTCATGTCAACAGAGTGCTCAAGAACTGGTTTGGACTGGGCAAAGGCCCCTCAACCCCAGAGGAACAAAGGAATTAGGGGTATAAGTATTGGGACCCTGCTCCCAAGAAATTAGATCCTGCTGAAACAAGAAGAACCTCTGCCAGAGGAGAAGGAACTGGGAAAGCTGTAGGAGGAGTAACTGTCCCTGACCTGGGGGATTGGCCTGCAGTGGTTGCCTTCCTGCTGAAGGAGAGGAGAAAGACTGCTAAAGACTTTACTTCAACTTGTGCTTTGAAAGATCTCCAAGGGCTTGAACGGAGCTTGCCCCCTGAACGAAGTCCCAGGACCAGTGGACTTCACCCCCAGCTCCCCAGAGTGTTTTGGAAGTGCCTGCTGTTGTTGTTGGGCCTTCTGAGGGACTGCGTGACGCAAGGAGCTGGAAGCGCGACGCAAGGAAGAGAAGCGTGCCGCCGTCGGAGCTGTTGCCATCGCATCTCGCAAAGAGTGTCGCCGCTGCAGCATCGCATCGAGCAGAAGCGTCTCGCATCATTCCGGAAGTGTCTCGCAATGCCGAAGAAGCGTGTCGCCATCGCAGCCATCGTAGCTGTCGCATTGCACCGCATCGAGAGAAGAGTCTTGCATCGAGGAGGAAGCATGTCGCCATTGCAGCCATCGTAGTTGTCGCATTGCACCGCATCCAGAAAACCACCTCGCATCCACGGAGAAGCATTGCCGCCGTCGTAGCCGCTGTCGTCGCATCTCGCAGAAGGGGTGTCGCCGCTGCAGCATCGCATCGAGCGGAAGCGTCTCGCAACGTCGGAGAAGAGTGCAGCTGCCAAGGCCGCTGTCGTCGCATCTCGTCAAGGGTGACGCCGCTGTAGCTGACGCATCGAGTCGAGCCTTCTCGCAACATCGGAGAAGCGTAACGCATCTGGAAGATCCCGTCTTTATTTCTTTTGCACCAAGAACTTCAACGCAACTGCATCGCTGCAACACTTTCGTTGCCCTGCGTGTCGCATCTAAGGTACATTGACTTAAAGTGTTGCATTTACGAACTTAAGAGAAACTAAGCAATCTTCTACCAACTAAGCAACCGTATTGTGTATTTTTAATCGTTTAAAGGTCTTGTGATAATCCTATATAAAGAATCCTTATTTTTAATATAAATACCTGTGTGGTGTCCATTTGTAGTGTTGTCCCTTTCTTTACTGTATGTGTTCACAAATGCTTAACCTATAACGCTCTGAGATAAGCCTTGTCTGCTCGCGCCAAGCTACCTAGAGGGTGAGCAGTGGTTGTTTTAGTAGTGTAACCCCCTTTCCCTGACTAGAGGAAAGGTTCCCTGCTTGTCACAAGTACCTACCTGTGCCAACCAGAGAACCCGGATTCTAACAAAGCTGCAAACATGGAGCTCCCTCTTCCCAAAAGCAATTTTGCTTCGCTTCATGGAAGCAAGAGCATCTTTTCTGCTCTTGCTTCCATGAAGCGAAGCAGAGTTTGCTGTGGCTTGCTGGAGGCGGCCCTTGGGGGTGGTGGTCCCCAGGGCCATGGAGGGCTCCTGAGGCGGGTCGCGTGACCCCCTCCCATCTACTTTTTAGCCCTGGGGATGTCGTGGTTCCCAGGGCTGCGGGGGGCCAGGAGCCCCCTCACACATTTTCTTTTTTAAAAGCCCCAGGTAGGTGACAGTCCCAGGACCCCGCATCTATTTAGATAAACGCCCCCTGAAGCTGGCCCACCTTGAGGCTTAAATAAAACAAAGGTTTTGCTTTGTTTTAAAAAAAAGTTTTGGCCGGATTCACGCACACAGTGTGAATCCTGCCGAATATGTTTTGCAAAAATGCTTTTTTTGGCCCTCAGCTTCCCTGTGGGACCCCTTGAGCAGGCCTAGGGGGTCAGGGTGAATTTACCCTGCCCCCTTTTCTTTATTTTTAATGTTTTTGAACCATTTTTCTCGTGACTCAGTTCAACTGAATCACAAAATGGCTGACAACACTTCCTGGTTGAAACTATTGGCAGCCATCCAGACTGCAGGCTCGAGAACGGGAGGGTTCGTGGATCCATTGCAGCCATATTTGTATATCAGAGACATTTTTTTAATTTTTCAGGAACTGTTGAACGTATTTACACCTTTTAACAAAAAGAGTGCTTTCTGAACCAAGAGCTACCTTTTTGCTAAATTTGTTGTAATTCTGTTTAGCAGTTCGGGCTGTAGCCATGTCTAAAGTTTCCTATGGAAATTAACATGGAGAAAACGCGTTTTGGGACCTTGGCCCCTGCTTGACCAATCACCCCGAAACTTTCAACACAGCAGTTGAAGTGAGTGGGCCAAAGATATTGGCAAAAGAAAAAACACTTTTTGAATAGAAACAAGGTTATGACTACCTACTGGTGACTGCCAGAGGCTATGCTGAGAGTGTGGTTGTGGCAGCCATAAACAAGGCCAATAAACTACAATGCTCAGAAGCACTAGCAGATTGAACTATGAGGGATTTTAAGACTTCTCAACCCATTGACCAGCCTACTCGGTTGCTGTTAATATTCAATCGACAGCACAAAACATTAAGTAAAATAGTAAATAAGAACTGGCCCTTGATTGTTAATGACCCAATACTGGGTGAACGTTTAACTGCAACTCCCAGTATTACTTACAGGAAGGCTCGCTCCATGAGCAATGCCTTGGTCAGGAGCAGCCCTGAGGTCATCTCAACAAAAAATTGGCTCAATAATAGAACAGGGTTTTTTAAATGTTCCAGCTGCAGAGGGTGTAAATATGGCCATAATACTAAATTATACACCACTCCTTTCAAACAGAAACCAGTTGAGATAAAAAAAATTCTCAATTGCAAAACTGAATTTGCAGTGTACGTGCTGGAGTGTCCATGTGGCCTGCGCCATGTGGGTAGTACTAAACTGCAGGTTCACAAACGGATACTCCAGCACATGCGAGCCATAACTAACAATGATGCTGCTTATCCAGTGGCAAGTCTTTTCAAAGAACATCATGCAGTGATCTACAGTATTTAAAATACTTTGCCATTGACACTGTCTTGCCTCTCAGAAAGGGTGGAAATCGTGATAACCTTCTACGCAAACTGGAAACTTAATACATCTTAGAGCTGGATTGTAAAACACCACTGGGCCTGAATGCAAGTGAGGATGTTTTCACTTGTTTATGATATTGCCTGTCTCAAACACTTTTTGATTTTTGTACTCTCCTTTTTAGCTGAACATCAGAATAGTCTCTCATTTATATCTAATTTTCATGGTTAGTCATGTTATAATTTTATACACATTTTTAAACTAAATCGTGGTTGTGATTTAGTAGGGTGTAGGCACTTTTTATGTTTTTAGTAGCACCAGCACTTTATGTAAAATCTATGGATAAATGCCCACTTGGGCGGGACTTGCTCATTGCACTTTGTATAGCATCAACAATTATGTGCATACTTGAATATGAAACAAACAAGAGCCATGGTATTTTACCACTATGAGTGATCTGCAGACGAGCTATAGTGATCAGAGAACCTTGATATATCTCTGGTAGGATATTAATGTTTTTTAAGACTTATTGTATATTTTATGCAGTGTCTTACTTCATTTTATCCATGTCTTAAAAATGTTAGCTCGATCTATGGAATGTCAACACACTAAAAATTTTTTTTAGATACAATCTATATGGATTTTATTTGATATTAACCATGTGTCTTTTGTGTCAAATATTTATATTATCCTATGAATATTTATTAATAGCACATTTTGCTCTCTTTTGCACATATTTAATTGTATTCTATTTTAGAATCATATTTATACTATACCGTGATAAGTATTCAAAAACTACAATGAATACCTTGTCAATTTCCATTATGTTTGACATCACATGTGTTTTCCCTTGCACTTGCACCACTTGCACTTTAAAAATGAAAACATTTCTCCGTTTCGTGTCATGTGATCAAGGCCTCGTTGGAGGCTGAAACACGTAATGGCAGAGGTGCAGGAGTTTTCTAAATAAACCACCTTTGTACTGATCCTGGGTCTGCTTTTTCGTCCTTCTGATTGTTTGGTGACGGAATCCTTTGAATATATATAAGTGCAGATAAAAAAGTGCATTAGCATGTATGAGACTGCGCCATATGGTCTGTTTCAACATGGCGTCTCTTTATGTGTGCAAGGCTGCAGGGCAGACAAAATGCGTCACCCAGAGCACAAGAGCACTGTGCAATAAAGAAGCATTGAGCAACACTCCCTCGTTGTTGGTGTTCCTTATCAGAGTGTGCGGGTAAACAATAATATATATGTATGTGCCCATCAGCCATCAGAGACTCCCGGGAGCACACCCCCAATGCCGCAGCTGTTGAGCAAGTGGAGAGGGCCACATGGCCCACTCTCCGAGCCATGATAGGCCCTAAGAAGTCCACCGCCAGGTCTGACATTTTGCAAAATGGGGAGGGGGCCATGTAGCCTTCCTCACTGAGAGCCTGATTTAGAAGTTGGTGTAGAAAATTCTCTGCCGCAAACATGTCCGCTGTATTATGATCTCCATAGGATAGAATGTGATTGTAATACGGCAGACGGGATAGCCCAAACTTTTGTGACGGTGTGTTCCCCCTTCGCTCAAAGTCTCTAAAGCCCTGGGGGGGGCACCCCAGGGCCAATTACTTGAAGGTAGGGGGGCCATGTGGCCACTCTCCCTGAGGCAATAAGGGCTCTGGGGGTCCAATGCCCTGGA
Source organism: Triturus cristatus (assembly GCF_964204655.1). Classification (NCBI taxonomy): domain Eukaryota; kingdom Metazoa; phylum Chordata; class Amphibia; order Caudata; family Salamandridae; genus Triturus; species Triturus cristatus. Next base: position 648,537,378 of record NC_140585.1, read on the forward strand.
ACCGGGTCACTCGATATGCCCCAAGGAGTCCACCGTGGAACATATTGGTTTTCCCTGCCCGCACCGGCATGGGTAGAGAAACCTGTATTTGGTTTTGCTTGGCTGGAGCTTAAAAAAAACTCCCACCAAGCAAATACCAATTCTACTCTCAGGCGGCGGGAGCTTTGAAAATGCTCCTGCCCACTGGGACTTTTGATCTGTTTCCCTGCCCGCTCTGTTGCAGGCAGATGAAAATATCGCTCCTCCCCATAGGGAGTAGTGTTAGTTTCTGTTCCCTGATGGTGGGAGCAATGCCGGGACTAGGGCACCCACCTATTAGATTGTTGGCCCCTGGGGATGGGGTCCCTGTGGTTGAATTCAGCCATGGTGGGGGGCTGCTCATTCCTGTCCCCTCAGAATAATGGCCGGCCCCAGGTAATGGGGTCTCTAGGGCCTATATCAACCTGGGGAGGGGGGACACACTTACCCCCTCCTCTTTATTTACAAGAGTGGCACTGTGGGATGGGGTCCTCAGGCCAATAACAGCTCAGGGAAAGGGGACGTGCAGCACCTTCCACTCATTTAGATATATGTACAACCCTGATGGACAGGGTTCCCATGGCCCCTAAGAGACTTGGGAAGGAGGGCCGCATGGCCCAGTCCCCTTTATTTAAATAAGTAGCCCCAGGGGATGGTTCCCAGCTCAGGGAGGGGGGTGCCCATCCACCACCACTAATATTTTTTAAATGGAACTAGGAGATGGGGTCACACACACAGGTACACACACACACACACACACCACATGTAAGAGAGCTCAAACAATGGGAGAAGGTTAAGAGCCTAAGTTATCAGTGAGTTAACAGATGTCCCAAAGTGTAGTTCCTCTTGCTTCCAGGCATGTGTCCCTCTGACTAGAACAAGTTGTACCATCCGTGAGTGTTCCAACAATCTGGTATGACATGGCAGAATCCCTCCTCAGCCCTCGCTTATGGGTAGCAAAGTCTTTAGGGGCTATCCCCTAGACAGCAGTCAAAGCTGTACCCTATATTGCTTTCGCAATCATGCAGTGACTTTTCTTCAGGGGTGGCTTCTTCTTTGGAGCAGAGGAGCATCGCTCCACTTAAATGCCCCCCAAAGCCCCAGTGATGAAAAATAAAATGGTAATGATTACTATTTTATTTTTCATCATCCCGTCCTAAACTGAGCGTCAGGACTGGGCGGGGCCTGCTGAGTGGCATTAGGGAGGAGTGGTGGGCAAAGAGCTGCCGGTGCACTGTTTAAAGTCTTTTTGGCTGGCAGTCTTGCACAGACATGCACACTTTAACTCTCTAAACCCAGCTGCAATAGACAGCTGAGTTGAGAGCAAATGAAAGCCTTCAGTGTGCTAGCGAGTGCGGAGAGAGGCCCTCCCTCTCATGCTGCTCTCATGCCGGTTAAGAGCATGTGAGCAGCGCCAGGATTGCTCAAGGGAGGTTGCTGGTGCCTGCAGGCCACATTAAAAGAAGTCCGGAGCATAGGACATGTTTAGCAAGTGTTTCTTTTTTTATTTTATGTGTGCGTGTGCGCCCCCACGCCTCTCATCCCCCAATATCCCCTCCCCCCACCATAGATGCCAGCTGCTCTGCTTTTCTCCTGGCAATCTCTTTGCCTCTGAAACTCTCAAGCCTAAAATGTATTTGTGTAGGCGATGCTTCTTTGGAATGGAAAGGTGTGGCGATACAGTATGCTTGTTCTGTAATTGCACCCCCAGACTTTTCTGTGAAACTGCTTGATTCTATCCACTGCCTGTCAATTAAGTGGGCCAAGATTCTAAGAAACCGTGGGGCATATTATCAAGAACGGCGTTAAAATTATCACCGCTTTAAGCGGCGCTAATGGGCTTGATAATATGCTCTTGATAATTCCAATAGAAGCCCATGTTCTGGTGTGAACCCGCGCTTCTATTGGAATTCTCTGCGGCATATTATCAAGCCCATTAGCGCTGCTTTAGCGCCGTTCTTGATAATGTGCCTCCATGGGCGCTCTTTATAATTCGTTGTTCAAAGTGTTTCCGGAGTAATATAAACTGTGATTGTATGATTTCTGTTTGTTTGCCTTCTTTAGTTCTCTCCGTTATAGTAGCAGTTCTGTGAAATGTATAAAATTAATAGATGCCGTTATTAGGAGCCCATCTATCTCTTTATAGTTGCGTTTTCAGATCTTGTGATAGTATAACTGCATCAAAAATGTGTGCAGCTCATCATATACATTAATTATAATGCAATGTATGTTTTGGAGTCATAGAAACCTTTTACAGGTCAGGGTTTCAGAAAAATAATTGAATGATGCATGATGTTGTAATGCGGATAGAAAAATGCTTCCAGTCAGCTCCTGTTTCCTGTGAGCCATTCAGGTGTGCAGGGAGTCTGAAATCTCGCGGGTGTCACTAAGCATGAAGCAGTCTATTCTTCTTCCAAGTACTAGGACCACGGGATGCAAAAAATGACAGTGTTTCCTCGGTTTGTATTTTATTTCCCTACGGATACAATCAGTTCGGTTTGGATGCCATGGCAACCGAGGTCAAATTGATGTTTTTCCTCCTCCACTGGATGGTTTGCATTGGATTACACTCTTAACAATAAAAGCGAACACTCTAGAGGCCCTGGACATCCTTTATTGTTGTAGGATTGTCCTGGATAAAGCTTGACTTGAAATGAAGGAACACGCGTTTAACAGAATGTCACCTTTGTGCATCCTTAATACCACTGGTAGTGATGCAGACACATGCCAATCTTGTTTCATGGAGGCTTTTACTTTTACTCAATGCCAGCATACTGAGGGGCATATTATCAGGCACGGCGTTAAAATTATCGCGGCAGAAAACTGCCGCTAAAGCGGCGATAATGGGCTTGATAATATGCCGTAGAGAATTCCCATAGAAGCCCATGTTGACACCATAACATGGGCTTCTATTGGAATTCTCTGCGGCATATTATCAAGCCCATTATCGCCGCTTTAGTGGCAGTTTTCTGCCGCTAAAGCAGCGATAATTTTAACGCCTTGCTTGATAATATGCCCCTTTATTCGCCCTGCATCTTTTCTGATTATCTTCCATAGTGTTCACAGTCCTTTATGTTTTAAATTTTAATATTCATCCTCTACACTGTAAAAATCGGCTCGGCGTTGTCCTGACCATATATGCACTGAGGGTCTTTTGACATAAAGACTTCATGAAAGAGTTTGAATCTAGAACTCGTGTGACAAGGAGAAGTGGCTAGAACTGGGCCGCAGCATAGTGATATTAGTAGCGGTTGCTACCTAATGGGAGTAGTGGGCGGGAGTGGGAGAAAAGGACAAAAAACACTTACCTGTGACGGCGTCTTTCACCTCTCCTCCGTCCTCTTCATTCTTCCTGTCTCCCCAGCAGCAGGAAGCAGCAGGGAGCACCCAGGCTCCCAGACTCCCCTGAGCCAATCATAACACTGGACTGCAGCATTGCGATTGGTCTGAACGCCGTGGTTTAGCTCTCAGACGAGGAATGGTAGGCTGGGCATGTTCCTCACCAGGCTGTGCATTACAACCTGGTGGGTAAGTATCAAAGTGTGCATTACTGTTTGGCTGGCACAAGAGGGCCGGCCAAGCACTCATGCACACTTAGGAGTGCAAATCACTCCTCCCCCCGCTCTGGTCAGCCCCGCCGCTGCCCGGGAGCCACTGACTGCAAAGGGTAAAATAAAATGATAATAAGGATATGTTATTATCATTTTATTTTTCCTTTTGGACAGTGGGGCGATGCTTCTCCACCTTAGCGGAGGAGTTGCCACTGAGTGATATCCAAGGAAAGAAATCAAGTTTTCACCAACCCACAGAATGAGTTAAACGTTTTTCTTGACAAGCCAAATTGGAAGAGAGGGTATTTTCACCAGGTGAAACATTTTTAGAGGCAAGAAACAGTGGCCTCATTCATGGGGATTTGGCGTAGGGCAGTACAGCAAGTCACCTTGCTGTGCTGCCCTAAGCCAAAGTGAAAGGGCAGGAAGGCACCGTATTTATCCAATATTGTGCATTCCTGTCCTTTCCCCTGTGCTGGTGTCATTTCGGCATGGTGCAAGGGTGCCTGTGTTGTCAGCAGGATTGTTTTTGTGCCAGAAGGGGCACCTTCTTGCAAAAAAACTATCCTGGGAGGCTTTATCCTCTTTCTATGGAAAGAGGTAAAAACAAGGAGAAATAAAGTTATTTCTCCTCATTGCACCTTCCCCAGGGAGGCGTAACGTTTTTGTGCATTCCCAGGTTTACTTGGTTTTGTAAATATGGGGAAGCATCTAAATTCATGGGTGTTGTGTGCCAACACCCACTGCAATGCCCATAGAATGCCTCTCAAGCACAGAGTAAATCAACGCAGTGGTTTGCGCTGCCTTGCCTTACTCCATATCTATAAGGTCATTCAAAACCATGCAAAGTGGCTTTGCATGACCTAATCCATATGCTTTTGTAGTTTGCGTCACTGGAGCGTCACAAAAAGAGATGCTACGACAGTGCATTGGGCTCATAAATATGCCCCTGTATGTCTCTGTTTTTCATACTTCATGAACATATAGCCGGATAGTATAGACTTTGTCCACAAAGGGTCATAGGCTGTTGAGCTGGGGCAGTGCTGAAAATACCTGAACTGGTCTTTTGTTTTCTACTATGCAATGCTTGAATGGGACAAATTAGAGGAGACAACAGAGCACAAAGTATGGCTGCTGTCTACTGGGATAAAACAGCCTAGGCTAAGATAAGTCCCATTTAGGGCCTTAGCTGTGAGTCAGGCAGAAGTTTTTCCTAAAAATGTACATACAGTAGGATCAGAGGAGTATTACTCTCTTAATATGTGTTTGCTGTTTCGTGCATTATTCCATATCCAAAGGACTATTTCCATTGAGATGTACAAAGAACAATTTTACAACTCAAAAACACTCTCAGTCATCAAACATTCAATTCTTTATGTCATACATGTATTACATTGGGATTATTATCCTAACTCTTCTGCTCTTATTCTTATGTGTCGGGCTTCTGCGTTGCCTTTTAACATGTCTCGCACCTCCCATGATGCTAACTCATTCTGCTTCCAATGGGTGTTTTTGTACAAATCACCATGCCCAACTTGGTGACTTTTCTTTCCCTTTCTCCCGGCGACACTTCAGCAGCTAAGCTTGGTCTCTGGCTTTTTGCTGTAGCTCTGGTCATCCACTTTTCCCAACTTTTTTTTAACAGAAAGGAATAACAAATATATTCAACGAATGTGAAAAACATAAGTGAATCAACATGCAAACATTTATGATGATAGTGAAAAATCAGCCACCACTAACATATCACAAACATTCACAACAGAGGGGCCGATTCCGATCCGGGTCGAAAGCGCACCGAACGCCATGCAGCTGGAAAAACTACGAGCCGTACACGTGTTGTGCGCCCGACTCGTACAGCTGTACGAGCGAGCAAGTACGATGCGAGCTGCGTGAAATTCGTGAAAGTTAGCCTTTCCTCTCATTTTACCTTTGTGAATCGGGCCGTGTGAGTCTTACACTGACAAGTGGTGCCACCCAGTCCTGGACCCTTTGAATTGGACCTGAAGGTGCTCTACCAGTCCATCTGTGGATCTAGCAGACCAACGCATCTCCTCTGCTGCTCAGCTCAAGCCCAAGTAGAACAGATGCATTACCCCTGCTGCGTGGTCTTCCTGGTGCAAGGACTACGTATAGTAGTCTCGCAGCTCCTCTGAACCAATGCACCGCCTCAGCTGCGCGATGCATCCTCAATGCCGGATTTTGCATTGGAAGCCCTGGTCAACGATATCTTCAACAAAGGCGCAGGATTCCACATCGCAGACTCGCATCTCCTTGGAACCAATGCATCACCTCGGCTGCACAACGGATCCTCAATGTCAGACTTCTCATTGCAAATGCTCATCAATGGGATCCTTGACAATGATGCTGTACCTCACATCGCTGCCGCGAAGCTCTCAGGAACACTTGCATCACTGCAGCTACGAGATGCTATCTTGACGTGGAACCTCGTAACGCTCGGAAAACAAGATTTAAGGTACTCTTGTTTAGCAGGCCTATTTGGGTCCTAATAGCCAGTCCACACTCCATTGCGGTTGGCCTGAACTTGTGACTTTGTCCCAGTCCAGTGCAACCAGATATCCACAGTTGGCACGGTTTGCTTTTTGGCATCATTTTCACTGAAATCTTTGAATGTGCATATCTCAGGTTCTACTGATTCGATCTTTGTCATTTTGGTCTTGTTGTATTTATTAAAAGTTACTCTATTCTTCTAATCTGGTGTAGGATCTTTTTATTGTGTGTTTTCACTTTGCTACTGTTTGAAGTGGTGCACAAATACTCTACAAATTGCCTCGAAGTTAAGCCTGACTGCTCTGTGCCAAGCTACCAGAAGGTGGAGCGAAGGTTACTTTGGGGTTGCTTGTGTCTTCACCCTAACAGGGATTGTGTTGTAACCCCCCCCTCAACCAGTAACCACATTCTCACAGCTGTCAAGTGGATCAGTTATTGTGTCACCAATCAGACCCAGACTATTTTTCCTTCATGTATGTCTGATGCAAAATCCATATGCTGTGGTGTCCCACAGGGCTCAATTCTTTCACCATTTTTGTTTATCATCACTATGTCAACATAAGCCTAACTACTTTTCTCAACTGGAGTTTACTTTTATATGTAGGTGGATGATATGCAGCTGATATTCAAACTCTCTTTTACACAAAATCCCTCAACAAAGTTCATCCTCAGTTTAAAAAGTCATTTTTAGTAGTCTAACCTCAGTATACCACTGGATGGCTGCCCATTTTCTTAAGTGCAATTCTGTAAACACCTAGCTGCGTTTCATCAAACAGTAACATATGTATTTGTAAGGCACACGTTCACCCACAGGTATCATACCACTGAAAAACAGATGTTTATTGTCACCCAACTCATTTTATCAACCCCATAAGGATGAAAGGCTGAGTGGACCCACCGGGATTTGAATCTGTGACCATAAGGAGAAACACAGGCCCCTACAGTGGACACTTTAGTCCACTGAGCCACCAGATCTGGCATAATGATATCAATAATTAAACTCTACTAGTTGGCCAGATGTGATAGGGGCATAATCTAGGAATCTAGACGGATTGTAATTTGATCCTTGAACACCAGATTTCCAAAGGGACTAGTGCGTGTTCCCAACAACTGTAACTAAAGAAGAAGATTTTGCCGTATATCGACAACATCTACCAGTCATCTTGTACAATCCCACCTTTTTATGGGAACTCTTGATATCTGGGTCTCTATGTAAACTCATTAGACAGATCTAACCGGTGCGGAATAAAGCAGCATGACTTATTTTCGGTTCTCATCATTGCAACCACATTTCACCCATTTGCAACTCCTCTCTTGGCTTTTCATCAGAAGACTAGTCTTCTGTAAACCTTTTATAATTGTCTATCAGGCCATTCGCAGGACTGCCACCAACTTAGGGTCCATCAAATTTAATCTTCATCATTCACTGGTCACAGGTAAATTTATTTAGGATATTCCAAGAATGGTAAAGTTTGGTGGCAGAGCCCTCTCAGTAGCAGCTACATGAGAATGGACTAACATTTTGTGCATCTTCACTCTATTAAATTATTGATCATCTTTGGTAAGACATTGAAGCCTTCTTTTTGACCAGCACATTTACATTTGCTTAGTTTTATCTCTTAATTTAAGTGCTATCTTCCCAAAAGTGCCAAGAAACGTCAGTGAACATGCGCTTCACAAAAAACAATAACATAATATAAATCCATCCTTAGCATCTGTACCATTTCCACCAGCACAATTACCACTACCACACCACAATCAACACCACCACTATCACCCTTACCACAACTGCTACCATTTCTAATACCACCAACACCATTAGCAGGCTATTCACCACCACTGCAAACATTGTTCACCATTACCATGATCAGAACCACTGCCCCTATTATCACCATAATCACCTTTAGTGCCGCAACCACATTTACTATCACTGATACTATTACTACCACACCTCTGCTACTTACCACCACCACCATTCACCCTACAACCATTACCACTACCAACACAATCATTACTATCATTATCAACAGCACTAGCTATACCATTAACACTAAAATAAAAATATTCCTACCACCAAAACCAATATAGTCGGCGTGACCATTATCAGAACCGTTGTCACCATTACTACAAACAGTATCACTGCAACCATCAACTCCACCCTTACCAGTACCATTATCACCACCACCATTTATTCCATTACAATTACAGCCATATTTTAGCACTAGCCACACTGCTTCCACAACCATTACAACCGTTATTACTGCCACCACCAAGGTGATGAACTAACACATGCAAATATATGCTGTCTGTATGTATAGCTCATTAAAGCCAGATTAACTGGCTTTGACAGTGCTTGTTTGGATGTATGTTGCTATTGGTGGGCCATACACATAACAGATAATTAGATAAATTGGAATTAGGACTCGGAAAGCAAACAACTTCACCTGGCAATCCAACAGTCACATTCCGAAATCTAGGAAAATAATTTTTTTGTGTAATACGCGGCATGGAGTTTTTCAATGTGCTAATGCAAAATAATAAGCATTAGGAAAGGCAATATATTTCAGCTATAAAATTCAGAGCTATTGGGTTACCAACACATTTTTCACGGACATTAATGCTAAAAGGGGCATCAATGTGTCACTAGGCATACAAACACATTTGTCATGATGCATGGCCAGCTTCTTAGAATGGAGTGTCCATTAAACAAAAGCCACTCTAAGATGGCCGTGATATGTATATATGTATTGACGCATGGGCAACCATTTTCACATTTTTAATTACCAGTTTTATATCAATAAAGTAAAAACACAAAAAAGAAAGTGTGCTGCTGTGTAAAAAACGGAAACAAACATTCTGGTAGCCCCGTGCAGCTTGCAGACTTTGCTATAAATCGAGAGTGCATGAGACAGAGTATTAGGAGAAATAAGCAGGAGGGAGGTCAAGGAAAGCCATGCACTTCCATAGAGTGCTGAAACGCAAAGCAAAAATAGTCCGCTTAGGTCCTCGGTGGAAAAATACAACTCATCCAGTCAAAACACTGTGAGATTGAACCGCTCAGGAGCAAGGGGCTGACACAAAGCATACTCTAAGTAGATGTTATGTTTTGGAAACAATACATCTGTGACACATTAGACCTAAGAACTGAAATAGGAGTGTGGTCAGAGTGACAAATGCCTTTGTTGACTTGACACAAATTTTGTCAATGATCTGTCTGTCAAGTCAAGCTTGATTTTTTTTAGCAGTGGGCCTCTTCAAATGCAACAGAAATGTATGCAAAAACTTAATTAATAATGATAGTGCATAATACACCCACAATGTAAAAACCTAGCCAATACCTCCTTTAATATATATTTAATTTCCACATTCCTCAGGGACAAAATGCCACATTAGTCATTTGTTTCCTCTTTAAATAATATATTATTATTTTCTCCAGATGCGTAGCTCAATTACTTGTGTCATCTCCACTGCCTTCGCAATATGCATTGCAACATTACAAATTAAATCTTAGGAGAAATAACACAACCAGCGGCGACTTGTGAAAAGCAGCAGCACTGCATGCTCACCAGTTTTGAAGTGTATATAGCCTTAAACCTACAAAATCAAGAGCAAAGTTCCAGGGTTGTATTACTATAAGTGCTACCACTTCTTACACCCGGGAGCACTTTTCTATTTTGAAATGGTTATGCAGCCCCTTCTTTAATACAAGTTACGTGAATGCACATTTTGTACCAATGTGAACATGCCATATTACAGATAGATGCAAAGAAGTCAAAGAGAGACTCACTTACTTTGCTCCACATAGAGGTGTTCTATAGTAAGTGTGCCTCCCCTGAGGGCACCCTTTGGAAAAGGGAAAGTGGGTCCCATTGACCCCCCGCCACCCTCCCCCCCCCGATATCCCACTGAAAATGGGTGCAATGGCATCACTGTCCCTGAAATACAGGAAGATTTCACTTACTCAGGGAAAGTTTGACTGGTGGCTTCAAACAGTTGGTCTGTCCTTCACTAATGCACGTGCCCAGTTAACTGCCAGTTAGCTCCTGCAGTGGGAGTAGTGCATTCAGTATAATATGGTTCACTGTTCGAGTCCCTGCCTGGCACATACTTTAAAGTGCACCATGGTGTAGCCCATGGTAGTGCACCACATTTATAATACTGTTGCATTAATAATAATTGAAGAACTTAACAACAATATATATGTCGTTTGTCTATCCATCACTTCTTATTTTTTTTAAATACAAATTCAGAATATTAACATTTGGCATGTTTTCGAAGTTGTATTTATCATAGTGACTTTAATAATAAAAATATAAATGTAGCGCTAGTAGAGACAGACAGAGGAGGAATATATGACCACATAACATCTATACTTTGCCATGTGTTAAAGCTTAATCATTTTAAGTGGGTAAAAAGGGTCAGTCCGCAAAGTGACCAAAAATCTCCACTGCGCTATTTTGAGTTCCGCAAACGGCGGAGCGCGTTAGGTCGTGCCGTTAGAGCTGATTTTGAGAGCCAGGTGTTTGTCCGCGCGAATGGCCCCATGCGCAGTGCAAGAGGGCGCTGCTTTTTTCTGCCGCTCGAGTAGATATTCTACTTGAGCGGCAGCTTCCTCAGCGTGAACGGAAGGTTTCTCAACATGAGAAATCTCACCAGGAGGTGGTCTGGAGTAAGATTTTCCTTGCTCAAGCGCGCCAAATTAATGTAGGTGCGCGCAAGCAGTTTTTCAGAACTCCGTGCAATACGCTGAGCGCCGAGTGGGAAAAACTCAGCAAACTCCGTGAGCGGAGCGGGATTTCACACCCAGGCCTAATCACAAGGTTTTCACCAGAGGTGCATCACTCAGTGCTACCCTGCAGATTCTCCCACTATTCTCCACTCCTTTGAATGACCACATGCCATGGGTACTCCACTGTAGAGGAGTAGTTCAGATAGCTGCGTAACAGTGAGTTCACGCTGTGACACAATAAAGTTCACAATTGATGCTTGACAGCGATACATTTGGTATGGAGTGTGTTTAGGGCAACATGCCAGTCCCAAGTCCCTGTATTCCGTTGTATGCTTCAAAGACTAAGGCCTTAGACCAGGAAGAGAGACATCACATTCCCTGATTACTGTCAGTAATGAAGGTGACGACTAAGAGCATTTCTGGCGCAGCAGTGTCAACATTAGAATCTTCTGACCTTTCTTCGGTGAAGTTCAGAACTTAAAAGTGACGCGCCCGAGTATTGTGCACTACACGGATGTATTCATGTACCCTCCTCTGTAATAATCATTCACCTTATGTTTCATTTAGGACACGATTTTTGTTCTGAAGGACATAACTGCATGGAATATTCCGTTTGCAGAAACCTGGAAGACAGAGCTGTGTGCAGCTGCCGTGATGGTTTCCGGGCACTTCGAGAAGACAGTGCCTACTGTGAAGGTATTTATTAAAATGTTTTGTTCAGATGCATAAACTGACGTGGATTAAAAAGATTTGCATTTTCTCGGTAGTCAGACAAATCAGCCTATTAGGGCAAGAAATGTAATTTAAACTAGATTAATCATCTTGAAATATTTTTTTACACTTTTTACTGCAATGTCAAATAGAGCCAGGTGTTATAATAATAAAACCTCTGTAGTAGATATAGTTATCAGTGCTCTGCTATCACCTGTATAAGGACAAATACGTATGACATACTTTCCCAAAGACGTCTGCTGCTGCATTGAGTCATAAAGCTATTTTTGAAGCAGCCCTCCTATTTAAATATAAGCACTTGCAAACGTCATAGCGCTATTCAGATGTATATTGCTTAGCATCTTTGGCAACATGTATATCACCACATGTAATATGTTTTCCTTTAGTATTTTGTAACGTTTCTTACAGACAGGTTAAACTGTACCATGTCGAAAACATTTTGCCATTTGTTGTGTTAGGTTCAAGTGATAAAAACAACTTGAGAAATAAATTGTAAAGTGTCTTGTGCAGATGCACAATCAGATTTGGGTTTATGTTGCCTATGTATTTTGAAACTTTAGCGTTACAAAAACAAATGATGGACGGAATGCTGACAATGCAGACATTCTCCCCCAGTCAAGAGATCTGGGTTAAATCCATCCTTCTTTTGCCCACTACGCCACCCCAGTTTAGACATGGCCATATGCAAATCAGTCTTGACCCTGTGCCTCATGGGAACAGTCCAGCCCGAACTACCAAGCCATGTCTTCCCTGGACCGGAATCAAGCATCCTAGGACCGGTTTCTGGCTATCAGCCGTCATCAGCCAGGATAGCTTGACTCCAGTGGCGTAGTGAGCACGGGACCCACGTCTGGGCATACCCATCCCACTTAGGACGAAAAGCGTTACAAAAACAAATGATGGACGGAATGCTGACAATGCAGACATTCTCCCCCAGTCAAGAGATCTGGGTTAAATCCATCCTTCTTTTGCCCACTACGCCACCCCAGTTCAGACATGGCCATATGCAAATCAGTCTTGACCCTGTGCCTCATGGGAACAGTCCAGCCCGAACTACCAAGCCATGTCTTCCCTGGACCGGAATCAAGCATCCTAGGACCGGTTTCTGGCTATCAGCCGTCATCAGCCAGGATAGCTTGACTCCAGTGGCGTAGTGAGCACGGGACCCACGTCTGGGCATACCCATCCCACTTAGGACGAAAAGCGTTACAAAAACAAATGATGGACGGAATGCTGACACCCCGAGTGGGAAGGGTATGCTCAGACGTGAGTCCCGTGCTCTCCATGCCACTGGAATCAAGCTATCCTGGCTGACGAGGGCTGAAAGCCCGAAACCGGTCCTAGGATGCTTGTTTCCAGTCCAGGGAGGACCTGGCTTGGCAGTTCGGGCTGGACGGTTCCCATGGGGCACAGCGTCAAGACTGATTTGCATATGGCTGGGTTCAAACTGGAATGGCATGGTGAGCAAAAAAACGATGGATTTAGGCCCAGATCTCTGTACTGGGGTGAGTGTATGACATTGTTCTGCATTCTGTCTATCAATTGTTGTTTTTGCTTTTGAAACTTTAGGCCCTCATTACGAGTTGGCTGAAGTGAATTCCATAGGGAGGGGGAATTCAAACCTTGCCCATTCTCACTAAATAACTAAAAATACTTACATTTTCGTTGAAAGGCATGCATGTTAAAGGCATATGTGTAGGAACATTTTGAAAGGTACGTGTAAACACTATGGGGTCCATTAGGCTGTAGGGCAGATCGCCACCGCCCGCATGGCGGTGGCGATCCGCCCTAAATCTTTCCCCGCCCGCCACCCATTTCCCCCCTGCCATATTAGTATGGCGGGGGGACCCCGGCGGACGGAAAGACCGCCTGCCGGTTTTCCGCCGGTAGGCAACCTGCCCAATTGCCTACCGGGCGGAATAGCCAAGGAATTGGTGGCGGTGCCTTGCAGGCACCACCATCCATATTTGTATGATGGCGGGGAATTGCCTTTCCATGGCGGAGACTCTGCAATGGAAAGGCAGGCGGTTTTGGCTTTGGGGGCCCATTGCGGGCCCCCAGGGTGTTCGGGGGGGCGTGGGGGGGCAGAGGGGGGGTACCTATGGTACCCCCCTGCATTGTCATGGACATGGTGGCAGGCACTTCGCGGTGCCTGTCACCTTGTGCATGACAATGCACGCAGTGCATTCCCAGCATTGTGGCGGGCGGTGCTGTGAGCACCACCCGCCACAATGCTGGGAATGGAGGTCCTAATCGCCGGTGCGGGACCGCCGAACCACTGGCGGCCGGTCCCAGCACCGCTAGGGTGGCGGGTAGATGGAAGTCCGCCCGCCATCCTAATGGGCCTCTATATGTGAATATAAATAAATATATATATATATATATATATATTCACTGAAAAAACCATAGGTTTCAGGGGCGTTATAGTTAGCTGGACTTTTCACTCGTACAAAACCATAGAAATTCCCCCGTTATAGTTAGTTCAGCTAACTATAACTCGCGCGCCCGCAATGCACTGCTGATGACGTCACATATTACATCACTCATGACATGGTCAGTGACATCACTCATGACATCACTAATGACATCTCAAATGACATCACTGATGACATCACTGATGACATCATCCAGTGAATGTGTGTTTTTCTGAAAATTACATATGTTTTATATATGTATATCTCAAGGTCGATGGAAGAATAAATGGGTATATAAGTGTCTAAATGGATGATTTGTTTTTGAAAAATTGATAGTATAACTGACTGATTAAGTGTATCTTAGTGAATACATGGCTTAGTGAGTAATGTTTAAATATGTAAATATCTGTATCAGTCTCTCACTTTGTGTATAAGTGGCTGCATGGGTTGGTGAGTAGCTACATGAGTGTCTATATAGGTTATTAGTTGGTTTTTTGAGTATCAGTATAAGTGTCTGATGTCTGTATGGTTCGGTCGGGGGTATTACGTAGTGCATAGGTGCATGAATGAGTGACTCACTGTTTGTATGTGTTGAAGACAGCATGTGTGCAGGACTGTATGGGTGGATGAGTGTGTGCATGGGTGTGTTAGTGAGTGAATGACTGTCTCAATAGTGTCTTTATGTTTTAAACTAGTATATGTGACTATTGGTGTATATAAGTGAGTATATGTGAGAGTGAGAGATTGAAAGAGTTCCTGTATGAATAAGTACGTGTTTCTATAAGTGATTGTTAAAAAGACTAAGTATGTGTAAGTTTCTGTAGAAGTAAGTGTGGTGGTGTGTGTATAACTGTGTATGCAGGTAAACGGATGTTTGATTCTTTATTAGCATGAGTGACTATGTGTGTGAGTAACTTTATGGATGAGTGGCGTTGTGTAACAGGATGTATAGGTTATGAGTACATATGATGAGTGAGTACATGTATGAGTGACTGTATAGGACTGTTGGTGAATGAGTGGATGTGGATGTGGATCTTACAATTACTGAATAGGTTGTTGTAACTGGTATTGGTATGTCCATTGTTTTGAAAAAATGTATTTCTATTTTTGAATGTGTGTATCAAAGGTTATATTAGGGGGAGAGGAGGTCTGCCACTCTATCACAAGGATGATGTCATCAGTGATGTCATCAGTGATGTCATGAGTGATGTCACTGACCATGTCATGAGTGATGTAATATGTGACGTCATCAGCAGTGCATTGCGGGCGCGCGAGTTATAGTTAGCTGAACTAACTATAACGGGGGAATTGCTATGGTTTTGTACGAGTGAAAAGTCCAGCTAACTATAACGCCCCTGAAACCTATGGTTTTTTCAGTGAATTTCAAAGGTTTTTTAAATGCTAATTTCTAGCTATGCCTACAGAGATAGGACATGTGAAGAAAGAAGGAAAAACGCACAGAAAAAAAAAAGAAATGCAGAAAGAAGCAACAGAAGTCCTCAAAGACGAAGAAAAGTGCAGGAAGAAGTATAACGTGCAGAAAGAACAAACAGAAGAGCAGAAACAAGCCTTGTTGCAAAATCATCCTGTACCCTCAACTTTTTCAGACGGATACTGGTGGTAACTGAGTCTGACTAACCAGTCCTAGAGCCAGTGCTATGTTAAAAGACACTCAGAATACAGTGAAAACACCTACATACACTAGGGCACACTATGTGTTGGGGTCCCCCTGTGATTAGCATGAACTCCTCCGTAAGCCCCTAGTATATAATAGGGCAGGGGATTAAAACTACCTCTTAAAATGCACCACAGGGCGTGTTTGAACACGTCACCTCATGCCCCGTCCCCTCCCTTCCCCACTGTGTAAACACGCCCTGTAGCCGTTTTAAGTTGGGAGATTAAGTCCCCTTGAATCCTGAGGGTCCCTAGGGTCTAACTAGACCACTAGTTACCTCCAGTAAGCGCCACAGAGCTGCGTTGCAGAGAGGTGTAAAAAGTGGCACGGCCTGCACCACCTCTCTGCAACGCAGAGCAGTGGTGCTTACTGGAAGCACCTGGTGGGCTAGTTGGACCCCAGGGTCCCTCAGGATTGAAAGGGAATTATTTCCCCAACTTAAAAACGCGCCACAGGGCCTGTGGGCGTTCTGAGGTGAGAGATTAAATCCCCTTGAATCCTAAGGGTCCCTAGGGTCAAACTAGCCCACTAGGTACCTCTAGTAAGCGCCACAGAGCTGCGTTGCATGGAGGTGTAAAAAGGGGTGTGGCCTCAGAACACCTGTCTGCAACGCAGCTCCCTGGCGCATACTGGAGATACCTGTTGGGCTAGTTGGCCCTCAGGGACCCTCAGTATTGAATGGGAATTAATTCCTCAACTTACAACTGGCCAGGGGGCGCGTTTGCAGAGTGCTGCAAGGAGGGGGCGTGGCCTCCAGCGCGATGCCGGTCTTTTATTTATTTTATTTTTTTAAGAAGGAAGGCTGTGGCCCCCTTTCTTTTTCTAATTTATTGGCCCTGGGGACCCCATTCCACAGGGCCTGCACCCTAATTTTTTTTGTTGAAAAAAATTAATTTTGCCCTCCCAAGGCCTTAATCGGCCCCGGGGACCCCAACCCCCAGGTCATGGCCTTTTATTTATTTTTTTATTCTTTAGGAGAGGGGCTGTGTTGCCCCCCTCCTCAGGCCACTTATGGCCCCGGGGACCCCATCCCCCGGGGCCGGCCTTTGTTTTTTATTTAAAAAAAAAATATATATTTATAGAAACACCTAGGACATGCTGGACAAACCGTATATACCTATCACCATGACGATTTGCGTGATATTCATTAAAAGGCGACTATGCATACAATGAATCCACGTAGAATGTATTCACACCGCTAGTGAAGCTCTGACATGTCTGACACCCTACCGTGCCTAATCCTGGCACCCCCGCTGGTGGGTACTCTCCAAGTAGACACCCTTGTCGCTTATTTATACAAACATGGGTAGCTATTGACGGGCACATTTAATACACATGCACACCAAGCCATTCAAAGGGGATTCGACAAAAATTCGACCAAACTGTGCAAGAAACCCCCTCACGGTTAATAAAACACACATCCACCGCCGGATGTGTAATACTTTTTATTTTACTCTCTGGAAAGGAGACAAACCTCACTTGAGAGTCACAGCGTGCTCCTGGCTGAGCCCAATGCTGTGTTACACCCACCAGTGCCCGCCGAGTGCCACACACCTCTGTGTTGTATTCCACCAGCTAGTGCGTATGCTATGACACTCTCTAGCCCATGTGCACTGTAACACCACCCCGTGAATATGTCATGCCACACTTGCCTTCGCACGGGTTATATTGCCCCATCTAACGTGCCTTCCTCGATGCCTATGTTATAAAGCACAGCGCTATGCCATGCATATTACAATCTGGGATCCATATCTTTGTCACAGTGCATATGCAATGTTACACTACCCAGCACATATTTTATATTACAACTTTAGAGACTACTTAGGTTACACAACACTGCCCTGTGCATATTACACTCCAAGGCGCATATCACATAGCAAGCGCTAGTGCCTGTGCTATCTCGCGCTCTCCAATGAATCTGTCATTGCGCACAATGTATTGCATATTATATTTCACGCCCCGGTTCATCTTATATCACACTTTTTAGTGCATAGTTTATACCATATACTATATCTAGTTTTCATTTTCAATCGTGCTCTCAGGACTATGTTCTATATAACACTGCGTCCACCTACCCTTTTCACGGCCATTACATTTTGCGATGGGGGGTGGAGGGTCAGGGGATGTTTCTGCCAAGTGAGCCCGGAGTCACAGTCCCAAATGTCCTCTTCTTCCTGAATAAAAGTGAGAATATGCTGCATACTTGTTCATATTTTAAGTAGTTCGCACAGACACACATTTTAAAAACAATAAAGTTCCTAATACCCACCTTCTATGAACAGTTAGCTTGCTGCCCCATCCACCTCCTCCCTATCCTCTGTTGTCTGAATCCATGGACTAGCCTCCTCCCTCCTGCCATGCATGGTCTCATGTGCTGCCACTGCCCTGCATTTAGCATGATGTACCAGTCCACTCATCCTGCCCTCCATTGCCCGATTCTATGGCCCATCATTGACCTCCTGCTTAGCCTCTGTGCTTTGCTTGCTGCCCCTGTTCTCCTTCCCCCTGCCCTCCGATGTCTTTGTGCATGCCCCTGCTCCATCCTTTTTGACCACCATGTTCCATGGACCTGCCACTCCTATCTACTCTGAGTGTTCTGTTGAGCTGCCACTCCCCTACCACCTGCCTAGCATTGTCAGATGACTGTAACCTGTCCCTGCCACCTCCACCCTGCCAGTCCACATGCCATGCCCCTATCCTCTTCCTCCTGTCCTACATGGTCCATTTTACTGCCACACCCTTCTGCCCTCCCTGATCTGTTGTGCTGCAACTGCTCCTCCTGCCTGCCCCGCGCGGTCTGTTGTGAGGCCCCTTCCCCTGAACTCTCTTGTCTGTGCCCAGGTCCTGACCCTCCCTTCTACCCTCCATGGTCCTTTGTGCATGCCCCTGCACCCTCCTTCTTGCCCATCATAGCCATTGTGCTGCCACTAACCCTCCTGCTTGCCATGCATGGTCTTCTGTGCTGCCATGGCCCCTCCCACCTTCCCTGTGTGGTCAGCTAGCTGCTCCTGACCCCCTCCCACCTTCCCTCCATGGTCTGTGTGTATGCCATCATAGTCTCACTGTTGCTCTCCATGGTGTGTCTTGTTTCTAGTGCCCATCCTGCCTGACCTCCATGGTCATCTTGCTGCTCCTGCCCTGCCCCCTTGCCCCCAGCCCTCTGTTTCCATGTGCAGATCCCTATTCCCTCCCTCCTGGCTTGTCGGTTCCATTGTAATGCCCCTGATCTGCCCCTCCTGCCCTTTATGGTCTGTTATGCTGCAGCTTTCTCTCCTGTCTGTCCATTATGGTCAGCTAGCTACCATTGCCTCTTTCCCCTCTGTTGTCTGTTGTCCATGTGCATGGTCCTGTCCCCTCCCTATTGCTTTCTATGGATTGTTGTGCTGCACTCCCGTCCCGCATGCCCTGTGTGGTGTATAGTGCTGCTGCAAACCCTGATGCCTGCCCTGTATGGTCAGTTTGGTGCACCTCTCAATGTCCCTCCTGTCCTCTGTTATCCGAGTCCATGTCCCTACCCCAATTCCTCCTGTCTACCATGATCCAATGTACCATACTTGCGAACATTTTGAACTTGGTAAGAGGGAGATTTTGAAATAAAACTGGGGTATTGATTTTCCCCTTTGAGTTACATTGAAAAAGAGAAGATTTTAGACAGGAAACAGATCAAGTAAAGCCCATTTGAGCTTAAAAACATTGGACGTTTCCTGGCTGAAACGGGTCTGTTGGCATGTATGGTTGTATGACCACTGCTTCTTCCTTCTGCCCCCAATGGTCTATTATATTGCCACAGCCTCTCTTGCCAGTCCTGTATTGTTGGTTTGTTGCCCCTGCCCCCCTTTCCACTTCCCTCCATAGTCTGTTGTGCTGCCACTGCCCTTCCTGCCTGCCTAGTGTGGTCAAATTGTTGCCTCTGCACTCTCCTACCTGCCTTCAATTTTCAGAGTCCGTGCCCCTGGCCTCTGCCTCTCAACAGTATCCCAATGAACAACTAGATTGCTAACATTCTATATTTATTACAAAAGTGTGGAATGCCTGACGTCATCTTGATGTAATCAAAACTGTAATGCCTAGAGCATTTCCTTTAGAAATTACATATATGAGAGGGTCTTATTTGCATCAAAATTATGGTTAGTGCTCTAAAAAACTAAAATGAGGACATATTTTCTGAGTTTTCAAATAGCGACAAAGAACTTTTAAATTATTTGTAATCTTAGTTTTTTTATCCAGTTGACCACTTGATTAAATATTGCATCCAAGGGGAGAGGGTGTGGTGTTACTTCCAGAGCTGCAGACTTTGCAACTGGGGAACCAGGTTGGAGTTTCTGCTTCAGCTCAACATTCTGTGATTCTGGTCAAATCACTTAATCTCCCCATGTCTACAACCAAAATGAATTGATCTTGTGTGATGTAACCAATGTTCATGTAAAGCACTCCAATACCTGACAAGTCTGCACTATATAAAACTGCAAATACACACAAAATAAGTGTTGCACACTTCTGTCATTGGGCTACATTTGGGCTACATCTGGGTGATATTTGGGCTACATTTGGGCTCTTTTGTCTCTGGAGGCCATTTTAGGAGATTTATTTGTTATGAAGTTTCCTAATTTCCTCATTTACTGCAGTCTCCTCAGTAGGAAATGCTTTCAGTTTTTTACTTTGATTCCATCAAGAAGGTATTCAGATATGTCACACATTTTCCATAAATTCTGAATGTTAGCACTCTAGTTGCTCATTAGATCACTGTAGTAAAGCTACTGCTCACCACGGAAGTCTGCTGCTAGTATTAGAAGTGCATGTTTCAGTCTGCATATCAGAATTTTTTAATGAAATAGAAGAGGATTTGAGAAGTCACTCAAAATGTGCCCTAATTTTTCTTTCTTCAGCACTAATCATAATTTCTATAGCAAAATGAACCCCCTCATTGTGTTCCTTTTTAAATTAAATGTTTTAAGTGTTACCAGTTTATTCCAATCAAGATGGCTTCAGGTGTGCCATACTTTTGTCATAAGTAAGACAGTAAGCGCTCTAGTTGTTCTTAAGAACACTCTGGGACATTCTGTCATTGGGCTATACTTGGGCTACATCTGGGTGATATTTGGGCTACATTTGGGCTCTTTTGTCTCTGGTGGCCATCTTGGGAGATTTATTTGTTATGAAGTTTCCTAATTTCCTCATTTACTGCAGTCTCCTCAGTAGGAAATACTTTCAGTTTTTTACTTTGATTCCATCAAGAAGGCATTCAGACGTGTCACACATTTTCCATAAATTCTGAATGTTAGCACTCTAGTTGCTCATTAGATCACTGTAGTAAAGCTACTGCTCACCAGGGAAAACTGCTGCTGGTATTGAAAGTGCATGTTTCAGTCTGCATGTCAGAATTTTTTAATGAAATAGAAGAGGATTTGAGAAGTCACTCAAAATGTGCCCTAATTTGTCTTTCTGCAGCACTAATCATACTTTTTATGGAAAAATGAACCCCCTCATTTTGTTCCTTTTTAAATTAAATGTTTTAAGAGTTACCTCTTTAATCCAAGCAAGATGGCTTCAGGTGTGCCATACGTTTATCATAAGTAGGACTGTTAGCGCTCTAGTTGTTCTTTGGAACACTCTGGGAAGCTGCAGTAGAACACAAAGGAATCAACTGACAGTCTCTGCCCTTGTTGGATGTACATGTTTTACTGAGAATGTCAGACTTCATTCTCACATGACTGAAAAAGATAATGTGAATTTACAGAAAATATGCTCTCAGTTTATGGAAAAATGAACCCCCTCATTTTGTTCCTTTTTAAATTAAATGTTGTCCTCTGGCCAGGCATGTGCCTTTTGCATATATGGTGTCAATCTGTTCAGTAGTTCCTGAGAAAATCAAAAGTAAAATCATATATATATGTGGGCGGAGCCTAACCACACATCTCATCCTGAGATCTGATTGGCTGTCAGCACTTCATCCAAGAAGTGTTGGCAGCCATCTTGGGACCAATATACATGATAGCACCTCATTAAAAAGCATTGCAGTTAATAGAAGGTTTTAAGACTTTAGTTACATTATAAATCATTTGTTGATGGTACCATACTCATTTTAGGAATTGTGGTATGTTCTAAAGTGATTTCACCATGTGAAAAAGCCTTCTGCTGGGATATCATGATTGAGAGAAAAATATTTTCTCATGCTTTTCCCACAGAGGTTTGGAAGGTGATCTATAAGCTAAACTGAGAGCATATTTTCTGTAAATTCACATTATCTTTTTCAGTCATGTGAGAATGAAGTCTGACATTCTCAGTAAAACATGTACATCCAACAAGGGCAGAGACTGTCAGTTGATTCCTTTGTGTTCTACTGCAGCTTCCCAGAGTGTTCCAAAGAACAACTAGAGCGCTAACAGTCCTACTTATGATAAACGTATGGCACACCTGAAGCCATCTTGCTTGGATTAAAGAGGTAACTCTTAAAACATTTAATTTAAAAAGGAACAAAATGAGGGGGTTCATTTTTCCATAAAAAGTATGATTAGTGCTGCAGAAAGAAAAATTAGGGCACATTTTGAGTGACTTCTCAAATCCTCTTCTATTTCATTAAAAAATTCTGACATGCAGACTGAAACATGCACTTTCAATACCAGCAGCAGTTTTCCCTGGTGAGCAGTAGCTTTACTACAGTGATCTAATGAGCAAAAAGAGTGCTAACATTCTGAATTTATAGCAAATGCGTGACACATCTGAATGCCTTCTTGATGGAATAAAAGTAAAAAACTGAAAGTATTTCCTACTGAGAAGACTGCAGTAAATGAGGAAATTAGGAAACTTCATAACAAATAAGTCTCCCAAGATGGCCACCAGAGACAAAAGAGCCCAAATGTAGCCCAAATATCACCCAGATGTAGCCCAAGTATAGCCCAATGACAGAATGTGCCAGAGTGTTCTTAAAAACAACTAGAGCGCTTACTGTCTTCATTATGACAAAAGTATGGCACACCTGAAGCCATCTTGATTGGAATAAACTGGTAACACTTAAAACATTTAATTTAAAAAGGAACACAATGAGGGGGTTCATTTTGCCATAGAAATTATGATTAATGCTGAAAGAGAAAATGAGGGCACATTTTGAGTGACTTCTCAAATCCTCTTCTATTTCATTAAAAAACTTCTGATATGCAGACTGAAACATGCACTTTTAATACCAGGAGCAGACTTCCATGGTGAACAGTAGTTTTACTACAGTGATCTAATGAGCAACTAGAGTGCTAACATTCAGAATTGATGGCAAATGTGCGACATATCTGAATACCTTCATGATGGAATCAAAGTAAAAAACTGAAAGCATTTCCTACTGAGGAGACTGCAGTACATGAGGAAATTAGGAAACTTCATAACAAATAAATCCCCCAAAATGGCAACCGGAGACAAAAGAGCCCAAATGTAGGCCAAAATCACCCAGATGTAGCCCAAATATAGCCCAATGACAGAAGTGTGCAAAACACTTATTATTTTGTGTTTTTGCAGTGTTATATAGTGCAGACTTGTCAGGTATTGGAGTGCTTTACATGAGCATTGGTTACATCACACAAGAACAAATTCATTTTGGTTGTAGACATGGGGAGACTAAGTGATTTGACCAGAATCACAGAATGTCGAGCTGAAGCAGAAACTCCCACCTGGTCCCCAGTTGCAAAGTCTGTAGTTCTGGAAGTAACACCACATCCTCTCCCCTAAGTGCAACATTTAATCAAGTGGTCAACTGGATAAAAAAACATAAAGATAACAAATAATTTAAAAGTGCTTTGTCGCTATTTGAAAACTCAGAAAATATGTCCTTATTTTAGTCTTTTAGAGCACTAACCATAATTTTGATGCCAATAAGACCCTCTCATATATGTAATTTCTAAAGGAAATGCTCTAGGTATTACAGTTTGGATTACATCAAGATGACATCAGGCGTTCCACACTTTTGTAATAAATATAGAATGTTAGCAATCTAGTTGTTCATTAGGATACTGTTGAGAGGCAGAGGCCAGGGGCACGGACTCTGAAAATTGAAGGCAGGTAGGAGGGTGCAAAGGCAACAATTTAACCACACTGAGCAGGCAGGAAGGGCCGTGGCAGCACAACAGACTATGGAGGGCAGTGGAAAGGGGGGCAGGGGCAACAAACCAACAATACAGGACTTGCAAGAGAGGCTGTGGCAATGTAATAGACCATTGTGGGCAGAAGGAAGAGGCAATGGTAGTACAACCATACATGCCAACAGACCCGATTCAGCCAGGAAACGTCCAATATTTTTAAGCTCAAATGGGCTTTATTTGATCTGTCTCCTGTCTACAATCTCCTCTTTTTCAATGTAACTCAAAGGGGAAAATCAATACCCCAGTTTTTTTTCCAAATCTCCCTCTTACCAAGTTCAAAATGTTCGCAAGTATGGTACATTGGATCATGAAAGGAAATGTGGTAGGGACATGGACTTGGATAACAGAGGACAGCAGGGACATGGAGAGGTGCACCAAACTGACCCTGCAGGGCAGGCATCAGGGTTTGCAGCAGCACAATACACCACACAGGGCATGCGGGACGGGAGTGCAGCACAACAATCCATAGAAAGCAAGAGGGAGGGGACAGGACCATGCACATGGGCAACAGAGAACAGAGGGGCAAGAGGCAATGGTAGCTAGCTGACCACAATGGACAGACAGGAGAGAAAGCTGCAGCATAACAGACCATAAAGGGCAGGAGGGGCGGATCAGGGGCATTACAATGGAACAGACAAGCCAGGAGGGAGGTAGTAGGGGTCTGCACATGTAAACAGAGGGCTGGGGGGAAAGGGGCAGGGCAGGAGCAGCAAGATACCCATGGAGGTCAGGCAGGATGGGCACTAGAAGCAAGACACACCATGAAGAGCAACAGTGAAACTGTGATGGCATACACACAGACCATGGAGGGAAGGTGGGAGGGGGTCAGGGGCAGCTAACTGACCACACAGGGAAGGTGGGAGGTGCCATGGCAGCACAGAAGACCATGCATGGCAAGTGGGAGGGTTAGTGGCAGCACAATGGCTATGATGGGCAAGAAGGAGGGTGCAGGGGCATGCACAAAGGACGATGGAGGATAGAAGGGAGGGTCAGGACCTGTGCACAGACAAGAAAGTTCAGGGGAAGGGGCCTCACAACAGACTGCACGGGGCAGGCAGGAGGAGCAGTTGCAGCACAACAGACCAGGGAGGGCAGAAGGGTGTGGCAGTACAATGGACCATGTGGACAGGAGGAAGAGGATAGGGTCATGGCATGTGGACAGGCAGGGTGGAGGTGGCAGGGACAGGTTACAGTCATCTGACAATGCTAGGCAGGTGGGAGGGCAGTGGCAGCTCAACAGAACACTCAGAGTAGATAGGAGTGGCAGGTCCATGGAACATGGAACATGGTGGGCAAAAAGGATGGAGCAGCGGCATGCACAAAGACATCGGAGGGCAGGGGGAAGGAGAATAGGGGCAGCAAGCTAAGCACAGAGTTTAAGTAGGAGGTCAATGATGGGACATAGAATTGGGCAATGGAGTGCAGGAGGAGTGGACTGGTATATCATACTAAATTGAAGGTAGTGGCAGCACATCAGACCATGCATGGCAGGAGGGAGGAGGCTAGTCCATGGATTCACACAACAGAGGATAGGGAGGAGGGGGATGGGGCAGCAAGCTAACTGTTCAGAGAAGGCGGGTATTAGGAACTTTATTGTTTTTAAAACGTGTGTCTGTACGAACTACTTAAAATATGTATGCAGCATAATCTCACTTTTATTCAGGAAGAAGAGGACGTTTGTGACTGTGACTCCGGGCTCACTTGGCAGAAACACCCCCTGACCCTCCACCCCCTATCGCAAAATGTAATGCCCGTGAAAAGGGTAGGTGAACACAGTGTTATATAGAACATAGTCCTGAGAGCACGATTGAAAATGAAAACTAGATATAGTGTATGGTATAAACTATGCACCAAAAAGTGTGACATAAGATGAACCGGGCGTGAAATATAATATGCAATACATTGTGCGCAATGACAGATTCATTGGAGAGCGCGAGATAGCACAGGCACTAGCGCGTGCTATGCGATATGTGCCTTGGAGTGTAATATGCATAGGGCAGTGTTGTGTAACCTAACTAGTCTCTAAAGTTGTAATATAAAATATGTGCTGGGGAGTGTAACGTTGCATATGCACTGTGACAAAGATATGGATCCCAGATTGTAATATGTATGGCATAGCACTGTGCGTTATAACATAGGCATCGAAGAAGGCACGTTAGATGGGGCAATATAACCCGTGCGAAGACGAGTGTGGCATGACATATTTACGGGGTGGTGTTACAGTGCACATGGGCTAGAGAGTGTCATAGCATATGCACTAGCTAGTGGAATACAACACAGAGGTGTGTGGCACTCAGCAGGCAATGGTGGGTGTAACACAGCATTGGGCTCTGCCAGGAGCGCGCTGTGACTCTCAAGTGATGTTCGTCCCCTTTCCAGAGAGTAAAATAAAAAGTATTACACATCCGGCAGTGGATGTGTGTTTTATTAATCGTGAGGGGGGTTTCTTGCATAGTTTTGGTTGAATTTTTGTCGAATCCCCTTTGAATGGCTTGGTGTGCATGTGTATTAAATGTGCCCATCAATAGCTACCCATGTTTGTATAAATAAACGACAAGGGTGTCTACCGGGATTAGGCACGGTAGGGCATCAGACATGTCAGAGCTGCACTAGTGGTGTAAATACATTCCACGTGGATTCATTGTATGCATAGTCGCCTTTTAATGAATATCACGCAAATCGTCATGGTGATAGGTACGTACGGTTTGTCCAGCATGTCCTAGGTGTGTCTATAAATATATATTTTTTAAAAATAATAAAAAACAGTGGCCGGCCCTGGGGATTGGGGTCAAAAAAATATAATTAGGAGACAGGCCCTGGGGGATGGGGTCATCAGGGCCAATAAATTAGAATAAGAAGGGGAACCACACAGCCCCCCTTCTTAAAAAATTAAAATAAATAAAAGACTGGCATTGTGCCGGAGGCGACGCCCCCTCCTTGCAGCTCTCTGCAAACGCGCCCCCTGGCGAGTTGTAAGTTGGGGAATTAATTCCTCTTCAATACTGAGGGTCCCTGAGGGCCAACTAGCCCAACAGGCATCTCCAGTATGCGCCAGGGAGCTGCGCTGCAGACAGGTGTTCTGAGGCCAAGCCCCTTTTTACACCTCTCTGCAACGCAGCTCTGTGGCGCTTACTGGAGGTACCTAGTGGTCTAGTTTGACCCTAGGGACCCTTAGGATTCAAGGGGACTTAATCTCTCAACTCAGAACAGCCACAGGGCGCGTTTACACAGTGGTGAAGGGAGGGGACGGGGCCTGAGGTGACGTGTGCAAACACGCACTATGGAACGTTTTAAATTGGGGATATAATTTCCCTTCAATACTGAGGGCCCCTGGGAGCTAACTAGCCCACCAAGTGCTTCCTGTAAGCGCCACTGAGCTGCATTGCAGAGAGGTGATCCAGGCCGTGCCACTTTTTACACCTCTCTGCTACGCAGCTCTGTGGCACTTACTGGAGGTACCTAGTGGGCTAGTTGGACCCTAGGGACCCTCAGGATTCAAATGAACTTAATCTCCCAACTAAAAACTGACACAGGGCGTGTTTACACAGTGGTGAAGGGAGGGGACGGGGCCTGAGTTAACGAATGCAAAAACGCCCTGTGGCCTGTTTTAAGAGGTAGTTTTAATCCCCCTGCCCTATTATATAGTAGGGGCTTACAGAGGAGGTCATGCTAATCACAGGGGGACCCCAACGCATAATGTTCCCTAGTGTATGTAGGTGTTTTCACTGTATTCTAAGTGTCTTTTAACATAGCACTGGCTCTAGGACTGGTTGGTCAGACTCAGTTACCACCAGTATCCGTCTGAAAAAGTTGAGGGTACAGGATGATTTTGCAACAAGGCTTCTTTCTGCTCTTCTTTTTGTTCTTTCTGCACGTTATCCTTCTTCCTGCACTTTTCTTCGTCTTTGAGGACTTCTGTTGCTTCTTTCTGCACTTCTTTTTTTTCTTTCTGTGCATTTTTTCTTCTTTCTTCACATGTCCTATCTCTGTAGGCATAGTTAGAAATTAGCATTTAAAAAACCTTTGAAATTCACAGAAAAAAACATAGGTTTCAGGCACGTTATAGTTAGGAATTAGCATTTAAAAAACCTCAGAAATTCACTGAAAAAACCATAGGTTTCAGGGGTGTTATAGTTAGCTGGACTTTTCACTTTTTACAAAACCATTGAAATTCCCCCGTTATAGTTAGTTCAGCTAACTATAACTCGCGCGCCCGCAATGCACTGCTGATGACGTCACATATTACATCACTCATGACATGGTCAGTGACATCACTCATGACATCACTGATGACATCTCAAATGACATCACTGATGACATCACTGATGACATCATCCTTGTGATAGAGTGGCAGACCTCCTCTCACCCTAATATAACCTTTGATACACACATTCAAAAACAGAGACTACAATTTTCAAAACAATGGACATACCAATACCAGTTACAACAACCTCTTCAGTAATTCTAAGAGTCACATACACATCCACTCATTCACCAACAGTCCTATACAGTCACTCATACATGTACTCACTCATCATATGTACTCATACACCTATACATCCTGTTACACAATGCCACTCATCCATAGAGTTACTCACACATATAGTCACTCATGCTAATAAAGAATCAAACATACATTTACTTGCATATACAGTTATACACACACCACCACACTTACTTCTACGGAAACTTACACATACTTAGTCTTTTAAACAATCACTTATAGAAACACATACTTATTCATACAGGAACTCTTTCAATCTCTCACTCTCACATATACTCACTTATATACACCAATAGTCACATATACTAGTTTAAAACATATGTAGTTACTCATAAAGACACTATTGAGATAGTCATTCACCCACTAACACACCCATACACACACTCATCCACCCATACAGTCCTGCGCACATGCTGTCTTCAACACATACAAACAGTGAGTCACTCATTCATGCAACTATGCACTACGTAATACCCCCCACCGAACCATGCAGACACTCAGACTGATACTCAAAAAACCACCTAATAACCTATATAGACACCCATGTAGCTACTCACCAACCCATGCAGCCACTTATACACAAAGTGAGAGACTGATACAGATATTTACATATTTAAACATTACTCACTAAGCCATGTATTCACTATGATACACTTAATCAGTCAGTTACACAATCAATTTTTCAAAAACAAATCATCCATTTAGACACTTATATACCCATTTATTCTGCCATCGACCTTGAGATATACATATATAAAACATATTTAATTTTCAGAAAAACACACATTCACTGGATGATGTCATCAGTGATGTCATCAGTGATGTCATTTGAGATGTCATCAGTGATGTCATGAGTGATGTCATGAGTGATGTCACTGACCATGTCATGAGTGATGTAATATGTGACGTCATCAGCAGTGCATTGCGGGCGCGCGAGTTATAGTTAGCTGAACTAACTATAACGGGGGAATTTCAATGGTTTTGTAAAAAGTGAAAAGTCCAGCTAACTATAACACCCCTGAAACCTATGGTTTTTTCAGTGAATTTATATATATATATATATATATATATAATATAATAAAGACCATAATTACCCAGTTGCCAGGGGATGTCAGGGGATGTTTCTGCCAAGTGAGCCCGGAGTCACAGTCCCAAATGTCCTCTTCTTCCTGAATAAAAGTGAGAATATGCTGCATACTTGTTCATATTTTAAGTAGTTCGCACAGACACACATTTTAAAAACAATAAAGTTCCTAATACCCACCTTCTATGAACAGTTAGCTTGCTGCCCCATCCACCTCCTCCGTATCCTCTGTTGTCTGAATCCATGGACTAGCCTCCTCCCTCCTGCCATGCATGGTCTCATGTGCTGCCACTGCCCTGCATTTAGCATGATGTACCAGTCCACTCATCCTGCCCTCCATTGCCCGATTCTATGGCCCATCATTGACCTCCTGCTTAGCCTCTGTGCTTTGCTTGCTGCCCCTGTTCTCCTTCCCCCTGCCCTCCGATGTCTTTGTGCATGCCCCTGCTCCATCCTTTTTGACCACCATGTTCCATGGACCTGCCACTCCTATCTACTCTGAGTGTTCTGTTGAGCTGCCACTCCCCTACCACCTGCCTAGCATTGTCAGATGACTGTAACCTGTCCCTGCCACCTCCACCCTGCCTGTCCACATGCCATGCCCCTATCCTCTTCCTCCTGTCCTACATGGTCCATTTTACTGCCACACCCTTCTGCCCTCCCTGATCTGTTGTGCTGCAACTGCTCCTCCTGCCTGCCCCGCGCGGTCTGTTGTGAGGCCCCTTCCCCTGAACTCTCTTGTCTGTGCCCAGGTCCTGACCCTCCCTTCTACCCTCCATGGTCCTTTGTGCATGCCCCTGCACCCTCCTTCTTGCCCATCATAGCCATTGTGCTGCCACTAACCCTCCTGCTTGCCATGCATGGTCTTCTGTGCTGCCATGGCCCCTCCCACCTTCCCTGTGTGGTCAGCTAGCTGCTCCTGACCCCCTCCCACCTTCCCTCCATGGTCTGTGTGTATGCCATCATAGTCTCACTGTTGCTCTCCATGGTGTGTCTTGTTTCTAGTGCCCATCCTGCCTGACCTCCATGGTCATCTTGCTGCTCCTGCCCTGCCCCCTTGCCCCCAGCCCTCTGTTTCCATGTGCAGATCCCTATTCCCTCCCTCCTGGCTTGTCGGTTCCATTGTAATGCCCCTGATCTGTCCCTCCTGCCCTTTATGGTCTGTTATGCTGCAGCTTTCTCTCCTGTCTGTCCATTATGGTCAGCTAGCTACCATTGCCTCTTTCCCTCTGTTGTCTGTTGTCCATGTGCATGGTCCTGTCCCCTCCCTATTGCTTTCTATGGATTGTTGTGCTGCACTCCCGTCCCGCATGCCCTGTGTGGTGTATAGTGCTGCTGCAAACCCTGATGCCTGCCCTGTATGGTCAGTTTGGTGCACCTCTCAATGTCCCTCCTGTCCTCTGTTATCCGAGTCCATGTCCCTACCCCAATTCCTCCTGCCTACCATGATCCAATGTACCATACTTGCGAACATTTTGAACTTGGTAAGAGGGAGATTTTGAAATAAAACTGGGGTATTGATTTTCCCCTTTGAGTTACATTGAAAAAGAGAAGATTTTAGACAGGAAACAGATCAAGTAAAGCCCATTTGAGCTTAAAAACATTGGACGTTTCCTGGCTGAAACGGGTCTGTTGGCATGTATGGTTGTATGACCACTGCTTCTTCCTTCTGCCCCCAATGGTCTATTATATTGCCACAGCCTCTCTTGCCAGTCCTGTATTGTTGGTTTGTTGCCCCTGCCCCCCTTTCCACTTCCCTCCATAGTCTGTTGTGCTGCCACTGCCCTTCCTGCCTGCCTAGTGTGGTCAAATTGTTGCCTCTGCACTCTCCTACCTGCCTTCAATTTTCAGAGTCCGTGCCCCTGGCCTCTGCCTCTCAACAGTATCCCAATGAACAACTAGATTGCTAACATTCTATATTTATTACAAAAGTGTGGAATGCCTGACGTCATCTTGATGTAATCAAAACTGTAATGCCTAGAGCATTTCCTTTAGAAATTACATATATGAGAGGGTCTTATTTGCATCAAAATTATGGTTAGTGCTCTAAAAAACTAAAATGAGGACATATTTTCTGAGTTTTCAAATAGCGACAAAGAACTTTTAAATTATTTGTAATCTTAGTTTTTTTATCCAGTTGACCACTTGATTAAATATTGCATCCAAGGGGAGAGGGTGTGGTGTTACTTCCAGAGCTGCAGACTTTGCAACTGGGGAACCAGGTTGGAGTTTCTGCTTCAGCTCAACATTCTGTGATTCTGGTCAAATCACTTAATCTCCCCATGTCTACAACCAAAATGAATTGATCTTGTGTGGTGTAACCAATGTTCATGTAAAGCACTCCAATACCTGACAAGTCTGCACTATATAAAACTGCAAATACACACAAAATAAGTGTTGCACACTTCTGTCATTGGGCTACATTTGGGCTACATCTGGGTGATATTTGGGCTACATTTGGGCTCTTTTGTCTCTGGAGGCCATTTTAGGAGATTTATTTGTTATGAAGTTTCCTAATTTCCTCATTTACTGCAGTCTCCTCAGTAGGAAATGCTTTCAGTTTTTTACTTTGATTCCATCAAGAAGGTATTCAGATATGTCACACATTTGCCATAAATTCTGAATGTTAGCACTCTAGTTGCTCATTAGATCACTGTAGTAAAGCTACTGCTCACCACGGAAGTCTGCTGCTAGTATTAGAAGTGCATGTTTCAGTCTGCATATCAGAATTTTTTAATGAAATAGAAGAGGATTTGAGAAGTCACTCAAAATGTGCCCTAATTTTTCTTTCTTCAGCACTAATCATAATTTCTATAGCAAAATGAACCCCCTCATTGTGTTCCTTTTTAAATTAAATGTTTTAAGTGTTACCAGTTTATTCCAATCAAGATGGCTTCAGGTGTGCCATACTTTTGTCATAATTAAGACAGTAAGCGCTCTAGTTGTTCTTAAGAACACTCTGGGACATTCTGTCATTGGGCTATACTTGGGCTACATCTGGGTGATATTTGGGCTACATTTGGGCTCTTTTGTCTCTGGTGGCCATCTTGGGAGATTTATTTGTTATGAAGTTTCCTAATTTCCTCATTTACTGCAGTCTCCTCAGTAGGAAATACTTTCAGTTTTTTACTTTGATTCCATCAAGAAGGCATTCAGATGTGTCACACATTTTCCATAAATTCTGAATGTTAGCACTCTAGTTGCTCATTAGATCACTGTAGTAAAGCTACTGCTCACCAGGGAAAACTGCTGCTGGTATTGAAAGTGCATGTTTCAGTCTGCATGTCAGAATCTTTTAATGAAATAGAAGAGGATTTGAGAAGTCACTCAAAATGTGCCCTAATTTTTCTTTCTGCAGCACTAATCATACTTTTTATGGAAAAATGAACCCCCTCATTTTGTTCCTTTTTAAATTAAATGTTTTAAGAGTTACCTCTTTAATCCAAGCAAGATGGCTTCAGGTGTGCCATACGTTTATCATAAGTAGGACTGTTAGCGCTCTAGTTGTTCTTTGGAACACTCTGGGAAGCTGCAGTAGAACACAAAGGAATCAACTGACAGTCTCTGCCCTTGTTGGATGTGCATGTTTTACTGAGAATGTCAGACTTCATTCTCACATGACTGAAAAAGATAATGTGAATTTACAGAAAATATGCTCTCAGTTTATGGAAAAATGAACCCCCTCATTTTGTTCCTTTTTAAATTAAATGTTGTCCTCAGGCCAGGCATGTGCCTTTTGCATATATGGTGTCAATCTGTTCAGTAGTTCCTGAGAAAATCAAAAGTAAAATCATATATATATGTGGGCGGAGCCTAACCACACATCTCATCCTGAGATCTGATTGGCTGTCAGCACTTCATCCAAGAAGTGTTGGCAGCCATCTTGGGACCAATATACATGATAGCACCTCATTAAAAAGCATTGCAGTTAATAGAAGGTTTTAAGACTTTAGTTACATTATAAATCATTTGTTGATGGTACCATACTCATTTTAGGAATTGTGGTATGTTCTAAAGTGATTTCACCATGTGAAAAAGCCTTCTGCTGGGATATCATGATTGAGAGAAAAATATTTTCTCATGCTTTTCCCACAGAGGTTTGGAAGGTGATCTATAAGCTAAACTGAGAGCATATTTTCTGTAAATTCACATTATCTTTTTCAGTCATGTGAGAATGAAGTCTGACATTCTCAGTAAAACATGTACATCCAACAAGGGCAGAGACTGTCAGTTGATTCCTTTGTGTTCTACTGCAGCTTCCCAGAGTGTTCCAAAGAACAACTAGAGCGCTAACAGTCCTACTTATGATAAACGTATGGCACACCTGAAGCCATCTTGCTTGGATTAAAGAGGTAACTCTTAAAACATTTAATTTAAAAAGGAACAAAATGAGGGGGTTCATTTTTCCATAAAAAGTATGATTAGTGCTGCAGAAAGAAAAATTAGGGCACATTTTGAGTGACTTCTCAAATCCTCTTCTATTTCATTAAAAAATTCTGACATGCAGACTGAAACATGCACTTTCAATACCAGCAGCAGTTTTCCCTGGTGAGCAGTAGCTTTACTACAGTGATCTAATGAGCAAAAAGAGTGCTAACATTCTGAATTTATAGCAAATGTGTGACACATCTGAATGCCTTCTTGATGGAATAAAAGTAAAAAACTGAAAGTATTTCCTACTGAGAAGACTGCAGTAAATGAGGAAATTAGGAAACTTCATAACAAATAAGTCTCCCAAGATGGCCACCAGAGACAAAAGAGCCCAAATGTAGCCCAAATATCACCCAGATGTAGCCCAAGTATAGCCCAATGACAGAATGTGCCAGAGTGTTCTTAAAAACAACTAGAGCGCTTACTGTCTTCATTATGACAAAAGTATGGCACACCTGAAGCCATCTTGATTGGAATAAACTGGTAACACTTAAAACATTTAATTTAAAAAGGAACACAATGAGGGGGTTCATTTTGCCATAGAAATTATGATTAATGCTGAAAGAGAAAATGAGGGCACATTTTGAGTGACTTCTCAAATCCTCTTCTATTTCATTAAAAAACTTCTGATATGCAGACTGAAACATGCACTTTTAATACCAGGAGCAGACTTCCATGGTGAACAGTAGTTTTACTACAGTGATCTAATGAGCAACTAGAGTGCTAACATTCAGAATTTATGGCAAATGTGCGACATATCTGAATACCTTCATGATGGAATCAAAGTAAAAAACTGAAAGCATTTCCTACTGAGGAGACTGCAGTACATGAGGAAATTAGGAAACTTCATAACAAATAAATCCCCCAAAATGGCAACCGGAGACAAAAGAGCCCAAATGTAGGCCAAAATCACCCAGATGTAGCCCAAATATAGCCCAATGACAGAAGTGTGCAAAACACTTATTATTTTGTGTTTTTGCAGTGTTATATAGTGCAGACTTGTCAGGTATTGGAGTGCTTTACATGAGCATTGGTTACATCACACAAGAACAAATTCATTTTGGTTGTAGACATGGGGAGACTAAGTGATTTGACCAGAATCACAGAATGTCGAGCTGAAGCAGAAACTCCCACCTGGTCCCCAGTTGCAAAGTCTGTAGTTCTGGAAGTAACACCACATCCTCTCCCCTAAGTGCAACATTTAATCAAGTGGTCAACTGAATAAAAAAACATAAAGATAACAAATAATTTAAAAGTGCTTTGTCGCTATTTGAAAACTCAGAAAATATGTCCTTATTTTAGTCTTTTAGAGCACTAACCATAATTTTGATGCCAATAAGACCCTCTCATATATGTAATTTCTAAAGGAAATGCTCTAGGTATTACAGTTTGGATTACATCAAGATGACATCAGGCGTTCCACACTTTTGTAATAAATATAGAATGTTAGCAATCTAGTTGTTCATTAGGATACTGTTGAGAGGCAGAGGCCAGGGGCACGGACTCTGAAAATTGAAGGCAGGTAGGAGGGTGCAAAGGCAACAATTTAACCACACTGAGCAGGCAGGAAGGGCCGTGGCAGCACAACAGACTATGGAGGGCAGTGGAAAGGGGGGCAGGGGCAACAAACCAACAATACAGGACTTGCAAGAGAGGCTGTGGCAATGTAATAGACCATTGTGGGCAGAAGGAAGAGGCAATGGTAGTACAACCATACATGCCAACAGACCCGATTCAGCCAGGAAACGTCCAATATTTTTAAGCTCAAATGGGCTTTATTTGATCTGTCTCCTGTCTACAATCTCCTCTTTTTCAATGTAACTCAAAGGGGAAAATCAATACCCCAGTTTTTTTTCCAAATCTCCCTCTTACCAAGTTCAAAATGTTCGCAAGTATGGTACATTGGATCATGAAAGGAAATGTGGTAGGGACATGGACTTGGATAACAGAGGACAGCAGGGACATGGAGAGGTGCACCAAACTGACCCTGCAGGGCAGGCATCAGGGTTTGCAGCAGCACAATACACCACACAGGGCATGCGGGACGGGAGTGCAGCACAACAATCCATAGAAAGCAAGAGGGAGAGGACAGGACCATGCACATGGGCAACAGAGAACAGAGGGGCAAGAGGCAATGGTAGCTAGCTGACCACAATGGACAGACAGGAGAGAAAGCTGCAGCATAACAGACCATAAAGGGCAGGAGGGGCGGATCAGGGGCATTACAATGGAACAGACAAGCCAGGAGGGAGGGAGTAGGGGTCTGCACATGTAAACAGAGGGCTGGGGGCAAGGGGGCAGGGCAGGAGCAGCAAGATACCCATGGAGGTCAGGCAGGATGGGCACTAGAAGCAAGACACACCATGAAGAGCAACAGTGAGACTGTGATGACATACACACAGACCATGGAGGGAAGGTGGGAGGGGGTCAGGGGCAGCTAACTGACCACACAGGGAAGGTGGGAGGTGCCATGGCAGCACAGAAGACCATGCATGGCAAGTGGGAGGGTTAGTGGCAGCACAATGGCTATGATGGGCAAGAAGGAGGGTGCAGGGGCATGCACAAAGGACGATGGAGGATAGAAGGGAGGGTCAGGACCTGTGCACAGACAAGAAAGTTCAGGGGAAGGGGCCTCACAACAGACTGCACGGGGCAGGCAGGAGGAGCAGTTGCAGCACAACAGACCAGGGAGGGCAGAAGGGTGTGGCAGTACAATGGACCATGTGGACAGGAGGAAGAGGATAGGGTCATGGCATGTGGACAGGCAGGGTGGAGGTGGCAGGGACAGGTTACAGTCATCTGACAATGCTAGGCAGGTGGGAGGGCAGTGGCAGCTCAACAGAACACTCAGAGTAGATAGGAGTGGCAGGTCCATGGAACATGGAACATGGTGGGCAAAAAGGATGGAGCAGCGGCATGCACAAAGACATCGGAGGGCAGGGGGAAGGAGAATAGGGGCAGCAAGCTAAGCACAGAGTTTAAGTAGGAGGTCAATGATGGGACATAGAATTGGGCAATGGAGTGCAGGAGGAGTGGACTGGTATATCATACTAAATTGAAGGTAGTGGCAGCACATCAGACCATGCATGGCAGGAGGGAGGAGGCTAGTCCATGGATTCACACAACAGAGGATAGGGAGGAGGGGGATGGGGCAGCAAGCTAACTGTTCAGAGAAGGCGGGTATTAGGAACTTTATTGTTTTTAAAACGTGTGTCTGTGCGAACTACTTAAAATATGTATGCAGCATAATCTCACTTTTATTCAGGAAGAAGAGGACGTTTGTGACTGAGACTCCGGGCTCACTTGGCAGAAACACCCCCTGACCCTCCACCCCCTATCGCAAAATGTAATGCCCGTGAAAAGGGTAGGTGAACACAGTGTTATATAGCACATAGTCCTGAGAGCACGATTGAAAATGAAAACTAGATATAGTGTATGGTATAAACTATGCACCAAAAAGTGTGACATAAGATGAACCGGGCGTGAAATATAATATGCAATACATTGTGCGCAATGACAGATTCATTGGAGAGCGCGAGATAGCACAGGCACTAGCGCGTGCTATGCGATATGTGCCTTGGAGTGTAATATGCATAGGGCAGTGTTGTGTAACCTAACTAGTCTCTAAAGTTGTAATATAAAATATGTGCTGGGGAGTGTAACGTTGCATATGCACTGTGACAAAGATATGGATCCCAGATTGTAATATGTATGGCATAGCACTGTGCGTTATAACATAGGCATCGAAGAAGGCACGTTAGATGGGGCAATATAACCCGTGCGAAGACGAGTGTGGCATGACATATTTACGGGGTGGTGTTACAGTGCACATGGGCTAGAGAGTGTCATAGCATATGCACTAGCTAGTGGAATACAACACAGAGGTGTGTGGCACTCAGCAGGCAATGGTGGGTGTAACACAGCATTGGGCTCTGCCAGGAGCGCGCTGTGACTCTCAAGTGATGTTCGTCCCCTTTCCAGAGAGTAAAATAAAAAGTATTACACATCCGGCAGTGGATGTGTGTTTTATTAATCGTGAGGGGGGTTTCTTGCATAGTTTTGGTTGAATTTTTGTCGAATCCCCTTTGAATGGCTTGGTGTGCATGTGTATTAAATGTGCCCATCAATAGCTACCCATGTTTGTATAAATAAACAACAAGGGTGTCTACCGGGATTAGGCACGGTAGGGCATCAGACATGTCAGAGCTGCACTAGTGGTGTAAATACATTCCACGTGGATTCATTGTATGCATAGTCGCCTTTTAATGAATATCACGCAAATCGTCATGGTGATAGGTACGTACGGTTTGTCCAGCATGTCCTAGGTGTGTCTATAAATATATATTTTTTAAAAATAATAAAAAACAGTGGCCGGCCCTGGGGATTGGGGTCAAAAAAATATAATTAGGAGACAGGCCCTGGGGGATGGGGTCATCAGGGCCAATAAATTAGAATAAGAAGGGGAACCACACAGCCCCCCTTCTTAAAAAATTAAAATAAATAAAAGACTGGCATCGTGCCGGAGGCGACGCCCCCTCCTTGCAGCTCTCTGCAAACGCGCCCCCTGGCGAGTTGTAAGTTGGGGAATTAATTCCTCTTCAATACTGAGGGTCCCTGAGGGCCAACTAGCCCAACAGGCATCTCCAGTATGCGCCAGGGAGCTGCGCTGCAGACAGGTGTTCTGAGGCCAAGCCCCTTTTTACACCTCTCTGCAACGCAGCTCTGTGGCGCTTACTGGAGGTACCTAGTGGTCTAGTTTGACCCTAGGGACCCTTAGGATTCAAGGGGACTTAATCTCTCAACTCAGAACAGCCACAGGGCGCGTTTACACAGTGGTGAAGGGAGGGGACGGGGCCTGAGGTGACGTGTGCAAACACGCACTATGGCACGTTTTAAATTGGGGATATAATTTCCCTTCAATACTGAGGGCCCCTGGGAGCTAACTAGCCCACCAAGTGCTTCCAGTAAGCGCCACTGAGCTGCATTGCAGAGAGGTGATCCAGGCCGTGCCACTTTTTACACCTCTCTGCTACGCAGCTCTGTGGCACTTACTGGAGGTACCTAGTGGGCTAGTTGGACCCTAGGGACCCTCAGGATTCAAATGAACTTAATCTCCCAACTAAAAACTGACACAGGGCGTGTTTACACAGTGGTGAAGGGAGGGGACGGGGCCTGAGTTAACGAATGCAAAAACACCCTGTGGCCTGTTTTAAGAGGTAGTTTTAATCCCCCTGCCCTATTATATAGTAGGGGCTTACAGAGGAGGTCATGCTAATCACAGGGGGACCCCAACGCATAATGTTCCCTAGTGTATGTAGGTGTTTTCACTGTATTCTAAGTGTCTTTTAACATAGCACTGGCTCTAAGACTGGTTGGTCAGACTCAGTTACCACCAGTATCCGTCTGAAAAAGTTGAGGGTACAGGATGATTTTGCAACAAGGCTTCTTTCTGCTCTTCTTTTTGTTCTTTCTGCACGTTATCCTTCTTCCTGCACTTTTCTTCGTCTTTGAGGACTTCTGTTGCTTCTTTCTGCACTTCTTTTTTTCCTTTCTGTGCATTTTTTCTTCTTTCTTCACATGTCCTATCTCTGTAGGCATAGTTAGAAATTAGCATTTAAAAAACCTTTGAAATTCACAGAAAAAAACATAGGTTTCAGGCACGTTATAGTTAGGAATTAGCATTTAAAAAACCTTAGAAATTCACTGAAAAAACCATAGGTTTCAGGGGTGTTATAGTTAGCTGGACTTTTCACTTTTTACAAAACCATTGAAATTCCCCCGTTATAGTTAGTTCAGCTAACTATAACTCGCGCGCCCGCAATGCACTGCTGATGACGTCACATATTACATCACTCATGACATGGTCAGTGACATCACTCATGACATCACTGATGACATCTCAAATGACATCACTGATGACATCACTGATGACATCATCCTTGTGATAGAGTGGCAGACCTCCTCTCACCCTAATATAACCTTTGATACACACATTCAAAAACAGAGACTACAATTTTCAAAACAATGGACATACCAATACCAGTTACAACAACCTCTTCAGTAATTCTAAGAGTCACATACACATCCACTCATTCACCAACAGTCCTATACAGTCACTCATACATGTACTCACTCATCATATGTACTCATACACCTATACATCCTGTTACACAATGCCACTCATCCATAGAGTTACTCACACATATAGTCACTCATGCTAATAAAGAATCAAACATACATTTACTTGCATATACAGTTATACACACACCACCACACTTACTTCTACGGAAACTTACACATACTTAGTCTTTTAAACAATCACTTATAGAAACACATACTTATTCATACAGGAACTCTTTCAATCTCTCACTCTCACATATACTCACTTATATACACCAATAGTCACATATACTAGTTTAAAACATATGTAGTTACTCATAAAGACACTATTGAGATAGTCATTCACCCACTAACACACCCATACACACACTCATCCACCCATACAGTCCTGCGCACATGCTGTCTTCAACACATACAAACAGTGAGTCACTCATTCATGCAACTATGCACTACGTAATACCCCCCACCGAACCATGCAGACACTCAGACTGATACTCAAAAAACCAACTAATAACCTATATAGACACCCATGTAGCTACTCACCAACCCATGCAGCCACTTATACACAAAGTGAGAGACTGATACAGATATTTACATATTTAAACATTACTCACTAAGCCATGTATTCACTATGATACACTTAATCAGTCAGTTACACAATCAATTTTTCAAAAACAAATCATCCATTTAGACACTTATATACCCATTTATTCTTCCATCGATCTTGAGATATACATATATAAAACATATTTAATTTTCAGAAAAACACACATTCACTGGATGATGTCATCAGTGATGTCATCAGTGATGTCATTTGAGATGTCATCAGTGATGTCATGAGTGATGTCATGAGTGATGTCACTGACCATGTCATGAGTGATGTAATATGTGACGTCATCAGCAGTGCATTGCGGGCGCGCGAGTTATAGTTAGCTGAACTAACTATAACGGGGGAATTTCAATGGTTTTGTAAAAAGTGAAAAGTCCAGCTAACTATAACACCCCTGAAACCTATGGTTTTTTCAGTGAATTTATATATATATATATATAATATAATAAAGACCATAATTACCCAGTTGCCCGTCATTTTGAAATGGAACACCAAAGCAATAGCAATCTTCTCAGGTTCTTCTGCCTGGACCAGATTGTCAAATCTGAAAGGGGAGGAGACCAGGTGAAGAAATTACGTATCCTAGAATCAAAGTATATTATAAAATTGCAAACTAAAATACCGAAAGGACTCAACAATGAAGAGGAAATGTGGGTCCATACAAGCTAGTTGGATAATTCTCCACAGCCCATGAAAATCCTTATGAAATTACTTATTGTCCATTAAAATGTAAATAATGCAGACCTCTTTGAAGATCGGCCCATACAGGGCGACATTTGTGTAATGCGGCTGAATTAGCCACAATATCATTTAAAAATTTGAAAATGATAAATGATAATCATATGCAATGTAAAATAAGTGATATATAAGCAGATTTAAGTCATGAATTCATACATGAATGTAATGTATTGACCATTCAAAGATGGCCGCTGATTTAACAATATGGATGTCTGCATCACTGGATCTTCTTCTATGTTTATTTAAAAACGTTATTTTCCATTTCCATGAATTACGTTAAAACTTTATTTAAACATTTTCAATGCAATGATTGTATAGACACTGACGAAGGCGGTAACGCTGAAACGCGTTTGTCTACTTGTAAGCAGTGGAGACGAAAATAAATGAAATATTTCTTACGAAACGCTGATGGCTTTGAGTGCGCTCTATTGGAAAAAGGTTCCGGGGAAGCGGGAAACCTGAGTTTTTGGAATTAATTTGCGCCTCCTCCAAGCGTTGAGCAGCACCCGTGATGCTGAGGAGCAACGGCTGGTGGACTTGTGTTGGTGATATATATATATATATATATATATTATCTACTGGCGATGGCCAGTAGATAATTATCTACTGGCAGTCGCCAGTAGATAGTTATAGTTAGGACCGTGTTTCCATAGGAAATCTGAAAATTCTATTTTGAATAACTTTGGCGCCGGTTGATGAATCCTCGCGAAATTTTCAAAACTAATGGGGCGCTCCGCTCAGTTCCTACCCTGAAAGTCTCGGGGTGATTCGTCAAGCAGGGGCTGAGAAA
Source organism: Triturus cristatus (assembly GCF_964204655.1). NCBI lineage: Eukaryota > Metazoa > Chordata > Amphibia > Caudata > Salamandridae > Triturus > Triturus cristatus. The sequence continues at coordinate 648,579,405 of NC_140585.1, forward strand.
AAAGGGGGGTCCCAAAACACGTTTTCCCCATGCATTTTTCCATAGGACCTTTAGGCACAGCTACAGCCCGAACGGCTGAACAGAATTACTTGAAATTTGGCAGAGAGGTAGCCCTCAGGTCAGGGATGTGCCTTTTGAAGGTCTCGTGTAAATCTGTTCAGTATTTCCTGAGAAAATAGCATTTAAATCAATATAAATAAGTAGGCTTACCATACGCGCACGCCGCTGTGCGCGAGCGCGATTCTGATTGGTTGTTAGATCTTAGTAAACATTCGAATCGGTCGAAACCAGGAAGTGTCGGCCGCCATTTTGTCTCTCGCAGTCTGAGGGGGTGAAAAACAAAGGTGGAGAACGTGAAAAGGGGGCAGGGTGGACAGTTTCTGACCCCCTAGCCTTTGTCAGGGGGTCCCAGAAGGACCCCCAAGGCCAAAAATTAATTTTAATTTATTTTCGAAAAATCGCGGAATGCGCGTAGCGTACGCGCACAGCGTAAACTGAAAAATTCCGGAGCGCGTAGCGTCAGCTTACCGTACGCGCATCGTATCACGTAAGCGCACCGTACTTATGACGTACGGAGCGCGTAGCGTCAGCTTACCATACGCGCACGGCAAAAAATGCATAAAAAAAAATACAAGTTTCAAGAGTTGTAGAAGATAACAACTGTATGTAAAGATTAATTTTAAAAAAATTAACCATTCCATAATGCAGGATATAGTACATATATTATTTTATACATAAGTTGGATATTATTTTTTACCAAAAAACTCAAAAAAAAAATTTGCATTTAAAAAACCGTACAAATTCACTGAAAAAACCATAGGTTTCACACACGTTATAGTTAGGAATTAGCATTTTAAAAACCTTGCAAATTCACTGAAAAAACCATAGGTTTCACACATGTTATAGTTAGCAGGACATTTCACACATGAAAAACCAATGAAATCCCCCCGTTATAGTTAGTGCAGGCAACTATAACTCACGCGACCGCAATCCTCTGCTGATGATGTCAGATATTACATCACTGATGACATATGTGTCTTTATGAAAAATAAATATTTGTAATATATGTATAGCTAAAGATTAATGGAAGAAGACATGGGTAAATAAGTGTCTAAATACAGTGATGTAATATCTGACATCATCAGCAGAGGATTGCGGTCGCGTGAGTTATAGTTGCCTGCACTAACTATAACGGGGGAATTTGATTGGTTTTTCGCGAGTGAAATGTCCTGCTAACTATAACATGTGTGAAACCTATGGTTTTTTCAGTGAATATATATATATATGTATATATATATATATATATATATTCACTTAAAAAACCATAGGTTTCACACATGTTATAGTTAGCTGGACATTTCCCTCGTAAAAAACCAATGAAATTCCCCCGTTATAGTTAGTGCAGGCAACTATAACTCACGCGACCGCAATCCTCTGCTGGTGACGTCAGATATTACATCACTGATTACATATGTGTCTTTCTGAAAAATAAATATTTGTAATATATGTATAGCTAAAGATTAATGGAAGTAGACATGGGTAAATAGGTGTCTAAATACAGTGATGTAATATCTGACGTCATCAGCAGAGGATTGCGGTCGCGTGAGTTATAGTTGCCTGCACTAACTATAATGGGGGAATTTCATTGGTTTTTTACGAGGGAAATGTCCAGCTAACTATAACATGTGTGAAACCTATGGGTTTTTTAAGTGAATATATATATATATATATATATATATATATAGATATATAAATATATCTATATATATATATATATTACATACTGGCGGTCGCCAGTAGGTAGTTATAGTTAGGACCCTGTTTCCATATGAAAACCGCAACATTCTATTTTGAATAACTTTGGCGCCGGTCGACGAATCCTCGCCAAATTTTCAAAATAGGTGGGGCGCTGCGCTCCGCTCCTACCCTGAAAGTCTCGGGGGGATTCGTCAAGCGGGGGCTGAGATAAAAGGGGGGTCCCAAAACGCGTTTTTCCCATGCATTTTTCCATAGGACCTTTAGACACAGCCACAGCCCGAACGGCTGAACAGAGTTCCTTGAAATTTGGCAGAGAGGTAGTCTACAGGTCAAGGAAGTGCCTTTTGTAGGTTTGGTGTAAATCTGTTCAGTAGATTCTGAGAAAATAGCCTTTAAATCAATATATATATCTGAGCCAGCTTACGGTGCGCTTACGGTGCGCTTACCGTACGCGTACGGTGACGTGCGCGAGCGCGATTCTGATTGGCTGTTCGATCTAAGTAAACATTCGAATCGGTCGAAACCAGGAAGCGGCGGCCGCCATTTTCTCTCTCGCACTCTGAGGGGGGCTGCAAAAACCAAGACAAAAAACATCTACAGGGGGAGTATATTCAGTTCTTAAACACCCAGCATCCATATATGTGTCCCCAAACAACCCCCAAGGCCAAAAAAACAAATTTATTTGTTTTCGAAAAATCGCCGATTACGCTTACCGTACGCGTACGGTAAAAAATTTATTAAAAAAAAAAATTATCTTCACTTTCCCCACCCCGTGTGCAAATGGTGCCCGGAGGGCACCATTTTTGCATGGCATATATATTTAAATGGAAAGTACAAATGAATAACGTTCACAACGAAGCGCATAATATGTCCCCCATGTGCGCACGGTGCGCGAAGCGCATCGTGCGTACATGGCCCATCCCGCGTAATGTGGGCACGCGGTGCGCGCAGCGCTCCACGTGACCACCGTGCGTGCACGGCACTAACTGCGTAAAGTGGGCGCGCGGTGCACGAAGTGCACCGCGTGCTCACTGTGCGCACACGGTGCACGAAGCGCACCGTGCGCGCACGGAACGAACTGCGTTAACTGGGTGCGCACGCCACGAATGGCGTAAAGTAACTTAGCATTTAAAAAACCGTACAAATTCACTGAAAAAACCATAGGTTTCACACACGTTATAGTTAGGAATTAGCATTTAAAAAACCTTGCAAATTCACTGAAAAAACCATAGGTTTCACACAAGTTATAGTTAGCTGTACATTTCACTCGTAAAAAACCAATGAAATTCCCCCGTTATAGTTAGTGCAGGCAACTATAACTCACGCGACCGCAATCCTCTGCTGATGACATATGTGTCTTTATGAAAAAAAAATATTTGTAATATATGTATAGCTAAAATTTAATGGAAGAAGACATGGGCAAATAAGTGTCTAAATACAGTATTAGCATCAGCAGAGGATTGCGGTCGCGTGAGTTATAGTTGCCTGCACTAACTATAACGGGGGAATTTCATTGGTTTTTTACGAGTGAAATGTACAGCTAACTATAACTTGTGTGAAACCTATGGTTTTTTCAGTGAATATATATATATATATATATATATTATCTACTGGCGGTCGCCAGTAGATAGTTATAGTTAGGACCGTGTTTCCATAGGAAATCTCAAAATTCTATTTTGAATAACTTTGGCGCTGGTTGACAAATCTTCGCGAAATTTTCAAAACTAATGGGGCGCTCCGCTCAGCTCCTACCCTGAAAGTCTCGGGGTGATTCGTCAAGCGGGGGCCGAGAAAAAAGGGGGGGTCCCAAAACGCGTTTTCCCCATGCATTTTTCCATAGGACCTTTAGTCGAAGGTACAGCCTGAACGGCTGAACAGAATTACTTGAAATTTGGCAGAGAGGTAGTCCTCAGGTCAGGGAAGTGCCTTTTGCAGGTCTGGTGTCAATCTGTTCAGTATTTCCTGAGAAAATAGCATTTCAAAGCATATAAATATCTATACGCGCGCACCGTGCACGCACGGTGCGCGCACGGTGCCGTGCGCGGGCAAAATTCTGATTGGTTGTTAGATGTCAGTCAACATTCGAATCGGTCGAAATCAGGAAGTGTCGGCCACCATTTTGTCTCTCGCACTGAAAAGGAAAGGGGGAAAAAAGGTGGAAAACGTGAAAAGGGGGCAGGGAAGAGAGTTCCTGACCCCCTAGCCTTTGTCAGGGGGTCACAGAAGGACCCCCCAGGGGGAAAAAAACATTTCATTTTTTTTTTAACAAATCGTGGGGTGCGCGCACGGTGCGCGCACGGTAAAATAAAAAAAAAATATATATATATTAAGAAATACATAACTTAGCATTTAAAAAACCGTACAAATTCACTTAAAAAAACATAGGTTTCACACACGTTATAGTTAGGAATTAGCATTTAAAATACCTTGCAAATTCACTTAAGAAACCATAGGTTTCCCACAGGTTATAGTTAGGTGTATATTTCTCTCGTAAAAAACCAATGAAATTCCCCCGTTATAGTTAGTTCAGATAACTATAACTCGCGCGACCGCCACTCTATCACAAGGATGATGTCATCAGTGATGTCATGAGTGATGCCACTGACCATGTCTTGAGTGATGTAATATGTGATGTCATCAGCAGTGGATTGCGGGCGCGCGAGTTATAGTTATCTGAACTGGTTTTTTAAGTGAATATATATATAATACACATATATATTTTAGCTTACTAACTCATAACCAATACTCACCCTAAACCCTATAAGGACCCCTGCCACCCAAACACCCACACTCACCCTAAACCCTAAAAATACCCTTGCCATCCAACATTGGTTGTGTGAGTACTTGTATGAGTCTGTGAATGGGTATGTGAGTGGTTGTGTGAGTGGGTGTATGAGAGATTGTGTAGAGGTGTGAGTGGGTGTGTCAATGCTTCTGTGAATGATGTCATCAGTGATGTCATTTGAGATGTCATCAGTGATGTCACTAACCATGTCATGAAAATGTAATATGTGAGGTCATAAGCAGTGTATTGGAGGGGCGTTAGTTATAGTTAGCTCAGGTAAGTATAAGTGCTGAATTTCACTGGTTTTAATTGAAAGAAATCTGAGACTAACTATAAAGTCACTCTATCCTTTGTTTTTTTCAGTGAATATATATATATATATATATATAAATATATAATATACTTACCTGCATAATAATTACATTTTCAGTGTAAAGACATGCAGTATATTCATTGTAAAATCCTGCGTATTAAAGGCGTGAATGGTAAAGACGCATGCACCTGTGTGGTAAAGGCATGTGTGGTTCAGGTGTTGATGTAAAGACTGTTTCCCGTCAATGGGCTATCCAAAAAGAAGTGAAATTGCAGAGCGCCAGCTATCTTGTTTAAGAAGAGGAAGAATCTCTTCGAGGTTTTCAATACCAAAAAAATATACAGTGATTATTAAAGAAACCTGGACGCCAGTCCCCATTCCAGAGTACAAGAGGGGTGGATTCTAAGGTCTTCATTCCATCAGCTGACAAAATGCACATCGTCATAGCCTTGAGTTTGAGCCAATATTAACTCTTCCATTCTCTGACTGCCAGAATACACTGGGCAAGCTGAGAATGGCTTGTATTCAAACCACTTACCCAAGTAGATGAATGTCAGCCGCATAACCAGTGCTTAATTTGTAAAATATTAAGTGCCAGGGCTCTGACCAGGAGGCCACTGCAGCTTGCACCACCCACAGCCCTTGTCATGGCTGCCAAAACAACTACTAACCATCTCTCTTGCATGTAAATGCTACAGTTCCGATTATTCCAGGTCCCCAAAGCTAAAGGAATGGCTGGGAAGGCAGGTATTAGCAATTTTAATGTATATTGTATTCCTACACTACCGTTGTTCTGCTCATCTCTAAAGTAGATGAGCAGCACCACCATGTGGTGGACTGTTCTAAGTATGGCGTTGACAATTAGGTGCTGGCGCCGAGCACCGGAAACTAATTAAGTGCCAGTGCTTAGCACCGGATAGCCCCGGCTCAAATTAAGCACTGCTCATTTGAGAAAACTAGATGCCATATGAGTGGATGAGGAATGCCACTTGTACCATACAGATGTTCCATAAGTATGGCAAAAGGGCACCTGTGATAGCGCAAGAGTTGGTGGTAAATAGACCCAAGAAGACATTTTAAGACTGACTAAATAAAATGGGAAACCAGTTCAAGCCTGTTTCTGCCAAAGGTTCCATTCTGCAGAGCAAGACTGTGTAGTCAACAGCGTCATATGCAGCTGACAAGTCCAAAAGTATCAGTGCATTGAAATCGTCTTCATTGGCTGCCTGGCTAATATCATCAACAGTGGCAACCATAACTATCGTGCAGCTCCGAGCTGGTTGAAACCCTGTTTAGGTATCATCCGGAACATACTGGATTGTAAAAAGCCCCACATCTGGACTGTAGCAGGATCACTCTAACATGTTAGCCTTTACTAGTAAAACAGAAGTAGGTCAAAAGACAGGCTGGATCTAGGCTTAGGTTTTTCAGGTGAGGGAATGCAAACCCTACTTTAAAGGTGGGAAGACGAATGATGGAGTAAAGAGGCGGATCAATGGCTAGGAACATTTGAAGGCAGAAGTGCACATGGCAGGGAACTAAGGGGCCCAGATTTAGTACAGTATATAGTTATTAGGAAATCACAGTGCTATCGAAGTGAAAAGTCATTATGGAGGGGTGCGATAGGAGGGAAAAAAGCGTGGTGTATTTATTTTGCTACTTCTTCTCTGAAAGTTTCAGTTTTGTTAGAGTAGGAGAGCCTTTTGTTCCCCACAAAACAAAGACAATGGTGTCCTGGAAGGACTGGGCAGAGGAGGCTCCGTCAGTTCAAAAACTATTCGAAACATATATTTTTCCCAATTAGATGCTAGGGAAATTCTAGATGAATGGTAACTGAAGAAAGCTTCTTGAACTCATATCTATGTAGATGATTTATAGGAACTTTTATTGACAAGGTAATTCACTTCAATTTCTTAATTACTTTAATTAAAAAAGGAGAAAGATGACTGGCAAACCAGGCTGCAGGCTTAGCATGAGTAATGGGCAACAGCTGTCCAAAAAGAAAATAGAATCTAATGTTTTAGGAGGTGGTTTGGAATTGGAGGAATAACCACCACAGATGTTCTAAGAGTTGGGTGTCAACTGGTTCTCATCTAGGTTGGCCTTTAGGGAAGCGAGAGTGAGTATACATCAGTTGTGCAACATTATGTTGGGCCCCTATGTGAGCATCCAAGGTGGATTTTTCATTACAAGAGCCATACATCACATACTTTACATTCCATACCCAGTATTGCTGACCTGGTTTGTCAATCTGAATTTACTGACTTCAAGAAAAAAACTCTAACCTATTTATTTTATTCATATATTGATTTGCAGCATGAGACACTTTTGATTGGAAATGTTGGGCATTATATGTATGTGGTTAACCCATAACAATGTGGTTGAAACTGTTATAGAACAAAAGTCCCCTTGTGTACGTTTAAGACAAACACCACAGTACTCTAAACTGTTTGGGAAAATATCACCTTCACAAGTGGCATCTCCTATTCTTCTAGCAATATCCTTTTGTGATTTGTATGTTTGCATATGCATCTATATGGTATTTCTATGGAAAGAACGTAGCCAATAGGTAGCGGAGCACTGTACATGGACAAAGGCAAGCTTAACGTTGGGGAGTTATAGGAGAGGAAGCTGAACTGTGGATGGTTAATGCATTGTGATGTAGTGTTCATTAAAGAGGTGAGTCTTTAACTCTTCCTAAATTGGAGCAGCGTTGGGGCAGTCCTCATGGATACAGGGGTGTTGTTCCAGATCCTGAGTGCCTCGATAGAAAAGGCGGTTGTGGATGTGCCAAGAACCACAGAGATGGCGAGCTTGTCTACAAGATAAGCAGGGTGCTGGTTGTGATGGATTTTCAAATAATGCAGCTGGTTTTGAAGACGGAGCAGGCTGGCAAGGGGAGCCAATAGAGTTCCATCAGTGTTGGGGTGATGTGATCATATTTCTTCATGCCTTGCATGAGATGTGCTACAGCATGTAGGATGTCCCAAAGGGGTGCAGGACAGAGTTTGGGAGGGCAAGGAGTAGGGAATTAATTATATCCAGATGCAAGAATACAAGAGCTTGAAAAGCTTTTCTTAAGTTGCTTTCTGGAAAAAAATTATTTTACTTTCTATAAAAGAAAGAGCCGGTACCAAGCCATTTTCTTTTTTTGGCAATGTGGTCCTTCAGGGAGAGGTTGGTGTCCTGGGTTGTTAGAAATAGGGTTTCTAGGTGGCCAGGATATGCACCTTAGCCAGGCAGAACCCACCAACCTGGTCAGGGTCAGTCATATACACACCCAAGATAACCTGTGCTCACCCTCTGGTAGCTTGGCGCAGAACAGTCAGGCTTATCAAAAGAGGCAATGTGTAAGGTATATGTGCAATACAATGATTACAAGAACACAGTGAGAACACCACAAATCGACTCCACACCAGTTTAGGAAAGTATCTTTTTATCTGATTTAAATATGACCAAAACAACAACAATCCAATGAGTATTTCTCAATTAATCAATAAAAATGGTTACAATTCAGTGACTCTTTTATCCGGGATGTACGTTGTCAGTTCAGCAATAAGCTCGGGGCTAGCACGGGTAACATACATGAAACGGAAGGTTTTCAGGCCATCCCAGGTCAGCCAAGAACAGTGTACCTAGTACTACCAATGCTAGCGCGTGTCAGGGAGAGTTATTTGCTCCTCTGTGCCACTGTGCGGTAACAAAGTGTTTAAAGTTAAAGTGAGGTTGAGTGTGGCGCACTCGGGACTGGGAGGGAAAGGGATCTGCACTGGTCGATGTGCTACACCCCACTGCTTCCCGTACCTGTATCCCTAAGTCAGGCCGTGGCTGTCCTTGTGCATATGCTGGGAGGTGGGCTTGCGACACCTGTGCTGGTTGAGCAGCCGGTGGTAGGAACGGCTGTGGTGGTACCCAGGGGTTTCTAGGTGCGGCGGTCTCTCCTTCGACCGGTCCCAGCTTTGGGAAATACTTGACAACGCTGATGTGGGTGGACAACGCAGGACGTCATGTCGCGGGCTTGTCGCTACATCATGAGAGAAGCCTAGGATCAACCAGGCAATCAGCGGTCGCACTCTCAGGTTTCTTTCAGCTCTCAGCGTCTGTGCTCGTAGGTATAGGCATATTTGGATCGACACAGTTGCTCTTGAGTTGATTCTTGCAGGTCACACAGTGGATAGGTTGGCCTTTATCAGCCTCTGTTGCAGTTAGTGGGGACTGGAGTGTTTTCTAGTCCTGAGACAACGCAGAGAAGCCAACAAGCCCTTGGACTTACTTTGGTTTAGTAAGGTTGTAGAGAGCAATTTTAATTCTCTCTCACTGTAGAGGTAGCAGAACAACACAACAGAGTGAGTTGCAAAGTGGCAGTCTCTCCTGGTAGCACAGCTCCTCTTCTTGACAGAGTGTCCTCAGGACCCAAAGGTGAACTGAATTGTGGGTATCAGGGGTCCAGTACTTATACCCAAATGTGCCTTTGAAATGAGGGAGATATCAAAGAGGCTTTTTAACCTCACAAGGTCCCTGCCCTTCCTACCCCAGCTCCAGACGCGCTTTAGGGAAGTATGCAGCTCCTTGTGTGGGGACAAGCACAGCCCTATTAAGGTGCAAGTGTCAACTCCTTCCTCCCAGTCTACCTCAGGAAGGCCCTGGTGGTGGGCCATCAGGTTGGAAATGTCACACCCCAACTCCCTTTGTGTGACTGTCTAGAGGAAATTCACAAAGCGCAGCTGTTACCTTAACCCTGACATGTATTAAGAGACAGGCAGAGGCACCAAATGGTTAAAATAAGAAAATGCCAAATTTCGAAAAGTGGCATTTTCAGACATGAAAATTAAAAACCAACATTACTGAACTATGTGTTTTTAAACTGAGTTCAGAGACACCAAACTCCAATTTGCTATCTGCTCCAAATAGGTAATTACACTTAAAAGAGGTTCTAAGGCAATGCTGGTGTTAACCTTTGGGAGAGATAAGCCTTGCAGGAGCGAAAAACTAATTTTGCAGTTTTTCACTACCAGTACATGTATAACTCAAAAGTACATGGCTTACTTTTTTATTACACTGCGCCCCGCCCATGGGGCAACCTAGGGCCTGCTCTATAGGTGACGTACATGTAATAAAAAGGAAGGATGAGGCCTGGCAAATATGTTAACTTGCCAGGTCAGAATGGCAGTTTAAAACTGCACACACAGGCTCAGCAATGGCAAGCCCGAGCCATGTTTAAAGGGCTAATGAGTGAGTGTCACACTCAGTGCTGCAGGCCCACTAGTATCATTTAATTTTCAGGCCCTGGGCACATATACTGCAATTTACTAGGGACTTACATGTGAGTTAAATATGCCAATTGTGGATAATTCAAGTTACCATGTTTAGAGTACAGAGCATATACACTTTAGCACTAGTTAGCAGGGGTAAAGCCAACAAAAATTAAGTCAGCAAAACAGGAGGTCAGGAAGCAAAAATTCTGGAGAAACCATCTCAAGTATGCCAGGTCTAACATGGGTGAATCCTAGTAATTTGGAATTTGGTGAGATTTGGAGTTCAAAGCCGCCAAGGTTCATGTCATTGAGCCAGGTTTGTACTTTATTTTGCTTGTTGTACTTGGTAAATACTTGGAAATCTGTCTTGTTAGATTGAGCTTCAGATAGGCACTAGACATCTAAGTCTGGATAATGTGCAAGTATTGTCTGAGGCACTGGATGTCTGAAGCAGAGAAGACCTTCACGTAGAGTTGTGTCCTTCAAGTAGAGTTGTGTATTATTGGCATATTGGTGAATCTTCATGCCTTTATCTGTGAGAAGAGTACAAAGAGGTTCCATGTAAAAGCTGAAAATGACAGGCAACAGTATGAAACCCTGGGAGACTCCACATGTGATAGGGATCTTTTGTGACCTGGAGGTACTCATGAGAACAAACTGTTATTGCTTGAAAAGCAAGGAGGAAAACCAGGGAAGGACATTGCCTGTGACTCTCATTCACTACTCATTGTTGCGTATGAGAATCGACTGAGTCGAAGGCAGTTGTGAGGTCCAGCAATATTAGGAGACAGGGGTCATCCTTATCTGTGGTCAACAGTGCATTGTCTTTGATGTATAACATGTCAGTCTCTATGCTGCAGCATGATCTGAAGTCAGATTGGTAGTTGTGCAGGAGATGGGGGGGTGAGTATTGATGTGATCTTGGAGTTAAACATAGACTGCTTTTCAATGATCTTAACAATTAATGATATGGGAGTGATGAGTCGATAGTTAGAGAAGTCAACAGGGTCTAGTGTTGGTTTCTTTAAGAGAGGAAGGATCTGATCAGTCCTGAGAGCTTCTGAGAAGATGCCATATGTGAGGGAGGCATTGACAAGGGTAATTTGGAGTGAGAGAGCATTCCCAGAGAGAGAGCTTTGATAACGGACAATGGTATGAGGTCATCTTCTTACGACATTGGATTTGAGGGACTTTAGTATGTCAAACAGATCTGGGAGAGGTAGGGCATTGAAGGCCGACTAATTTGATAATGCATAGGACGGTGTGGGTGTGAGAGATGAAGCAGGCTTCGTATTGTTGATATGCTGTCAGATCATTTACTGAAGAAGTGGTTGATAACATTGCACTTTTCTGAAAAGTGAGGAGTAGGAGGGTCTGGCAGTTGGTTGATAAAGTGCTTGATTGCCTTGAACAGTGTTTTGCCTTTGTTGGTGGCTTAATTGACGGTGTTAGGATAGTACTTTGCTATGGTCGATGTGATGGGTTGTCTGCATATTGCATGGAGGGTTTCAGTATCAAGAGGTACTTAGGAGTTCTGTTTTTCTTCCATTTTCTTTCCTGACCGCAAATTGATTGTTTATTGTCAGCAAGGTCTTTAGAATATGAGGGTGCTGAAGGCTTTGGCTTGCACTTGCATATTGTAATTGGGGCAAGGACCTTCACATATCTTTCTAAAAAAATGTTGGTGTTTAGAAGTGCAACGGCATTCGACTTGGAGTTACTGTGTCGAGACATGAGTTCAAGCATTAGGTTGTCTATGGAGAAGTCTTTGAAGGATCTGAAGGTTTGGTCTTCTCTTTTGTGTTGACATTGGTAATACGCCAAACAGGGAAATAGGGATGGCAGAGTGGTCAGTCCAGTTGTATTGGCAGTTCTCATTGGATTATTGGTTATGCTGAGACGAATAGATTGAGGATGTGGCCTTTGGAGTGTGTTGGTTGAGTGACAGGCTATACCACGGTGAGTGTATCGATGAGGTTGAAGAAGATGTCTCTTGTTATTTTGAGCTTGCATTATCTGGGAGGTTGAAGTCACCCAAAAGGGTTGTGTGAGCATGTCGGATGGACAAGGTGGTGAGGAGATATGAGTATTTATCAATGAAATTCTCTTTCTGCCCATGCAGCCTGTAGATAAGATCTGAGATGGTACATTGGTGGTTTGTGTTGCAGACAGAGGAATGATATGTGAGCAGCTCCATGCAGTTAACTGTTACTTGCTTGCCCATTGTGCAGGACGAGAAGGAATTGTGGATGACAATAAAGCCTCCTCTCTTCTTACTTGTGCGGTCCACATGATGGATGCTGCAGCTTGTGGGGAAAAGGATGCCAAAAATGTTTGAGGATGTGTGGTTGGGTCTATGTGTTGTACAAATGCTATTGGAGTGCCTGAGTTGTCTATGTCTATGTGTGGTTGTGGGCATTGGCAGTATGGGGTTCAGGGTAAATTATTATAATCTTACCTTGTAGGCTTCACTGAATTAGGGCTTCCGACCCAGGTCCCTTACAGACCCTAACAGGCCTGTGTCTTCATTTTGTTGGGTACACTTGATTGATTGAAGTAAGTAGAAGGCCAGAAGTGATGTGACTTCCTGTGCTGATGAAAGACAAGAAATCCAGTCATGTCACTCTCTGTGCAGATGGATGATGGGCTATCCAGTGATGTAACTTTCTGTGCAGATGAATGATGGGAAATTAAGTCCTCTTGCTTGGCTTCTCCTTTGAATGCTAAGAAAAGACAAAGAAGAACTAAAGAACACTTAGTGACAAACACTGAATCAGTATGAAAAACAGGAGGGAGATACCCTTCAGTATTTACTAAGGGATAGGGTCAGTTAGTCCGAAAATTCAAAGCATCCCAATACAATGACAATTAGAACCGTATATGTACTGCCAAGGTTAAGGGGGAAAAAAGCAGGAAATTACACAAAAATAATCCTAAACAGTCATATATAATCAATAGGTCAGTATCACATAAAAAGGCCAATAACACAAAATATTAAAAAATATAGACAATTTTGTTCAGTATTTGTACATGTGATAAAATTAAAAACAAATTAAAAATATTGAGATTAGCAGAGACAGAAAAGTCGGCGCAGAGATTCGGTGGTTGAATGATCTTCTCCTTCTTCAGGACAATTCTCTAAACAACAGAAACAGTCACCATTCATTATTGTTTTCATGTAATACTGAAAGTATACAACAATTTATAAAACTAACAAAATTTAACAATGATTTAAAATCTTTTTATAAAATGAACACTGATTATTTGGAGTATTGTTATCAAAACCATTGTTGTCTAAAATCATACCAGAATACAAAATGCAACCCCCAGCACATACATAATACAACACTTGGTTACTAGTAAGCAATGATACGCTTATCATGCATGTATCTTCATAACAGTGCCTAATTAACACATAATCAAAACACATACCTAATAAACTTTCTGGATTTCGCAAGGTTTTTCCATCACTTGACCTTCATTTGAAGCAAATTTCTATCTTTTGCTATATGGGATTTGACGATGTTCCATTTATAAAGACCTTAAAACATGGAAGAACAAAACCATAACCAAGGATGAGTATTATAATATAATGGTCCATTCCAAAAACACATCATTTCCTGTGTATAAAAATGTTTAGTTTGTTTTTACCTTAAAATAAAAGCCAAACTACGAGTCAAATGCAAACGCTTCATGAAAGGGTTTCAATGCTTTTGAATTTGACTCGTGAGGGACATCTAGTAACGACTAGTGGAACTGCAGCTTGATGTAATAATAATTTCAATGCTTTTGCATTTGACTCGTGAGGGACATCTAGTAATGACTAGTTGAACTGCAGCTCTTTGTAGAATTATTTTGATATTGGATACTATAATATTCACTGTACACTGCTAATCTTGTCCCATAATGCTTTGCAGGGCCTTTGGTTGGGATTGTATTTTTGCCCATAACTTTGCTTAGGGTGGTTCTAGGAGGAAGGGACCACCACTGAATCGTTCACCAGCATGATATGCTCTTTGTGTTCAAGGCATCTGCTTGGTCCTCCCCCTAGGTTAGGGGGGCCCCAAAATCATCACCTCTCTCATTACCTAATATTTTCATTCTCAAAGTTCACTTTTGTGAATTGGTTATATGCTTTTTAGCATGTAACATTGCTTTATCAAAGCATTTGTGGGTGCTGTTGATTTTGCTGCTATGCTACGTGTTTTAGTAGATTTTGCACTGTGCTATGTGCACAGTAGCACAAACTATGCATGCTTCGTGAGCGTAGTGTAGTACTACGCCCAGGGTTAGTTAATTTGCATCAAATTCATTAAAGATCCTATAACTCTCTGAAAGTGAACATTCTACCTCGTTAATGACATCACCATTGTCAAGAAAATTATCTTTCCATGTTCTGTGCGGATAAAGGTCTATTATAATTGTGTTGTTGTGCTTTTTGTAAAGTTGACAAGAGTCAAGGACTTGCACTCACATTCCATCTATCCAATGCATCTGTATATTACATTTTTGAATTTGTTATCGCTAGTTCTCTTAAAGATATATGTAGTTTACAGTCTGTATAATGGTTGAAATGGCATGGGCAGCAATCCTCAAGATACAACAATACAATAAAGGAAACTGTTAGATTTTGAGTATGTAACCTATTAACTACTAAGGACCTTGGGCTGATATTTGTCATTGTGGGCACCCATACCCAAACCTTTCAGATTTAGGGCCAGATGTACGACACTATTTTGCATGCGCAAATGGGTTTGTGACCTGTTTGCTAAAGCAAAATGTGAAAGGGCTATGTACAGTTCCTAAATAGCGAGTCACAATTTATTTGCAACTTGATATTTAAGAATTGCAAGTCGCTATTAGGAAGGGGCGTTCCTTTCCTAATAGTGACCACAACCCCATGTATGAATGTTTTGCAACCACACTCGCAAATTACCACCCTCTTCAAGAGGGAGGTAATGCAGTCTCAATTGGGAAGGGGTCCCAGAGGACCGCTTCCACTTTGTGACTGTCTCTAAAAATATTTTTTAGGGGCAGGCAGTGGTCCCAGGGACCACTGCCTGCCCCTAAAAAATGAAACGAAAAAGTTTCATTTTTTTACTTAAATGCATCCTGTTTTTCTTGAAGGAAAACGGGATGCATTTTTTAAAAAAAACTGCTTTATTTAAAAGCAGTCCCAGACATGGTGGTCTGCTGAGCCCAGCAGGCCACCATCCTTGGGAGGGCTTGTCATTCCTAATGGGCTTGCAAATTGTGAGAGGCTCATTAATATTCATGAGCCTCGCAATTTGCGAACCCATTGGGAAACGCAAACAGTGTTAAGCACACTGTTGTACATGCCAAATAGTGCCTCGCAAATTGCGAGTCGCAAATGAGTCGCAATTTGCGAGGCACTAATTTGCACTTTGTACATCTGGCCCATAATCTTCCAAAACTACCATGGAAGTCATGAACATTATGCTCCCTTTGCAAGCAGCTTGACAAAAAGGCCTGAGCAAAAATAATTTGCAATGTTGCCTGCATCACCCTGCAACATGTCTGCAGTGCCAGCCATGCTGCTGCGATGACTCAAGATTGAGCGATAATTGATTTATCGTGTTTTGAGAATCTTTAGATCATTGGGATACGGCGCCTTCCTGGTGACTTATTGAAGCCTGTGTTCAACTCTAGGTTTTGAGCCTCATGGCCTGATTTAATGTTTTAATACATTTACTACTTGGTGGACTAATACCATTGATTAAGACTGGACCCCTTAGTCTGCTTTGTTACTTCTACTGTTACATCGATTCTTATAATGGTTGACGTCTGCTTCCATGTTGCTCCTTCACCTTCTCTGTCCAGATGAAGACCCTGTTTTGAGGCAATCAGTCGCCCACATGTATGTACGGGTCAAAACGTCGCTGCCTTGTTGTAAGAAGCCTGGCTTAGTCATCATATTTACTGGTGGACAATAGTTACTGATCATCTATGTCCATAAGAGATGGATCCAACAAATAGTTTCTAATCATTAAGCAGGCTTCTAGATAACTATTTGGACTCAATATAGGATAACACACTTTTTCTTTTTCTATCCTCACAATCACTCGACAGTGGTGGCTCCTCCACTAAGGCGAAGGAGCATTGCCCCACTACCAGGAAGCAGCAAAAGAAAGGAACCAATAAAATAATAATGTAATATTTTTATCATTTTATTATGTCCTCCTTCTGTGCAGAGTGCGTGAGGGGGTGGGGCTGCAGAGCAGGGGAGGAGTGGTAAACCAATCCTAAGTGTGCAATGATTGTTTAGACGACACTCTCGGGCCGCCCAAAACAGCCATGTGCACTTTCCCTCTTCTCCATGCAGGCTGCATCATAACCTGCATGGAGAACATGCCCATCTCCCTGGCCTTTGGCTGAGCGCCGTGTCACGATGCTCAGACCAATCACAATGCTTCACTGCAGCATTTTGATTGGCTGCGGGGAGCATGGGAGCCCTGGTTCTTCCTGTTTCCTGTTTCTCACAAGATGCCAGGAAGAGGAAGATATGGGACACAGGCAAGGCAGCGGCCGGCTGGAACATAAGAGATTTTTTTTACCCGATTTCCCAACCCCATGCCTCTTTGCCCCACTGCTGCTGCAGCAGCTGCAACTGTCACTCGAGCCCCTTTTCTGAGCACCTTCTCCTAAATTGCAATGCCAAGGTGGCTTTGAAACACAGATATGGATGATCTTGAATTGTAGTTGTGATATGCACAACTGCTGATGAATTATTGAATTTTCAACTAAGAAAGTAATACCAACAACTCTGTTTTTTCCGATGTGTGTGTGCTGTGTTCTTTTCTCTTTTTGTTCTGATTTATTCAGGACATATTGCATTTATTGTTCATATGTGTGAAAATGCTCTGGAGAAAGTAGTAGTATCACTTTCCTGTTGTGATTGTTTCCTCTGAATGGACCATTTATTCCTTGGATCGTGCATCACCTTCGACAGCCCTCCTTTTAAGGTGATCTGGGGTAGCTTGACTAGGGGGCCCATCACATGAAAATACTATTTAAATGATGATTCATGGCGGAATGGTGTTATAAAAACATGCTGGTGCCATACCTTCTGCTGAAAGGTAGCAAAGCAAGCATAAAGTAAGTGCTAGCACAGTCTTAAAAGACAGAAGGCAGCATTTCGCCAGCAGTTTTTGAAGCAGGGCACCTTTGCTAACAATCGTAGGAGGGGGGAAACACAGCAGATGCTCCGGCTTAGACTGATAAAGTTGACTTTATTTCGAGTCAGGTATGTTTTTTCATTCTTCAGTAATCCCTTTTCCCTCCAGCTCGTCATGGGGGAGTTCACTTCATCCATAACCCTGAGCTTAGATTGATTGCTGCCAGAAGGAAAGGCCATTTCCAGGGAGAGAAGCAGTCATGTTTTTGTTCTAAGACGGGATGCCTCTTGAAATCGAAAGCAGCTGGGATACAGATTGCGTTTGGGATCCAGCCTCATTTCTCAATTGTTTTGATACTGACACTTCAAACTGAAACAAAGCCTTTGAGGGATGTGATGTGGAATGAAATTCGGCATCCCCACCATTGAGCAATGTGCTGTGCATTGAAGCAGATGTCCCTTTGCACTGAGCAGCGTGATTGGCATCAAAGCGGCTAATGACGGGCGCATCAATGGAAACAGAGCTTCACTGCCTGAATGTGTTACCAGTGTTTACTTTTCACCATGCAATGTCTGTGGATAATGTGCTAGGCTATTTTGGATAGCTTCATGTATGAAGATATGTGTCAGCCTTTCTCTTCGACGGTGTTCCATCGGTTAGCTCACTATTTTTTAAAACGCTATAAATTAACTTAGTAGTATTCATAGATGGAAAAAAGGCTAATTCTTTGGAGAGTGTTTTTATATTTCGAATTAAAATGCAAAAACATGTTTCTTCATACATCAGATTGTGATGGTGGCGTATCTATTAACCGTGCAGCAGGAGCAGTTGCACAGAAGCCAAGAGCTGAGTGGGACTCTGGGACCCCACACACCTGAATTATATTTGTCTTTTACTAACTAACCGGATTGCGGGGGAGCCTTTTTTAGGTCTCGCTGAGTCAGCGTGCATGCACTGCTCGGAGAGACATTTTGTAGGTGAGTTTTCAAAGTGCTGCTGGCTGGCCTAGCGCTTGCGTTCACGCGAGCGTGCACGCGCTATGCCACCCTTCCAGCGCGATCACTGCTGTGCGTGCACCACTCGTGTGATTACCACAGAGCGCGTCCGATAACTTTTGCTTTCACGCCCTTCCCCTCCCCTCCCCCGTCGCACTGCTTTCACTTTCGTGCACAGCCAAGCATCTGTTACTGCTTCTACAATGAGCACCTTACATCTCACCGCCTCTCCCTACCTCCCCCGAGGGCTTCCATCTCTGCAGTACTCTTTAAACAATGCAAGAAACATTTGGTCGTGCAGCACGCCTCTACTCAGCCTCACTGGACTAACATGCGCTCACAGTTCCGGCAATGCACCTCAATATCACCTTTCCCACCCCTACAGGTGCCAAATACATGTAATACCTTTGGCCAGTCCTTGTTTTTTAAAGCGTAGTGCTTTGCATTCTGTGACTTGTGGTTTAGAAAAATAACAGTTTGTACATTGCTATATGCTAAAAACCCAGGACTCGCAGATGGCACAAGTAATGACTTGATTCTATTTGGCATGCACGTTCTCCGCCACCCTTTCTCCCAATAACATGACCACATGTCCGCTACTTACAAGGACGGTCAGTGAACTCAGTCCGTTGTCTGACTTTTAAAGTTATTAGTAGTCTGTAATTTCAGCACGTCCGGGTCACAAAACAACCAATCCCACGAATGAACGTCATTGTAGGAGACGCTTTTGAGATCACTTTCGCTTTCAAGCTCCTCCCCTCCCCCGCCGCACTGCTTTCACTTTTGCACGCGCCCAAGCATCTGTTACTGATTATACAATGAGCACTTTACATCTCATTGCCTCTCCCTACTTCCCCCGAGGGCTTCCATCTCTGCAGTGCTCTTTAAACAATGCAAGAAACATCCGGTCGTGCAGCACACCTCTACTCAGCCTCACTGGACTAACATGCGCTCATAGTTCCGGCAATGCACTTCAATATCATCTTTCCCACCCCTACAGCTGCCAAATACATGTAATACCTTTGGCCAGTCCTTGTTTTTTAAAGCGTAGTGCTTTGCATTCTGTGACTTGTGGTTTAGAAAAAAAACAGTTTGTACATTGCTATAAGCTAAAAACCCAGGACTCGTAGATGGCACAAGTAATGACTTGATTCTATTTGGCATGCATGTTCCCCGCCACCCTTTCTCCCAATAACATGACCACATGTACGCTACTTACACGGACGGTCAGTGAACTCAGTCCGTTGTCTGACTTTTAAGGATATTAGTAGTCCGTAATTTCAGCACGTCCGGGTCACAAAACAACCAATCCCACGAATTAACGTCATTGTAGGAGACGCTTTTGAGCAGGCGATGCTGCCGATGTGATCCACGACAGCCAATCCTAGGGCACCACAAATATACCTATGTGAGTTGATTGGTTGTCTGCCAGGAGAGCAGCCAGGGTATCCAGAGAGAATTCGTATATTAATCAGGTTTCTGTTAACAGTAAGATATCCGTTATGTGCGCAAAGTCGACCTTTATTTCAACGCCAGGATGACTACCTTTAATGTGCTGAACAGTATTTGTGTATGCAACGCATGGAAACACTCGCCTGCGTCTCTATATGCAAGTGTTGGCGCATTAAAGCAAGACCTATTGGCTTTATCAATGCTTGTTTTACTCTGCTTTAACTTCAAGCGGGTAAATTCTACTTTTTGTGACAGTGTTTCTTTTCATTTGCCAAGACATAGCCACTTCAAATGCATCTTTTTAATCTTGCGCGATTCGGCTCGAGCACACGCAGACTTCAAATATGTAGTTTGTTATGTTTGTACAAAAGGGGGTGGTGATGGACGGAGCATCAGAACCAATCAAACACTCACACCCAGTCAACAGATCTGGGTTTGGTCCCTTGCTCACTTTGCCACTGGATTCAAGCAAACCTTGAACTAAAGCGGCGATAATGGGCTTGAAAATATTGCGCAGAGAATTCCCATAGAAGCCCATGTTGACACCAGAACATGGGCTTCTATTGGAATTCTCCAGGGCATATTATCAAGCCCATTATCGCCGCTTTAGCGGCAGTTATCTGCCGCTAAAGCGGCGATAATTTTAACGCCGTTTCTAGATAATATGCCCCCATGTTAGATGTCCTTCACATCTAACATGGGCTTCAATTGGAATTCCATAGAGCATATTATCAAGCCCATTATCGCCGTTTTAGCGGCAGTTTTCTGCCGCTAAAGCGGCGATAATTCTATCGCCTGGCTTGATAATATGCCCCCAAGTTCTTTCTTGCGCACTTCCTAAAGTGCTTCACGACCTTCAGAAGCCTTGCAGACTCCTTACAGCACAGCCCACCCCTCAGAGGTGAAGGTGTGCAATAGAGAACTGATTTACGCTGGCTCAGTGGGAATACACAAAGATCAGATGTATTTGGTTCTTAGAAAGTGAGGCTAGTGTAGGCAGGTTAATGTAAACTGTATGTTTTTGGTGTCAAAAATTACCTCCAGTAATATTTCATTGATGTATTTTGGGGCAATAAATTTAATTAGAAAGCTGTTAGTATTTACAGAATTAATAACACTTTGCAAGAATCAGAAATGTGATTTGAGCCTCTATCAGGTGCTAATAGGAATTGAACTTACGATAGCCATGCTAACCAAATATTTTGTTTTCTGAATCTGAGTGAATTAAGTCTGCTTCTGCAGCCATATGGATGTATTGATAAATGAACCAATTATTGTCCCTACCTTAGAAAGACAAGCATTGGCATAGCCAATAGGTCTCGCCTTTGGGACCTTATAAGTGTTTAGCCATGCAACAGTTTATGTTGTTGCACCAAGGATATTATGCTGCATAACTAAATAATTACAAGGTCCCAAAAGCGAGACCTATTGGCTATGCCAATGCTTGTTCTTGTTTGCCTACGGGCCCACCGCACCTTTGCTGTTATGGATCTTGAAAAGATATGTTTTAATCATATTTTTGTAGGAAACAAGATTGCTCAACCCAATTGCCTAGCACAATTGGTCGTCTTGAGATCTCGACTTATAGACTCTTCCAATTGTTTAATCAAATTAACTTCCAACCACTAACTGAAAAATATAATCAGTGGAAAGTTGTGCCAAGTGATCAGAATCAACATCCTTGCTTCCACAGTACTTTTCATACATAATGAACGATTTTTATCCGATTCTTGCCATATAACGAGTAAAATTAACGAAGACCACAGCAAATAAATACATTGATATTTGGATTTTGAATCCCTAATTTCCCTAGGGCGAGAAAATTATAATTCTTTTATTTCCTTCTGTCACAGTGATGGGTGAGAACCCATGTGGCCGCAGTCCCTATAGAGAAGTGAGTTTTCCAGTAGAGAAACTTGGACTTATCCTGGATAAGCAATTCCCCCTCGAGGTGTAGGTGGGCTGGAAAACCATCACTGATGAGTCTGACCAATGATCCATTCCGCTGTAGCACCACTGCTCAGGGACATGCTCAGTGACAAAACATAGAAGAGGCTAAGCTTCTGTAAGGAACAGGGTAAATGGAGAGCGTCAAAGCTGTGTAGAGACAAGACAGGTGTCTGGATTGGAAGTGTGTTAGTATGAAAATGAACTCCCTGAAACTGTAGTTTGGGATTCTTAAAACACTCCTCATTTCTGTCCTCTATTCCCTATTGCCTGGTCCCTTTTTGCCTCTTCATCCTTTTCCTCCTTTATCCTATCAACTAATCTCTTCCCAATTACATCTCTTTTTAAGTGTTTATAATGCGCACACTGCACATTTTATTGACTTTATTGTCTATAGACACTCTTAGTTGTCGCAGACTAGGCAGTTGAGGCCCAAGGAAAATGTGAATTTGATTTGATTTAATTTGTAAAGCGCAACGTTGCCCTAAGGCATCTTGGCGCTGCCTGCAATATTAAAAAAGGTTCAGAGTGGAACCTACAGCGGGAGAGTGAAAAGCCAGGTTTTGAGAAGCTTTCTGAAAGCCAGAAAATTGGAGGAGTTCCTCAAATATTCTGGCATTTGATTCCAGAGGCAATATGTAACATTAGAAAAACTTCTAGTGCCACTGAAAGCTTTGTGTATATGAGAAACCGACAACTTCTTTGAGGAAGCAGAACGTAGAGACCTGTTTGGGGTATACCATGAACATCTTTTCCTCAAAGGTTCGGGGCCTTGGAAATGCACTGCTTTATGAGTAATATAAAGTGCTTTAAAAGCTACTCTCTTTTTGATAGGTAACCAATGGAGTTAATCTCTAGCTTTGGTCACAGACTTTTTGATATTATTTTTCAGAACCCTGACTTCAGCATTTTGTAGCCTCTGGAACCTGCTAAGGATACACTGCTGGGCTCCAACCAAGAGTGCATTGCAATCGTCTCATTTAGATAAAACCAGTGAGGTAACCACAGTTTTTTGTGACTCTAATGCTAAAAAAGGAAGGATTTTCTTCAAAATTTTAAGTGTATAAAAACAAGAGGATGTAAGATAGTTGGTTTGATCCCTAAAGGACAGATTTGCGTCAAACATTATTCCAAGATTCTTTGATTTGGACACTGGGACGGGAAGTGGGCAAAGAGCATCCGGCCACCAGGATCAATTCCAGAAGGAGGTATCCCAATATAGACAAGGACTTCAGGCTTTCCTGCATTTAGTTTTCAGCAATGGTTGCCCATCCATTGCAAAACGGCACTCATGCATTTATTAAAACATGAAGCCCCCACTTCTGAGTTTTCGTTTATATGGGAATGATAATTTGAGTATCGTCCATATAGGATACTGTGGGGAAACTGCACGATCATATAGGTCTCATGAGAGGGGCCACTTAAATATTAAATATGATGGGGCTTATCGAAGAGCCCTGCGGGGCACAACACTGTAAGGAGAAAGATTTTGACATGAAATCTCCTGTACTAACAGTTTGCTCTCCTTCATCCAGAAAGGCATATAGAAGCTTAAATGCCATACCTTTGATGCCCATGTCTAGCAGACGCTGTTTCAGAATTGCGTGGCTTACTGTATCAAAGGCTGCGGATAGGTCCAAAAGTTACCACCGCAGCCCTGTCTCCGCAGTCAAGAATTTCCCTGACCTTATCTGCTACTGTAAATAGAGCCGTCTCCGTACTATGGGCTTACCTGAAACCAAATTGGGATTTATCCAAGATGTCATATTGGTCCAGAAACTTAGTGAGACAGATGTTAAGGTGTCTTTCTAGTACTTTGGCTAGGAATGAATGTCTCGATATAGAGGGTATTTTTGTACTTCAGCTGGGTCAAGGGATTGTTTCTTTAGGAGAGGCAGAATGGAGGCCTTTTCCATTCTGTAGGGAAAACCCCAGATTTTAGGATGTTAGTAAACATCGAACAGAGTGGGAGTGCAATAAATTAACTATTTTGTGCAATACCCTGGTTGGGCATGGAACTGAGTGGGCACCTGATTTAGTTTGTTTTTGGAGCTCAGTCATAAAATTAGGAGAGATAGGTGGAAACTCATCATAAACCTGGTGTCCTTGATCAAATTGAATGGTGACTTGTGATAGGTGGTTTGGTTCATCATTAAGAATAAGGTCACTGTAAACCGCCTCTGCTTTGTTTTTTTAAAAACTCGCTAAGTTGTTGCAAAACAGCGATGAAGGGGTCATTGTAGGCGGGACAGACAGCGCAGATAGAGTAGATACTGTTCAAACAGCTCCCGGGACAAATTCATTGCAGATCTGATTTTATCAGTGAAAAAACTAGTTTTTTCAGCAACAATCAGGTTCTAATATTTCTGAATCTGTTGTTTGTATCTCAGTTTTTCCTCTAGGGCATAATTACTTCTCCATTTCCTTTCCTGGAGACGACAGATTTTTTTTTGTCTTAATTTCTCAGAAAACCAGGAGGCTGGCGGGCGTACTCTATGACTAATAACTTTCTTGTATGGGTTTAATTTATTTACTGCTTCGTGAATCCAGTTAAAATACAATGAAGCTGCAATGTCAGGAGTTTCAGTTAACACAGGTTGAGTGTGCCGTAGTGTCTTAATTAGGTTCTGTTAATTTATTTTGTTCCAAGGCCTGATCATTTTGGCCTGGTTTTCCGGGTTGGGCCTTCCTTCATCTGATTGAAACAGAAGCCAAACTGAACTGCCATGTGTTCAGACCATGTGAAAATGTCTAATAGGTGCAACTACAGGAAATTTGTAAAAATACCATTGAGCGTATGTCCAGCCTTATGATTGGGAGCAGCAACATCAAATCAAAACATTGCATGTTATCAATAAAGTGTTGGCATCCTTATTGATAAGATCATTAACATGGACATTAAAATCTCCAAGTATAGTATAATTATCTAAAAACACACTCCTTTCCAAGTAATCATTATGGGCTTCTAAGAAAACAGTCTTGGGACCGGGCTGGGCTATAAATCAGAAGGACATGAAGTTTGGTTTGATTCCTCTTTTTAGAACTGAAATAGAGGGCTTCATAATCAGTTATTCGAACACGGTGGCAGGATATTTTTTAAGTATTTTGTAGAGTATAGCAATCCCTCCTCCTATTTTTAATCTTCCTGTCAAGCCGAGTAATCAGATATTCTGTAGATAAAGCCGCAATGTCTAGGGCAATTGCTGCATCGGTCCAAGGTTCTGTAAGAAACAGAATTTCAGGATTATGAGCTTCTAAAAAACTCATATAGTTCGTAACTAGGTATAATCATCGACCGAGCGTTAAGTAACGTGCATTTGATTGAATGTGGAATGGCGGAAAAGTTAAAATTAGCAATCCTTTCTGATAAATTAATCTTGAACTGACATTTGACACAAACATAAGTTGCTTGTAAGTTGCCCAAAACAAAATGATTACAATCAAAGTGCAAACCTGTCTTTGTATTGTCTTAGGAAATCACTAGAGTTCTTACGAAAACTGCAGGACTGTTTCATGTTGCCCTCACACATCCCAAAAGGATGTCATGCTTTATCATAGAGCTATTGCTCCTCGTTGGGCAGGCACTGCAATGCCCAATGGGTCCCCCTAAAGTTCACTTTAGCGGAGATCTTTTTATTGGTACACCGTATGATGAATTCAAAGTAGATTCTAGGTGGGGTGGTGTTAGATGTGAAGTCGGTTAAAACTGATCAGGGATGTCACTAAGATCTTACTAACTAGACCCCCCGTCAGAATAAAAACCTTATCAGGTAGATGCTCATTAGGGTCCAACTCTAGTCAGTCATTGACTGACTAGAGTTGGACCCAAATGAGGGAACTCACATCAGACTACTAGGGCAATTTATGTCCCCATCGGTATCATCTACCTGATAAGGTTTATGAACCTGCATTTAAATTGCCAACCTCACCTTTCCATGCATATAACTCTATAATACACACCATCCAAACTGCATCCCTTAGCCCAAATCTTTTTTATCTATCATACAGGCATGGATTTGCTGACCTCTAGCCTCCCCCTACAAATGGCACATCTCTATATGTCATCACTTTTAAAGACATGTTACATACACTCTCATGTCTGACTCATCGCCCTATTATTGACAGGAGGGAAATCAATTAAAAAATGTTTTATAAATTGGAGTGGCATATTTATTGTGTTGTCTTTTTGACTTTTTAACTATTTACGTACTTCTAAATGCTTTACACATTTTCCTAAGTCTGTCTGCTTTGTGCTATAGCTATCAGGGTTTGGGCTTAGGTTTACATTACTGAAACCTTTATTGGGCCTAAGAGGAATAGTGCTATCATTACTGGTGGTGCACTACAATCCACCCCAACTATTAATACACTTTCTCACATTGGTGGCAGCACTGTGAGTCAAATACTCTCTTCCAAAAAATTGGAGTTTGGAACAAAGGACTATGTCCCCACAACCAAGAGGAAGGTCAAGAGGCATAGGAAACCAGCCTTAAAACTTCCCATGGCCTCGAAGGAATCTGACCCCCGGGTTGGTTTGGTGCCTAAAGGGGGAGAAGATCCTCTCCAGAGAGACATGATAGAAATCTCTGGGTTGCATAGGGCAGGAGGACCCTCCAAGGAGGATTTCTGCCATGCGCAGAAAGCATGCCTGACCCTTGAAGGCCTTCAACAACAGAATGAAGTCCAGGAGCAGGGGGATACCAGTGGAACTCGCATGATCTACTTTGGGGAGAATGTCTTTTGAGCAAGCAGATCTGTGGTTTCCTAGCAGGGCTGGGCATTTTTCCTAAATTTGGCCCATGATATTCCCTTGTCTCGGCAATTGGGGCAGACCAAAACCTGGGACAGGTGGGTCAACCACTTTTACTGGCCCTAGATGTCTGAAAAAGTGAAGGAGTTCTGTCGCTTCTGCACCACCTGTCAAGCCAGTGGCATGACAGGAAGGCAACCCAAAGCTCCACTGATCCTACTGCCTGCGGAGAAGAAGCTTTTTGATAGGGTGGTGGTTAAAATAGTGAGCCCCCTTGACCCTAACACAGCTTCAGGGAACGGGTTCATCTTGGTGGTGGTACACTATTCCGCTACGTACCCTAAAGCCATACCTCTGAAGACTGTACCTGTGATGGGGAGTGTCCTGCTTAGTGTTTTCACCAGAGTAGGGTTCCGTAAAGAGGTAATCACAGATAGGGGGACAACCTCATGTCCATGTACTTGAAGGCTATGTGGGATGAGTGTGGAGTGACCTGCAAGTTCACCACCGATTATAGCCGCAACCTATTGGGCTTGTGGAGAGATTTAACAAGACCCTAAAAAGTATGCTCATGGGGTTGTCTGAGAAACTCCATAGAAAGTGGGGTGTCAAGAAACCCAAACAGGATATTGTGGACTATGTGCTGAGCTTGCATTTCCACATTGACTGAGTGCATGAAGAGGGTTAGCAAAAAGTTGAAGGCCAGCCTGGACGTAAAACTCTCTTTTATGACCAAAACACAACCTTGTTGGATTATCAGTGAGGTCAGAAATGTGTGGGCTGTGGAGCCTGTAGCTTCCAGGGCCCTCCAAGACAATTGGACTTGACTCTACATGGTACCAGAATAGATGGATATGGTCACCTACCCTGTTGACCTCGGTACGACCAGAAACTCCCACACTGTGATCCATGTTAACCATTTGAAGCCTTACTTTGACTGGGCAGATATGACCATGCATATGGTCACTGATAGAGCAGAGGAAGAGGAGAGGGGGCCTCTCCCAGACCTCCGATCCCACAATGGCAAGGACAGTTCAGTGGGAGGAGTAGTGGTCTTCGAACCCTGACTGAGCCGCAGTAGAGAGCCTGCCACCAATTTGGGGCAGTTTGCTAGACTGTTCTCACTGACATGGTTTTGACATTGACAATTGTATTGACATTGGTAATAGCATGCCTGTCAAAGACATAATATGGAGGTTGTCAGTGCAATTAAGGGCCAGCATAAAGGAAGATGTTTCCAAAATATTGTCCCTGGTTGGGATTGAGGCCTCTAGTCATCCCTGGGGCAGCCCAGTGATGCTGGTGCCCAAGGTAAACCTGAAAGGGGGGATCCCAGAACTCAGGTTCTGCAGGTTCTTCAGGGACTACTGAAGAGTGAATGCTGTCACCAAGATTGCACATACCCCAGTCCCAGAGTTGAAACACCAGGCTCACCTTGGGAAAGTGGTGAAGGCCCTGACTAACACGCAAGACTGGCCATCAAGCCCAGTAGGTGTCAGATAGGGCAGGGGTCTGTCGTGTAGATATTGGGGACATGTACAGCCTATCTGGGTCAATATCCAGACAATCATGCTTGGGAGCCTCCCAAAACCTACACTCAGGTCAGGACTTTCCTGTGTCTGATATGGTATTGCTGAAGTATTGTCACCCACCTGACAGAGCTGACTTCCAGAGAAGGGCATTTGGACAGAGGAGTGTCAGAAGGCCTTTGAAAACCTGAAGGACGCTGTGTGCAGAATCTCTACTCAAGGTACCTGATTCCAGCAAGGAGTTTGTTGTCCAAACAGATGTGTCAGAACATGGAATTGGGACAGTATTATCAGAGCTAAACGATGAGGGTCAGGATCAGCCAATTACCTTCATCAGCAGATGACTAGCGTTGGAGCAGCGCTGGAGTGCCAGAGATACTTTGCTGTGGTTTGTTCACCGAAGAAGCTGAGACCCTATCTGTTTGGGGCTCCCTACAGTGTTTAAACTGACAACAGGACTCTCAGATTATCCATCGCCCTACAGGGTATGGGCTTTACAGTGAAGCATGGACCTGAGACTGACCAAGCCAAAGCAGATGGACTTTCTTGGTTCGTCTGCTTTGATGATGAGAACTACCAAGTGAATGGCTGAGTTGCTCCTCACCTTTCAACTGGAGGGGGGTGTGAAGGAAAATGCCTTTTTTTGCATGAACACATCTTTTTTTTGGACTAACGCTACTGTTTTTTTTAAATGTATGCACTGGGAATTTGCTTATCAGGCTGCAGTGCATATTATCTGACCTATAAAACATCTCGAAATTGGCTATTATCCTAATTAGCATAGTTGATTTAGGTATATGTCACTAGTATATGGTACAAAGTGTCCCCAGGGCTGGTAAATTAAATGCCACGAGTAGACAGCAGTACCCATTGTGCCACCCACTACAATAATAGTGCAACATGACTGCAGGCCTACCATTCTAGACTGGCTATGCTGGTTTAAAATTGCAAATTTGACCTGTCAGAATACCCCTTTTGACAGATCTAATCCTCCCTTTTAAATATTAATGAGTTACCCCCAAGTCGGCCTTTCTGCCCATAAGGCAGGATGCATTTTTATTAAAAAGTATATCATGTAATCAAAGAGGGTGAGTGCAAGCTTAATGACAACTCCTTCTGAATCATAACCGATGAGTTATCTTCGAAAATTAATGTTGAGTGGGGAGGGGTAGGAAATACACATGATGAACAGGCTTACAACACTACAGAAGGCTTCTGGGAGATTGATGAACTTTGTGAGGGTTTTGGGAGTGCTTTGTTTATATTATATCCTAGATCATTGATAATGCTAAATTGACGTAAAGACTGTACCAAGTTTTGTTTATTTTTTTATATTGTTTATTAGTCTGTTCTTATTGCTTATTTATAGATAAAAAAATATATATGTTTATAAATGTCAGAGATGTGCTATATTGTACTGCCCTTGTTCTGGGCATCTCTCTGTATAATGCCTAAGAAACTGAATTTACAACAAAAAAAAGTATATCATGTAAAACATCAATGTTAAACATGCTACGAAAGTAGAAAGGCCCTAAACGCTATTTTCACTGTAGTGTGGTTAGCTGTTACATGTGAAAGCACTGGGATACAATATTTAATTCAATAATATTATCACTGTCTATGGAGCACTTACAAATGTAATTATTGGACTTTATAAAATATTAATACAAACCCAATTCACTGATAAAGATGATTTTTAAATAAATATTTTGGGAAAGGTGCTTTTAAAAGGTTACCTTTTACCTGCCTAAAGCGAGGCCTATTTGCATGAGTTCCGACTGTCACACAGGAGTTGAATACACCTCTTGATAAGGTTTCAACTTGTTTCGAGAGCTGAACCAAAGAACTTGAGTATGAGGCAGTATTCTTTTTCTAGCAAGATGAACATCTGGGCTTGTGAAGCTAGCGATAATTGGTATAAGTCATATGTATTTACCTATATAACCTTTTGTTGTGTTATTATGGAGGGAGAAGTGTGATGTACTGTACGGGTAGAGGAGTTGGCCTAACAGCTAGGGCGGTCGACCTCGAATCTGGGGAACCGGGTTCGAGTCTCGCCAATGACACTGAACATCCTGTGATTCTGGGCAAATCACTTAATCTCCCCGTTCCTAACAAAAACAAAAAATTAAAAATGAATGTGTCCTCATGTAATGCAACTGGTGCTATGTAAAGGGCTCTGATACCCTATTCGGGTCAAGTTCGCGCAATATAAAACTCTGTGGAAAAAAAAAATACTGTGACATGATGTCACCTGGCTAATGCTCATTGTTCAAAGCCCAGCAACTTTGGAATGTTATGTTACAGAATTCTGGAGAGGTCAGTTTGGCTGTGCAGAGGAACTGGCTGGGGTGTTTTGAATAAAGCTCTTACCTGAACTGCACTGGCTCCACAGACGTCCTGTGCATTAATAAGATACATTTTACAATACTCTTCACCCATTTTTAGCCCCAAAGTTCTCTGTTATTTCCAGTTTAATCAGAAATTTGTTCCCTAGTTGTCACTGCAACACTCTTTACTTTGGCCTCTCAGTAATGTCTGCAGCCTATTTTAGACCGCGACTATTGTGCTCGCACCACTGCCACGAGAAAGCACGCCTTAGGCAAACCTGTCTGCATCAATCCATGGCCCACATGCAACCCTGCTCCATTGACGAAATGTAAGCAATACATGTGAACAACTATTTACCCTGCCCCCTAACCCCTTTAGCTGATGAAATGTTTGGTAAAAGAAATTCCTCTCTTCTTTGGATGAGGAACTTGAACCGCTCTAAAATGGCAGGGTGATTCAAAGGACACAATCTCTTTCCTTGTTTAGCCATGCAGCAGTACTTATCATACACTGCAATGTATTGTAATCTTAGTAAAGGCCATAAACTTGATTGATTCTTTCTGATTGAAATGCATATTTAAACACGTACATGTTGATAGAGTGGTCAAAACCTCAAGGCCTAGCTGTTACCACATAGGTCCTAACTTTCCTTCCATTTAGATGAGTCCTCTGCCCGAGGATGGTTGTTTTGTTTTAGCTATTCAAACGTGTCTGTTTATGTATAGTGTGTGCCTAGTGTTGCAACATACATTTGGCTGAAATTCTCAGATTTTCTCATTGCAGTTTACTCATTTTAGTAGATTTTAGTCTGTGGGATTATGATCCTATCTCATAATTACAAAAATTGTTTAGAACCTTATGCTACACTAGTTCTTATCGAGAAAAGTAATGAATTGTGCAGGCCATTCCACTCATATATTTTTCGCTTTGGATTTTATTTCTGAGGCAAATTCTTCTTCTTATCATGTTGCCATTGGTTTTATGATTTCATACCCTGTTTTTGGTTTTGGAAATATGCTTTCTGCCTCATCCCCATATCTAAATGCAGCTTTTCTAAGCTTCATGTGGACATTTGTTCCTCTAAATTTGAAATAAGTCTTTTTCAAGAAAAGTTGACATTTAAACCAGCATTGGTCTCTATGACTCCTCAATTACTTCTGCTCTAGTTATTCTTATTCTGATAAAAATGAATGTATCAAATCAATTTAGGCCTTTGGTCCCCCAGGGTTTTGTGACTCTCTGATGGAGGCTAAATGTGCATGTAAAGCGCTAGAGCGTGCATAGTGATGCCAATATTCTCCTGGGCTGAAGCCGACACTTAACCAATATAAAAGAGAAGCAACGTTATGATGCAGTCATCATTATTCTTCTGAATTAACCACATCAAATAAGTCTACCCAAGAGATTTTTGAAATTAGAAATGTGTTAAATCATCAAATGAGTATTACTCATAAAACTCCTCCACGTTCGACTTTATGTGAGTGTCTTTCTAGATTTGGTACTGATAATATACAATTAATATATGATTGTTTTAGCCATCCTAGCTGTGATTCTTACAGTGAATATGAGATCTCCTTATCTTTTGATGTTGAATCTTGGAATTTGCCAACTCACAAGTTCCGTCCTCTGTCTCAGGAGCACACTCAAAGTAATGAAGGAGGTAATTTATTTTGTTGAGTTATATATAGCGCAAAATCAACCCGAAGATATCAGGTATCAGAGCGCTTTACATGAGCACCAGTTTTGTTACAGACGAACACATTTATTTTTGTTAGGCACAATGAGATTAAGTGATTTGCCCAGAATCACAGGATGTTGAACGTTGTTGGTGAGACTCGAACCCGGTTCCCCCAGCTTCGAGGTTGACCGCTCTAGCCATAAGGCCAAATCCTCTCCCCGAATCTGGCTCTCCAGCTGACACTGGACCTGTATGTATAGTGAATTTTTTTGCCAGCATTGCACCTAATTCATGTAATTTCATAAATCTTTTTTGAAGCTTATTTGAGCAACCTGAGTAGAAGAGCAGAGCTTGTCTTGATTACATTTTAGAGCGGTTTGTCACAGAATCCGACAGGATGAAGGTTGACTGTTTATAGCTAAATTCTAGAAGAAATTGAGCTCTCCTGTTTGATTTTTCCATGATGACATGATTCTTCAAGTAAGTGTCTGAAATCAGATCATTCTCATAGGAACTTGGGTATGCAGTTTGATGATGAACAGGGCTCCATGACCCTGGGCACTCTCTCAGTGATGTCCCACTGAAACTGATTTGCTGCTATTCAAAAGCTCCAGGTGGGAGCTACCTGAATCTTTGGCCCAGCTGAAACAAACCTTTGTCGGATTCACTTTGCACGTTTGTCTAGCTCCTCAGGAGGTTTTTAGAGCCAAAAAGTATCTATGTAGGCAACACTACCTCTTTTGTCACTTCCATCCAGTTTTGGGGCAGGTCCCTCCCACTGGGATTGGTGCCTGTCTGACTGAGGGAACAAAGAATGGCCATGCCAAAATGTCAGCTAACATTAGCTTATGACAGGGTAGACCTCTGTGAAGTCTATCAAGTTCCTGGGCACAGCACAGATGGTCATTCTGCCAGAGGAAAAGAAACACCTCCTCATACCCAGGACCTTTGTCCTGCTCTAGTTGCAGTTTGGATACCTTGTGACAGTTGGAAATCATGTAAATAGACCACTGGAGTCTTTAGGAAGGGAAAACGTATCTTTCTAAAATACCTTAATAGTTATCACAAATTCGAATTGAAATAGCTAATAAAATGGTTTTTTGACTTAAATTTGTAGTAGTTTCCTTACCAATATTAGAGTTCTTAAATGTAATAATGTAATCCTGTGCTTTCCTGTGGAAAGGTCTACCTTGCTCCATTGAATATAGCTTTTGGGCTGTAAGGAAATGTGTAACATAACATTCCTACATGTCTTACTTTTAAATACCATGCAACCTGAATTAGGGATTATGCAGCCTGCATAAGGGTGACTTATTAATAGTTAAAAAAAAGGTTTTGACCTACCAAAAGGGTTTCTTTTGACATTCCAATTGCAGTATAAAACTTCCACAGCAAAGCTACTATGGTAGGCCTGCTGTATGTTTTCAATGGCACTCTATTGGGTGGCCCAATGTGTGTTGTAGTCCACTAATGACATTTAACTTACAGACCCTGCGTACACTTTTTTCCCACATACTAGACACTGATAGGTGCAATAAATATGCTAGCAGAGTCCCAGTGTCAAAAAACATCAAGGTCAGTCCCCTAAAATGGGAGTTGATCATTCGAAAGACATTTCTCTAGAGTCACCAAGTATCATGCTGCTGGTTTCTAAAAATATACACATTTGCATATAAACAAGTTCAGTTTTGCCAACAACAGTCTGTTATTTTCATCAATAAAACAAATTTCTTGCCCCAAATTACTAGGTTTTAATTTTGAGAAAAGGCATGTTTAGTCCCCAAACATTACCCTCCCATTGTCATGATGTAAATTGATGCTCTTCTTAAAGATATGGAAACATTCTGATTTTCATGTGCATTTATCATAATCAAATTCAATTGGGGTCCCTTATTGCAGAGTTTTCCACACCCATTGTTCCAATAATAGTCAGATTTATGTAATGATTTCTGACATTTTCATCGACAGGGTCTGTTGGAATAGAGTAAACGTGTATTTACACCATCCCCTAATACCCAACTTCATGTGAAACCGATATCCTGACTTTTATTGCTACCTTGGCGTCCTATTAACTTAACCAGTGTGCAGAGACTTAGGCCTATCTTTGGTAACGTGGGGGTCTCTAACCTGTCCTGTGATCTGTAGGGGCGTGCTCTGATCATAGGCAAAGCACTACTGTACCTGTATGTTGTACATCAATTAAAGAAGTCATGACAGCTTACCGTGCTTTGTAAGTGTGGTGTGCGTCCAAGATTACAACAGATGTAGCAAAAAAGACGGGGTAGGCATGATAACCCTATCGTGCCTACCCTATGAACCAATGCGATATTAGTCCAATTAACAAAATGGTTCATTCAGGGGAAGAAGGTAGTTCACTTTCGGACTGTTGTGAATTAATTAAAAAAGGGTCAACAATTAGACTTGGCCATAAGGTTAGGAGTAAAAACACATTTTCATGAAAAAGTAGTAGGTAAGCCACCATTGGCAGATTGGAAAATCGGTGGCCTTCCTGTAGCATCCTTGAATAAATCCACTTCAATAGTAAATAAATAAGTTGGATTCTTTATTACAGCCCCCCGCATACAGGCACAGCACATCCAGCATGAACGGCCTCCTCAGCAGAACTGCATAGAAAGGAATGTCACTACACAATACATTCCACAATCCTAGATTGTATATAAAGTTCCAAAACAATGAAATGGCTTATCTTAAAAAACATACTACACAATCCCCCCTCTAAAAGAAAAGGAACAAAAAAAATAAAATTGCTAACTGCAATCAAACATTTCTAGACATTTAGGTTTCTTAACAATCACATTTTTATCACAAGAAGGACCTGGAGTAACAGAATAAGGAAACACATGTAAATTTTCTTCCACAAATGGATTGAAACCAGATGAAATTTCTGGCGAGAGAACACATCCAGGAGCAACCGTACATCCATATAAATTTACATCCAACACTGGATTGAAATTGGATGAGACATCTGGCAAGGTTATACAATCGGAAGCAACATTACATGTATTACCAATCAAATTAGAATCATCAGTATTTTGTGTGAAATCAATTGTATCCAACCACCAGAAATTTTTGCTTTTGCACACATTCTCAGTTTCACTATTATACGACACTGGTGCAAGACGACTGGAATGCCAAACTTCACCATTTTGTAGCAAGGCAGTGTTGTTCATGACTTTAACAACTAGTTTAGGTTCACTAAACTTACTTTCACCTTTGGAAACTCTCTTAGAATTTTTAACACAAACCCATTGACCTTTACATAAATTCACTTGTTTAGTGCCGTGTTTTAGGTCATAGTTGGTTTTGTTTTTAATTTGAGAATCTTTAATGCACTCTCTCACCATAGGTATATCACACAGGATCATTCCACTCTTGTTTAACCAACCAGGATTATTTTTTGAATGAGGAATTCTGTCTCTCATTAAGGAAAAAGGACTTTTGCATTTCGCACCATTGATAGTACTTCTATACGCAACTTAAAAAATCAGCAGTAAAGTTTTTGACACCAGGCATATATTGTATGTCATACATGAAGTCCTGTAATCTTATAGACAATCTAGCAATCCTAGCTGTAGCGTTGGTTAAACCATCAGTAGTTAGTAATTTAGTTAATGGTTTATGGTCACAATGTAAAACAAATTTCCTGCCCCAAAGGAAATTTCCTAAAGTGCTCTAGAGCCCAAACACAGGCTAAGGTCTCACGTTCAACAACAGAATAATGTTCTTCAGTAGGAGTGAGAGAACGTGATGCAAACGCGATGATGACTTCTCTATAATTATCATCTAGTTAGGTCAATACACTTCCTAAGCCTTTGCTGCTGGCATCAGTGGTGACAAGACTAGGTGCTTGAACAATAGCTTTATTAATCTCTTCAAAAGATATTTGGCAAGAAACACCCCAATTAAATTGTGTTTTGTTCTTAAGCAAAGATCTGATGACATGAGTTTTTTCTGAAAACTTATCAACAAACTTTGAATAAAATTCTGCGAGTCCTAAGAAGGATCTAAGGTCTTCCTTGGACTTGGGTGCAGGAGCATCCCTAATAGCACTTACCAGGCTGGCTTTGGGTCTTATAACTAAAGAACTATCTTCATGTCCTAGATAAGTAACATTTTTGTCTGCGAATTTGCATTTTGAGATTTCAGCAGTGACTCCCTTATCTTGTAAAATACTCATTATCTTTCTTAACATTCATCATGAACTTTCTTATTAGGTCCCATTATCAGGATGTCGTCCTGGAAAAATACTACTCCTTGCATATCACCAAATAATTCATACATGAGCCTTTGGAATACCGCAGCTGAGGAAGCTCACCCGAATGGCATGCAGCGAAATTGAAAACACCCAAAAGGGGTACAAAAAGCTGTAAGATGTTTACTCATAGGATGTAAAGAAATCTGGTGATATGCATAGGACAAGTCAATGGTTGAAAACCATTTAGCACCTTTAGCTAACGAAAGCATCTCGTCAATCCTCGGGAGAGGAAATAGATCAATGATTATAATGTCATTTAAATACCTTAAATCAATACACATGCAAATTTTCCCGTTAGCTCGTCTGGCAATCCCAATCGGAGAAATCCAATCAGATGCCTCAATCGGTTCAATTATTTCGGCATCTTGTAATTTCTTAAGTTCTGTTTTTACTTCATCCCGTACTATTAGTGAAATACGATGCACTTTGTGAATTTTGGAAACAGCATTGGGTTTGACTATTATCTTGTGTGTAAAACCATCCAGATTCCCAATACCACCACCAAAAACTTTAGGAAATTCTTCCAAAGCCCATTTTTTTGTATTCTCAGCTTCACACATTACTAAAACCTGTTCAGGACTGTTGGGATTCAAAATAATATCAAGAGAATTTTGATCTTTCCAACCTAAGATCGAAGGTCCCTCCATGGATACATGCACCTTACATAATGCTCTTGTACCTTTAAATTCAAACATTAGAGATCTAAAACCAAGCATTTCCATTTTCTGTCCAGTAAAGCTTTCTGGATTTACATCATTCGGTTGTAAATGTGGGCCAATAGTATTAGAAAACTTGCTATCCCAAATTGACTTAGCAATGATGGTAAATGGAGATCCAGAATCAGCTGCAACCTGTAAAGTTATATCACCAAAAGAAACAATACATAAAGGTTTGTTGCTGTCACCACATGTAATATTAACCACAACATGTCTAGTGGTGTTGTTGGAAATATTAGAGTTCTCAAAGGAATCTTCATCTTCATTGTTATCTGACAAGTCTGAATTGCTGCTTGTAAGACAGGTTACACGTGACTTTTTGAAGCGTTTTTTTCTACAGACCTTAGTGAAATGTCCAACAAATCCACACACCAGACATTTAGTCGATTAAGCAGGGCATTTATCAAATCTTGCTGTGTTAGATGTACTTCCACATCTGTAGCACACAAAACCGGACTGAGAAGTGTTCTCTTCTTTTTTTTTAATTAGAGTTTTGGTATGGTTTCCAATTGGTATTTTGGTAAGATCTTGGTTGTTTGTGAGTAGGAGTTTTATCCTTTCTATTGTCACTAATCTTATTAACAGTGACTGCTTCATGGATACTGCTTTCGCGCATCTTTCAGAAAGTTCTGCCTTCTTAACCAAAGTGATAATATCTTTGAGACTAGCATCACCTTCAATCCATAGTTTGTCTTGGATACTTTTATTTTTAGTATACATGACAATTTGGTCTCTGATCATATCATCATGTAAGGAGCCAAATTTGCATTTGATAGCTAAATTTTTTTAAGCAGACATTTAATCTTCAATGGATTCATTAGTATTCTGTTTACGTTTGTAAAATGTGCGTCTAGATACTGCTGCACATATAATTGGTGAATAATGCTCGTCAAGGTCAGCTATGGCACATTTGAAAACATCAACATCACCACTCCTTTCAATTTTCTGCATTTGATTATAAACTCTGAGACCTTCAGGTCCTAAGCAATGCATTAGGATTCTCTATTTCCTTTCCGGAGACATGACACTTCCATTGTCTTCAATAGTAGCAATATAATTTATAAAATATTCTTTCCACTCTTGCCATTTCACAATAGGTTCTCCTGGATTGGTTAAAACTTCTTTGGGATAACTCAGAGTAATACTAACACTTGCATTCTGTGCAACATTACTTGCTGTGAAAGTCGTGTTGGTTTCTCCATCCATATTGGATTAATGATAAGTACAATTGAATTAAAATGTAAAATGTCAATAACAGCAAAAATGGAATCTTACTGTAATGTAGGGTACACCCAGTTGATACAAACTGTAAAACCTCACACGAGTGCAAGGAAATTTGTAGAGGTGCTGTGGTAAACGATGTGGTTGATTTGTAATATAAGTACTTTGTAAACTTGAAGAATTTGTAAATAAAAATGGCTGCCAGGGTTGTGCTGCGTGACCTAGTTGTTTATGCGGTATGACATCAGCGCATTGTATTAGTAGAATACAGATGGCAAACTGCGTCTTTCAAGAGTGATGTCCAAGCGTAAGGGAAACTGCTCGCGAACAGCAGCTGAAGTCAATTCAAAAGTAAGTAGCGCTCGCGCCAGTGAAACCGTTAGTGGCACAGCAATTGGGGCCAATTTAAAAGTAAGTAGAGCTTTATAACGCAGGAGAAGAAATACAACCAACTGAACTCACGAAATAGCAGAGTTGTCCATCGTTGCTCCCCTACTGGTAGTGGCTCGGTACTTGTAGATAATATAGAATTCGTTGAATCCTCGGTTGAAGTATGAAATCCGAAGGATTTTCTTTTTTCTTAGTTGGCAGGAGGCTGATCATCCTTGTTGCCAAATTGATGTAGCATCCTTGAATTAATCCATTTCAATAGTAAATAAATAAGTTGGATTCTTTATTACAGCCCCCGGCATACAGGCACAGCACATCCAGCATGAACGGCCTCCTGAGCAGAACTGCCTAGAAAGGAATGTCACTACACAATACATTCCACAATTCTAGATTGTAAATAAAGTTCCAATACAACGAAATGACTTATCTTAAAGCAACATACTACACTTCCAATGTTATACATACTTTCAAACACATTGCAGTGAAAACCGTGGGACCCACATTTCTTTAACAAATGACCTTGATCACCGGTTTGGAAATGCAAAGTATACCAAACTGTCTACCCTGTTTGCAGTTGTAACTGTTGCAGACCACTCTGTGTGAATATGCAGTGCCAATTCTCAGAGAATGTTCCCACTCGAGTGTTGCAGTCCTCTTTCACTTTCTCTTGCACCCTGTCCTCTCTCCTGTATGCATTTTAGTATGCCTTGGGGCTAGTGTGTGCTTGTGTGTTCTTCATGGTCTGACTACTCTATAGGGCAGTCAGGCAGTGGCCGATTGGCTGGCCTGACGAGGCAGTGTGTGGGCCGGTTCATTGGCTCTGGGCCTGTTTTATGGTCTACTAGGCTACTTTTTACTGTTGCTTTACATGATATTTAAACAAACATTGCATGCAGTAAGTTCAAATGCATGCAGCTTCCCATACCTTTCAAAACACTTATATAGCTTGTCTTTACAAGTCCAAAGCAGCATCAATTTGCAAACAAGGCGACTTTTTTTTAGCTATTTAATTCATTCAGGGAGGCCACTTTTATTTTGATTCCCAGGCCTGTTTTCTGTCTCAGCCCCACCCTGGTGATCTTTCCATCTGCTTAGCTGACAGCACATGTGCCTATGGTAAGAATCAATCTTAGCCTGGAGAACTGAAGTGCTAGATTTCAGTATGCAGAGTGGAAGGGAAACCCACACACCTGTGAAGACTCACTGCACTGTGTTTCCATTTTGGAAATGTAAAGAAGTAATAAAAATGATGGAGATAGAACACAAAAGAGTGAGAACAGAAAAAATGAGACGCATGTTTGTAGTACTTCCGGTAAAAGAATGAATGCTTGCACTGTATCCTGTAAAGCAGTGGGCAACGGGAAGGCACTGCTTGACAGCAAGAATCATGGTACATCAGCAGCTACATTCAGCATCCATGCAAATGATTATAAAAAGTCTCCTGTCAAATTACATTACATATCTGGCATGCATTCAATAGGTTCATACACTTTGTGATTTAACATCACATTAGGGTGCAAATTAGTACGAGGCGCTTATTGGGTGAGAAGAAATTTTAATTTGGTCTTATGCAGATGAAAACTACTTTAACAGCTACATCGGATTGATCGT
The DNA here is from genome assembly GCF_964204655.1 of Triturus cristatus. Lineage (NCBI taxonomy): Eukaryota > Metazoa > Chordata > Amphibia > Caudata > Salamandridae > Triturus > Triturus cristatus. The sequence continues at coordinate 648,619,548 of NC_140585.1, forward strand.
TCCTCTTTATCACTCTATTCACTTTCGTCTATTTGTACTCCTTGTAATTCACTCTCTTTGGTAAAACAGCAGCCTAATCTTAGTTTAAAAAGGGGGATTTTCCTCCCTTCAAGGCATATAGATTTCTTTGAAAATACAACATAGGCTTTGATGGGCCTAGTTCAGAAGGAGAGCTGACTTGACACAGAATGTGAAAGAGAGATCTGAGAAGAGACAGGCTGGATGAGAAATAGAAACAAAGGATAATACATCAAGGGGTGCAACAAAGACTGACACAGACGGGTTTGAAACATGCTTAGATATACTGTGTGTCTTCAAAGGAATGTGTTTATATTGTTTAAAGCGATGCTTTAAAGGCTCAGTGAGAGCTGTATTATTTACATGATTTGCAAATCAGGCAGTAAAATAAGCTGTTTTCAGCGCCGTCTAACATAATCATGCATTCGTTGTCTGTGTTATGTTGAGTTCTAATATTGTTTGTGACTTTCAAAGCTCAACTGCAGATCACCTGCCTTCGGTACTGATATCAATATTAGAAATACTTGTAATTATACTTATCTGTTCGAGTATCGCTATAGAAGACTTCTTATAATTGTAACTTGAAAGCCACGCAGGCTGACATTGCAGTTTCATTAAAGATCCCGTCTGCCTCTTGAATGGCCAGGTGAAAGGCCCATCTAAGTAGGGATGCTGTAATTAGTTTGCAGGAATGATTGACGCAGCACATCTCGACGTTTCTTTGAGGAATCGAGCTTGCTTACCTTGGAGTACATTTATTGCTGAGATATCTGTTATGGTCTCCTTGAATATATTATTTGTTTCAAGCTGTCTTCAGTTGGTGTGATTGAAGCCCTGTGTAGTCTACGCCTGCAGTCAGTCTTCGTGGAACCATCATTGCAGGGCGGCACCCTTACCAGTCTCTGAGCGGTGACACAGGAAAGGCACACCGACTCTGCTGAGATTATCTGCTTGTTTGCTTTACTGACAAGAATTAATTATAAGCATTTTCAAAGCCAGTAAGTCTCACCTTTGTGACATATTGGCTTTGCCAATGCCTTTTGACAATGCTCTACAGCATCAGACTTTTTTCTGATGTTGTGCAGCTTTGCTAAAATAAATCAATAAAAAGGTGCAATAGCATGACTGCTGCTGCAGGTCATGTGACACCACTAGCACACACATGCGTGATGACATATGTGTGAGCATGCATCTGAACACATGAACGCACCAACAGAATGACACAGGCACCTCTTGTTTTCCATTTTTATTTACCCATCCAAGATGGTGGACTCCACTTTTATCAGTAAATTAAAAAAAGATTTTTAGCGCAAAGGCACAAATTGCTTTTAAAATTAAAAAAAGGACTGGGGAGTAACTGAGGAGTGAATTGGATGAGTGGGTGAGATTAAGGAGGAAAAAGCATTCAACAAGGAAGAGAGCAACATGGTAGTGCAGAGGGAGAAGCACACATGGAGGGCAAAAGGCAGAGTGCAAGAGAGAAATATGGAGTGCAGGGGTAAACATTTGTGGGGAGGACACAAGGAAGAGAAGGAGAGAGCTGGAAAACACATGAACTCTCTTGGAGTGCTTATCCAAAAAGAAAAAAAGTTTCCTAAAAGTGAGCAGTAGAAAGATTGAAGCAGGCCAATCAGAAAAATGTCAAAGAGGCTATGCTCTAGGGAGGTGCAAAACATAGGATGGACATGCTGGGACAATCCAATAAGAAGCAAACAAATGATAAGACCAAACAGTGCTAGACAGCAGGTAGGCTTTAAGCTCCTGTAGGTTCTTGGTAAACCTACAGTTGGTCTTTTGCAACCAGATAACTTGCGCTCCCTTGTAGGCTCAAGCTAAAAAGGGTTTAGTCTGCCGAAGATTATTCAACAAAAAATAATGCCTGCAGATATTTTAAAATGATCAAAGGTGCCTTTAATGGTAGTACTGACCTCATTGAAAAAGAACACTCTTCTTGAAAGGGTAGCAGTTATCCCTTCTCTTAAAAAGCCACAAGGTGACCTTTCAAATCATCGTGAAACAGCAAATTTATTGGAAGGCACTATTATCCAACAGCTCCAACACTTTTTTGAAGCATAGACTCACTGAGATGGGACTCCATCTGGCTTCAGACTTATAATAAGTGCAGATGCTGTGGGTAAGTCAATCCTTTGCTTGTGATGAGAGCTAGATAATTAAGATGTCAGAGATCTGATCATGCTTAACTTGTCCATAGCCCTCGACACCAGTGATGATTGCATCCTCATGTGCAGACGATACTGAGCTAAACTTGATAATGCATTTTTAATCTAATAGGGCGGAGGATGTGACCTTATTTTGCTTCCAAGCACCTGTATAAAATCACAAAATTGGCATGCTAATGGGGATTTTTAGTCTTCCTTGAGGCTACTGATGAGCCTTATTGGTCGTGTCAATTTTTCTACCTATGCTGCTAATACTCAGCTCCTCTTAAAACAGAATCCAATACTGAATGGAGAACTTAAATAGCTTGGAAGGTTCTTACTGTCCATAAATTGTGGATATTCCACAAGTTGTGTTTAGAGATGAACCTGTCTAAAAGTAATATCTCAATTGAGGGAGGTCATCCAACTGCTTTGCCCACCACATTCTAGCCCTTTGTAGATATCACTCCATGTGGATCAATAACCAAACTTTAAGTCATAATATATGCTGATCTTAAAATGATTAAACACATCACATTGGTTGTATGGTCAGGCTCCTATCAACTGAATGTGCCAAAGAAATATTATACAACTGTTGTGCTTTCCACAGAGAGTACGAGCATCCTACATTATGTTGTTTTTGTTTCGAGATAAGACTAAGCCAAAAGCATATCCCATTTACAAAAAACACCTGCAACACCTCCAACACACCACGTTTTGGCTGTTCTTTTTTTACTGAGTTTTAATATAGCGCGAAATTGACCCAAAGGAATCGGGTATCAGAGCGCTTCACACGATCACCAGTTGCGTTACAGACAAACACATTAATTTTTGTTAGGCACTGGGATATTAAGTGATTTGCCCAGAATTACAGGATGTTGCATGACCTTACAAGACTTGAACCCCGTTCCCCAGGTTTTAGGTCAACCACCCTATCTATTAGGCCACATCCTCTCTCCCATTGTGTTGTCCCACATTGTGCAGAAGCATAGAGACCTTATGCAACATTAATTGAGCCACCCCCCGGTAAGAGTCAGGGACATATTTAAAAGCCCTTATTGCCACAGTAACATCACTTTTTAGGTCGAGTCTAGCGCAGCGCGCATGCGCTGTACTATGAGAGGGCCTCTTGGAATCACTCCAGACATTCAGAAAGCTTTCAGAAAACTTGTGCATCTAGTTGTCAAATTCTATTGGCCTTTGCATGTGGCTTTCAATAAATGAAAGCACACAATTGGCCAAAGGCGGGTGCATGTCCCACCTCTTCTTAAAATGTTCACTCTCATGGTGTTTTGCTCTTGGGAGCGAGCAGGCTGGCAGCTGCATTCCTCCTTTTTCATGTGCTTTTGTTATCTTATAAAGCAATTTATTGCTTTTCCGAATGCGGCCACCCTTGCTTAACCTAGTATCCTGTTACTAATTGCTTTTAACGCGCCGCCCTGATTTTCTTCGAAATGCTTTTTTTCCTCCCTATACTGCTGGTCTGCTTGGGCGTCGTAGTTTGGCTGCTCCGTCTGATGGAATTGTCAGGTTATTTTTATTCACGGGCGGATGAAGGGGAGAAAAGCCACCGGGCTGTTTAAATCAAACCAGGAAGGGGGTCGGGTCTGCTTTCCTAACAGGCAGTGGGAGTGCCAGGAATTAGAGACATCAAAAACATGCAACTGCTTGCATTTTTGTTTGGAATCCTTTCTTCAAAGGCATCGTGGCAGGATGAACCGGCGTCATGTTAAATGGTGCTTCGTAAAGAGCACAAGGAATCCGCAATATGTTAAAATTTGCGGACAAATAATCTTCACATAACAATGGTGCATTATTTACATAGTGTTTAACGCCGATTTTTGCCTTTTCTAACCGCTATATAGGATTTATTACTATTAGCTCCAATTTAAAGGTACTGGATTTAACAACCTCCTAAGGGTTGAAGGCCGAGCTTACCGTGGGGGGATTCCGAACCCTTATAGCAGATGCCAGCAGTGAGGCTCAGCTCTAATGAATTCGACACTCAGAAAAATATTTGTTTTACGAGATTCTATGTCTTGCCACACAAAATCTTAACAGAAGTACCCCTTTATAATGCTGGGCAGTCCACGTCAGTTCATGGTTACACTTACCCCATTTACATCAAAGTGCACTATTCTCCAAACATCAATGTCTTGGAATTATTCTAATGCTCAGAAATGCAAAAATTGGAATTTAATTGAAGTCCACACAATTTGCCTCTTTAAAGTAGGTGGTGAAGATGTAAGGACCCAGCCCCTCCTAGAAATAATAGCGGCTCAAGTACAACAACCCTGAATACTTAGTTTTGGGTAGGAAGGGGGGGGTTAATTTACCGTGTTTTACTCTTCTGTTCGACGAAAGTGACAGGAGACCAAATAAAGCACAGCATTTAACCAAGCAAGCAACTTAATTCAGTTTAAATAAAACAGGAAATGGGCAGAACGTGTAAGAAGCCATTGTATGGGGCGTGGGCAGCTAGTGTGATGCGGTACGAGGTGTATCCAGTGCGGTGTGCACGTGGTGCGACACTTGCAAGGTGGGCAGATAGTCAGCAGAGCCTTCAATGATCTCCTCCTACTTCAGTTCAGGGATGGCATACCCAGCTTGCCGTAAAAACAAAGATTATTGTTAAACTGTGTAAAATGGCATCTCATATTTACAGCGCTTAGAAATGGCAGAGGTTCTGTGTTAAGCCCTGCAGTTTATGAGGTATTACATTGAGACGCCAGCCAGAAAGGTAGGGCCCTATTTATGAAGGCATTTTCTTTTGACTGCATTTACCCTGAAAACACAAAGCTCAGTAGGTCAAGTATATAGCATCAAAACATACCTTACTGCACGCGCCCGAGGCCGAGTCAGAAAAGAGGTTCATTTCTCCACACACCAGTCCGAGGCGAGGGCCTCTCTAATCAAAGGGTTTCACATGCACTTCCGTGCAAATGAAACAGTGTGCCTTTTTGTTAGTGCCACCACTTTTATACACCTACCAACCCTACCAGTATGTAATTTACATATAACTGGTGCCAAGGGTGCGTAGCTTAATGCAAACGTACAGATCCTTTATAACGGATCACCTAGTCCAGCGAATAACCCGCACTAGAGCGCACGCGCCAGTCACCAACGCAATATGCCTTGTTTACTGCAGCGGGGCAGGCCCCGGACAGTTAGAAGCATATTCCCAGGGCCAGTGCCCCGTGGACAATCATTATGGGCATTAGAACTGCTGCCTCGAGGATGCAGTTTCCATAGCTACCTGCTTCATGTTACACAGATCTATGTTATTTAGTGAAGTTAGAGAAACGATTGTCAAATGTCATTGTTGCACCCAAAGTACAAACAACATTCACTTTTATTTGTTGCATGTTTCAAAGACAAGGGAACCCTGCCAAGTTCTCTGCTGCTAGGAGTGTCATTCAAATGCTGAGAAAAATCTAGTGGATATATGGGACTTCCAAACGTCACAGTTATATGAATTAATATTTACGAAAATTTGAGTTAAAGAAAATAAGGGGTATACAAACAACTGCTGGTTGCACATAATTTGTAACTAACACTGGCAACATATTCATTTCAGGGAGTGATTAAGTGTAGTACACCATAGTATTTATTAGTGTGTGTATTATAAAAGTATGTTTACTTTTTAAATAAAAAAAAACTAACTGACTACATTTTTATTATTGTTATTAATGCATAATAGTGGCTGCTAAGTACTAGCCAACACAAACTCCCTTTAATAGACCTTCAACTACATTACACTAAAACAGTAAACTGCTACAACTGGGTACTTATTTTCCATTTACAAGACACTTTGCAACTTATTGCTTATGGAGTCCTCAGATTCAGCAAAACTAATAACACCTCCCAACGGCGAGACCTATTGGCTATGCCAATGCTTGTTCTGTTGTTCCTGTGGCGATGGGGGTTTTACCGTATTCACAAGGCAACATTAATCCACTTAGCGTGGCTTAACGCCGCATTGTGAATAAGGCCCCCTTTCATGCTACACTTAGCGTGAAAGGGGTGGGCAATGGGTGTGCTGCACCACCCATTGATTTTGACTCTGCCCCATATTCACAAGGGTGGCGTAAATATGGGGCAGCACCATAATTAAGACCAGGGAAAACCTGGTTTTAACCTGCCGAAATCAGGAGAAATGCTTTATTTCTCCTCATTTTTGCTGTTTCTAAGTGTGCTGCATTGTGCTAACTGAAAGGCATGAGTGTGCCGCATTCTTGTGAATACAGCACATCCCTGCATTTGGAAACTGTCAGAGCCTGGCGTTAGCCTTCTTGGTTTAACGCAGCACTCTGACAGCTTCCTAGTAAATTTGCTCCTCGGTCTTGATTCACTAGAAGTTCAGATTGTATCTTCTGCAAGGAACCCCCACTCCGCCAACCACCTCTTTTTCTTGCCCACAATGAAATAGGATGTAGAGAAAATAGTGATGCATTCATTGAATTTCATCGGCAGTTGTAATCTATGAGCACATACAGAAAGCTTTGAGGTTGAAACTGCTGAGACTACACTGAGGGTGAAGACCAAGAAACTGTACAGGTAACGGTTGTGTTCTGGATTTCACTGTGATACAATCTAATTTGTTTACTGACACGTTTCCGGATGTTGTGTTGAAATCGTTAAATAAATATTGTTAGGCCGATTTAAATATTCTTTCAAAAATAAGCTTTAACTGCAGTAAAATGACTTTTTCAAAATAGCTCATTGGGCAGATGAGAATAGATACTAATAAGAGAATAAACAGAAACCTCCCACTGATAAAACATAAAATAAATGGTTGACGTGATGCACTACAGACTGTGCTGTCTTTGTACAGTTTACCTTACAGCAGGGAACCTAATGATTCCAAGCTCTTCTCAGCAGATGTCAGGGCACGAGGCAGAGCTGAACCACTGGCATATACTTATAGTTTTTTCTGCAGTTTCTGAAAGAATTTGCATTTTAGATCACCATTTGAGCCATTAGAGACGTAGATAAAACGCTGTTACTTGTGCCAGGATGATCGATCCTGCATTATGGAGCAACATTACAGCTTTGTGCAATGCAAGAGATGTCAAAAATGACTTCTTTATATTCTTGGTGAACTACGACAAAGTATGTGAGTGCATTTTGAAATTATTTTCATCTCCAGGGGCAGGGACTCCATCTAGTTCAGGGAGCCTTGATCTGGCTGATACATGCCTCATCTTAGTGTGAATGCTAAAAAACTGAGAACATTCCATTAGAGTGAGCATTTTAATTTCACAAAACTAGTAATGTTCAAGTAAAAATGTATATCTTCTCTACCTGTGCAGACACCAAGTAAAGAAAGAAAAACATTTGTCCTTATTACGCTTTGGTTTTACGTTTTTGACACTTTTTTGCACATTATAGCTACCAGGCGAAAACTATTGTAAGGGAATATATAAAGCAAAAAATGTCCAGATTTTGTCAAAGGAGTTCTACCAGTGCTCCGACTACACAGTGAAGCATCCATAACTCTCTATTTATAGGGAGTTAACTGTCCTCATACAAATGTTGTGCTCGCCCAGAATAGTCAGTATAGCTGCTACTCCCATTGAAGTGTTTCTTTATTTGGAGTGGACTATGGGAAATGCAGCCAGATGTGATACTCCAAATACCACACTTTGTGAAGTGATTAACTGTCAAGAGGGCTTCAAAGGAAGGTTCTATGGGTAGGCCTTCCATGATGCCTGTTTATTTTATGCATGTTGCATTGGATAGAAGCACTTTAGATGAATGAATGTTTCTTGGTCCTGTGCACTTTAAATTGGTTGTATGACTTTACAACGCATTCCGTTGTAACGCATACCTTTACCACGCATGCGTTATAACGCGAATGCCATCACCACGCATATCCTTTACCACGAAAATGCCTTTTACACGCATACTTTTACAACGATTTTCGTTGTTAAATTATGCATGTTAATGGCATTTTTATGTTAAAGGATATCACACTAATAACGTACCCTTTAAATTTACCCCTGAGCGACACCATCTCCTCATTCCCCCTTATCTCTCCTCTCCTCGATCTTCCTTCGTGACGTTACACGTCGTTAAGAGGAAGCGGAAGTGTCCTTCCGTTTCCCCTAACGACGCCGATTGCCTCCACATCTCTTTCTTTAAATGACTTAAACAGGTGAGTTTTTTTATATTTTATTTTGGGGGGTGCCCCCCAAAATCCCTTTGTTTAATCCCACGCTTTTTTGGGGGGGGGAGACCTGCCCAACCCCCCTTTTTTTTTCCTTTTAACTTTAGCACACATGGCTTTACTACGAATCTCGTAGTAAAGGTATGCATGGTAAAGGCTTTTCGTTGTAACCACGCATGCGTTGTAATGCATGCGTGGTTATGGTCATGCGTGGAAATGGCTGCGTTGTAGTGGCCGTTTCCCCTTTAAATTCTGACTTGCTCATTTCCTTTACTCTGCCTCGTGACATGCACTCATACCATTTTATTTCCCCTTTCCTCTGGTACCTCTTATCCTCCTGGTGCTTCTTCCTCTTGGGCCCATTTGCTTTCCCCTCTATCTGTCTCTGCTCTGATCATCACCAGGACATTTAGGATACCAGGCAACCTCAATGTGGTATTTCCTTCTAACTGTGAGGAGGTGCTTGGGCCAGAGCTATTCCTTACTACCTCCCTACCCTACCTTGCACAATTGTCTCTGCATATTTTTCCTTTGGCATATTTGCTCATGCCATGATCTCCTTTCCCATTGTCTATACAATCCCCTTCTCCATTTAATACCAGCAGGCTCCCCTTTTTCCTTAGCGCAAATTCCTATGGCTATTCCTACACTCTCCATCTGTTCCTACTCTCTTCACAACCCGGAGTGACATGATCCTACCTTTCACCTTCTCGTTGTGTCACAATAGCAGCCCCACACATCTGTGTCTGCCTAAGTCTACATTTTTAGGTCTCGCCTGACCCAGCGCATGCGCTGGTCTGGCGAGACTTATTGAGAGGGCTCCAAAAAGTGCTACCAGGCCAGCCTAGAGCTACAGTGCATGTGCACGGGTGCGCGCGCTGCGTTTTACCGCAAGTACTTTCACTTTCGCGGCCGCAAGGCCGCTTTGATGTTGATCACGATCGCAATCGCGAACACTTTCACTTTCGCGGCCGCAAGGCCGCTTGGCATAGCCAATAGGTCTCGATTTTGGGACCTTATAAGTATTTAGTTACGCAACTGTTGCATGGCTAAACACTTATAAGGTCCCAAAGGCGAGACCTATTGGCTATGCCAATGCTTGTTGTCTTTGCCTTCTCCTGCTTATATCCGTTTGCTCTGTGCCTGTTGTGTGAATGAGTTGATATCGCATTTCCTATTGGCTGTTCAGCACCCACACATGAACAAACACACACATGCACGTGCAAACACACACACACACACACACACACAAACACACACACACACATACTGTTGTACCTGGTTTGTCAGTAAAAGAAGGGTGCTCTGCTGTTTCGTACAATTTTCTGTATGGTTGGTGACATCAGTGATGATCCCCTGATAATATGAACCAGAACAATTCAGTTTGGCAATGCTTGTTAGAAAATGAAAAGCTTGGCATGATTTAAAACCATCATCTTTTTCACCATCAACCAGTACAAAGTATATTTTGGTTAGAGACTGCATTTGTTTGCTATGAAATTCCAAACTGAGGGAATTACTAATTATTATTCTTTTCTGATGGTGTCTAGCCTTTACTTGTTGTAGTTTTCCTTCTGCTTTTACCATAGCTTAATAATTACAAAGGCTCAACCACGGTCTGTGAAACTATTACTGCTGTTATTGTACAAGGATGCTCTAATGTTTTATTTGCGGAAAAAGATGTTGGAGTCATTGACCTTTGCCTGGAAATCACCACAGCCTGCCCTCATACAGGTCTTCAAATAGGTTTTTTATGTACAATGAAGTTGGGAAAACTGAAACTATTCGTATGCTTGTAACTATGAAAGTAGACATAAATGCTGCATACAATGGTATCTAGTTAGCACTGCGACACACAGCCAATTGCTAATCAGTCAAAATATGAACAAAAGACTGTTATCAATTTGAATTGGTATTGTTTATTTATTAGTTTATGCATTTTAAATATTGCACACATGCAGCCTTGGCTCCACTTCATAGCTCTGATTTCAAAGGCATACAGTGAGGCAGATCAAAGGGCATAAATCAACAGAAACGGGGCACATCTTGCTTGGACAGCACACGTTTATACTAAAATAGAGTAGGAACAAGTACATGTAAGTAGGGGTAGAGATGAGGAAGGTAGTCCAAGGCTGACTGAATATTTGGCAATAACTTGAAGAGGGTCATCTTGAAGGATTTCTTGAAAGACAGAAGGCTTGAAAGGTTGATAGGGCTCTTAGATGTCGTGCCACAAAACTCCAGAGGACTGCATCCTGCATCCGACTGTCAGTGGCATACTTAATCTAATCGGAGCTGCTTTATCTGTGGTTCATTCTAGGATGTAACTTAATGACCAGGTTAAACGGGACTTTCGGATACTAAACAGTCTTTAAAGTGTGATCTGTTGCTATTCTTTTGGTGAGTGGAGATGTTGCAGGCCAGAATGAAGTGCTCCAACCTCCATTTATTGAGACTTACAGATACATAGAAAAATTGGCAATCAGCGTGGGAGAGGCCCTCAACTCAGCCAGTACAGCTGAGAACCTCTTGCCTAATCTGGAGATCTTGACTTGCTTGGCAGGGATTGTATAAATGAAAGTGCTTTCAATCAGTCAATCAATCAAATCAATTGTAGAGCGCACTACATACCCGCGAGGGTTTTGAAGGCGCTGGAAGGGGGGTGCTACTGGTCAAACAGCCAGGTCTTAAGTAGCCTCCTGAAGGTCAGCAGGTCTTGGGTCTGTCGTAGGCTCAGTGGGAGGGTGTTCCAGGTCTTGGCGGCGAGGTGGGAGAAGGATCTCCCGCCGGTAGTTGTTCTTCGGATGCGAGGGACAGTGGCAAGTGCGAGGTCGGCGGAGCGGAGCAGGAGCACTATTAATTATTTTTCTTGCCCAACATTTCATGCCCTGTATAGCAAGAAACAGTGCATCAGATCCCCCATTCTAAATGGACGCTTTTCCCCATAGCAAGCCCCTAGGAGAGGTTGGACCACCAGTGAACGGATTCTGACAGTGGAGCCAGCAGATGCTGTGCCGTCAGAAACCTGGAAGTTCCCCCATCTTTAGGTGAGAGCAGGCCCCTCATTGATTTATGATGGGTCTTCGACTACTCCTCTGTTTCGATGGTCCAATCTTCTAAGCATCCCCTGAAGTTTCTAAATCTATGTTTTCATCATTGCAAAATTCTAATTAGAATAGTATTAGACTCCTGAAGAACTCCATGATATTGCCTTGAACAGTGGCTGGGCTCTCCTCTGCATCAAGCCATGCCTGAGGTTACTGTTTTGTATGACTGCTAAAATCTGATGTCAGAAAACAGGATAGCGATGAATGGGTGTTTATGGTCTAGTTACTCCTAAAATGCTCCATCACCAACATTTTGCCCTAGTGGCCAATATTAACGCACATTTTTGAGTATTTGCTTCAATTCTAACATTATAATTGATACCCAACTGAGCTTCCTGAACCTGTTGTGAGGTGTATACCACCACTAATGTTCAATACCAATCTCTGTGCAAATGTGCGTGAGTGTTTCTAAATTAAAAACCCTTTAATAACACAGATGTAAGCATTAGACCGGTATATGGTAATACATTACATAAAATACTTACTGGATGAGTACAGAAAGCTGAAAAGGTGTCTTGCTAAATAAAGCTCACAAATTCCAGAAAGCAACAGGAATTTAAAGAAACTAAATAATGTATGTGTGAATAACTGTGTCTTTATCACATGATAGGAACTCTAAACATCTAGCTTTGAATATTTCAAACTTTTGCACCAGTAATTGCTGCTGTCATTCTTTTTATTATAATACATATTTGATTGAAAACACAATCTAAATCTTAGATTCAGGTTAGAGACAAATGGTTTTAATGGCTAGTGTTGCAAGTGAATATCCACATTCGCTGGAATAATCCACAAAGCCAACGCGAGTAAAAATGAATATACTCTTTATTGACATGTACAGGACATATAGACCAAGTCCATGTCATACAGAGAATGCCGTAACCATAAACCGCCCAATCTATATAACCTTTCCCCACATTTTGACACATTACAACCCACGAGCCTGCCCCCACAATTAGTCTCCATCTACAAACAATAACACAGAAACACAAGCGCACATACCATGTCGCATCCATGTCTCATGTACACAATATGTTGTATTATTTAAATAACATAAGCATGAGTAAGTGACACAAGTGCAACAACAAGTCTCACCTGTGCACTCCACTCTTGCACATGTAACACATATAACACACCTTCTTCCTTTTTGGAAAAAGAAAACACCCTACACCAGCTTACATTAATTCCCTGCTTATACTAACACATGGTCTCGAAACCTCACTGGAGGTTTGGGTGTCCTCACACTTCTAGTTGATCCCAAACCGTCCTTTCCTCCACTGGGCTGCATTCCTCTGGACATAGTACAATTCCCCACATAATCTGCTTCTCCCTCATCCAAGAAATCCTGGTGCTCCACTGGTCTGTAATCCTTCCCTTTGAGCAAAGATACCTGACTCAAATTCCAGATACTGCCACCTTCACCCACACAGCACTGTTAAACACCTCAATAACTCAAATGGGGTTCAACCAACTCACTAGTCCCTTACCATTTTTCCTCCCCTTCTTGAAACGTACCACATCACCAACATTCACCTTCTGCTTATTCCAAGAGCCTTTTCGTTTCTCTAATGCATCTCTCATTTTAAGTTTGCATTCCTCTACTCTAGGTCGGATCGCCTTAAAATCTACCTCCGCCACATCATTCACATTTTTCTCCTGATTCTTTAACCACCAAGGAATCACTTTAGTACTAGGTTTACACCCCCTTAGCAACTCGAAAGGGCTCACTGAAGTCAGCAAATTAGGAGAAGTCCTGTATACCAACACCAGCTCAATCCCCCCTCGCAGATAACTGGATAACCTCCTTAACCATACGGTTAAACCACTCCATTTGCCTCCGGGTGGAATACAGCAATGCGTCTATGCTCGAAACCACATTCCTCCAGATACATTTCGATATAATCACTCACAAATTGTGGACCATTTTTAGTCACCTCCTCCTGAGGAATACCTTCTGTGCAAAAAAACTCATCCAGAAACTCCACCACACTCTCCGAGGTGACCTTCCTTACCATTTTAATCTCAGGCCACTTAGAAAAACAATGCACCATGACTATTCCAAACGCCTCCTGTTTGGGTAACACTGAAAATGGAACAATGATATCCAGACCTCACTTTTGCCATGGTGCAAGAGGTAACTCAACCGGCTGGGCATCAGGAGTCAATGCCCTTGCAGTTTTGTCACTCACAGCACAACTTCCACACAAGATGTTCCACAAATGCATCAATCACCAGTCACCAATTCTTGCTGACCCGCATCCTAGAAGATGATATACCCAAATGTACTTTGTGGGCAATGTCCACTATAACCTTCCTCAAACTGAAAGGGAGTACAAACTTGTCCTCACCTCACAGCAATGCCATTCTCCACTGCTAACTCTTTTTGCACCATATCTTAATAACTCTCCTGGAACTTTCCTTTCTTCTAACCATCTGCTTCTGACACACTGGATTACCCTGTCCAATTTGCCATCCTTCTGCATTTCCTCTCTTCACCCTGTTTCCTGAATCACAGGATACTCCAAACTTAACAAATTAACATCCTGCAATGTGAAAGCCACTTCACACTCCTCTCCATCCATTTCCAATTGCTCCTTACTGGGTAGTGGAAGCCTGGACATGTAATCAGCGTTAACATTACACTTCCCCGAGACGTACTCCATGTGGTATTGGATATTCTGCAATCTGGACACTAGTCTGACCAACCTTGCTGACATAGCGCACCCTCCACCTGGCGCCATGATATGCAGTAATAGCTTGTGGTCAGTTTTTATAATAAACTTCCACACAAAAAGATCATAAAATACTTTCTCTCTATAACTGAGCCTTTTTTCTCAGCATCTCACAATGCATGTGACGCCTAAGCTATAATCCATTCTTTGACATGCTCTAGTTGCATTACAATCCTGCTAAGACCACAGTTGCTGGCATCAGTCATCACAATGCACTCTTTCCCAATGACAAAAGGTTTGGGACATGGAGCTTCTTTAATCATCAACTTCAGTGCATTAAAAGCAACAGTCATTTCTCGTGTCCACTGAAACCTTGCATTCTGTTTTTAAAAGGCATCCGAATGGATCCACTCTGGATGCATAGTTGGTAATGAACTTTGCATAAAACTCAGTGAGCCTAAGAAAGGACACCAACTCTTCCTTGCAGCTGGGAATAGGAGATTTAGTAATATTTTTCACATGGTTGCGCTTAGGTTTAATGCCAGAACCCCTAATACGATGCCCTAGATACTCTACATCCTGTTTCTTGAATTTTTACTTCTCTGTATGCAACATAAGGTCATTGATGATAGCGCCTCCAAAACATTTCTCACTGTCATGAATCCTCCTCGTTCTTGCATAAAACTAAAATATTGTCCATAAAGGCAGTTGCTTCCTTGATACACTTTAAAGTTTCTTTCATCAGCCTTTGAAACACTGGGGATGCTCTGGCCAGCTTGAATAGCATCCTGCGGAATCTAAAAATACCTTTTGGTGTAATGAATGCAGTCAAATTTTTAGAATCTTCATCACGTCTGACCTGATGATATGCACTTGCTAAATCTGTATGGGACCTGTGCCCCTGCTAAAGTGGTAACCATTTGATGGAGATTAGGAAGAGGATGAGCATCCCCATTCAAATTGCACTGTTAAGGCTGTGCAGGTCCACACAGAGTCTCAATTTACCAGAAAAATTAAGCAAAATAACCACTGGAGAAACCCACGGTAAAGACTCCACTGGCTCAGTCCACTGGCTTTCTTGCACAAGTCGAGTTTCCCCCTTCTCACCTTATGTCATGTACGAATTGTATTGTTAAATAATTTGATACAGTGTTTAAATCCCCGATATTCACCAAGCTTGTCACTAAAAACCTCAAGAAATTGCATCTTTAACCCCTGAATAAACATATCCAACTGTGCTCTAATTAAGCTTTCTCCCCCTTCAGAAGCATTCTTAATAATGTAGACAGGACGATCCATCCTTGGATCCAATTTTATGCCCAACTCTTTTTGATGAGGCCAACCCAACAAAGACTGACCACTCATTGCCACATATACTTTTACACGACTGTGTCGGACTGAAGAATTTAAATTAGCCCAAAAATATCCTACATGATCTATTTTGTGTCCCGTGTAACCACCAGAGGCCATGTCTGGTGATACAAATTTTTTTTAGACCACTTCTCCTTCACGACAAAATAGTATACCATGCACATGAGTCAACCAACACAGGAATCAACACCTCATGTCAATGTCACACACTGGGAATTTTGTAAAAGCCTCCCCATCACTAATTTTAAGTATAGTATTGCTATAGTGATCAAAACTATCATATTCAGATTTGTCATTATCCCAGCACTGCACAAAATTCACATTCCTAAATCTAGACCTGCACACTGCTAAAATGCCCCTTCTTACCGCATTTTGAGCATATTTTATCCGCAGCAAGACATAATTTAGGAATTCCCAAATGTGTTTCACTTCTGCACCTATTGCACAAAACTTCGAATTTCTTCCAATCAGTTCTTTGCCACGGGGTTTCCCTACAGTTTTTTGCCCATCAGTTCTTTGCCACGTAGGTTTCACTTCATTCTTTTGCCCCCCACTTTTCCTGGGTTTATCCCCTCCATTTCTTGACACCACATGTACATCTTTTTCTCAGTTCCCCAATTTCCTGCACAAACATCTGTGAATACTCAATGGCTTTAGCAATTTCAATTGCAGCATTACGTGACATTTCAGATGTAGACCAAAGGCTTTCTTGTAGTTTCTTATTGTTAAAATTTGATCCCTCAAAACTTGCTCATGTGTAATATGCTCTAAGTCACATGTCACAGCCAAAGATCTAAGTCAGACACATAATCCTCTATGGTTTCATCTGATTTCTGTCTTCTAGAGTAAAAGGCATATCGCTCCATTACAACATTTATTTTCCTGCCATACCGTTTACCTAAATGTTTTGCAGCATGGGAATGCACATGTATGTTCCCTGGGTTAACTAACTCTGGTAACTCTTTAAACTCTTTTAAATCTATACCTCCTAAATAGCCCTTCAATAAAGCTAACTGTCATTCAAGCACGCAATCATGACCTTCCAAGACTTCCACATATGCCAGGAAAACCGCCTCCCATGTCTCCCAATCCATGGGTGGTTCACCTGACACTGTATGAAATGAGGAAGGTGGCACAATCCCCAACATTTCCCTCCCAAGGAATACCAACAACCCCAAGTAAATACAATTCTATACAATTGCTCGGGAAATAACACAAGAAGTCACTGTTGTCTGCATAAAACATAAAGCAATAGTCACAATCCTAGAGAATATCTGTTAATATAAACATATACAACCACAGTAAAATAGGAAAAGTCATCACTATCAGGAAACAGAATGTACCAAGCAGAATGACTACACTGGAACTTGTGTGCACATCCTCATGTGCAACAAAAATCAGAAGCTCGCACCACAGCAAAACACCTCACCCTTGCCGTAGAATTCCTCCATATCACACTGGATCCGATGTGCC
Source organism: Triturus cristatus (assembly GCF_964204655.1). Lineage (NCBI taxonomy): Eukaryota > Metazoa > Chordata > Amphibia > Caudata > Salamandridae > Triturus > Triturus cristatus. The sequence goes on from NC_140585.1 coordinate 648,636,517, forward strand.
TTGGACTGGTGTGCACATCATCGTATGCGCTGTGCCCAAAAATATGTTTCCACACCCTCACAGCTCAAAAGCGACTGGCTCACCAAATGTAAACACGCTGGCCACAGGTGTGCACATCACAAGCAAGATTCAGGAAGGTGTGCGTACCAAATAAACAAAGCAACGCAGCTCAGGTTGGAAGCATGTGATGAAATGCAATGCCCAAAACAAAACCCCACCAATCAGAATATGAAGAGGTCATACCCTTCGGACCAACACAATACGATGCCCTTCCTAAAAGCGTAGTGTCACCAGTCAAGATCCAGAGAAAAGGTTACCCCTCAAGCCTCAGCCAATCCAGTGCAGCTCAAAAACTTCCTATTAATGCCATTCACTAAGGTGTCGCTTGCAAAAAACAATAACATTTAGCCCAGTACGGTCCAATGCGATGCTCCTCCCATCAAAGTAGATTAACTCCCACTTGTCGCAAGTGTTGCAATTCAATATCCACACTAGCCTGAATAATCCACAAAACCAACGTGAGAAAAAATGAATATACTCTTTATTAACATGTACAAAACATGTTGACCAAGTCGGTGTCATACAGAGCATGCCATAACAGTAAACCGCCCGCTCTATATAACCTTTCCCCACATTATGAAACATTACAATCCACGAGCATGCCCCCACAGTTAGGCTCCTTCTGCAAACTGTTATTTATTCTTGTGTTTATACAGTTTGTACTAGTTCATGTTTTGCCCTAAAATTGCTCTTGATATTCTTTGAATGTTCTACAACTGTTGCCATGTGCCACTCAGAAGGTAGAATGTTTCTGGGGAGTTTTTTCACTTGGATGTCTTGAGACAAGACATGCAATGCTGTGCTGCCAATTGTCAAGCAAATTTAACATTGGCGACTTGGGGCGCAGAGGTGTACCTTTAATCTACAGAGGTAGCACAGGAACGGATTCTACCTCTGGACGTGGATTTTACAAGAACCCGCACATTATAAGTACGGCTGCTTCTATTTCTCGCCCTGCCTATGGATGTACTTCACAAGAGAGAAGATTCAACACTCTGTGTGGAGAAGTTGGTGCACATCTATTTCAATTATTCTTCATTTAGCTTATGCAACTTTGCTTTAGTGTCGCATGAGGAAGTTGCTGCATCTTGTGAATTCTCTGCATTCCAGTGCGCATGTTTACCAGTAACTTTGCCCGCATCAACAGACCGGGACGGGAGGACATTCCTCAGAGGACGCACATCGAGATTAAGATGCATTATGTCTATCTATGTAAGGATTTTAAAACGGATTTCCATTGGTGGTCAGGATATTGTTTCATTGGCCAATTCAACAAATACTCTAATTGGTTATCTAAGTGGGAATATCTCTGAGTGTTGGAGTTGCCGGAGTCACCTATTCACTACGAGGTTCATTAATGGAGCAAACTACCTTGGAGGAGTTGCATCGGAAAAATAGAAGAAGGCAGAGATACTTTTTGAACGTTCATGGTACTTTTTTGGTTGAAGTGGTCATATTTGTTTTTCTTTCTTCTCCTTTTATGTTTCTCTTTGTTCTCTTTCTTTTTCAATTTTCTGTATTTAATTGCCATTCACATTACTTCATACTAACTGTGTAGTTATGCTCAGAACCATTGAGAAATATGCAATTTGAACCTCTAGGCAAATTTCTACCCAGCAAATGGGAACCAGTGATGCTTTGGGTAAGGTGAAAGGAGGAGTTGTGAACATATATGACTGCTATAGACGGCCAAAGAGTGGGGGCAGAAAGAAAGAAGAGCATATTTCTGCATTGCTAAGGGTCTGAAGGCCAAGTGGTTTTTAGGAGCTTAAACAAGTAGAGGATGAAGATTTGGATGTGTGCAAGAAAGCATTACTAAGGATGGAACTCAGTTTTAAACCTACTACCAGCATTGCAGTTAAGAGATTCAAATGTTATACTAGGTCACAAAAGGAGAACGAATCCTTTGATGAATTCCTTTCAGCACTACAAGGTCTTTCCATGTCATGTAATTTAGGACAAATGACAAATGACAGATGAAATGATCAAAGATCAGATTGGGGTCCACATACAGAGCAAAAAAATACAGGAGCATTTATGGATAGTAGGGGATCCTAAATTGCAAGATGCTATTGCTAAAGCATTGGAGCAATATGAGAAATGGTGGTTATTAAGAATAACCCTAGCAGTGAGAATGTGTGCTCAGTGGAAAATGTGGAAGCCAATCTTTTTAGTTTAAGTAATGGACGTGGGTACAAAAAAAGAATGAAGGGAAACTTACAGCATGTTACAGATGTGGAAGTATTAATCACATTGCTTCTTTTGCTCCTTGTCTCACCATTGGAATAGAATGTGTGAAGTGTGGGCACACGGGACATTTTGCCCGTGTTTGTAGGGATTTCAAAAAGAACAATGTAACCCAAAGGGGAAGAGTGTCTTCTGTAGGTGAAGTGGGGAAACATGACTGTGGTAGAGTGGGGGGTTATTGCACAGGAGTGGTTTTGTCCACTGTAATGCTGTAGGAGTAGGTGTCAACGATCCGCCTAAATGCATTGTTAAAGTGTTAGGTGTGGATCTGGACTTATAGCATATTCAGGTTCTCCCTAAACCATCATCACAATAAAGTATTTTGTGGAAAGGTTTAGAGATTGTTTGCATGTTGATGATATGAGAGCCTCAGATATTGTGGCTGAGAGTTTTGAGGGCACTGCTATTAACATTATGGGATACAATCCTTTTGAACTAGAATTTAAAGGTGGGAAGGCTCAAATTAAAATAGATGTGGCAGAAAAAGGGGTGAGTGTACTTGCGTGGAAGTACCAGTGGAAACTAGTGAATATATTAAATCCTAGGAGTAGTGAACTCGTCCTCATTATAGCGGACAAATGTGATGAAGAGACTATTAGTTTCCAATTCCCTAATGTTTTCTCTGACAAACTGGGTAAGTTTACAGGATATTCTCACATGATCAAAGTAAAAAATGGGACTGTTCCTGTGAAGCAAAAGTTAAGGAACCTTCCTATTAATATCAGACAAGAACTGAAGGTGATTTTGGAGGATATGATCAAAGAAGATATAATTGAAGAGGTGGAATCTTCAGAATGGGTTTCTCCCATAGTTTTGGCGAGAAAAGGGGATCAATCTTTGAGGTTGTGTGTGGATTTGAGATCGTCAAATGCTAACATAATAGCAGATTGCCATCCACTTCCTAATATAAATGACATGGTGTGTATCTACGAAAGTGCTGCAGTATTCTCTATACTGGATCCAAGATCCGCGTATCATCAGATAGAGCTGACAGAAGATTCCAAGCACTACACTGCATTTCTTACGCCATTGTGGTTGTACCAAATTAAAAGGATGCCATTTGGTCTAGTTTCAGCAGCATCAATGTTTCAAAGGGTGATGTATCATATACTCAAGGACAATGGGCCACATGTATGACCATTTTATTTTGCGCCTCACAATTTGCGACTAATTGTGAGTCGCAAATTGGGAGGCACAAAAGAAATGTACAACAGTGTGTTTAACAGTGTATGCGATTCCCAATGTGGTCGCAAATTGCGAGGCCCATTATTATTAATGAGCCTCTCGCAATTTGAGAGCCCATTGGAAATGCAGCCCGTTTTCCTATAAGGAAAACGGGATGATTAAAAAAAGAATGAACGAAATGGCAGGCAGTGATACATAGGGGTACTGCCTGCCATTAAAAAATATTTTCGTATGCATTTGCAAAGGGGAAGGGGTCCCTTGGCAAATGCATTATCACCTACTTGAAGTAGGTGGTAATTGCGAGTGTTTTACGACCGCAATTTTGGTCGCAAAACATTAGTACATGGTTTTGAGACTCACTATTTAGAAAGGAACACCCCTTCCAAATAGCGAGTTGCAAAACATTTTTAGCGAGTCACAAATAAATTGAGACTCGTTAAATAAGCTTTGTACATGGCCCATGATGTTTTTGCATGCACAAACAGGTTTGCAAACCCATTTGCGCATGCAAAAACAGGTCGTACATCTGGCCCAATGACTCTCATGTAAAGTGTTTCCAAGACGATATAGCCATATTCTCCAAGAACTATCAGGAGCACTTATCTAATCTGGGGGAGATGTGTAAGAAGTTGCAGGTTCATGTAGTGACTCTAAAGAAAGTTATTTTGCACCTCGGTTGAGTACTTGGGTCACACTTTGTCTGGTGAAGGAGTAGTTCCCAAAACATCTTTGGTGCATGCCATAGTAAAAGCCACTGCGTCAGACACCAAGGAAAAGTTACTGTCATTTGCAGGAATTTGTGAATAATATATTAAATTTATCAAGGATTTTACAACAAAGATGGAGCCTTTACATGCATTGACAAAACAAATGTAAAGTTTCAGTGGTCTGACAAGCAACAACTTGCATTACAACAAGTCTAGAATTACATTTTGGAGGCACCCACCCTTAAAAGTTTTGTATGGGTAAAGAATGCATAATAACTGTAGATGCCAGCATGTATGGTCAAGGGGATGTGTTGTCCCAGAGGTGTGGAAAAGAGGAATGGAATGTGACGTTTGCATCAAGAACGTTGAGTAAAACTGAAAGAAAGTATGCTGTAATAGAGAAAGAGTTACTGGCCTGTGTTTGGGCCAGTGAACACTTCTGCAACTATGTGTGGGGAAGTTATTTTTTGTTAAGAACTGTTCATATTTTGTCACCTAGGGGTGGGTGGAGATGCCACTGCCCGTATTGCAATTTTGATGCCCAGATTACATTAATACAGTTTTAAAGTGGAACATGTACCAGGGAAAAAGAATGTCATGGCGGACTGCCTTTCCAGGTTACCATGTAGTAATAAAAGTGGGAGTGAAGTGGAAAATGAAGACAATATAATTGCCACTATCAAGGATGTGGTGGAGAAGGATTTTGAGGGTATTGATGAAAAAGTGTGGATAGAGATGAGTAAGAAGGATGAATTGTGACAAAACGTGAAAGGATGACCCAGGAGAAGTGTTTTGGTTCCTGAAATTTTACCATTTTGGAAAGTTGCAATTGAGTTAGAGGTTGAAGGGGAATTATTGTTTAAGAGTGGCAAATGTTTTCCCCTAGGGGGATGTAAGACGTTATTCTCAAGTTGTCCCATAGGCTGCGTTTGGGTATGACCTCCATGAAAAGATTGGTTAGGTCCAGTTTTTGGTGGCCGGGTTTGGACAGGATGGTGGATTGTGTAGTCAGAGAATGTGAGGATTGTGTGAATAGCTAAAGAGGTCTTAAAGTTGTTCCTGCACATTTGAAACCAGTAGACTGGCCAGAGACATCTTGGCAGAAGGTTGCCATGGATATTTCAGGACCATTCCATTCAATAGCGCAAGAAGCAAGGTTTGCTCTTGTTTTGGTGGATTACCACTCAAAATGGCCTGAAGTCAAATTTGTCACTCAGATTACTGCTAATGTTGTTATTGAATTTCTTAAAGAGATATTTGCCAGAGAAGGGTATCCTGAAGTGCTGATCACGGATAATGGTGTCCAAGTCAAGTCTAGAGAAATGGAGAATTTTGTCTTGCATTGTAGCATTCATCATATTACCACTCCTTTGTATTAACCTCAAGGGAATGGTCAGGTGAAGAGGTTTAACTGAGTCTTGAAGGAGTGGATAGTGGGAGCACGCAAGTGTGGTGGTGAATGGAAGAATGTGTTAAGGCAGAAAATGTGGATGTATCGTACTATGCCACACACAGTCTTGGAGTTCAGTCCATACAAATTGCTCAAAGGGAGGAATCTCACTGCAAAATTGGGTCCTTGGTGGTTCAAGAAAAAATGGGAAACGAAATGGGAATGTGGAACAAGTGGAAGGTGAAGAATAAGAAAGATAAAATGAAAGATTGGTATGATGCCAAATGGAAAGTAAAAAAGGCCTAACTTTCATATGGGGGATTGGGTTAAGATCCAGTTGCCAGGCATCATAGCAACAGGTATGCCTAGATTCAGCAAAGCTCTTAAAGTGGTAAAGGTAAACACTAATAGTGTGGTCATGCAGGATGGAAAGGTTTGGAATGTCAGACGTGTGGCAAGGTGCAAGGAGATCAAAGGTGGTAAGATGGTTAAGAAAGATGGTCATGATGTTGTACGTGTAGTCAAATTAGGTAGGTTTGCAAGGTCAATGGATGGAACAGTGGAGGTACATGAGAGTGGCGATTTTGGGTTGGACTTTACAGTGGAAACAGTGCCATGTGAGTCTGTGGCGTCTAGGGTCAAGGAGACCGGCAGAATAAGATGTGCACCTTGCAAGTTTAAAGATTTTGCATCTTATTAAGTTGTTTTGTTTATCTTTTGAAAAAAGGAAGATGTGTTGTATCTTCATTTAATTATTTATTCTTGTGTTTATACATTTTGTACTAGTTCATGTTTTGCCTTAACATTGCTATTGTTATTCTTTGAATGTTCTACAACTGTTGCCATGTGCCATTTAGAATGTAGAATGTTTCTGGGGAGTTTTTCTCTGGGATGTCTTGAGGCAAGACATGCGATGCTATGCTGCCAATTAAAGATCCATTTTCTGCATCTGGAGTTCGTGAAATAAATTTAACACAAACAATAACACATAGACACACGCGTGCATACCATGTCATGCTCATGTCTTGCATTCACAATGTATTGCATTATTTAAATAACTTGAGCATGAGTGATACGAGCGAAACAGCAAGATGCGCTCATGCACTCCATCCTTGCGCACGTAACACATGTAACAGCTAGCATGATAGTTCGTTTGAGTTCAGCCCTTGCTGTTGCCTTCACAAGTTCAAATCTTAACTAGGCTGGCTCAGCTGTTGACTATTCTGATGTTGATAGTTATATAATATCAAACTGGATTAAACAAATGTCTGTTGTTTCATTGCATAGAAATAGCAACAATCTTAGTTCGACTGGCTTTATAAATACAATATACTGTAAAAATCTGTATGGCTCTACATAAACAAAATATACATTTATTAATGAAGACATTTAATTCTGAATTAATTACGTAATATTTGGGTGATTTCCACCTTTGCGAATCACTAACATCATGGTAATTGGAAAATGAAATTGTCTCTCATAAATATTTGGCACGCAGCTCTCATATCTGCAAATTAATTCATGGTACCATCTATAGCCGTTTGTCTAGGCAAACATCGCCCTAAAATGTGCACATGATGAACGAAACCAAAGTGAATAGTTTGTGATCAAGTAATACATTTTAATTGAGAACAGGTTGCATTTTCTGTAAAGGCTTCTTTCAATGAAAGTGTGTTTAACTCAATGCATTACCTTTCCTTCCTCTCCAAAGAAACTGCATCAAGAGAATCATATTGATACAGATAAAATATAACACTTGGCAATATTAATATTTGTCAAACAAACCTGTGTTGCTTGTTGATGCCTCCGAGTTCAAATTTAAGAGAACCAGGGAGAAGGCTGAGGTAGACACCCAAGTTTGACATTGTAACACAAGAAAATCAGTTCAACACAAACTCTCCTATAATTCAGAATAAAACTGAATGAGTACATAACTCTTTTAGAAGCACTACCCTGACCCAACAGGCTACCCATGACCTTCACCCAGTAATTGTACTCCACTGTGGACCCCATGTTCAGCACTGCATTACTCCTGAGCTAGGTGTGTGTCCTGCAAATACCAAAATGTACATACATACAAGACTGAATGACTTAAAATTCAATTAATTCCTTTGTCGTCTTCACAGTCACCCATCACAAGTTTAGTCATTTTTTTACTCACATAGTATCCTCGGCTGTAACCTGCTACCAACAGCAATGCTAAATTTATTTTTGATAAAAGACTCAGTCGTCAAGCACACATTAATGCTCTGAGCAAAAGTGCACACTTTCAACTGCAACTTCTTTGCGGGTATCGTCAGTTTATTTCCAGAACAGGACTTCAAATCTCTTGTTGTCAAGGATTAACTAACATAACTTTGTTCTGTCCAGACATCCCAAATACATCTTTGCCCCCTTACAGCTGTGTTAATGTTACATGTAGCAACATGCTTCATTACTGGAACTAAAATAATTGACTAAATGAATCTTAATCATCAGTGTAAGAAAGAGTGTTATTATTTGGGGTAGACAAGTGTTCACCACAACGTATATGGCCACTACCTGCTTGATGTCATACAAATTAAATAAATAAATCCCTGGTAATCTGACGCAAAGCAGTGAGGCCTAAATCGAAGGCAACGTGTAAAGTATTTAAGCAGTGCATACACAGTTAAAAAAGGCACACAAAACACAATAACATTCAATAGTCAATTTAAGAATAAAGAGAAATATTTTATGAGGAAAAAAAAACAAAATGGCAAAAATCTAAAAAGGGGAATCAGTAGTATGACTTTGTAAGGAATTAAGTTAAAATAGCAACAAAAAGCACAAAGAGTCAATGATAGTATAAGGGAGTGGTAGACTAGATACAACAAGTAGGTTGGTCCCGTTGAAAGATTCGAAATGAAAAAGTTTGAAAACGTTTCCAAGTCCTACTTCAGACTGGGACCTTGTCACTTTTTTGAAGAAAAGCACTGAGATTTCTTTTAGGTCCCAAAGCAGAAAGGGACTTTGTCACTTTGTGAGAAGAAAAGTCCTCCCTCTGTGCTATGCAACTGAAATTATAGCAACTCATGTGGGACCGAAAGCTGGATATCGAAGCAGGTTGGAACCACTGGAGCTCTGGTGCTTTGGAGATAGCTTGCCAAATATTTTCTAAGTACCAACACAGAATGGGAGTTAGTCATTTTTTTAGAGTTGCTGGGAGCATTGTTTGAGAAAAAGCTGAATTTCTGTCCAATGCCGCGGAGCGGCCAGCCAGATACGTTTCCCACAAGTCTATGTGAAGCTCTGGGGCTCTGGAATAAAAAGTGTTCAAAGTTTCCAAACTTTCCTCTGGTGCCCAAATAGCCACATGAGTATACTTCTAATGCCCCCAGGATCCTAGGGGAGGACACTTAGAGCCTCTTAAGGAGCCAGGAAGAGGCAAAGAGCGCAGTCCAGTCCAAGTCCAGCTTGGCACTTTAGGAAAAATGGTGTTCCTTTAGCCACACAGGAGGACAGTCAGTTGTCTCCTGGAGCCCACTTCTTTATCCTGAGTACAAGAAGAATCAGATCAAGTCCTTCAGGGCTCCTCTCCATTCAGAGACAACAGGCCAGTCCTCTTCTGATCTTATGGTATTTCAGTAAATGTGGAGGTGTCTTGGGGTACCACATTTATGCCTGGCACCAGACAGTGGGTCAGGGTGACTCCTGGGCACTCCCTAACCAGTTTAAATGAAGACACTAAGCAAGAGGACTTAGATTTCCATTATATATCTGCACAGGAAGTGACAGCAGTGCATTTCACATTATCCATCTGTACAGGAAGTGACATCACTGGTTTCCCACAAAAAGGTCTTTAAAAGAAGGAGCCTAGCGAAAGTACTTAATTTCATCTGCACAACACCTACCTAAAGGTGGCTGCAGCACAGACATGCAGCAGACGCACACAAAGAGTGCATCACTGGTGGGCCAATGGCACCTTAAAGGCAAGCCATCTGGACTAGTCCACACCAGGACTGCACACAGCACCAGGTACCCCGGTCCTCCCCCTCCCTTCCCAACGCTACCCTGCTGCACTGCTCTGTGCACTTAACCATGGTCACCACTCACTGCACTGCTGCCACACTGCACCACACAACATGGAGGGAGCTTTCACATGCTCCTCCTGGAAGTTATCATGCACTCTCTAACACCCAACACCCACCACTCCTGCACAAACAGCCCCCAGAACCCCATTCACTCACACTCACACAAACCAGTCACCCACTCATGCTTACACAGACCAGCCACCACACACGCAACATGCCACACTCACATGCATGCTACTCAAAAGCCGCTCGCTAACCAAACACTAAACTGAAATGTGGAACATATTGCATAATAATGCTCCCAATCTGCTTTTTCCAACTGAAGCATGGCTAAACCTAAACTCAGTACTGGACATCAATACAGACATGACGTTTAATTTTATAGTGCGAACTAGACCCGAAGATATCAGGTATCATAGTGCTTTACATAAGCACCAGTTTCATTACAGATGAACACATTAATTCTTTTGTTGGGCACGGGGAGATTAAGTGATTTTCCCAAAATCGATGTTGGGCATCGTTGACGAGACTCAAACTCTGTTCCCCAGCTTCGAGGCTGAAACTCAAACCTGGTTCCTCAGCTTCGAGGTTGATCACTCTAGCCAGAAGGCTACATCCTCTCCCCAATGTTGGCTGGAAGATCACCCGTCATGACCATCAGTCCAAGCCCAGCCGCGGTGTTGTGATCATATACAAAGACACCATCAGCTGCATCCCCTACACCCACACCCCCACCAGCTACATAGAACACTTCATGTTTATTACACATCACATCCAACTTTTCCTTGGGCTGATCTCTCATGTACAGGCCACCAGGACCCTGCACCAATTTGACCAGCAACATCATGGACTTTGTTGCAGCCTTCATCATCACTGCCAGCATGCTCTTCCTACTTGGAGACCTTAAATTTCACTTAGAAGACCATACTGACCCAAGCTCTATGGCCCTTCTAGAAAACCTTGGAAACCTTGGACTCACCCAGCACATTAGCAGACCTGCACACAACACTAGCCACCTAATTGACCTAATTCTCTCCTCAATCAGCAACATCACAGGCCACAAGCCAGTAACTGAAACCTGGACAGACCATGCACTTGTCAGTTTCAGCATACCCATCCTGCCCCACCACAGACCTTTAGCCATTGGACCCACCACCTGCACCTGGAAAAGTCTTACAGAAGAGGACTGTTCTCCTGCCATCTCCATGCACTAGCTGGAGTACACCAGCATCTTACCGAAAGCCATCAGGATCCTCAACAGCTGGATCACTGCATGCGCCGACACTCTTGCTCCCTTTAGGCGCAATCCAATGGCAAGTGCACAACCACAGGCCAGCTGGTACACAGAGGAACTGAGGCTGATGACACACCACTTCAAGCAATCAGAGTGCAAATGTAGAACAAGTCAAGACACCACAGATGAAGATACCTTCCTATTCGACCTTAGAGGCTATCACCAGCAGATACAGAACACCAAATGCACAGCACATGCAGACCGCATTACTGCTGCCATGAACAGCAGCAAGGAAATCTTCGTCATCATCAAAGATTTCATTGCACCACCAACACCATGACCCCCTTGAAAAAACTTTGCAACAAGTGCTCAGAAATGTTCTGTAAAATAATCACCTCCATAGATGGCAACTTTAACCCTTCACTGGACCCTGTCACTGTCACAACTGAACTTCCAATGACAGTCAAAGAGCCAACCCTGACCTCATGGTCTGCTGTTACCACCATAGAAACCGCCACTACCATGAAGATCAGCCACTTGGGGGCCACTTTTGACCCTTGGCCTAACCACACCTTCACCAAATGATTCCTACCAATCAGTGACACACTAGCACCCATCCTAAATGCCTCCATCAACTCAGCCACATTTCTGTACACCTGGAAACGCACTATAGTCACACCTCTGCTCAAGAAACCATCCACTGACCCAGTCATTCTCTCCAACTTCAGGCCTATCTCTTTCCTACCACACCCTAGCTCTTAGAGAAAACAATCAACCAATGACTCACTGGCCACCTCAGTGACCACCAGCCCCTCAATGTCATGTAGAGTGATTCAGGCCCAACAACAGTATTGAAACAGCACTCCTTATCACCACAGACGACATCTGTGTGACCCTTGACAGAGAAAAAATGGGAGTCCTCATTCTCCCGGCCCTCTCTGCTGTATTTGATATGTTCCCACACACCATCCTCATTTGGCATCTGCAAGAGATTGGCATCAAAGGACCTGCTTTCTGCTGGATCTACTCTTTCTTAATGTATAGAGCACAAGCTGTTAGCCAGGCACCTTAATTGGAAACCCACAAACTCATCTGCAGAGGGCCCCAAGGCTCATCACTCAGCCTCACCTTCTTCAACGGATATATGATCCCTCTGGCCAATGTCATGTTTGCACACAACCTCAACATCCTCTCATATGCTGACGACATGCAATTCATATTCTCCCTCTCGGACAAGACCCCCAGTAAAAGAAACTATTTCACCTCCTGCATGACTGAAGTTCCTAACTGGATGAAAGTCAACTGACAAACACAGAAGTAGTGATGTCCGGCAAGAACACCCCACTATAGGACTCCAACTGGTGACTGACGAAACTCAGACCCACACCTAGGACCCACACCAGGAACCTCTTAACCATCATCAACAGCAAACCGGACTTGACCACACAAGTCAGCACCATCACTGCATCCTGGTTGTAGACCCTGAAGATGCTGAGGAAGATCTTTAAATGGCTCCTGAGCAACACCAGAAAAATACCATTCATGAATGAATTCATACCAGAATATTTGACTGTGGGAAAACCATGTACATCGGGATCACCAAACAACTCACCAGAAGAGTACAAACCATCCAGAAGTCGGCAGCAACAGTCATCTTCAACCTCCCACACAGAACTCACATCACACCACAACTCAGGGAGCTCTAATGGCTTTCAATACACAAACATGCTCATTTCAAACTCCTCACACTCACATTCAAGCGCTACACAACCTATGGCCCACCTACCTGAACAGTCACCTCTTCTTCCACCATCCATACTCCTACTCACACACATCCCGTGTAAACACTCAATTAGCTCAGGAAGATGAGCGTTCTCTTACATTAATACTAAAGCTTGGAACGACCTCAAACTCGACATCAGAACTTCCTCCTCTCTCCTTGAATTTCTCAAGAAGCTGAAGACCAGGCTTTTTAATTAACTAACCTATCCTAGGCAGGGCTAGCCACATTCACCTGCTCAGTGCAAGGTTGCCCTCATGGGTGATAGTGCACTTTACAAATACACAGAACATAGCAGTGCAATAAAAGTTCTCAGGGGCAACCCTACCCACTTTTTTTTTAATTCATGTTTGCCCTACATCAAACAATGCCACTGTGAACTCATTCTCAACATCCAACATGGGAAGACCCTTCTCCCCTTGTGCAGAGTCTGGGTGCCAGGGTAATGTGCATTCCCATTATATTCTCTGTGCAGTCCTTTTTCACTTCTCTTATAATCAGCAACATCCAAAACTAAATGAACCATGGCACAATCCTTTGCGGGCAATATCTTGAGAATTTGGAATTATCTTTCCTCAGGGCTGTGGTCACTCAAAACTAGTTCTGTGGGTAGCTTTCCTGACAGTGGGGTTGGTCCCATCGTGACTATGGGGGTCAAAGACTGCACCCTTGACAGTTGTCACTTGACATTTACTTATGACAGGGTAGGCTTCTTTGAAGATGATTAAGTTTCTGGCCCACCTCAACAGGTCTCCCTGCTAGAGGAAAAAAATATTCCCTAACTCACAGATCATTGTTTCTGCTCTAGGAGCAGTTTTCACTCCTCTTTCACACCCAATTTAAGCCAAGTTCAGACTGGGCAGTTGCTAGAGAGGTAATGAACACTATTCTCCAGCAACTTCAGGCAGGGTAAAGGTAACTTCCTGAAAGTTACTCTTCCAATATATTTTTTAAAAAGTCTGACTTCACCATTAGAATTGTTTTACATATAAATATGTCTTTAAATGGAGTCTGTAGCTGGTGCAGGTCAAAATTTAAAGATGGTATTTTATGATCTATACTTTGACCTTTCCTATGTACCAGTTACAGCCTGATCAGTGGCAATGTTGTAGTGGGCCTTGTCACTGGGGGAAGGCGACATTTCTAATGTGACAGATGTTTCACTCTTAAAAATGATGCACCCTATCTTGTGGGCTGCAAGGTATGGTTAATGGTGAATTTTTTAATATTTAGAATCTGGTTTTCCAACCTTTGAAAAGGGGGATTTTGACAGGTCTGGGCAGCAAGTCTGTGTCAGGCTACACAGGGTATATCTGTTTTCTCTGCCACATTAGTGGATAGCACAACAGGTGATGCAGTCTACATATGGCATTTAACTTTCCATTCTATAAGTGTATTTCTCCACCATGGAATATGGCCTTATAGGAAGGTTAAATGTATCAATCAGTTTAAGGGCTCAGAGCACACACACAAGGAGCTGGATACCAGTGCCCCAGTGTTAGAACTCAAGATCACTAGGAAGAGAACCCAAAGAAATGATAAACTGGGCGCAACCATACAAAATGGATCACTTTGCAACAATCCATATGCCAAGGGAAAAGAAGATGATACTCCAATGGCATACCATGAAAGTCAGAGAACTCTACAAGACAGCCTGTAAACACACACAGTTTTACACACCTCTACTTCTTGGTACCTAACATAAAATCTGAAATTTTGTGATGATCTTAAACCATTGTCTGGTATGGAATCACTTTTTTTAGAATCACCATCATCCAAAACTAAATGCACCATGGCACAGATTTTTGGGGCAGTGCCACAAGAATTTGGAATTCTTTTCCCCCAGGCCTATACACCACTTCCAAAGACATTGATCCTTAGGCTGCATGATATTGTTTAGTCAGAATTTGACGGGTATTGTAAAGATACACACACCATTGATCTGTTTCCTGACATTCTGTGTTTTTTTTACCTCTCAGTGCCCTGTCTCTCTTTCGCAGCCCTAAGAGTTAAGATTTAAGATTATGGTGCCATTTCGCGTGAACCAGGTTACATCTAAGGATCTCTCAATTGTAGTGACTAATGAACATATTTTGACAGCCCAAATAGAGCTCCAGGGAACATAATCATCAATAAAATGTCCTTCAGCTTTTTATTTCCTTTCTACAGGTGTATGAAATTACAGCAAAATTACATGAAATGACGCACAAATTACCGTTCCTCTGTATAGTCATAGAACTCCTCAGTGACATGCAATATCCTTATAATGTACAGCAGGGGCTCCATCTTTTTTTTCTAAAATTAGTTTTCAAAACCTGTGGATTTTTATTGTAATGACGGTTATTTAGCTGACCACGCAAAGCGTTGAAGCACGGGTAGCACTTAGATTGTTTTAGCCTGTATGCACTGCATTCTCATAATATAGGCGATACAAAACACAAGGTACTTGCTCATCAGTGTTCTAGAATGAGGCGTATTATTTAAAATGAGAAGAGCTCCCCAATTTGCACTGCCCAAGAATTAAAAGCAATGTTGTGTAAATGTGCACAATAGAAACACACTGTAAATTGGTAACAAACCACGCATGTATCAGACTCGGCTGCGCAAAAGCACTACAATTTGATCCGAGTAAGGTTAATCATAGGCTCATTACTAGAAAATAGACTGATTGCCTAGCTTTCTCAAAATACTTACCTGTCCTGCGACCACCCCCAAATAATGCAATTTTATTTTAATAGGGCTAGACCCTTAAGATAATTATGCTGGACTTTAGAAGATGAATTAGCAATAAAGAGGCCTTTAAATTTAGATTTTACATTGGCACCTTTGATGTGCCTTCAAAGACAGAGGTCAAATGCCATGCAATGACTTCTGGCAAATTGCTATTTAACTCTTTTAACATGGCGATTGGGGTTTAATTGTCTTTTCTCTTTTTGACTTCACAGTGAAATGATTTTGCAATGTGAACTATGTGACAATCGTGCTCAGGTACAAGGAGTGCAAAAGGAACAGTTGCAGGATGTGATTTTTTTTTCTAACACACAACAGCAGTCAAATCCCTGTAAATTAAATATACACATTTTTCAAAATATATCAGCAGCAAAGAAAGTACAAATAAGGCACATAGTTTTAAATTCTGAAGTGTGAAAAAGGAAAGATTTTATTATGACTAAACAAGATAGGACACTTTACCTTGTGATACAGAATTTATAAATATTTGTTAAAACTTGATTTGCATTATCATTTGTGCTCATTATAGGTTTATCAGTTAAAATAAGAGTCTAATGTAAATTGTGTGGACTTTTCAAGAGGTAATTTCAGTGTAGTATGAGCTCACTGAAAACGATAGTGTGCTACCACGCCATTTCCAACAGTGTGCTCCTAAATGTATCCTAAAAGTTAGGGGTGGGCAGAATTCGCAGAGTTTCACTTTACAGAATTCTGCAGAGTTACATAAAAACGCAACGAGATTCCATGGAGTAACACCAATAGGAAGAAAATAGGCATGTTGTGCTGCTGGCACTGGAATTTAGCATTGGAAACCTGAGCAGTGCTGCAAAATCAGCGTGAACGGCACCAAGCGCATGCAAACATTCGAGTTGATTTTCCTGCACCTTGAGTAGAAAATCTACTCAAGCTGCAGCAAATCTACACAAGAAGCAGCCATCTGACTGCTCGTGACCGCCTAGTAAGAAAATCATGCTAGGGGATGCCAAATCATGCTCGCACTCGCCAGCTTGCATTTCTGGAGCCTTTCGGGACAAAATTCCAGCTAGTGGAAATTGGCAGAACTCTTCTGAACCTCTGCATTACAAGAGTAATGCTGAGTCGCCATATTCTGCCAATTCCGCTGGCAAGATAAATCATTTTGCCCACCTTTCTCTTAGATACTACACCCTTACGAGTCTCCTGCTGGATGGGTGTGGCTCATTTGCTACACCTGCTCTTTTGGCACTTAGATTTTTTCACATCCCTATGACTTCAGCTATGTAATACTTAGCAGTACCCACACTCTGAAAATTGTTCCAGCACCATTGGGGCTAGATCCTCATTTAAGCAAGAATAGTGACCCCTGGCGACTCCTAAATGACATACATGTGTGCAGAAAGATGGATCTGGTGTAGTTCCATTTTTAGAGAAAGTGTAAATGAGGCTCATTTAATCGACCATGTAGTATTGGTTGTTTCAGAGACATTAAATTCTTGTCCATTTAAGAAAGAGAGTTCCCTATTTGATGCCAATCTATGGATGCTTTCACCAAACACCTATTGTGGCACAGCAATTATACTTGAGATTTTCTTACGTGCCCACATCCATGCTGGTCTATGCAGTAGTTGCAGAGTAGGACTTCCTCCACCGTATATATGTTTGCATGACTACCATCAATGCTGTCCTCATTTGTTGGATTGCCTCACTGTTAGAGTGCAGTAGACTAAATGCTATGGAGGGTAGAGCTGCCTAGCTGTTGAATTCAGACCGTCTAGTCAAAGGGCAATGAAAGAATTGCCAGTTTAACCAAGTGGTATCTTGATGAGACCTACAGAAGAGGCACAAAAGGTGCAAGAATTGTTGGTATTTGTAATTTGTCCATAACCATGAGTAGTCAAATGTGTGAATATATATGAATACAGAAAAGTAAACATCTAAGGTAATGTAAAAAGAAAGTTCTATTTGCACTTCAAATCTTCTCACCTTCTTTCTCCACAAAGAAAATTATTTTTCCCATTGAGAACACCTTTCAGCCATCCCTTCCACTTTTGGCAGTGTTAGAAATTGGATTTCTGGTTGGTAAAGATTTGCACCCTGTCCAAACAGAAGCCACAATCCTAGTCAGAGTAAGCTAGATGCACACTAAAAGATAACCCGGGCTCACCCTATAGTAGCTTGGCACAGAGCAGTCAGGCTTATCTAAAGAGGCAGTGTGTAAAGTATTTGTGCAATACACACACACAGTAACACAATGAATATACCACAAAAGACGCCACAAAGCAAGACCAAAATGACAAAAATCGATTGTATAAAAGTTGAGATATTGAATTTTAAAAGAATACATGCAGTAAAGCGCTTAGAAGCAAGCAGCAATAAAAAGGTTACTTTAGCTCATGCTGGAATGAGGCAAAGTCAAAGTTTAGGCTGACCGTGTGAAAGCACAGGCCAGCTATAGGACCCACGCAGGGTCTGGTTAACAAAGTGCCTTTCCTGGTTGCAAACAGCGAGCTGTGTCGTTCTTCTCCACACAGTGAAGGTGGTATGTCAGTTCTGTAGATGGGTGCCAGAGTCGAGAAGCGTCGAGTGATGTGCTGGATTCTACAGTGCATTTGAGAGGACTCGTCGATCTCAGTAGTCTGCAATGGCGGCAGTACACTCGCCGATGCGTTGATCTCTGGAATCAAAACGCTAGTTCTGATACGATGTGCTGATTTTGCTCCTGAAACCTGGTAAATGCACCAGGTCTGATAAACACAGACAGGGGGTGCGTTGAAATCTGTGTTGCATGTTCGCCCTAAGTGGGATGGGTATTCCCAGACGTGGGACCCGTGCTCACTACGCCACTGGAGTCAAGCTATCCTGGCTGATGACGGCCGATAGCCAGAAACCGGTCCTAGGATGCTTGATTGCGGTCCAGGGAAGACATGGCTTGGCAGTTCGGGCTGAACTGTTCCCATGAGGCACAGGGTCAAGACTGATTTGCATATGGCCATGTCTGAACTGGGGTGGTGTAGTGGGCAAAAGAACGACGGATTTAACCCAGATCTCTTGACTGGGGGAGAATGTATGCATTGTCAGCATTCCGTCCATCATTTGTTTGTTGTAATGCTTTTCGCCCTAAGTGGGATGGGTATTCCCAGACGTGGGACCCGTGCTCACTACGCCACTGGAGTCAAGCTATCCTGGCTGATGACGGCCGATAGCCAGAAACCGGTCCTAGGATGCTTGATTCCGGTCCAGGGAAGACATGGCTTGGCAGTTCGGGCTGGACTGTTCCCATGAGGCACAGGGTCAAGACTGATTTGCATATGGCCATGTCTGAACTGGGGTGGTGTAGTGGGCAAAAGAACGATGGATTTAACCCAGATCTCTTGACTGGGGGAGAATGTATGCATTGTCAGCATTTCGTCCATCATTTGTTTGTTGTAACGCTTTTCGCCCTAAGTGGGATGGGTATTCCCAGACGTGGGACCCGTGCTCACTACGCCACTGGAGTCAAGCTATCCTGGCTGATGACGGCCGATAGCCAGAAACCGGTCCTAGGATGCTTGATTCCGGTCCAGGGAAGACATGGCTTGGCAGTTCGGGCTGGACTGTTCCCATGAGGCACAGGGTCAAGACTGATTTGCATATGGCCATGTCTGAACTGGGGTGGTGTAGTGGGCAAAAGAACGATGGATTTAACCCAGATCTCTTGACTGGGGGAGAATGTATGCATTGTCAGCATTCCGTCCATCATTTGTTTGTTGTAACGCTTTTCGCCCTAAGTGGGATGGGTATTCCCAGACGTGGGACCCGTGCTCACTACGCCACTGGAGTCAAGCTATCCTGGCTGATGACGGCCGATAGCCAGAAACCGGTCCTAGGATACTTGATTCCGGTCCAGGGAAGACATGGCTTGGCAGTTCGGGCTGGACTGTTCCCATGAGGCACAGGGTCAAGACTGATTTGCATATGGCCATGTCTGAACTGGGGTGGTGTAGTGGGCAAAAGAACGATGGATTTAACCCAGATCTCTTGACTGGGGGAGAATGTATGCATTGTCAGCATTCCGTCCATCATTTGTTTGTTGTAACGCTTTTCGCCCTAAGTGGGATGGGTATTCCCAGATGTGGGACCCGTGCTCACTACGCCACTGGAGTCAAGCTATCCTGGCTGATGACGGCCGATAGCCAGAAACCGGTCCTAGGATGCTTGATTCCGGTCCAGGGAAGACATGGCTTGGCAGTTCGGGCTGGACTGTTCCCATGAGGCACAGGGTCAAGACTGATTTGCATATGGCCATGTCTGAACTGGGGTGGTGTAGTGGGCAAAAGAACGATGGATTTAACCCAGATCTCTTGACTGGGGGAGAATGTATGCATTGTCAGCATTCCGTCCATCATTTGTTTGTTGTAACGCTTTTCGCCCTAAGTGGGATGGGTATTCCCAGACGTGGGACCCGTGCTCACTACGCCTCTGGAGTCAAGCTATCCTGGCTGATGATGGCCGATAGCCAGAAACCGGTCCTAGGATGCTTGATTCCGGTCCAGGGAAGACATGGCTTGGCAGTTCGGGCTGGACTGTTCCCATGAGGCACAGGGTCAAGACTGATTTGCATATGGCCATGTCTGAACTGGGGTGGTGTAGTGGGCAAAAGAACGATGGATTTAACCCAGATCTCTTGACTGGGGGAGAATGTATGCATTGTCAGCATTCCGTCCATCATTTGTTTGTTGTAACGCTTTTCGCCCTAAGTGGGATGGGTATTCCCAGACGTGGAACCCGTGCTCACTACGCCACTGGAGTCAAGCTATCCTGGCTGATGACGGCCGATAGCCAGAAACCGGTCCTAGGATGATTGATTCCGGTCCAGGGAAGACATGGCTTGGCAGTTCGGGCTGGACTGTTCCCATGAGGCACAGGGTCAAGACTGATTTGCATATGGCCATGTCTGAACTGGGGTGGTGTAGTGGGCAAAAAAACAATGGATTTAACCCAGATCTCTTGACTGGGGGAGAATGTATGCATTGTCAGCATTCCGTCCATCATTTGTCTGTTGTAACGCTTTTCGCCCTAAGTGGGATGGGTATTCCCAGACGTGGGACCCGTGCTCAGTACGCCACTGGAGTCAAGCTATCCTGGCTGATGACGGCCGATAGCCAGAAACCGGTCCTAGGATGCTTGATTCCGGTCCAGGGAAGACATGGCTTGGTAGTTCGGGCTGGACTATTCCCATGAGGCACAGGGTCAAGACTGATTTGCATATGGCCATGTCTGAACTGGGGTGGTGTAGTGGGCAAAAGAACGATGGATTTAACCCAGATCTCTTGACTGGGGGAGAATGTATGCATTGTCAGCATTCCGTCCATCATTTGTTTGTTGTAACGCTTTTCGCCCTAAGTGGGATGGGTATTCCCAGACGTGGGACCCGTGCTCACTACGCCACTGGAGTCAAGCTATCCTGGCTGATGACGGCCGATAGCCAGAAACCGGTCCTAGGATGCTTGATTCCGGTCCAGGGAAGACATGGCTTGGCAGTTCGGGCTGGACTATTCCCATGAGGCACAGGGTCAAGACTGATTTGCATATGGCCAAGTCTGAACTGGGGTGGTGTAGTGGGCAAAAGAACGATGGATTTAACCCAGATCTCTTGACTGGGGGAGAATGTATGCATTGTCAGCATTCCGTCCATCATTTGTTTGTTGTATTGCATGTATGTAGGCCACGTTCAGGGAGACCGGCACAGAAGCAGGGCTAGAGACTTTGATTTATGTGAGTCTCAAGCAACAGGAGGCAAGCCAACAAGCCCTTGGAGATCACTTGGAGGTAAGGCACAGTCCAGCTCTCCTTCAGCAGAGTCAGAGAGCACCAGGCAGCAGGGCAACACAAGAGAAAATCAGGCCTTCCAAGTCTGCAGTCAAAAGTTTTAAGAAGCACAGCAGTCTGTCTGACAGAGGCTCAGTTCAAGTTCCAGAAGTGTCTGATTTTAGGGGGTCAGAGACATAGTACTTATACCCAAAAGTGCCTTTGATGTGGGGAGTGACTTCAAAGCAGCTCTCTGAAGTGCACAGGTTCCCCTTTAAACCCAGTCCTGTCTCTCAGCATATCTGTGTGGGTAAATCAGCACTTTGTGTGGGGACAGGCCACTATCTATTCAAGTGAAGTGTTAGCCCCTCCCTTCCATCCTGCCCCAAAAAAGACCATCAGAATGCAAATGTATGTAGATGAGTACTTAGACACACCTATCCTTCCTGTGTTGTGGCTGTCAAGAGGGAATGCACAAAGTGTAGCTGTCATCCATCCACAAGTTTATTGGAGACAGGCACACAGAGCAGTAAGTGCAGAGAAATGTCCTCTTTCTAAAAGTGGCATTTTGAAAATTCTAATGTTAAATCCAACTTTACCAGTAAGTAGGATTTATCAATACCATTCCAAACATATGACACATGAAAAAGCTAGTCCTCTCTGGTTAGGAATTACAACTTAAAAGTGCATTTAGGAATTCCCAATGCTAACCTATGAGAGGAGTAGGACTCACAGTAGTGAAAAACGAAATAGGCTGTTTGTCACTAGCAGGGCATGCAAAACATCAAAGTACATGTCCTACCTTTTATTTACATAGCACCCTGCCCTTAGGTCTACCTAGAGCTTACCTTAAGGTTGACTTATGTGTAAGAGAAGCCGGGTTTAAGGCTTGACAAGTAGTTTAAAATGCCAAATGGATGTGGTTATAAACTGCACACACAAGCACTGTAGTGACAGGCGTGGGACAGGTTTGAAAGGCTACTTCTATGGGTGGGACAATCAGTGCTGCAGGCCCACTAGTAGCATTTTATTTACAGGTCCTGAGTATATGGTATACCACCTTACAAGGGACTTACTTACAAGTAAATTAAAATATGACAATCATGTATACACCAATTACACACATGTTTGGGGAAGAAGCATATGCACTTTAGCTCTGATTAGCAGTGGTAAAGTGCACAGAGTCCTAAGGCCAACAAAAAGATTCAGCAAAACGAGTAGGCAAAAAGACTGGGGAAGACCACCCTAAGGCTGACAGGTATAATACCTTCAAATTCCCATCTTGAAAACATGCATATATTATTAACAAGTGTATCGACACACGAAAGTCCAGAAAACCATCGGTAAGTACTCACAAATTTGTAGTTTTAGGGCTGTTTTTTAACTTTACAGTTGGCCCTACTAAGAAGTCCCAGCATACTGACAGAACTTTAGTGTGGAATGGTCCCACCTCTTTAAATCAGGAAAGATAATTGCCTTGGCAAATGAAAGTGTTTGTACACTTAATTTGCACTTCCGTGTCCTGGTTCTATTGATCTTTATCTGTTCATTACATTAGCCTTGTTCATTCATGCATCTCCGGCAGCTCCTGCAGTGACAAGCTTCTGCCGATGCTTCCTTAGCAGTCGCTTGTTGACTTTGCTGCTAAATGTAAGTGATACAAAATGTAGCTATAAAGTGAGTGCACTTTGATTGAACTTTGACTGAGCACAACCTAGAAATATCTAATTTTTGGGGCTTCATCTGTGTTTTATATTAAACTGCGCAGCAGGATACAGCCGGGTAACCTATCCCTAAAATGTCAATAATAAATTAGAAAGAATATTTGAATGAATACATCCGTAGACCTCATGAGATCAGGATCAGGATCAAGCTGGAGGCTGTATTTATAGCGAGCTCTGGAAATTTCTGGTATACCGCTCTTCGGATTTTACTATTTTGTTTATTTTTGTGATCGCAAGCAATCTATGAATCAGGTGAACCCGAATCACAGGGCGAACAAAACATGGCTGATGAAATTGATGTGCCCCGACCCGATTGATTAATGCTGTCTCCAGATGTATAGTACGCTTTCAACTTGATTGGTTTTTTTCTGACTAATGTATCATGACAGTGACGCGGCACTCAATCATACGCAGTCAGCTAATGGAGATGGAAATCGGAGCTCCTTAGTTACAGGCAATTTATATTCAGAAACTCCTGGAGAAATGGCAGGATCGCCATAAAAGATGAAATCTTGACAAAGCTGCCCCCTGTTACATAAGATCGGCAGTCTTATGTCATGAACCAGTCCAGCAGCCCTGGTGCTGCACTGCAAACTCAAATGACGCATGTTCGAACCCCCTCTGTGACATCGTGCACGTCAGGACCCACCGGTTCTCTACGACAACAAAAATGGACAGCTTTTAAGTGCACGTCTCAACAATTTCTTCCGACTCCATAAACGGAACAGTAATATTACACTGCGTTTAAGAAAAGACATGTTTTTCGGGCATCTATTCACCTCAAATTACAAATGATTGAACAATATATGCTCTTGAAACATTAAAGGACACACATTTAAAGAAGACCTGTGGACTGCGGTCAGTAGTGCAGGTTGATTCTCCTTCACCTGAATGCATTTCCAATAATTGGACTGTAAACCATAAAGGGAACAGCAGGGCGCTTCCCTCCCGCCACCTTTCTGACTCCTTTACTATATATGTAGATCGGCGCACACTCCGGATCCTGCCTTATAGTTGTGCCGCCAGAGCCGTGCACACCTGCCTGTTGAAACTGACCTACAACAGATATGTGAACTTCGAACTCAGACCTCAGGGAACATGCGGTCACTTTTATCGTTTGTGGTTCCTTTGTGTTCAGGTTCGTCCTCTTACAAGGCTAACAAGCCTGCGATTCGAGACGACTGGCAGAAAACAGGGAGTTAAGAGGATATAGCCCACGGGCAGGGCATTTCATACACACTTCGTTTGTTTTGGCTTGCTATAACATTCTTCACCCACACGAAAGGCCTTAAAATCGACTCGTATAATGCAATTATTATTATTTTAAAAAAAAATGTTTTATTGAGTTTTATGTAACATACAAATACATAAACCAAAAAGCAGCATGCAAAGACTTTTTAAAGCATTTTTTGATACATCATGTTAAGTGATCACATAAGGAAAGGAAGTTGATTAAAGGCAGTCTGCACGTTTAACCATCTCAATACGACTAGGCACAGAGTGTGTCCCGCACATCATCGTCCCTTCTTAGGGTGGGCTCCAAATCCAGCCCTCTATAGGGTCGCCAGGCAGCCCATATTTTCTCCCACAATGCAATTATGACATAGTATATACAGTCAAAGGTTCTGCAGCCTTTGAGACACCTATTCTGATAGGGCAGTGCAGGGGGTAGGGGAGTTATTAACACAATTGTCAATCAACTACAAAGACTGAAAATGGAGCACAAATGCGTGTGTACATATGTGGCAAACAGCAGAGGCTGACTCTGAGGCTTACAGTAGATAATGCATTCCATTTGTTATCACGTGATTCAGTAATGGACAGAGCGGTTCCAGGGAAGAGGTGTCTGCCAAATAGTCAGATGCAGCAAAAATATGAAATAGATTGTAACTTGCAATTCATGTATCTGTAGTCATGCATGAAAATATGACTGTTGATGAAGAAATTCTGGAATATGACCATCCAATATGCGCAATGTGGAGGTGCATCATTTTTGTAATGCGTCTCTCAAATCCATCTCTTAGAAAGAGTGGTAGATCAACGTGAACCCGAAAATGCACAGCCTGAACTACCCTTTACTTTTGGGAAATACTGGGTTCCCCGTTATTCACAAATCATTGGATGTAATTCGGTTCTTGTATTTAAGTGACTGAAAACAAGGGCTCACTGCTCATGGATGTTGGTAACTTGTCGTTAAACCCTAACTCATTATATTATAATTACCATATCTTTGCTGTTGACCCTTAACATGGCACGCACCGCAAACTGAATTATGTCTTGATGATTTAATAACAGGCACTACTATCCATCTCAAGAGCATTCCAGCATTTCTGAATGTGTTCAGTCAAATGAATTGGTTTTGGGTGAGATATACTTCTACGCAAAAGGATCCATCTTGTCCGATTACTTCATTGCCACCTCAGAATTCAGTGTGGCTTTCTCAGGCAGTGTCTACAATGAACTAACACCTCACTTTTTTAGGCTTGCTTTCAGCCAATTTCAGCAGGATGCAGTGTCTCCTTTCATTGAGCCACCCATTGCATCGACATCCCAGTCACCAAGTCGTACAGCTGGACATTGAAAAACCTGCCATATTCCCGGACAGCATGTCATTTATCAGAGGAAAGTTTCTTACGTTCAAGCAGTGTCAACGAATGTAAACTATAGAAAACAGCACAATAAAATTCCCAAACCAATTTGGTAAAATAGAAAATATATTATAAAAAAAGACACCAATCAAAAATGGATATTGGGAACCAGAGATAAGAATTACTAAAGTTTTAAGGCAAAAATGTCTAGATAATGGAGAGTACCAATGCAAAGTTCAGTCAAAGGTTGACTGGGTCCTAGGCCCAATTTCAGACAACCCGTGATGGCACGGATGTTGGCTTTCCCAAGCTAGGCACACTGGTCAAAGATTATAGCCTGGGACATAGCCTAGTTTTTGGAGCTTATACAAGTCTTCCAGCAGGGTGTATTTAAATGCTGAAGTCGATGATGGTCTCTTCAAGTCAGATATGTCATCAAAAGTTCCAGCTGTTTGTTTTGGCAGAGAGGGAAAAATCTGGATTTGTTAACTGTTAATTTTGCTTTACAAAAAGCCCCTGTCCAAACTTTTACCTTCGGGCTTAGTTACATTTTTGGTTCTCAAAATCCACCAGCAGGGAAAGTGTGGCAGCTGTTGGCAGGTTGATCTCCAAGATGCCGGAATACTTTTCTGCAAGGCCTCACTGAACCAGAACATCTCTGCTTGGTAAGAAGCTTTGAGTGGGACCAACATGGTTTTATTGCCCAAGGCAGTGTACACTCCCTGGGTAGTCTGAGCACCTTGTTCAAGTTCTCCAAAGGTGAAAAAAGTATTAAATCCCACTTTTCTCCAACTGCTGGGAAAATTCCTTGTGGTCACTCCGGTACTCTTTGAGTCTTCAGGCCAGGCTTTTAAGTAACACATCTATCTCAAGCCAGGGCTTCTACAGGCCCCAGGCCACAATCATCAGTTGGACGTATTGGAGTCAGTAGTGCTTCTGCCATCTACTTTTTTCCCCCTCGAACCCGGCAACAAAAAGTCAAACGATTGACCCATAAACAGCATCTCCAACTCCTGGGAACCAGCAAAAGTCTGGATTTTTAAAGTCTTCTTCTTCCAGCAGTCTGTCTAAGTCCTTTTCTTAAAAGATGCTTTTCTTCACAGATCCAGAATTTTTCTAAGGAGGTGTGGTGAGGTGTCAGTTTTATCCTGTGTCCTAGCCACTGACTCAAAAAATCCTTCCACCCAATGCTAACTATGTTATCACAAATCCCCAACCTCCTTTTTGCAGCGCATATTCTCAAGACTTCGATGAGCGCTAAAACAAGATTGGTCCTGCCATCCTCCACTTTGAACCCTGGGAGAGCAGAGGATGCCTGTTTTCCTTATGGGAGTGGCTAGGAGAATGGTTTAAACTGATTTTCTCTCATGCTGTTGCTCTGGCCAGTAATGAGAGGCCCCTGGGAATAAATTACAGCAGTCCCTGTCAACCCTATTAGGCATCTCTCAGTTGAAGAAAGAACTCTGAAGGCTGTCCTTAGTTCTTTCAGCTGTTACTGTCCCCCTCCGTCATAGCCCATCCTTCCTAAGTGACCACTTGCTGAAAACACATTTTCCTTCCTATGTCCAGTTGCCAAGCCATTGTCCTCCATGAACGGGGTCACTAGCAGTTAGGCACGGTTGTGTATTAAGACTTTGAAGAAGGGTTGAAAAGCAAACCAGTTATAAACTAATTGTCTGTTATGCAGTACAAGACAGTACAGGCTGCTATCAGACTCAGGTGGTGGGACGGGGGTAGGGAGGTGAGGGGTGAAAAAAACGTTTAAAAAGTACACTTTCCTGTGACAGCCGGCTTGCCGCCGCCTCTCCTCCGTCCTCTTCTTCCTGCTCCGGTCCAGCAACAGGATACAGGAAGCAGCAGGAAGCCCCTCTCAGGCTCCTGATAGCCAATCACAACACTGCAATGCAGCCAGGGAATGGGGGCCTGAGCAAGTTATGCATGAGGCTGTAATGCAGTCTGCATGGATAATATGGGAAGTGCGCATGACTGTTTGGGGCCGCCCGAGAGGGCAGACCAAACAGTCATGTGCACTTAGGAGTGGGCAAACCACGCCTCCCCTGCTCCTCTGTCCTCGGAGCAGCCCCACCCCACCCTGAAAGCTGCCGCAGCAGAAGGAAAAATAAAATTATAATAACGTGAGTTATAATCATTTTATGGTTCCTGCTGTGGAGCAGTGGGGCGACACTTCTTTGCCTTCGTGGAGGAGCCACCAATGGTATAAAGTATGATTTATCAAAGGTACTTTTCCACTAAAGTTATCAAAAATCTACTTTTAACATTCCATTAGATTTTTAAAACTCCCAAGTGTTGATATATATGAATGATATATTTTATTATATAATACGTTTATAGCTAGGCTTGTTAAAGCTTTACTATCACAGTAAAAACTGGTTTCAGACAACTGTTCACTGGGAAGGCATACCATTTTTAGTGTGTTTATATATTAAACATCTAGCACAGCCCTGCAGGTTTAAAAAAGGTACACTTTAGGCATGAATTTACTAATGTGCAATGCTATTGGGCAGTGGAGACATCGATTTGCAGATTATCCAGATCTCTATTGAGCAGTCATCTTAATTATTTTCCCAAAAGAGGAATGGCAAAGAATGACAATGTAAGGCTGAACATAGGGGCATGAGGTGTATGAGAAAATCCATCTGGTTTTTACTACACCTGGTATTTTGATTCCTTTACTCTAGTTTTTGTTCTCTGCTATGGGCTGATAACTTGAAAAACCACATCAACCCAACACCTGAGAAAGTAGCATTGTGAATGACCCATCGAGTTGATCTCAAAACAGCAGGTGTTTCACAGTTACTACACTTAAACCAGATTACAAGGAATTGCTGTATAGAATTCATATCCTCCTGATCACACCTGGTCTAGTGTTCCTGCACTCAGGTTTTCTAGTCATGTTATGTTATGTTAATTTTATTTATATAGCGCATTAATGCCCTGAGTCGTCTAAGCGCTGTTTGTTTCAGCGAATGTAGATAAAAGACTGCTGGATGAGTTACCCTAATTTAAACAACCAGGTCTTTACAGCCTTTCTGAAAGGTACAAGACTTGGTTCATTCTTTATCCCCAGAGGGAGTGTATTCCATATTTTAGTTGCTCCCATCACAATGCTCCTCCCGCCCCATCGTGTTTTTTTTAAACTGGGCTGTATCAACAGATTTGCAGTAGCTGATCGAAGTTTCCTAGCTGGAACATACTGCTTCAAACTGGGACTCAGAAAGGCCGGGCCCAGATTATGGATTGTTTTGTAGTTTAGGCAGAGTACCTTAAAAGTTATTATTTGTTTAATGGGGAGCCAGTGCAGTTCTATCCGATTTTGAGTCACTGAGCAAATTTTGGGGATTTTCAATACGAGTCTTGCCGTGGCGTTTTGTAAAACCTGAAGTTTATTTAGATTGTATGTAGGAGTAGTCAGAAGCAAACTGTTACAGTTATCTATTTTAGATAGAATTAATGCTATAACTAGGGTTTTTTGCAGGTTAGCCGTTATGAAAGGCAGGACTTTTTTAATAATTCTGAGAGTGTTGAATGTGGAGGAAGTGAGTGTGTTTATGTGATCTGTACAATTAAGTTTGGTATCGATAATTACTCCTACACTTCGTGCTTATTCACTGGCATGGGGATTTGACCGATAGTAGTTGACCATGCCACAGGGCCCCAGAAATGTAGGTCAGGGCCAAACAGTAGTACCTCAGTTTTTTCTGAGTTTAATTTAAGGCAATTTTTATGGGAACACCGGACTCAATTTGACTAGCCGAAAAATCCGGCTGGTAAAATCACTTTGATGATGGACTTTTTTCGACCCCGAACCCAATCACCAGTCCCCACTGACCCTCAACCAGGCATATTATGCTCCCAGGCAACGTTTCTGTTCAAGAAAAGTGCATAAACAGTCATCAACTAATAACTTTAACTGATCTTTGGGTAATTCGAATTAAAAATTCAATACACTGTTCATGTAAATACTACTAATGTGCTTATGTATGTTTTCTAGAATTACAGTTCACAAGCGTCTATATTTTTTTATTGTACTTTAGCTTTTTGACCGTATTCCAAAAATGCTGGTCGAAATGGTTTGCCCCACCATACCTCCAGACATTGCGGTTCAGAAAAAAAAGTACTGTCTCACCTTTTTGTTCTATTCCTAGTTTTAGAGGTGAACGATGTCCATAATATTTCTGCTTGTAGGGATTTAAGCGTCCTGCGTGAAACTGTTGTTAAAAAAAACACGAAGTTATACTTGAAAAGAGATGAATGTCTCTCCATGAATAATGTAAGGTAATAAATGTTTAATGTCAAGGACTATGGCTGAGGCGAAAGACTTCAATCTTTCAGACTTAGTTTAGGGAGCGAAGGGGTGTCAAGTGAGAGGAGAAACATTGCTTTGGGGATTCATTCTGATTAGGCAATCAGTCTCAGTACTTTTCCGCACTGGTTTTTGGTCACTGTCCTCGTGTGCTTGCGCTCTACCACAAACTCCTCCTTCTCCATTGTGTAGGGGCTGGCTTCATTTTGACATAGAATGGGCTTCTTTTAGATGATCACAGTCTGCATCAAACTGTGCAAATCGTGGTTGAAAATACCTCAGCTTGTTTTAGATGTTTTTAAATTCGTGAAATATAATCAAATCTCAAAGCAGGGTAAGAAGATGTACTTAGTTCACCGAATACACCTAACACCACATGCATGTTGTTGAATCTTTGCATAGTTATTCAGGTTTCATTGCCCTAGAAGGTTTTTTGCTGTGTTAGGTTGCTCATATTTGTATAGCGCTAAGTGCTATTATTTGGTGGCAAATGACTCAAATAGTGAATCAAAAATATAGTGTTATTTAAAAACAGTGTGAAATGTAGTGTTATTATAATAAATATCGAGGAACAGAATGTAGAAGGTAAGAATATTGTTTTTGTGCATGTAATATCATTTTTAAAATTATTATTGTATATTACATTACATACTTTCTTACAGTTAATATCGCTTTTTAAATATTTTAATATATGTTCGTTATACTAATCTTAGGAGTTAGTATTGCTATAATTGTTAAAACATTTTTTAGAGTATTTTGTAAACTTTGCTGTTTAATTCAATCTTTAACATACATATAATTAGGAATTTATCATTTAGTAGCAGGTTGTTGAGTTTGTAGGGGAATAGGTGAAAAGGTATTTAAAATATAAATTATTATATTTAATTTTCGATTTATTTTTATGTTAATTAAATATTTAACTGGTGCTTAATTATGTAATTATTTCAACTGTTTAATTGTTATTTTAATTGAGTGTATTTTGTGATTTTTTAATGTATATTTTATTTTCAAATTATTTTATTATTTGTTTATTTGTGGGTTTTTGGGGAAAAGGATCATTTGTAAAATATAATATTACCCAAAACCGTATTTTGATTAAATATTTAATTAGTAAATTACTAATTAAACTTTTTTTTTATGTTGACTAAATATTTAATATTGTATGTAACGATAGCTTGTGCCCTCGCCATGCTCTGCTAATTAACCCACGTTACATCACTCATTATATGTTCTATGACATCAATTATAACATCACTGTAACATTTTAAATGACATCATTGATGACATTGGGGAGAGGATGTAGCCTTACAGAGCGGTCGACCTCGAAGCTGGGGAACCTGGTTCGAGTCTCGGCAAGGACGCTCAACATCCTGTGTTTCTGGGCAAATCACTTAATCTCCCCGTACCTAACAAAAATGAATGTGTCTATTTGTAACAAAAGTGGTGCTCATGTAAAGCGCTCTGATACTGGAATTCTCGGGTCTAGTTTGCGCTATATAAAACTCTAAAAAGAAAAAAAAAAGTTTGTGTATGGCGGGGATGTGCGTTATAGTTACCTCAGAGCACTAGTTATAGGTATTTGAGATAACTATAACTGTTAAATTTAACAGTTTTTTTAGGTTACATTGTTACATTCTCACAGAATTTTCACCTAAGTATATATCGTCAATTTAGCTTTTGTTTTTTCAATGAATATATAAATATATGTATATATATATATATATATATATTACCTACTGGCGGTCGCCAGTAGGTAGATATAGTTAGGACCTATTTTCCATAGGAAATCTGCAACATTCTATTTGGAATAACGTTGGCGCTGATTGACGAATCTTCGCGAAATTTTCCAAACTTTTGTCCAGCTCCGGTCCGCTCCTATCCTGAAAATTTCACGGTGATTCGGCAAGCGGGGGCTGAGAAAAAAGGGGGGTCCCAAAACGCGTTTTCCCCATGCATTTTCCCTTAGGACCTGTTGATGCAGCTACAGCCCGAACTGCTGAACGGAATTACACCAAATTTGGCAAAGAGGTAGTCCTCAGTTCAGACTCGTGCCTTTTGCTTAAATGGTGTAAATCCTTTCAGTAGTTCCTGAGAAAATTAGAGTTAAAAAGATAGATATATCTATGGCCTCGGAGGATCCGAGCACCCTCCCCGCACCCAGCGCGCACCCTACCGTGCACGAGCTGTATTCTAATTGGCTGTCAACACTCCAGATCAGGAAGTGTTGGCAGCCATCATGTGCCTCGGTGGAACCGAGGCACAAGAAACCTAAAAAACAAACGCGAAAAACGCGACAAGGGGGCAGGGTAGAAACACGCTGAATATTCTATTTTGCCCCCGGGGCCAAATCCCGGGGGCATAATTAAAAAATGAAGAGTAGGGGGGTCCCAATCCCCCCCACACTAACCCAGGGACCGCCACCCCCGGGGCTCCAAGATTTTATATGCGGGGGCTCACGGCCCCCCGCAGCCCCGGCGACCGCCAGCCCCTGGGGCTTCGTTACCATAGGTGGGGGGCTTGCAGGCCCCTGAGGCCCGGGGACCGCCAACCCTGGGGCTTAAAATGATTTGATGTGGGGGGCTCTCAGGCCCCCCCCAGCCCCGGGGACCGCCACCCCCCGGGGCAACTTGTACACGTTGAAGGGGGACCATGCGGCCCCCCTCCTGGAGCCTTGTAATCGCCCTGGGGACCGCCATCCCCCAGGGCCGGCTCCTGCAAGGTCCCGGGGTGCCCACCCCCGGGGCACTGCTGTTTGCAATGGCAGGGCGGGAGCCTCGTGGCTTCCACCCTGCCATTGGGGCGCATTTTAAGTAGGGGAATTAATTCCTCTTCAATCCAGAGGTCCCCTAGGGCCCAACTAGCCCACCAGGTACCTCCAGGAAGTGCCACGGAGCTGCGTGGCAGAGTGTTTTAAAATGGGGCGTGGCCTCCGAACACATCTCTGCAACGCAGCTTCCTGACGCATACTGGAGGTACCTGGTGGGCTAGTTGGCCACCAGGGGACCGTAGGATTGAAGAGGAATTGATTCCCCAACTTAAAACACGCCACAAGGCGTGTTTGCATACGTCACCTCAGGCCCGCCCCCTTCCTTCACCATTGTACAAATATTCCTCTAAAATCAGCCGAACTACGAATTCCGATTTACTCACCTGTTATCAGGAGAGAACCCAGTGCTGCATCTTTTAGACCAGCACTGACCCTGAAAAGTAATTTTAAGCGTACTTACCAGTAACTTGTATTTCCTTCCATAGGAATACATTGCGTGGTTTTCAGCAGAAAAGTTTCTGTGTCTATTTTTGAAACGTACAAATATTCCTCTAAAATCAGCCGAACTGCGAATTCCGATTTACTCACCTGTTATCAGGAGAGAACCCAGGGCTGCATCTTTTAGCCCAGCACTTACCCTGAAAAATAATTCTAAGCGTACTTACCAGTAACTTGTATTTCCTTCCATAGGAATCCATTGTGTGCTTTTAAGTAGAAAAGTTTCCAAGTGTCTATTTTCACAAACTAAAAATATTCCTAAAAAATCGTCTGTATGATTTAAACACATTCTTTCAACTGTTTACAGGAGATTCACCTGTGCTGGGTCCAGGATCCACCACTGAGTAAGAAAAAGTAACGATAAAAGTACTTACCTGCTAAGTGAATTTTCTGCCATATGATAACATTGGTGATTCTATGTGAAAATGTTTCGATGTGTCAACTTTTAAAATACAATAATAATCCTTAAAAATCACTACTGTAACCAAAACGCTTTTACTCAACTGTTTACAGGAGATGTCCAAGGACTGAATCTAGCATCCAGTCCTGTGGTTAGAAAAGTAATCCATAAAGTAACTAATTGTATTTGACTAGAAATTCACATTGAGCTCAATGTTGCTTTGTCTTTGAAATTGTGTTGCCCAATGCAACAACTGTAACTACTGTACTTAAAAGTCTATTGCCTATTTGCTAAGTATTTAAACTAAAGTAATTCATTCTGAGAAAGTATATTTTGTATTGTAATGTATAATGTAATTAAAAAAATAAAATATATAAAAATAAACAGTTTAAACAATGGAGTAAATCAGTATAAAAAAAATCAGTATAACAATTAATACATTAAAAATTGTCATTTACAAAACTTTTGAAATTCACTGAAAAAACCATAGGTTTCAGGCCAGATATAGTTAGGAATTAGCATTTAAAAAACCTTTCAAATTCACTGAAAAAACCATAGGTTTCAGGCCTGATATAGTTAGGAATTAGCATTTAAAAAACCTGCGAAATTCACTGAAAAAACCATAGGTTTCAGGCCTGATATAGTTAGGAATTAGCATTTAAAAAACCTTTCAAATTCACTGAAAAAACCATAGGTTTCAGGCCTGATATAGTTAGGAATTAGTATTTAAAAAACCTGCGAAATTCACTGAAAAAACCATAGGTTTCAGGCCTGATATAGTTAGGAATTAGCATTTAAAAAACCTGAGAAATTCACTGAAAAAACAATAGGTTTTAGGGGTGGTACAGTTGGCTGGACATTTCACTCGAACAAAACCATTGAAATTCCTCCGATATAGTTAGTTGTACTAACTACATCTCGCGCGCCCGCAATCCACTGCTGATGATGTCACATATTACATCATTCATGACATGGTCAGTGACATCACTGATGACATCTCAAATGACATCACTGATGACATCATCCACGTGACAATCAGATACACCTCATCATACACTAGTATAACCTTTCATCACTCACTGTAAAATAGAGTGCCAGATTTAAAACCATTGACACACCAATACAAGTTTCTAAACACCCACTCAGTGATTCCTAGATCTACACACACATCTAATCACTTACATATAGATTCACTCATACATGCTGTCAATGATCAATAGAACACTATCAAATATAATTATACACCTATATCGACATTACACACCAGCACACATCCTAATCACTTATGAAGTCATCCTACTCACTTATGCAAACAATGGATCATACTTACTTTTACTTAGCTATACACTTATAAAAACACCACTTCATCTATTCATATAGCTAATAGCTCATACTTAGTGTGTTTTAAAATCACTATTACAACTATACAGTTATCCATACAGTCACACATACAATCACAGTGTCTTATGTATACTTATTTATATACAACAACTAACACATACACTGGCTTTTATTTTTCTAGTTTGTTGGACATGTACCATTGAGACATATATTTGCTCATCGCCACACCCATAAAGATATTCACTCACCCAAACAACTGTTATAACATGCAGTTTTAACTTCATATACATACTGAATCAACTATTCACACATCTTTGGGCAGTCACCCCCCCCCACCGAACAACACACACATTCACTCTCCCATACAAATAGTCAGTTAACTAATCAATAAATAATATAGACTTTCACGTAGCTAGTAACCAACTAGTGCAGCAGTTTACACAACAACTGGCAAAGTGATACAGCTATTCACACAGTTTAGTCACTATCCAATATATTTAGTGAGACACTGTTGGACCTAGAGTCCTAGGGTAACTTGGCTCAGGTAGAAAGGCTTTACTCCAGAGGTACATGTCGTGCTTGCATCACACTCACTTCACACCCCAGCGCTCTTCCACTTAAAAATGACGCTACACCAAATAATTAGAAAAGGTAGAAAAGTTTTATCTTTCCTTCAAGTGAAGTCAATCAATTTTTATCCATTGCATTTCAGGTTCAAAACATATCATTTTGTCCAACTTAGCAGTACTATTCTACTTCAGACTGGCAAGTCATTAAGCGCCACTTGGTGGTTCAAACCAGCGCAGTAAGCTCTAGAGCGCATTGAATAAAGTCACCAAACGTAGCGCTCCGACTACCATTTACATAGCACTGGAAATCAGGTGATTACCTAGCCTACATGATGCTTTTCAAAACAGGTGAACACATTAAGCACTGCACCTAGAATTCACATTGCGCTTCAAATCAGGTTACTACATTAAGCGCTATACTTGAAACTCACAATGCGCTTGGAATCAGGGTGTTACATTAAGCACTTATACTTTAGAACTTACAATGTGCTTGAAATCAGTTTGTTACATTAAGCGCTATACTTTGATGCATAGAATATTATCTCAAATATGCTCACGACATCGGTCTGGTCTTTACTTCATATAACATGGCAATCTGGTCCGTCAGGACATCAAACTGGCATTTGTCTCAAAAACTCCTGTTTCCCCCAAAATGCCCAGCTTACTAGTTGTGTATCACGTCTTCCACACGGGGAGCTTGGAGTGGCCAGGAGCTGAGTTCTTCTTTCTACTGGACAGGGGGCTCGCCGTGCTCAAAGGGAGATCTCCTCGGGGAGGGGCGAATTCAGGGCACTACCGCCTTCCGCCCTCCTCCCCAAAGGTTTCCCTACTTGCAGGATTTCACAGTTGGTTGAGGACTCGCTCCTTAGAGCCCCACATTCCGCCCCACTCTCTGGCGGTCTCTTGGGGAGTTGCAGCGCCGACGTGGAGTCGTCCTCGGGCCCCACATCGACCCCTCAGGCCAGGCACTATCACATTCAACCTCCGCGACTGCTGGGTGGCGCGGCCGCCAGGAGCAGCACGGCCTGCGGGGGCGCAGCTTCCTCACTCTACCGGCAACGGCAGGGGCGGCGCTCCACAGTCCACCCCCTGCACGTGAGATGGGTGATGCGGCTTCCCTTCCCCTGCGGTGACTTCCTCACACTTCTGGCTGCACTGCCCATTCGTATACAGGCACAATGGGGCCCCGGATTTCCTCACAGTCCCCCGGGTGACAGTAGAGACGATCTTCCAACCCCTGGGCTGCGGCGGTGAGTGTTTCCGGATAGGGACTCAAGACAGGGGTGGCTAAAATTAAGGAGGCGATCTGCACCTCGGGGCAGTCGAATCGGACAACCAATTTCCTGGGTCTACGACGCAGATCACCTTCCCTTCACTCGAGAGTAGTGGTCAGTCAATAGAACTGGTTTATTCCAGAGTTCTAGGCAACAGCAGGGATGTGGAGGATGTGGCCCAGGATGGTGACTCTTTACCCTGACTTCCTTCAGGGTTCCTGACTAAACAGGAGCGCTTAGGGTAAATGTGACCCCAGAGTCAGTGGCCGTGGACAGGGACAGGTCAAGAGGTCGAGGTTGGTATCAGCTGAGGAGGAAAGTAAAGCAGACCCTAAGAACTGTCAATTTCCCTCTCTAGCGCATCCACCTCCCCACTCAGGTGCCTTACTGCTGACTACCTCACAGCATACCTTCTTCTAAAATGGCCGACGCACCTCACCTCTATTTATAACCTGGGCCCTGACTGGCCAGAGTGTTCCAGAAGGTTCTGGAACCCCTCATGACAGTCTATGGCCCAGGTTCTGAGGTGACAGTTTAGTCCACCATTTTGTGAAGGAACTCTCTCCCTCCCTCCATTTTAGTGAAGCACCTTGCGCCTCACCCTCAGTTAGTGAAAATGGGGCACCCAGAGCCTCTACGTCAACACCCAAAAAAAACTAATGGACCGAAAAATTAGAGGGCAAAAGGGTGAGCATTGGCGTGGTCCACTCCTGGGCAATGTTCCACCCTATAGTCCATTCCCTGTAGGGAGATGGACCACCTCAATAACTTGGGATTCTCGCCCCTCATTTGCATCAGCCACTTGAGGGGCCGGTGGTCGGTCTGAACCAGGAAGTGCGAGCCAAACAGGTATGGCCGCAACTTCTTCAGAGCCCACACCACCGCAAAAGCCTCCCTCTCAATCGCACTCCACCTCTGTTCCCGGGGGTGTAGTCTCCTCGACAGGAAAACCACAGGTTGGTCAAGACCCTCTTCATTGAGTTGCGACAGCACTGCCCCAATGCCATGCTCCGACGCATCTGTTTGGACGATGAACTCCTTAGAGAAGTCAGGGGCCCTGAGGACAGGTGCCCCACACATTGCCTGTTTCAAGGTGTCAAAGGCTCATTGACACACCTCGGTCCAGATTACCCGTCGAGGGTGCTTTTTAGATGTGAGCTCAGTCAAGGGAGCCACGATAGTACCGTACCCCTTGACGAAGCGTCGGTAGTAGCCAGTGAGGCCCAGAAAGGCTCGGACCTCCGTCTGAGTCTTGGGGGGTTCCCAGGCCATGATGGTTCAATCTTGGCCTGGAGGGGTTGCACCTTGCCCCGACCCACCAAGTGACCGAGGTATACTACCGACCCCTGCCCGATCTGGCACTTGCTGGCCTTGATCGTCAAGCCTGCCTGCTGCAGAGCCTGAAGGACAGCCTGAACGTGACCCAAATGGTCCTCCCAGCTGCTGCTCAAGACGGCGATGTCATCCAGGTAAGCAACTGAGAAAGCCTCCATCCCGGAGAGGACCTGGTTCACCAGCAGCTGAAAAGTGGCAGGGGCATTCTTGAGCCCAACGGGCATCACACAGAACTGGTAGTGACCCTCAGGTGTGGAGAAGGCTGACCTTTCCTTTGCTCCATCTGTCAGGGAGATCTGCCAGTACCCAGAGGTAAGGTCAAAGGTAGTCAGGTATTGGACAGCTCTCAACCGGTCAATGAGCTCATCCGCCCTCGGGATAAGATGAGCATCGGTCTTTGTCACAGAGTTCAGTCCCCTGTAATCCACACAGAGCCGGAGTTCTGGGGTTGTGCCCGGCGGTGCAGCTTTGGGTACCAGTACCACCGGACTGGACCAGGGACTGCTTGAAGGTTCAATCACTCCCAGCTCCAGCATCTTAGTGACTTCATCATGGATGCTAGCCTTCACCTTATGCGACAAGCGGTAGGACTTGGACTTCACAGGTGGGCTGTCCCCTGTGTCCACATCATGGGTACACAGGTGAGTCCTTCCCGGGATAAGTGAGAACAGTGAAGCGTACTGCTCCAAAACCTGGCGGCAGTCTCCCCGCTGTTCGGGAGTTAGAGATGGTGAGAGGATTACTCCCTCTACCGACCCATCCTTCTCTTGGGACGCAAGAAGATCAGGGAGAGGTTCACTATCCTCTTCCTCTGATCCATCAGTCACCATCATCAAAGTGACCTCTGATCTCTCTTGGTGGGGCTTGAGGCAGTTGACATGGAGCACCCGATGGGGCTGCCTGGGGGTCTTAAGGTCCACCACATAGGTGACCTTGCCCTTCTTTTCAATCACCTGAAAGGGGCCTGACCAGCAATCCTGGAGGGCGGTAAGCTCTCCAGGTTCCATAACCCACACCTTCTGGCCAGGCTCCAGCTCCAACGGGTGAGCATTTCGGTCATACCATTCCTTCATGACCGTCTGGCTGGCTTCTAGGTTTTCAGAAGCTTGCTTCCACAACCTAGCCATTTGGCTTCGAAAGGCCAGCATGTAGCTCACCACATCCGGGGGAAGTTTTCTGGAAGTCTTTTCCCATCCATCCTTCACCAGGCTGAGGGGTCCACGAACAGGGTGTCCATACAACAGCTCGAAGGGGCTGAAGCCCACTCCCTTCTGTGGTACTTCCCTGTAGGAAAACAGTAAACAAGGTAGGAGGACGTCCCATTTCCTCCGCAGGCTCTCGGGCAGACTCCTGATCATGCCCTTTAAGGTTTTGTTAAACCTCTCCACCAGACCATTGGTCTGGGGGTGATAAGGGATGGAGAACCGGTAAGTGACTCCACACTCCTTCCACATAGCCCGCATGTATGCCGACATGAAGTTGGTACCTCTGTCCGACACAACTTCCTTGGGGAACCCCATCCGGGTGAAAATCCCCATCAGAGCCCGTGCCACCGCAGGTGCAGTAATGGTCCTCAGAGGGATAGCCTCTGGGTACCGGGTGGCATGATACACTAGAACCAGGATGAACCTGTGACCGGCAGACGTTGGTGGATCCAATGGCCCAACAATGTCGATGCCCACCCTTTTAAAGGGGATGCCAACGACAGGCAGTGGTTCCAGGGGAGCCTTCAGCTTCACCCCTGTTTTCCCACTAGCTTGGCAGGTAACACACGTCATAATAAAAGTGTCGGACGTAATCCTCATCTGAGGCCAGTAGAAAAGTGGGACAAGCCGAGCAAAGGTCTTGCCCTGTCCCAGGTGTCCTGCCAAGGGTATTTCGTGAGCCAATTCCAAAAGGAAGGCTCGGTAACGCTGGGGAACCACCAAGGCCCGGGATGATCCATGCACCGGAGCCTTGGGTTCGATATAGAGAAGACCATCTTCCCAATATATGTGGAAGTTCCCCGAATCGTTACCCGCTGCCTGGGCTTCGGAATGTCGCGGTAAGCCCTCAAGGGTAGAGCACTCCTTCTGGGCCCGACAAAACTCCTCCCTGGTAGGTCCTCCCTCCACCTGCCATTCTGCAGGGGTAGGTAAGCCCTCCAGGGCAGTCACATCCCCCTCTGTGGACTCCGGGACCACCTCAGTTGCCCCATCCACCTTCTGAGGTGCATATGCCGAGGCAGGCTTCCCCTGTCCCCTTTTACCCTTTTTGGCAGCTGGTTGGGCCGTTGTCCCAGGCTCCTACCTCTGTGAACTCCCTCTCCGGGCAGTCACGGACCGCGTGTTGGCACAAGTCCACTCGGGCGACCCCAACATCTCCACATGAGCCTTGAACTCGACCTCCTTCCAGGCCATATGTTCAAGGTCATTTCCCAACAAACAGTCGACCGTCATGGCAGGGCTTACCGCAACTCGTAGAGGATCTCGTAACCCCTACCCACTCAAAGGGAATCTGAGCCACCGGATAGTAACCCTCTCGGTTGTCAGCCATCACAACTGGGTGGACTACGTTGGGAACCACCTGCTCTGGGGACACCAGCTGACTCCTTACCATCGTCATGCTGGCTCCTGTGTCCCTCAGAGCCTCCACCCTCTGGGCATTGATGGTGACCCATTGCTTGTACTTAGCAGTATTCGAGGGCACATGGGTCTTAGGAACCATCTCGCAATCTCCCAGGGACACTAGTGTTAGCCCTGCCCACTCACCTCCCTTATCTAGGGGCAATTCCTACCCGAGCACTACACTCGCCACCCCAGGGGTCTTTCCTCCAGTGGGAGGGTGTGGTCTCTTGGGACACTTGGTGTCCCCCTTGTAGTGCCCAATCTCGCCACACTCATAACAACGGACAACCCTAGGCTACTGACCACGGTCAGGATAAGGAGGTTTGTGGGGACCAACCTTAGGAGGGAATCCTAATCCCTTTCCTTGCGAACTCTTTTGGGGGCCTTTAGGGAACTCCTTCTTTTTGTCTCCCCCCTCTTTCTTCTGGGGGGCGCCCGGACCAGTCCCTTGGAAGTTCCCCCCAGTCCCTTTTGAGGACACCCGGGTACTTGCCCAGATGTCCGCCTCCTCTGCAAGCTTCCTAGGACTAGTTAGCTTGCTGTACACCAGGTGTTGACGCAGCTCCGGAAAACTTTTCTCGAGGAGGTGCTCCCTCAAAATCAGGTTATACAACCCCTCGTAGTCTTTTACCTCACTGCCCTGCACCCAGCCCTCCAAAGCCTTTTTTGCGTAGACCAAGAAGTCCACCCAATTCTGGGTGGCCAACTTTTGGCTACCCCGGAATCTCTGCCCGTACTTCTCAGGGGTCAGCCCAAATTTCCTAATCAAGGCGACCCTCATGGTGGGGTTATTGGTCTGCTCCCGTTGTTCTAGGGCTAAAAGGGCATCCCTCCCCACCGGAGGCATGTACCTATACAGACCACCCCCCCCACTGAGCTTCGGGGATCCCATGGGCTCGTAAGGAGACCTCATAGGCAGCCAACCACTTAGCGATGTCGTCCCCAACACCGTAGCTGGCAACTACGTCCTTTGGTAAATAGGGTCTGGGCTCCCTGGTGATCTCTTTCTGTACGCTGCCACCAACAGGAGTACTGGGGGTTCCGAACTGGAGGGCCTTGAGATCCAATTCCTTCAAATGGAGCTCATGGAGGAACCTCCGCTCTTCCCTCTCTTTCTCCAAGCGGGCTAAATCCATCTTGAATTGCCTCTCCTCCTTCCTGTCGGCTAAATCAGCCGAAGACAGGCTTCCCCCTGAAGCGCTACTACCGGCCCTTGAAGGTGCACTAGGTCCTACATCCATATTGCCGCTCTCAGGGGGGAAAAGTGATTCTGTCCCTTCCGTGGTGTCCGGTCCCGGTACCTCCTCCTCCCGTTTCCCGCTAGGGTGGGCCATAACCCAGGCTCTCAATCTAGTCTGGAGTTCTACTTTCTTCGCTCCCTGCTTGAAAAATATCCCCCTCTTCTGGCAGAATTCCTTTAGCTGGGTTACAGTGGACTCTTCTAGTCTACCCAGCTAAAACTCCAATCTGCCAGGTGGGGCCCTAAACATTCCGGAAATGAACTTTTCAAAGTTAGGAGACCCTTCCTTCAAAAGGAAGGCACACCACAGGACAGGAGTAATTTCAAAATTTCCAATCAGGGAGACAACCTGGAGAAAACTCCAATAAAAAACAAAAATCAGGTGTAGGGTGTGTGGCGCACGCTAAACTGCTAATGAGTGGATGCAAGCACAAGCTCAGTATCCCACCGCTGAACGCCAACTTGTTGGACCTAGAGTCCTAGGGTAGCTTGGCTCAGGTAGAAAGGCTTTACTCCAGAGGTACATGTCGTGCTTGCATCACACTCACTTCACACCCCAGCGCTCTTCCACTTAAAAATGACGCTACACCAAATAATTAGAAAAGGTAGAAAAGTTTTATCTTTCCTTCAAGTGAAGTCAATCAATTTTTATCCATTGCATTTCAGGTTCAAAACATATCATTTTGTCCAACTTAGCAGTACTATTCTACTTCAGACTGGCAAGTCATTAAACGCCACTTGGTGGTTCAAACCAGCGCAGTAAGCTCTAGAGCGCATTGAATAAAGTCAACAAACGTAGCGCTCCGACTACCATTTACATAGCACTGGAAATCAGGTGATTACCTAGCCTACATGATGCTTTTCAAAACAGGTCAACACATTAAGCACTGCACCTAGAATTCACATTGCGCTTCAAATCAGGTTATTACATTAAGCGCTATACTTGAAACTCACAATGCGCTTGGAATCAGGGTGTTACATTAAGCACTTATACTTTAGAACTTACCATGTGTTTGAAATCAGTTTGTTACATTAAGCGCTATACTTTGATGCATTGAATATAATCTCATATATGCTCACAACATTGGTCTGGTCTTTACTTCATATAACATGGCTTTCCCATGAAGTCGGCAATCTGGTCCGTCAGGACATCAAACTGGCATTTGTCTCACAAACTCCTGTTTCCCCCAAAATGCCCAGCTTACTAGTTGTGTATCACGTCTTCCACACGGGGAGCTTGGAGTGGCCAGGAGCTGAGTTCTTCTTTCTACTGGACAGGGGGCTCGCCGTGCTCAAAGGGAGATCTCCTCGGGGAGGGGCGAATTCAGGGCACTACTGCCTTCCGCCCTCCTCCCCAAAGGTTTCCCTACTTGCAGGATTTCACAGTTGGTTGAGGACTCGCTCCTCAGAGCCCCATACTCCGACCGGCCCCACTCTCTGGCGGTCTCTTGAGGAGTTGCAGCGCCGACGTGGAGTCGCCCTCGGGCCCCACATCGACCCCTCAGGCCAGGCGCTTTCACATTCAACCTCTGCGACTGCCGGGTGGCGTGCCCGCCGCCAGGAGCAGCACGGCCTGCGGTGGCGCGGCTTCCTCACTCTACCGGCAATGGCGGGGGCGGCGCTCCACAGTCAGCCCCCTGCACGTGAGATGGGTGATGCAGCTTCCCTTCCCCTCGCGGTGACTTCCTCACACTTCTGACTGCGCCGCCCGTTCGTGTACAGGCACAATGGGGCCCCGGATTTCCTCACAGTCCCCCGGGTGACAGTAGAGACGATCTTCCAACCCCTGGGCTGCGGCGGTGAGTGTTTCCAGATAGGGACTCAAGACAGGGGTGGCTAAAATTAAGGAGGCGATCTGCACATCGGGGCAGTCGAATCGGACAACCAATTTCCTGGGTCTACGACGCAGATCACCTTCCCTTCACTCGAGAGTAGTGGTCAGTCAATAGAACTGGTTTATTCCAGAGTTCTAGGCAACAGCAGGGATGTGGAGGATGTGGCACAGGATGGTGACTCTTTACCCTGACTTCCTTCAGGGGTCCTGACTAAACAGGAGCGCTTAGGGTAAATGTGACCCCAGAGTCAGTGGCCGTGGACAGGGACAGGTCAAGAGGTCGAGGTTGGTATCAGCTGAGGAGGAAAGTAAAGCAGACCCTAAGAACTGTCAATTTCCCTCTCTAGCGCATCCACCTCCCCACTCAGGTGCCTTACTCCTGACTAGCTCACAGCACACCTTCTTCTAAAATGGCCGACGCACCTCACCTCTATCAGTTAGTGAAAATGGGGCACCCAGAGCCTCTACGTCAACACCCAGAAAAAACTAATGGA
This sequence comes from Triturus cristatus, assembly GCF_964204655.1. Classification (NCBI taxonomy): domain Eukaryota; kingdom Metazoa; phylum Chordata; class Amphibia; order Caudata; family Salamandridae; genus Triturus; species Triturus cristatus. The sequence goes on from NC_140585.1 coordinate 648,680,662, forward strand.
CAGAAAAATTAGAGGGCAAAAGGGTGAAAAGGAAGAAAAAAAAATGAGGAGGGGACAGCCAAGGGCTGGCAGGTCTAACAGACACTATAAATTAGTCAAGTAAACAGTCAATCACACTGCTACTAAATCCTCCATCCAGATATTTATATTTATATATCCACTCAATCTTCAATGCAAATTGCTATATATATAATACATATTTAAATAACGAACCAAACCACATTCTCTGGATGATGTCATCAGTGATGTCATTTGAGATGTCATCAGCGATGTCACTGACCATGTCATGAATGATGTAATATGTGACATCATCAGCAGTGGATTGCGGGCGCGCGAGATGTAGTTAGTACAACTAACTATATCGGAGGAATTTCAATGGTTTTGTTCGAGTGAAATGTCCAGCTAACTATAACACCCCTAAAACCTATTGTTTTTTCAGTGAATTTCTCAGGTTCTTTAAATGCTAATTCCTAACTATATCAGGCCTAAAACCTATGTTTTTTTCAGTGAATATATATATATATATATATGTATATATATATATATATATATATATACATACATATATGTAAATATATATGTATACACTTGCATTACTTATTAACCCCTTTGCTGCGGCGCGAATTCCGCCGAAGCGCTGGGGGGGTTTGGGGGCTTGACGGCGCCGCCGTGCTCATGACGGAACCACGCCGTCATGAGTCACGGGTGAGCTGTGCTCATGACGGCGTGGTTCCGTCATGACTCCACCCACTGCGCTAATCGCCCGCACAGGCGGGGAATTAGCGCCGCGTGGGAGGAGCGGCCGCCAACGGCCGCAGCATGACGGAACCACTCCGTCATGAGCACACGGCGCCCGTGGCTCATGATGGAGTGGTTCCGCAATGAGCAGGGAACGAGTTAAAACTATTTTAAATTATATTATTTTGTAATTCAATGTATTTGATACATAACTTATATTAGTATACATATATTAAAAAAGTAAACTTTGCTTATTATGCTATTGTGCTCCACTAAATTATTGACACAATAATTGGGATGTTTATATTCAAAGTATATAAACTCAATATTTCTGTTGAAAATATGTGGGACAAATATGTTGATATTGTTGTCGTTTATATTCAGTCATAGAACCGTTTTGACTTCTATAGCACATTCTTTATTTGGTCACACTTGTTTGAGGATCAGGGAAGGATTTCAATATAATGATAACTGCAAATGTTCATTGGCAGGCTTCAAGCAGCACCACCTCATTTGAATATCATGAGTTTTCAGCCATTGTACCAGGTGTGGGACAATAGTCCTGGTAGCTTTATGGACTTTATCAAGATTCCTCCTTCTTCATACTGTATTCATAAATAAATAAAATATTTTTAAGTCAAATTATTGATGAATTATACCTTTCATTATTCTCTAATTTGATACCACAACTTTTGACTTTCTACAAATGGTCTTTGGTTCTCTGATTAATTGACCACAAGAAGGTGAATAAATGCTCCGAAGGAGGCTTCTGCTTCTGTGATGCACCTAATACTAGCAGAGCATTTTTTTGACAGTCATTCTAGGCTCTAAATCCCTCTGTTTTAGAGAATATTTATAACCTTATCACATGTTATATGTTTTCTGCGATTGGCAGTGCCCTGTACACTTTACCCTGCGTCATCTGCAATTGATGAAATTTACTTTAAACTGTAACATACAACACCATCTTAACCGCACCTAAAGTCAACATCATTTTAGTTGTACTTTCTGTGCATCCCATCTCCAAATATACTTAACATACCTAACAGTTTTTCACCAATAAAATATATGAGCTCACTAAATGATCACTGCAATAAGGGCATGTCCTGAAACCTCTATTAGGTTGTCAGTTGATTATCCTATCCCTGTCTTAGTTTACCAAAATCCTTTCCATCACAAGCCCTTCCAATGTATTTCATTTCATCTTCTCCTTCGGCTTCTTCTTTTTCTTCTGCTTTTTCCACTTTATCTTTCTCCTCTTCTTCTTTTTATCTTTCTCCTTTTTTCCTTCTTTACTCGCCTTCTCCATCTCCTTCTTATTAGTGTTATTATTATTATCACCATCATCATCTTTGATCTTATTACTTGCTTGGTAAACTATTGAAAAACTCACTCAGATATATTTGCTAACGTATTTTGCCCTGAGTCATATACAAAACAACAACAGGTCGGGAAAATATAGAAGGAAGAAGCAAAAGGTGTGGGGATAAGCCTGCAAAAAGGGCCAAGTCCAACACAACCCCCTTCCACCCTAAAGCCAGGGCAGGCCAATCCATACCTCGATGGGCTTCCCTGCTTGGGGCGATAGAACATGGAACCTGGCAGCAGGGACTTATTCCCGTTTGACATCTTCCCGAACCCATTTGGATCCCTCTATCCATACTCTCAGGGCCCACCTTTGGACCCCATCTGTGCAGCGCCTAAACGTACTTTTCTCAGAGATGTGTCCCAACAGGTAGACAGTACCCACATGGCCGACACAGTGGTGTAGCTCAGTCCAACCCTGGGGTGCGACTCCTGTCCCCCCCCAGGGGCAACTCTGGACACCAGCACCGTAAGCCACTGTCAGTGATGAGAGCCAGGCCTCATGCCTTGCAGGGCTCTCTAACACCTGTGGTGTCAGAGAGTGGAGGGCAGTAGCCCCAGGTGCCTGGCACCCTTTTTCCACTCTCCCTCCTGTCGGGTCAAGGATGGCATCCTGACACTGATCCACCAGCCCTGGGTCAGTACCCCACGGCTGGACAGAAGACTGGGGTGGGCTCTTCCAAATCCCCTCCCCCCTGGGCTCTGCACCCTCGATTCCAGAATTGCCAGAGCACCTGTGGCAGGTGTTCTGCACAATTCTCTCACCAGTTCAGGGGTGCTATCCTGCAACTGGTACACCAGCCCAGCGTCTGTAGCCTGAGGTGGACAAAGGACTGGGATGGGATTTCCCAAACCCGATCCTCCTCTCTGGGACTCTGTACCCTCCCATCTGGAGCAGCACCCCCTGAAAACAAACTGGTAGGGGCACTTTTAGTAGTCATCCCTTCCTCCAGGTCAGTGGGGACACCCTGAACCTGGTCCTCCAACCCAGGTTCCGTACCCTTAGGCTGGACCTATGCCTGGCAATCCAGGATTTCTGCGGGGGTACACCAACCCCCCCAAGGGAAACACACTTCTCATGAGTTGTGCGAGGGTCTACCTGGCGCAGGTCTCCAGCCTCCTGTCCACCTGAGAAAGCATGGAGAGCCCTCCAGGCCAGACGTGGCCTCACCAGGGTCAGTCCTGGGGTGCTCTGACCTTAGAGCTGGCAACCCCTGACCCACTGGTCCTTCCACTGGGGACTGCATCCCCCCTCACCCTTTTCTCCGGGCTCATGCACCCTCCCAACTGGAGCGGTGCTGCCAGACACCAGAGCTGGTGGAACGCATGTTACAGCAGAGTCCTTCAGCTCACATGACACCTTGGAATCCCCCTCAGGGAATGGCCTCCAGGTACAGATTTTGCCAGGGCCCCACAGGTGCAACAAATAAGCAGAATTCCAAACACCAAATTCGGAAGGGAAACAGGTAAAAAATAGTATGTGGTTGCGTAATGGTCTGCTCTCGTCCTATAATGTACACCAATCACTGTGGGTCAAGTACAAATACATGTTCAAACCCACCGCTGCCACCAATGCTAGAAATGGGGGCTCTCTAGTTGGCAGAGGTAGGTTCCATTGTCCATATAGGGACCCTTGCTTCTAGTCAGGGTAAGAGATACACACTTTAGATAACTCCTGCTCACCCCTTGGGTAGCTTGGCACAAGTTGACAGACTTAACTCAAAGGCAATGTGTAAAGTATTTTTACTCAAAACACAGAGTAATACAGTGATAACACCATAAATGGACACCACACCAGTTTAGAAAAATAAAGTATCTTTATCTACTTCAACAAGACCAAGACAACAAAACTCCAACATACAGGTAATGAAATACAACTTTAAAATAGTTATTGCAAAAATAAGACTTGTAGACAACAAATAGCTCCACCTGGGGCTACTGCAACGTTGTGACAGCAATAAAACCAAAGTACTCCGCAAACCGCGTGGAGCGCGACATCAGGCACGGAGTATCATGGACCCCCCCAAACAAACAGTACCTTGGAAATTAAGTCTATGATGATGCGTCGGGGAGGTGAGGCGTATGTGCCGAGGTGGAGGCTGGCTTTCTGGCTGCCGCGGGGGAGGCGAGGCATCGCGTACGTGAGGAGACGACATGTGAAGTCCAGGACAGGGGAAGGCAGTTCCGCCAGTGGTGAGGCATCGGTTACGGTTACGGTAACGATACGAAGTTGTCCAGTTCAGGGAGTCACCCTCGGCGGTTATGGGTGCCACTATAACAGGATGCGGTGCGAGTGCTGGCGTCGGGCACAACCAATAACTGCAGACGTCGGTGGGCGTCGAAGGGTGTCAGAGCTGTGGTGCAGGCCGGGCAGTGCATTGTTCACTTCACGAGCAGTGCCCCGGGCCCCGGTGCAGGTCATGGGATCACAGCGGCGTTGCTGGTGGTGTCGGAATCAGGTTTTCTTGCTTCTTTTAAGTCTCTACCAGCTCCCAACAGCAGGAACAACCTCCAGAGGCCCAAAACTGGAATAGGTGCCTCCTGGCAGGTCAGAACTCTCAGCAAGAGGGTTCAGGGGAGCTAGGGGTGAAGTGTTTGTGTCCCTGGGACTTCGGAACAGGAGATCAGCACACGTCAGGCCCTTGAAGATCTACTTCAAGCAGGTTCAAAGCACAGTTCAAGTCTATGTCCTCTCCTTGGCAGAAACAGCAACTGCAGGCCAACCCCACACAGTACACAGCAAAGGGGCAGTACTCCTCCCCACAGCTCTTTTGCTTTTCTCCTTGGCATAGGTTATTCTTGAGTCCAGAAGTAATCTAAAGTTCTGGGGTTTCAGGTGCAATACTTGTACCCCAAAATGTCTTTGTTCTATTTGTGTAAGGGTCTCTGGGCCCAGTCCAAACTAGTTCTGTCATCACTGGTACAGTATAACATCAGGGGGTGGAGACAGAATTGTGCAAGGGAGACAGGCCCTAGTCAGGTGCAAGGGAATCTCCTCTCACTACTCTATATGCAGCCAAGCCCTATTCAGCTCAGCTCTGAGTCTTCAAGGGAGGGCCAGGCACTCTTCAAACCCCCCCCCCCAGTGGCTGCCTCGACAGAATGCACATCCCCAGCCCCTGTCACTCCCAAACCAGACAGTCAATACACAAACAGGCAGAGGCACACAGAATGGTTAAACAAAAAAATGCCTACTTTCTAAAAGTAGTTCAGCATACGAAAAAGATGTGAAGATGCACACGTAGAGCCGTCAAGTGAAGAAGCAGGTAATGGTGAAAGGGTCACCGTGAGCCTCGCGTCTTGCAGAACGTATTGAGTTTGGATAATGATATACCGCCCCCGTATTTGTTCAAGTTAACACCGAATAATAACAAAAGTGTCATAGTTCAAAATGGTACTATTGGATTCACTTTAAAGATATTGGGACAACAGCTGCAATTCTATACACAGCGTTGGTAGTTCACCTTTCCCCAGCATGATTTCATTGAGTTTTTTCCGCTTTTAGAATTATCTTGGTCCTGAAGAGAGCCCCATAACAAGTGGGCTCGAAACGCGTTGACCTTGTGTATTGTTCACCAGACAATCTTAGGGCTAATGTATTTAGCAGTTTTGTGCATTGTGATTTATATTGAATAAATTGTTAATGATGTGATACATGTTTTTTACATTATAACGGATTATTGTTTGTAATAGGTGATGTTTGGTGATGATCCCTGGCATTTATATTTGAAAGATATTGTGGTCAGGTTTTTGGAGTCATTGTGTTAGTGTGTTTTGAGAGTAGTATGGGTTATAAATGTGGACTGATTGTGATATGTAAGTAGGAAGTAAGACTGATGGAATGAGTGAAGTGATTTGGTGATTACAATTTTGAGTGGTTCTTTTAATAGGTATTTGTCTTATGGAAGTATTGTGGTTTTTCAAAAAATGAAATAATTTTGAATTTAAAAATTTAAAAATAGTTCAAATAAATTGAAACTAAGCAAAAGACAAGGTTGCTGTAGATTTGTTCTAGGCACCAATTAAGTTAAAACGAAATAGTTTAGCAGTATTGGCATTCTCTTGTGGTTTTTGTTACTTTCTAAAAGTGGCCTTTTCAAACCATCTTTACTAAACGATGTGTGAATAAATTATGAGTTCAGAGAGCCTAAACCTTTTTTCCCTATCATACCCAATGGGAGGTTTACTTCTAAGATATCACAATGTGTTTCCCATTCTATCCTATGGGGCAAGCTAGCCTTTCAATAGTGAAAACGAATTTGGCAGTATTTCACTATTAGAACACATCATGTTGAGGGGATCCTGCTCATGCACAGAACTATGCACAGGAAGCCAGGACCTCAGTGAATTGTGGTGTACCAAAAACTCACCTCAGTACCCAGAACCCCTATCCAACTAGCATCAGTGTCTCATTCATTCTTCGTACTACAGCGAAGCTACCAATGATTAGAGAACTCAGAACAAGCGACTCAGCGTACTGTCAGGAATGGTGGCAATCAAGAACACTCTTTCGTTTTTATTCTCATACCAGTCCACAATGTGAGTAATCAGAGACACGGAAAAGTTTAAAATGTTTATTTTTTAACTACGTGCTCTAAGATGCAGTATTTTGGCTAACATAAGCAGGCAAATGATTCGAAATAAAACAATCAGTATTTTTACAATTCCATAAAACACAAAGGGAGAAATCATGTTATAATGATGATAGTGGAACAGGTCTTATAGTGCCTTGTGTACCACCCTCCCCTGGATAGGAGTTAGGTTTTATATTAATAGAAGTTCTCTAGGTTTGAACGGGGAACCCCATACATCCAAGATCAGCTAAGGTGAATCACATCACAGATCGGCAACGCTCTCTGTAGGTGGAAAGGTTTTCTCCAAGTGCCAGCATCCTGCATGCAATGCAATATTAAAGGCACTCGAGTTTCAGATATTTGCAGCTGTGAGCGTGTTGTGTCTAGAGCGTGGGCCTATCAACCTGAATCAACAGCATACATTGTTATTAGACCTTAAGACTTCTGCACACAGTGTACAAACTGAGGCTGCGGTGTAAGTCTAGGGATGTGAAAAACAGACCGTTATCATGCGAAGAAAAGGAAGCAGTTTAACTTACAATAACAGTTACATGTAGTGTCGTGTGTAAAAGCGGCCAAGTGGCAAAATGGCGTTTAAGCTTCTAATACGCTTATGCTAATATAGCAATGTATGCAAGCAGAACCCTGTCTTCACTACACCCTCCCTTGATCGAACCACAAAAAAAAAGGTCAGCAATTTAGGAATGCAGAGTTCAAGTTCGAGTGAGACAGAACCAAGTTCATATTTTGCCAAACCGGTAATTGGTAGTAATAAGTTCGAAGTTGTGAGGTAAAAAAAAAAAAAACACCAAGAAGGGGCTGTGTACCAGGCCCACCCTGGAGAGTAAAAATAGTTTAAAAAAATTGAGAACAGTACGCGTTGAAGATGGACAATTGCCAATTCAATCCATCAGCGTATAGGCACAGTATGTTGCAACAGCCTCCAATAGGAAGTAATTGTTATCATCAGTAAAGGATTCAGCCATCCAATTTAATAAAGAAAATGAACATACATGTTCTTCGAAAGCCCGAGCCTCCAGCACCATCAGAGGACAACTTGCGTGTTCTTCGAGGTAACTTTGTGCCAGGAAGTCATGTGTCGCTGCACATCTATCCCAATTCCCTAGAACTCCATGAGCAGCCGTGCAGGCCATAATCCCGATACCAGAACAGTCCAACTCATGAGCCACTAAGGGACTCATCAGTCGATCATAATCCGGGGCAGGAGACGCCGTATTGGAGAGACACAAATCCAGAGCCCATTACAATCTAGGCAATGGAAAACGGGTTGCACGCAAGTAAAATATGAGAACCGGAAGGATAATCCATAAGCTACACTCAAAGTGGCCAGAGGTAGCGTTCCATAGTATGGGGAGAGGAGAGGAGAGGAGTTGGCCTAGCGGCTAGGGCGGTCGCCCTCGAATCTGGGGAACTGGGTTCGAGTCTCGGCAACGATGCTGAACATCCTGTGATTCTGGGCAAATCACGTAATCTCCCCGTGCCTAACAAAAAAAAAAAATGAATGTGTCCTCATGTAACGCAACTGGTGCTATGTAAAGCGCTCTGATACCTGATTCGGGTCAAGTTCGCGCTATATAAAACTCCGTAAAAAAAAAAAAGAGTATTCAAACATCTGATTGCGAAGCTGGAACAGCCGGGGTAGACTTTCTTGTGGCACATATTGTGCAGCCATTTCGGAGCAAACAAATCAACAGCAGCACACGGGCAGCCAAGGCGAGAATTAGTGGTAACCCGCCGAAGATGCTGGAAAAATAGAATGAAAAAACGCTGGTATCACACCAAATATTGTGTGGAACAAGGTCACAAGGTGGCGCCCACAATTTTGAAAATAAAACGCCCAGCCAGTTGTTGACGAGGCATTGAATATAGTATGAATCAGAGCACCGAAATGTAGTGGGAGATCAGTATTTAAAAGCGCATGCACCTCGGTGCGGGTGTTAGCTACGTGAAGGACAAATGTTTCCCGAGAAGAAGTTAGGGTGACTTCTTTTTGGGACAATAGAGCCCTTTTTCTGCTCATCTTGTTGAACTCTGCTTTCAAGGTCGGTATAGAAGGCCAGATGGATATGTCGAGTCTCCCATGCGGAACGGGAAAAGCAAATTTTTACAGCAGATCAGACAGTTACAATCGACGGAATCCCAGCTAGCATCCTGCAACACCCTTCATTATTTTAAAACAAATAACTACCGTTAGCAAGTAAAGTGAAAGTCGGTGTTACAGCTGGCACTGGATTTCCCTTTAAAATGGAAGCTAAATTCGGAGCTTGGGTGTTACACGCGCCGTGCAATTGAATATTTTTGCACACTGGTGAGTGATCAGGTGTAGAAGTGCACTCCTCGCCTTTTAAATAAACTTCTTTGCCTTCTCTCAGGCACCTGTATGTGAATGGGAGTGACCAGACTTCATGGAGAAAGGCGCTACCCAATGGTTCATATCTGCCTAAGGCATAGTGCTTCATACATGAACTGAACTTAAACAAGTGAAAAGGTAGTGTAATTAACCCATGAATGAGCCATACAGCCGAGTTAGATTCGGCCACAGAAAATGGTAAAGGCTCCAACTTTTCAATGTGCAAAAGTGAATATGTCGCATCTTTCATGGACAAGAACTGTTGTTTTTCAGTCAGATTAAACTGTAAAAACAGAAACGAGGTATTCATGTAGTCCCAAGGAACTTTCCCAGATTTCAATGTTTGTAAAGTCCATGCAAACTGCATTATGGAATGTAATTGATTTTGACCATGATATAAAACAGACATTTCATCCTGTACAATATCCACAACAGATGAAACAATATTATCCAATGTGTAGCTTCTGGAAGAAAGAGTATTAATGCTATTATCAACGACAGCAAGCACTTTTTCTAAATTAGCTTGATCAATAGCTCTCAGTCTAGAAGCAGCTTCAACTTGAGATAATTTCCAAACTTTGTTGTAAATAGCATATACCCATCTTTTGGACCTGCCTCCTACAGGGTCTTTAACAAAGTCATTCAGATCAACATCGCCTGTCAATTGGGACAAATGAAGTTTAACTGATGCTAAGGTGGAATGATTAAGCCAGTTTTGACATAATTTGCCTACTGACTAGGTAGTAACAGAATGAGAGCTTTCAAAACGGGGGTCCATCCTAACCTGTGTATAGCCTGGGGCCAGACCCAGAAAACGATGTTGGCATGAATCAGAACTTGTTTGCCATAATAACCATCCTTGGGATCCAAGCTGGAAATATTGAAGGAGGTATTAGTAATTAGGGATGCAATTCATCAAGGGACATATCTGTGTGATTGTCCCAAGTAGGATAAGCACCCAGATCAGGAATGGCAGGGGCATTAATTTTTTAGAGGTAGCCAATCCAAAGCAAGTGGTTTGAAAAATAGTAGAATTCAAAAACAATATGTGGCTCGGGTTGAGGCACGCACATGTAAAACCTTGGTGCCCAGCACCTGACAGCCTTTAGAACCCCAAACTGATTTAAGATCAATTGTATCTTTCCACACCTCATAGCCCCCTATACCTAATTGATCCACAAAAGACTTGGAATACAGTAATTCAGTGTGTGTGAGTCTAACTTTGGAAGTGGACTGAGTATTCATTTTGAAATAAAAGGCTTCAGGATTAGATTGACTAAAATAGGTAAAATATGTAAATTTTTTCAATAGAGTTTTTGAACTACCTTCGATGGTAGCTAAACAGTGTTCCCATTGTGTATAATTAACCACATTTCTAAATCTAGTTGCTTTATACAGGAAATGATTGCTATAGTGCTGGTAACAAAATAACTCTGCATAATTCGCTGATTCTAAGTACAAATCTTCAGCATCAAACGCAGCATAATATTTCAAATCAGATAAAAGAGCCGCAACGGCTTGGACATCCCAATCATCAGAGCATATGTTTTGTTTCACAACATCCCCCATAGAAACACGAAGTACATTGGGAATATTAATCACCTCTGTAGGGTCATGAATTTGAAATCTTACAGCATCCCATACAATCCCATCTAACACAGGCCAGACAGTGATATTGACAAAAGTCTGGTCCCTCTTCATGATGTATGATGAGGAGTGGGGTGCCAAAGTTCCATCAATAAATCTAATTGTAGATCTTTCGGTAAGATAATATCCATTTACTAGACAAAAAAAGATAACCACAAAGCCAAGCGACATGAACAAAAAAATAGAGATGAGCACCAACCAAATGTAAGTCCAAGGGAAAATTAAAAAATGTCTTTTTAACCAAATAGCAAAAATAGAAACTTTCTATGGGTCACTCGATGTTGTAGAGTTAGTGTCAAATGAAAAACGTGACTGGCCAACTGCACTTGTCTGCACACCAGGCAATGACACATCTGTGGGATAGGTATACTCAGTATCATCATGGTGATTACCATCCAGTGGAATCAATAATGGATTAGTAACTGCATGCCTCTCAATGGCAATGTCAGGCCTGTTCATATTTGCCGAGGCCAAAACAGAATTCCTCAGCATTGCTGGAAAGGGACCGATGGAATCATACTAAGAAGAATCGGCCACTCGTTGTAGTTTGACATTGTCAATGGAGATGTACCTGTTATCCTTGTGACCAGGAAGTGGAGGTAAAATGACTGTTCTTGTACCCTGCATGCCAAGCACTGGAACAGGTGCATGATAAGAGGGGCCGAACTCCTTCTTGTTCTCCACCTTCTCATGGACCAGGTCACCGACTCTAGGTAGCCAGCCAACTACCGGAATCTGAAGTGCAGCATCAGTTGTGGAGGGCAAATGTTTCTTTGCAAGACTGTCTCGAGTCTCTTGTAGGTTCTGTAACACAGCAGAATGATCATCTACATCAAAGGGTGCGACCGACGCTGCCATGTCTAGACCATCAAGGTCCGGGACAACATTTTTTATGCCAAAGAGCATTTCGTATGGGGTCCGCCCACCCAGAGACCTTCTTGGGAGATTATTAAGTGCACGTTGAACGCTATACAAATGGGCCAACCAGTTCCTGCCAGTACCTAAAACCCTAGCTGTCAAGAACTGCTTGAAGTCACGGTTTATTCGCTCCACAACAGAATTGCCCTCAGGTCGGTATGGAGACGAAAAGTTAACCTGCACCCCCAAAGACCTCATGGCTTCTTTGTACGCCTTAGAGGCGAACGCCGGACCTTGGTAAGAATGGAGGGTGCCACATGCAAAAATTCCCACAAAGACACGCAAATCCCTAATGACAGTTCGAGCATCAGCACTTCTTTGTGGCCAAACCCATAGAAAACGTGTGCACAAATCCACTGCAACTAAGATGAACTTAGACGCAGTATCAGAGAAGAAAGGACCGCAGTGATCTAAATAAACACACCCAAGTGGTTTATTAGATATGTACAACTGTGTTTGAGGTGGACGCGCAGCAGTCGAAGGCTTAATCTGCTGGCAAATGCCACAAGTAAGGACATAATCACAAGTCTGTTTATACAATCCGCGCCACCAGTAACGTTGCTGCAAGATAGTGACAGTCGCTGGAACGCCTGCATGAGCCGAGGCCATACCTTCGTGAGCGGCTGTTATCAATGAAAGCCTGCGGTCTGCGTTGGGAATCAATCTGTCACCAACGTCGTTAATTCTCACATAGGGAACTTCATCAGGACTTAAATGATAAGAGTATTTAGAAGGGAAACCTCTAGGGTAATTATCTCCCTTCTCTGTTGCAGCAATAGCTGCCAAAATGTCCTCATCTATCTTACTTTTAGATCTTGTAACGGCTGCTACTAAATATGTTGCCACTGCTGTTTTCGCTGCTTCGTCAGCTAAACTGTTACCCACAGCATGTACTCCTACGCGCTGGTGACCAAGAGTATGAATTACATTCACGAGAGGCAGACGTTCTTAAGTTCTGCGACTCGAAGCCAAAGTATTTTATGTTTCATTGTGCTAGCTTTGGAATCACGATATTCTTTTTGAGTCCAAAAGAACAATTGTTGTTGAAAGACTGAACACAGTAGTAAGGGTCACTTACAATAAGAGTAGTCACACGGGGATAAGCAAACTCTAGTGCAAGCACCAGAGCACGTAGCTCTGCCAATTGGGCGGTACAGTCCCCTAATGTCTGCGTGTGCACGACATCAGATTTGAATTCGCCATTCACTATGGTACCTACCACTATTGCGCAAGCCGCTGAATAAGCATGCTTAGATTCCGTCGCCGGTTGTGCTGAACCATCAGTGTAAATGATACAATGGTAATCCTCAAGCGGGCGCATGGACTGAGGGGCAGGATGAACAAATTTATACTGCAAGTATTCCTGAGTTTGCAACTAGGAATCACAGATAAACGTGACATCCGGAGACGTCAAGGAAGTGGCCCATAGTATCCAACGTGGATGCAAAGCTTTAGAATTCGGTACACTGGTTCTCGTTACTGCCTCAAGGACAAGATACGGTGTGACAACCATCATGCGTTTCCCCTGCGACAGCGCTCTCTCTTTTAGAATCGCCATCTGCACAGCAGTCAATACTTTCCCGACAGAAGAAAACGCATTTCAACCGAAGTGTACAAGTGTGACTTGTAAGCAATAGGGACTGTGTCACCTTCATTAAATGTTAAATACGTGAAACCCACTGTGCCTGGCACAATTCTTATTACCAGGTTTGTGTGGTTGTCACGTGTCAGTGTAAGTATTTAGAAGCAAGAAGATCAGCCTGCAAAGATTGCAGTATAGCTGAATGTTTTGGAAGCCAGCAAGATTAGGTAAAAGTAGGTTGTATCAAGGCATATAGCAGCTTGATACGCTGGACATAATCGGGAATGTAAGTACCCCGAAATAAAAAAAAACAGCAAAGATTGTTGTTTTTTCTGAGTTGTTGGAGCGCGCAAACATGCGCATTTCTCCAGGAAGTAAGGTGCTAAACCTCGTCCTTCGTTGTTGAGCTCATAGCCCAAAAACAACACTGTGTACTCTGCAATGTGTAATTTCGCAAAGTTAAATTTGTAACCAAAGTCCGCAAACATGACAATGATGCGCTCAACGCGTCAACATAATTCGCCATCTGTGAGATACATATCATCAACATACGAGTACGCATCAGGGTCGATGCTCTCTAACAGAGAGACAACACATGCGCAAAAGATGCCTGGGCTGTTTTTATTGCCCATGGCTAATGTTTTGAACTGTTTTTGTTTGTCGCCAGAAGTAAAGGCTGTCCATTGACTACTAATAGAGGACGGGTTATGACTATAAAAGCCATTTGAAATGTCAAGTGCGGTTTCTCATGAGACTATCGACCAGGGCTGAACTGTGGGTATTTTGTACCACGCATCTCGGACAATGAGAGTTCAAATGCCAGTAATCCAAAACTAGGCGGTACGACCCATCAGGTTTGGTTACAGTGAAAAGAGGATTATTCATGGGTGACACACATATTTCAATTACACCTTGATATTCCAATTGGTCTAGGATTTCTCAATGGGAGCTTTGCTTCTCGCCGCATGGGATATTGGGGTTGTGGCTGTGGCATTGACCGCAATGGAATCTCATGTCTGGGCGAAAGTTTATCCCATCCGACCTGAGTACGGTACAATGCCGGTGCAAGCACCTGAGCCCACTCTTCTGCAAAGCTCTGTGCCTGCTCCTTTTGCACTGTGTGTGTGAAACTAGGGAGGATGACCTCCTCCCCTCTCGCAGCAGCCAAAACAAAAGGTGGGGGCCAGGCCGCCTCCGCTAATAAAATGTCATATGTGGAGGTCAGAGTATCCCAAAAAATCCCTCTTATTGTACGTTGTATGTCACCTTCAATTAAAAGGACTATTTCATATAGTCTGTCAGGGGGAGCCACTCTAGTGTCAGCAGTTTCTACTGTAATAAACGTGTCAGTTGCTGTCGCCTTCAGATATGGACGCAGTGCTTGCCACACTATTGTAACCTCCACTGCTCTGTCTAGCAGCGTTAGTGCCCATGTCAGGTTCCAAAGCTGTGTTCTTACTATCTGTGGCATACCTTGCGGTTAATGCAGCAACTTTCTTTTTCTGAAACGGAGGGCGTTGACGTGGAAAGTCGTCCTGCTTGCCTTTACCATCAGCCAGGCAGGGCTGCTCACGTCCTTGCGGGGCACCCCGACCTCTGCCGCGTTCTTCACCGGCTTGTGAGACAGATGTTTCCTGTGAAGAACGAGGAGAACATTGATCAGGAACCTGAAATCTATCAGGAGACCTAATTCTCACGCGATCGCGCAACTCATATGTGTGCTCAGTAGACACTGGTATTGGTGATGCAGGACGTGACCCTTGTTTCTGTTGCTGCTTCCCCTGTTTTTTATTTTTCCAATATTGTTTAGGAAATACTGGACGGTCGTCTTTAGTAGACTTAACCGTCTGAGTTTGCGGTTGCGCTGCTATTTTAGCAAAAGGCTTAACACCCAAACTATTGCGGCCAATGGTCTTATATGCCTCCGCAATAATCTTCGGTAACTCATTTGACACTTGAAAGTTAACCGCATCTCCCTTGACGTTAGCAAGGATGAGATCAGCAACTATGTCAAACACTCCGACAAGCCTCATACCCAATTCGACCGCTGCTTCTGGACCGTGCTCATCCTGAACACGCTTAATCACAGAGGGCAGTACAGTCATAGACGGTGTGCCGAAGCACTTCGCATAGACTGCTGCAAATTCTTTACCCCAGTTCTCACAATTGGTCACCTCTGGTACTAAGTCTTTCTGCAAACTAATCATCAGAATCCTGTGTTTTTCCACAGGAGTCGTATTAGGAAATACTGCTTCCAGCTGGTCAAAGTTCTCAGCAAGCCAATAAGGCACATCGTCCTTATTCTGGGGGCGCTTGCCCATTACCGAATTAACCATGATGGGACTAATAGAAATCCTGGCCGGTCCAACTGGTTGCGTCGCAACCCCAGGTGCCCCCACCTGGAGGTTGCGTGAGATGTATTGCACTAAAGCCCTGTGTACCGCTATCAAGTCGGTATGTAGCTGACGTACGTTGTCCACTGGGGATTGCAAATAACGTGGATGTGGTCTGAACCCGGCCAAACCTGGCCAAGTGGCCCCAGGGATAGACAAGGGGCCTAACTGAACTGGAGTTACGGCATGGGGGAAGGCGCCATTAAACCAAATACGATGCTGCCATGCCGAAATCGGAATCTCCTGAGTCCTATATGGTGTGTAATTCGCAGGTATTGCAGTGGAAGTGTAAGTATGGAATGTTTCATCATCCGCATTTTCTGCAGGAAACGTAACCCAAGAGTAGAAAAGCTCAAGGGGGAAGGCTGCATCGGCACTCACCACAAAGATTACTGACATACCATCGTCGGGCACCCCAAATTGCGTCAGATGACGCCAGAGCGCTGCGCGACTATGCGGAGCTATATTAATATCACCCATAAGGACACAGAGAAGAAAAACAATCTATATGAAATGTAGCACAAAAAGGGCAGTAATTCAAAATGCAAACCTTTTTAATTGTAAATCTTGAATGAACCTATAATTCATCCATATAGGTAGGTTAATCCATCACTTCTGTAACCGGAAACAGGAGTGAGGGTGTTGTGGACGAATATAAGCACCACAACTAAAGCGTCTCGAATACAAGATCAAACGTTAGGTGCACCATGTTGCGGGGATTCTGCTCATGCACAGAACTATGCACAGGAAACCACGACCTCAGTGAATTGTGGTGTACCAAAAACTCACCTCAGTACCCAGAACCCCTATCTCACTAGCATCAGTGTCTCATTCGTTCTCCGTACTACAGCGAAGCTACCAATGATTAGACAACCCAGAACAAGCAACTCAGGGTACTGTCAGGAATGGTAGGAATGAGGAACACTCTTTCATTTTTATTCTCATACCAGTCCACAACGTGAGTAATCAGAGACGCGGAAAAGTTTAAAAAATTTTTTTTTAACTACGTGCTCTAAGATGCAGTATTTTGGCTAACATAAGCAGGCAAATGATTAGAAATAAAACAATCAGCATTGCTACACCATAAAACAAAAAGGGAGAAATCATGTTATAATGATAGTGGAAACAGGTCTTATAGGAGCCTTGTGTACCACCCTCCCCTGGCTAGGAGCTAGGTTTTATAATAATGGAAGGTCTCTAGGTTTGAACGGGGAACCCCATACCTCCAAGATCAGCTAAGGTGAATTACATCACAGGATCAGCAACGCTCTCTGTACTGTAGACGGAAACGTTTTCTCCAAGTGCCAGCATCCTGCATGCAATGCAGTATTAAAGGCACCCGAGTTTAAGATATTTGCAGCTGTGTGCGTGTTGTGTTTAGAGCATGGGCCGATCAACCTGTATCAAAAGCATACATTGTTATTTGACCTTGAAGACTTCTGCACACATTGTACAGAATGAGGTTGTGGTGTAAGTCTAGGGATGTGAAAAACAGACCGTTCTCATGCGAAGAAATGCAAGCATTTTAACTTACAATAACAGTTACATGTAGTGTCGTGTGCAAAATGCGGCCAAGTGGCAAAATGGCGTTTAAACTTCTAATATGCTTATGGTAATATAGCAATGTATGCAACCAGAAGCCTGTCTTCACTACAGTCACACACAACCAGTACATGTCCTACCTTTCACATACATTGCACCCTGCCCCAGGGAATACCTTGAGCCTACCTTTGGGGTGCCTTACATGTAAGAAAAAGGAAGGTTAGGGCCTGGCAAGTGGGTGATCTTGCCAGGTCGACATGGCAGTTAACAAACTGCGCACAGACACTGCAGGGTATGTCTGAGATACATTTTCAGGTCTACACATGTGGGTGGCAGGCTGCAGGCCCACTAGTAGCATTTCATTTACAGGCCCTGGCACACTCAGTGCACTTTACTAGGGGCTTACCAGTAAATCATATATGCCAATCAGGAAGATCCAATTGTAACAACAATTTACACAGAGAGCATATGCATTTTAGCAGTGATTAGCAGTGGGAAAGTGCCCAGAGTCCTAGAGCCGACAACAACAGTTCAGGTACAAATAGGAGGAAGAGCAAAAAGGTTGGGTATAACCCTGCAAAAAGGTCCAAGCCCGACACTTTTGAGTTGGTCTCTTTCACACTTCTCAGTCCTTTATTTGCATTATAATCCAGGCATGGATATCTGCCTAATTGGTCTCTCGATTTGTAGTTTCCATTTTGCCTCCCTATAAGTTCCTTTAATATTATTGACTCTTTTCCATCTGGTTGAATTGCATTTTCCTCCATAAAGTTTGTAAGCCTCGTCTGGGTTGTTTCTGTTTTAATTTTCCTAGCCTTAGCCCCGTACACACTCAGTAGTAGCTATTTGTTGTAGGATATGTATCATGAGTAACAGGGTTTAGCTAAGGTTTATCCTGTCTTTTACAATATAATTTCCTACTTTGCCTTTTGGCCTCAAAATCTCACCTGTCCACTTTCTTATTCACAGACTACGAAGAAACAATTATCTCATAGCCTTATTCTTAGATATTGCCTGTAGACGTCTTTAGCTGTCTGTTGGCACAAAGACCCAAAGAGGGCTTTGTGTTGATTCCTTACTCATGATTCAGCCTAGATTTGTATTGTCTGAGAGCCATTATAAATACATCAGCATCCTCTGGGCTAGTTCCTACCTCCTGAAATTAGCTTGTGGAACAACCCTGATTAAAAATAAACCTTCACTAGATGCAGATATTCTGTCCAATTATCAGTCGATCTCACAGCTGCTTTACTTTGCCAGGCAGTTAGAGAAGCATGTTATCAGCCTTTACCAAACAAAATGCCCTTTTACACCCAGCACAAATGGGTTTTCGCTCTTGTTTCAGTATGGAATTGACTGTTTTCTCATCGCTTGATAATTTACGCTGCTGTTTCAACAATAACATCTATGCCACTCTGACTCTTTTGAATCTATCAGCAGCCTTCACCAGGGTGTGCCATCAAATCTTAATAGATAGGATGTCAGACCTGAGAGTTAGAAACTAAATGATATCATGGTTCAGGAACTACCTGCCAGACAGGTTTTTCCAGATTATACATTTGTATCTTTCCTCTTGGACTACTGCTATGGTATGTCTCTCGACCTCCCAGGCGATTTGGTCCAGAGGCTGCATTTAGTCCGGAACTATGCATCCAAACCACACTGGTCTTGGCCCTATGTCCAAGGAA
This sequence comes from Triturus cristatus, assembly GCF_964204655.1. Lineage (NCBI taxonomy): Eukaryota > Metazoa > Chordata > Amphibia > Caudata > Salamandridae > Triturus > Triturus cristatus. Next base: position 648,699,480 of record NC_140585.1, read on the forward strand.
TCATATTACTTCAGAAGTGATTTCCTTACACTGGCTCCCTTAAAGAAAAAACATACTTTCTAAGTCTATGTGCCTAATCCACAAGGCATTGTTTAATCTCCATTGCTCACTACTCATCAAGCACTTTTAATGGTGCCACCCCATCAGAGACCTTAGTTCAAGGAAAAATTATACTCAGGATTCTGAAGTTTCGTTTCACTGCCATGGGTGGATGCGCTTTTTAAGTGGCAGCATCCACATGGTGGAATGGGCTATCTATGCAAGGAATGCAATTTGACCACAGGTTGCAAATTGTTAAAAACTTAGCTTTTTTCATCATTCCCTTACTCAACGTTCCTTGCAGTAGTGACTTCCTATAGCATTTCGCTGGCATTTTTTTTCTGTGTTCTAGCACCAAGATAACCCTAGGTGGCGAATGCCTGTGCATTACAAAAACCTCGTAAATAGCAAATAAATTTCAAAAATGGTACCTCTGCATTGGTGACCTTTGCATCTGTTTAATGTTTGCATCATTTCTTGAGTAAAATAATATCTTTCTCTGTTATATTCAAATAGGAAACATATGGGTTTAAAGTCCCTAAAATGTCCCTCTCCCATTTTAAACTGTTCATCTTTTATACCATTAAGTCTCGCCTCTTTTTCAAAGTAATGCTGGGACAATAGCCCCGCTGCTCCCATGTGAAGCATTGTAGCATGACCTTGGTCTGACAATCATCTCAGTTTGAAATGTACCAATTAGTGTTTTCTAAAACCAACGTCTCCTTCAAACTGAATCTCTCCAACAGCTTTCAGCTTATAGTAAGTAGGAAGTAAAGTGCCTGAATTGTGCCATGATAGGAAACTACAATACCCCATTTCAGGTGCATAATAAACTGTGCTGCTTCAAATATCATATAATGAATAAGGGTTCACAGTGACTAGCTGGGGTTCACTTTAACGTGGCTTCGATTATAGCTTAAAAGATACACTATTGATAACACTGAAGTATATTGTAATGGAAAACATCTGAATCTTTGAAGGTATGCATCTGCAAATTTGATTTTTTCAAGTGCAATTAAAGATCACCTTCTTATCTTAAGAAGTGCTGATAGATATGACATTATTTAAATGAAACTAAATGTACTTGAACCTTGCCCTTAATGAAAACTGATCATCTTAAATTAGTGACAAATTATCGCAAGGATATGACTGCTTGGATTTTAATGACTGTAGCAAAAATATACGCCATCCTCTATAGTTTTACCATGGGTGTTACTATAAAATATGTATGCTATTTTCAGGTCAACAAAATTTTACTTTTGGTTAGCAAAGAGATGACATATGAATAAAAAGCATGAGTGAAATATTTTATGACAAGTGCACAGCTGCCAAGTTTTCCAGGTCCATGTGTGATGTGCTGGTCCTGTTCAGATATTTTTCTTTGAATTCTGGGACTTGTAGTCCTGATTTATAATGGAATAAACAAGACTACAATTTCAGAATTCAAAGAATACACCTTGACTGTAGCAGCTCATCACGCATGGACCTGGGAAATTTGACAGGACCGCAGATGCATATGATCAATTGTGTTATATTTGTTCATGTTATACGCTTGAACATGGCTAAACAAAAACATTTGGGTTCGCACTTATATGACAATCTTCATCAAACATCACAGTTTAAGATGGTATATTCAGCTGGCAATATTTGAGTTGCTCGCAAACTGCATGTTTAACACACATAGCTAAAGCAGCATGCAAAACGGTAGGAAAAGAGTATATGAGAAGGAGGAGTGCCTTGACTGCACACATAGCTTAGAATAACTTACGCGGTACTTCATACCTCTTAAACGAATTTTAAAAACATATGTATTCACACTCTTACCATAAATGGGGTTCTACAGTAAGGGTAGACATGTAGGAAAATCTTCCCAGTTGAAGATTAACTGTTAAAGATCTTTCCAACCCTTCTGGTGAAATAGAAAAAAACATTAAACTTCGAACTGTATAACTAGATCACAGCATGACACTTTGTGAAAGGAAGAAATAGGCTCAAAATTTAGTTTTCTAGGGGGTGCTTCAGAGTTTGATAGAGAATAATTGATGCCTTCATTCAGCAATGCTCCTTCCCTGCAAAGCTCAGGGTCCCTCTACACTCTAAAGGGCGGAGGGAACTGCTGTGTTTATCGCTGTGCATTCTCAACTCGCTCTAACAGCATAAGCCTTTGACCTGCTGGCCCACAGATTACAAAGTGCACCATAATAGCGTCAGCATGAATGGGCATCACGTATGGTTGATGCTAACACCCAGGGATGCTGTGATATGGTGTAGTGAATAAGCTGGTTGGTTACAGGAAGCACTGGGAAGTCCTTTTGCTTGAGCTAACATTGTAAAGATCTTCCGATTAGTGGCATGAGTTTTTCCCAACTAAATATGAAGATTTTAATATGTGTATTGTTTTTTCACAGGTTTTAAACATTTTAATTTATTATATGTGGGAGAATGTATCTGTTGGTCCTGAAGAAGGTGGCAAACATTTGTGAGATTCACCGAAACATGTAGACAAAATTAACAATACAGAATATGTGTAAATTTTTGATACGAGAGATGCTGATCCTTATACTACCTCAACTGTATTGTGCCACATTTTGAGGATTTTAACTGCAAGATATTTTTCTTATATTATAAATGTTTTAACCTAGTGAATGGCACGATTATCATTATTATTACTGTGACATTGTTGATATATACATTGCAAGATTTAAAATGTACAACTTTAAAGGATATTAGAGGACACGCTATTAAAGCTTGGTGCCTTTTAATACTGGTTTACTGGTACTGGATTTCTAGATTTGATAGTGTATGTAATATTAACCCAAGGGGTGTTTGAAGAGTTAATGCAGCATACACATGTGGATTGATGATTTCCCAAGCAGAGATTGGACTTTACCATCTGCCACTGGATCTTCAGGTCAAAAAGATGATTGCGCTGAAATATATATATGTGGGAGGTTTCTCTACTCTGGATCATTTCTATTTTGTTTTCAGTGTGGCTCCACTGAAGGCATGCATGTCCATGCTGGGCAGGCGGGGATCTCTAAATATGTGGGTGATCATCCACCAGGGGAGTGGACGCATAGCCTTTGCTGACCTGGCAGGCCACTAGGCCACCCACAAGGGTCTACATTCATAAATGCTAAATAGCCTGGTCTTTTTTTTGTATATGACCTTGGAAAAACACCACATAGGTTTGGGCTACTTTATCAGAAAAAGGGCCATTACTAGTTGTAAATGCAATGGTGATTCTCTACATGACAGTCTAGCCTTTCGACAGAAACAAGCACAAGTACTTGGTGTATACCACACTCAAAACCTAATGATGTTGATATGAATAATGTGAGGATCACAGGTCATGAGGTCACAAGTTTAAATCATTTAATGTAAATTTAGTGGCACACCTACACATGGAATCTCTCCTTAACCTTTTCATAATCAGAGTTAATGAATATGCTATCAATGAAATATCATCTGTTTTATTATGATTCTTAGGGGCATATTAGCAAGAAGTGGCGATAACTATTGCTAACCTAGGTTAGCGCTAGTTTTTTTATCGCTGTCAATCTTTGCAAGTTATCGACCTGTTAGCGACGTATTACCAACGTGTTGCTAACAGGCGATAGCTTCAGGGAAAGCTGCCGCTAACATTAGCTCGATGGCATTAATGAAACCGGCGATAGCGGGTTGAATCCAGTGAAAAGCCCTTAGCGATAGAAAAAGGCACGCTAAACAGCAAGTGTGGACTTAGCCTATCAGTCCACCTCCAACATAAAAGATGTACAAAAAAAAGTTTAAATGCAGATTTGAGCAGCCACGGCCAACATCAACAACCCCCTCAAGCCACCCAACATCCCGGTTGACCAGGATGGGAGCCTGGATGCCTCGCTGGACCTGCGCCTGGTTCCTGGATCCCTCACTGGACCTGCGTCTGGTTCCTGGATCCCTCGCTGGACCAGCGTCTGGTTCCTGGATCGCTTGCTGGACCTGCATCGGATCCTGGACCCCTCGCTTGACCTGCGTGTGATTCCTGGATCCCTTGCTGGACCTGTATCTGGTTCCTGGATCCCTTGCTGGACCTGCGTCTGGTTCCTGGATCCCTCACTGGACCTGCATCTGTGGCCTGGAGTGGGATGTGGAATAGCTGTGGAGTCGATGAGCCGTGGTGGGAGCTATTGATGTGCGATGATGATCGCCCATACCTGATGGTGAAGTCTGGCAGGTCACATGGAGACACGTTGCTGACCTGTGTGAGAAGCCCGCCTTGTGCACCTTGGTGCAGTCAATGGTAGTGATGCTACGCACCAACGTAGTGAGGTCCCCTTCGCATACTATAATCCACCAATACACCGGGGTGCACATAGGGGATTACCAATGGTGGGTGCCGTCTCCCTGCATCACAGGACGGATGATGTTGGGCTGGCTGGACGTTCTCGAGGGTGAGGCACTTGGGCTATGCCAAACTTGTGTGGTCTGAGTGCTGCAACTACACGCCTAAGGGAGCCCTTCTGCATCAACTGCATCGGGTGGTCCACCAGTAGACTACGCGGTGACTGCTGTACCCAGTCCAGTGAAAGCACACCTGGCTCATGCTCCTGCTGGCTGTGTCTGTGTCACAGATTTGGAGCGAGTGCAGTGGATTGTGCCACGGGCTCAATGTCCAGGTAAGGAGAAGGGGTGACGCGTAGCGCAGGAGGGGCGGGGCAGAGCTGCTCATGCCAATCACATGTAGGTGACGCACCCCCAGTGGCGGCTCCATCGCTATGTTGGAAGTGCGTTGCCTCACCACCTCATGCAGGGCAGAAGAGGAACAATCATCACATGACGATAACTCAATCAATCAATTCCTCAGGGGAATTGTAAGTGAGCTACTCACCTGTGAGAGTCTCGCGGCACTGAGGGGGGGGGCGCAGATCTGTTTGCCGAAGAGCCAGTTCTTAAGGGTCTTCCTGAAGGTGTTCAGAGAGGGGGCACCTCTGATGTCTGCCGGTAGCTCGTTCCAGGTATTGGATGCAATGTGGGAGAAGGATCTTCTGCCTGCTCTGGCTCTGTGGATGCGGGGGGTTTCGGACAGTGCGAGGTTGGATGATCAGATGTCTCATTTGTGTACGTGGAAGTTGATTCTCTCGTTGAGGTATTTGGTTAAGTTGCTGTGTAGGCATTTGTAGGCGTGAGTGATGATTTTGAAGGTGACTCATTTCACCATGGGGAGACAGTGGAGTCTACGTTGGTGTTGGTTGATGTGTCAGTGTCGGGGGAAGCCGAGGACGAGTCTGGTGGCGGTGCACTGTAATGTCGGTAGTTTGCGGAGTAGGGACTTGTAAATGGCGGTGTAGAGTTTGTTTCCATAGTCCAGTCTGCTGGTGATGGGTGACTGTCTTCCTTGACTCTGGGGGTATTCATTTGAAAGTCTTGCAGAGGATGTGGTGGGTGTTTAAGCAGCTGGAGGTGACGGTGTAGACCTGTCTGTTCATGGTGAGGGATGGATCGAGTACGATGCCGAGGTTTCTGGCGTGGTCTGAGGGGGTAGGTGGGCTTCTGAGGGTGAAGGCCAACAGGTGTTGTCCCATGCTACAGAGGTGGTTCCAAGGAAAAGGACTTCTGTCTTCTCGGCTTTGAGCTTCAGGCAGCTGTTGGTCATCCAGATTGCGATGTCCTACATTCCTTTCTGGAAGTCGAGTCTTGTGGTGGTGGGGTCTTTGGTGAGGGAGAGGATGAGCTGGGTGTCATCAGTGTAGGATACGATGTTAAGGCCGTGCTGTCGGACGATGGTGTCGAGGGTGCCATGTAGATGTTGAAGAGGGTCGGGCTCAGAGATTAACCCTCTGGGGCTCCACAGATGATTTACGTGGTATCGGAGAGGAAGGTTGGCAGTCTGATCCTTTGGCCTCTTCCGGGGAGGAATGAGCCGATCCAGTCGAGGGTTGTTCCTTATATGCCAGCGCTGTGTAGTCTGGCGACTAGTGTACGGTGGGAGACGGTGTCGAAGGCTGCTGAAAGGTCGAGTATGATGAGTACTGTGGAGTGGCCTTGGTCCAGGAGGGTGCGGATGTCGTCTGTGGCGGTGAGTAGGGCAATCTCGGTGCTATGGTAGATGTGAGGAGGGCAGGGGTCGGTGGGGTCCCCTGAGTGGATGCCTCTCATGGTAGAGGCGGTGTATTCGGTTGTGACTGGCGTCCAGGTGGAGATGGTGGGCTGGCTGGTGTGTTGGGGGGTGGGGGACTGGCTGGGGCGTCTGGTGGATGGACAGCAAAGTTGTTGTGGAGTATTTTTGATCCTGAGGTGGAACAAGGTTTCCAGCTTATCGCAGAGCTCTTGGGACAGGGTGATGTCTGTGGCTTCGCTGCGTGGGTGGTGAATTCATGAATGACCTTGAATAGTTGCCTGGAGTTGGTGAAGTTGTTGAGGATTTGGTTGTGGCGGTCCGTCATGGCGCCCTTGTAGGTGGTGTAGATTTCAGGTATCTTGGTGTTTCTCCAGTTCTTCTCCAGGCATGTGCAGGTGCGTATTGCTTCTTGGAGATCGGTGGTGAAACAGGCGGCTTTCCTGGGGTGCTGTTTGTCGGGCTTGCATAGCGGGGTGAGCTTGTATGTGCAGTTGGAGAGCCAAGGGTGGAGGTCACTGGCTGCGACGCTGGCATTGACTGTGTTGGAGGCCGGGGTGGAGGTAAAGGTCTGGCAGCAGTGGAGCCAGGTGAACTGGTCGTGGGTCATGTTTGGCGAGGCCTCTTGTCAGTCTCTGAGTTTTCCATGGTTGAGTGCGTGGAGGGTGGCTGAGCTGTAGCAGTGGCTGGCTCGAAATCCAGGGTTCCTGGCGCTGGTCGGGGTCGGGACACGGACGGACTCAGACGGGCTTACCCTAGGTGCGCCTTCAGCGCACCAGCGGCGTGTGTCTGCTGCGCTTCTGCGCAGTGGCTGCCATTAAGTAAGGGAGGGGGAGGAACGATCATCTGGGATGCGGGAATGGCTGAGGACAGGGGTGCGGGCCACAGGGGTAGCAGCGGCGGGAATCGGGAAGTGCGGGCTCAGAGAAGACAAAAATAAAGAATGAAAAGGGAAAAACTAACTGATGTGATCATGCTATGTATCCTTAGGGGTCGGGAAGGTGGGTAGGACTGCGCCAAACATGGAGCAGGGCATGGGCGGATTGGCATGCCCACTCCAGTGCGCAATGACTGTTTGGTCGGCCCACTCATGACGCCCAATGCAGTCATGCGCACTTCCCTGTTCGCAATGCAGGCTGCATTCCAGCCTGCATGGGGAACATGGCCAGCCCTCCAGCCCCTGGCTGCATGACTTGTCCCATTGCCAATTACCAATCACACCGCCACATTGCAGCATTGTGATTGACTCAGGGGAGGGAGCCTGGCTGCCTACTTCCTTTTCCTGGAAGCAGACGCAGAAGAGCAGGAGCTACGAAGACATGGGACACAGCTTCGAGGTAAGACTTCCCTCGATAAATTTTTAGCAACACCCGCTCACACACACATCCCTGTGTCCATGCACCATCCAGGGTTCTTTACGGTGTTTACCACCTCACAGCTGTCCACCCCCCACACTTCTCAATGGTGTCCCCTGTGCGCACATGAACAGCGGGCGTACCACTCGTGTGCCAAAGGCACATACATAGTTGCAACGCATGCCATAACATCGCATTCCATTCCAATGCATACTAATACTAGGCACATTGCAACAGTAGAGTAGGTGTTGCATAGTGGAGACTTGAAGAACACTGTTCCCACTTTAGTGAGTGCAACCTAAAACTATCCTTTGCACCACAAACCCAACCGTGAAGCCTGGAATTCCTTTTTGAGCACCCACAACACACCCAAAAATCTAATTTGAGACTAATGCACAGCCCATTTTTCATTTTTAACCCCAAAATACACCCCATTTTTCATATTTACCCCAAAATAAACCTCATTTTTCATTTTTAACCCCAAAATACACCTTATTTTTCATATTTTACCCCAATTTTAACGTTTTACATTCAAAATCCATACCCACCCGAAAAACTTTAAATTACCACATTACTGACCTCAAAATGTGTTGTATTCAAATGCGAAGTTAAGGCGCCTGCTTTGTCAGAGTTGTCTTGTTAACGATGTACTGCCTGCGTTGTAATGGTCATCTCCTGTGCCAAAGCCAACCATAGGCTACGCCGTTTGCGTCCTTCTGCCCCTGGACCACGCTCAGCACCTAGGAGCATTCCTCTTGGACACTCCACCGATACGACGCCAGCAGCCTCCTCACCATCAACCCTGGACACCACCTTGGCTGCCAGGACCAACCTCTGCTCCAGACCAGACAACGCCATCGCCATCACTGACGGCTGCAGTATCACCCTGGAGCACCCTGACCGTCAGGGAGGAGGCATTGCCATCACCTACAGAAGCACACTCCAACTGACCACACACTCTAATGACCCAAGGGTGACCATGGACTACGTTGACTCCAAGATCCGGGTCAGGCCCAAGAACATCCTCTGCGGCACCCTCATGGCCCCCATTCTGCAATACCCTTGTAGACCTCATTGCACTCCATGGGCTCCCGTCTACCGACGACATCCTAATCGGTGAACTCAAGTTCCACCTGGACAACCCCAGTGACCGGGACACCACCCCCTCATGGGGAAGGTCCCCTACATCAGACACAAGCAGCAAGTCAACGCACAAAGCCACATAGCAGGACACATGGTCAAGCACCTCACCTCCGCCAGCTTGAACTTCAACTGCAGCCACAACACCGTACTAATGGACCGACCATCATTGGTAACATCAAGTCTTCACCTTGCCCACCGGGCGCCACCACCATCATCGCACCCCCTTGCAGCTGGATCAAGGCCACTGAAGAACATCTCGTCAACTCCCTCCGCACCAACACTCCACCAATGCATCAAAATGATGACACCGCAAGGCGCAACCAACACCGATGGATCTCCAACAGCGCCAACATTCGGGCACCCCTCATGAACAGCACTGCGTCAGTACGTTCCGCCTGTCTGATGGCAAGCGTGAGGGTGAGGCATTGCCACAGGAATAGGCTGGCCCTATGCATTGCTGGAGTTTTGTCATGGTTGTGACACGACTGCAGCAATGTGTGACTTTAGCGCAGGTAGATACGTCAGGAATCCTGACGTATCTACCTGCCATTACCTGTCATTACTCGCGTCATGGAGCGCTGTCCAGTGTTGAAGCACATCCGTGCTGTCGCAAGAAGGGCGTAGTGAGAAGTGTTGCAACGCTGTCTTGTCGCAGAGCAGCAACACTTTTCATGACTGTGGCACAGGAATGCATACTATCTTATTGATGGTTCGCATTCCTGCACTGTATTTTTGTCACAGGGCAGCGCTGCAACATTGCTTGCAGCGCTGTCCAGCACCAAAACCTGCAGAGATATGGGCCAAAGTTTTATCCCCATTTCTAAGGCCAGCTGTTTTCTGGTCTTAAGTTCCTGCAGCTAACGGGCCTTAGTCTGACTTTTTTTATCGCTTCGCAGGTCAGGGCCATCCTTGCTAATAGGGCGAAGTGCGGTTAGTGGGAGTTTTTGTGAAATTTGGGGGAGGAACGCCTACCTTGCATGTCATTAGCGATAAATATTGCTTGCATGCAAGGCGATAGAAAAACCAGCTGCTATCGCCTGAAAGCTGTCGCTGACGCCTGTTAGCGACAGCTTGCTAATAGGGAGATAGAAATATCGCCACTTTAGCGGCAAAAAAGTGCCGGTAAATTGGCAATAGGCCCTTGATAACATGCCCCTAAGTTTAAAGAGTCTCCTGTCATTCTGTCCCAAAATACCCTTCTTACAGAAAAGCTTAATAGTTGAGCCTCTGGATTTTCCTTTGGAGATTTTAACCTAACTCAAAAATTATTTTGCACTAGTTGTTAGGTAGATTTTTTTTTATAAAGGTATAATAGTAGGTTTTATAAAAGAAAAGGACCAATGCACCTGTATCCAGTAGCGCCTGGCATGGATCAGGGTCGGGTGGAGATAAAAAAAAAAGGAAACTTACCTCTTTGCGTCTCTCCACATCATCCCTCGTGGTTCTCCCTCCACACCAACCGGAAGAGGAAGCAGCTAGGCTCCTCTGACCAATCACAACGCTCCAATGCAGCGTTGTGATTGGTCTGAGTGTCATCATTCGGTGCTCAGATGGGGCCTGGGTATGCTCTCCATGCAGGCTATGATGCAGCCTGCATGGAGAACATGCAAAGTGCGCATGACTGGCCGGCCGGCCGGCCGTAGAGGGTCGGTCAATCAGTCATGCGCACGTTACAGAGTGTCACCACTCCTTCCCCTGCTCTGAGAGCAGAGCAGCCCCGCTCCACAAATACGCAGGAACAAATAAAATGATAATAAAGTCCAGTTATTATCATTTTATTTTTCCTTCATTTCCACTGCTAAAAGCAGCGGGGTGACCCTCCTCCGGCCCAGCGTAGGAGACGCCATGCCTGTGTCGAGTATGTGATTGGGATTTATAGTATATGTGTGTAATCAACATTCTCATAAGACTCATTAGTTGTCTAAACAGCAGTACAATAATCCGTAAAAGGGCGAGTGGAATTGCCAATAGGAGGAACTGGGAGATCATTAGAAAAATCGTCATAAGCAGTCACTCACTACAGGATATTTGACAATTAATTAATAGAGACGTGATCAGACAAGCAAGCCCTAGTAACATGGTTTATGTAATAAATCCTGATGGACATCTTATGAGCAAACGTTACCAAAAATATCTGAGCAGCCAAATGCCAATTTTTTTTATTTCAGTAACTACATTTGTATGAGCAGAAATTAGATTCATGGTTTGTGTAACCACTGCAGATACAATATGTGCATATAATTACCAGTGGCATGATCCATTTTACTCATGATGGAGAGATCTGTTCAACGTCTGCCTTAAAATCGCATGCGATGTAACTTAAGCAATGCACGCTTCTTCGAAAACAAAAAACAAGGTTTAATAAGCCACATGAATTCTATGAAAGAGGCAACCAGCTAAATATAACTCGAGTCAGTTTGCACATTTTCATGATCCTCAATAAAAGGATCCTGAATAATTTAGAGTGCTATTTCCTTCTTTGGATACAGGAAGTCACTGAAGGAACATCACCTTACAATGTGCTTTCCCCAGCCTTAGGTTTGTTAGGCAGCCCCTACCAGAGTCTACGTCATCCTCATAATATGCAGGTCAATTTCACCCCTTTGGATTCCGGCCTTCTTCTGCTTCATCTACTCTAAGAAGTTCCCATTTAAACGTAGGCATATTTTATTCAGTGAAAAGAAGATCCATGTGTCATCTAATCCCTTCAACACGCCCCCTCTTTACCCATTCACAGTGGCCCCTGAATTGTGCCATGTGATTCCCAGTGAGCATGCTGGGAGAACCTCATAAAATCTAGATGCTGTTTTGGTTCAACCACTTATAATGCATATGATGTGTACCAGAATTAGATCCTCTGCTTGAGGCCAGAGCTGTGCTTGAATATGTGTGTATCATCTACTATAACCTTCAATCAAATATTGTCTATGCTCTGCTCCGTTTAGAACAAAACATGATGACATCAAATGTGGTTTCAGGTCCACCATCAGTGTACCTGTTTCATATAATATTTATTGCATACGGATAATCTTCTATTCTTTTATGGTAACACATTTTTATGCATTTCTACAGTGATAGCTGTAATTCTAAATGCTGTCTCTTAATCATGTTTCTCAGTCTCTGCCACAGGTGACTATTCACTTTTTAGCTCATGTGCTCTAGATTGTCATTAGTATCACTTTCCCTGTTGAGGAAATCTCAGGGATGAAATCAAACGCTCTCTGATTTCTTATCTTTAAACTATCTAGTGAGGTGCACGTTCACAGTCTTAGCTGTAGTTCTGCTTCATTTTAATACGATATGCTCCCCCTGATTCTCCATATCTCAGATCTCCAATATAAATATTCAGTTAAATATATTGGGTGAAGAGTTGGTCTAATTCTTTAAGTAAATATTAGCTGGAATATACTGTATTCTGATATGAAGTAATTTAGAGAAAGCAAGCAAAATGCGCTATAGTTTAAGCCGTAGAATGCTCAGTTGATATTTAATAAAACTTGCAGTAATAACCTGATGCTGACCACAGACTGAAGTATTATCCCTGAACCCTACTTTCCTCATTTCAGGCTGCCTGAATCCCTCTTGGTTTTGCTATGCTCCTGTTTTATTAGACATTCCTGGTGCCTCCTGCAGCATGGTTTTCATTATTTGATTAACTGATGTTTTTGTACACTATATAGTATCTAATTTGTGTATGATTTAGCCAGTTTTTAAAATCATAACATAGCATAACAGGATAAAAGGATGGCAAGTATATTAGAAGATTAATAAAAGATACACTCAGCGTAGAATCCATGGCAATGTCATATGTGATTCCTAGGATTCACGTGCCCCTACAAAATGCTAACTCTAGTTATGTTGATTCATTTAGTTTGTGCTATTTAACTGTCAGAAATTCATGCTTACTTCTTCTGGTAATGTACATTTAAGACACACTTAAATGTCCACAATTCTGAAGAGAGATCCTGTTTATGTTGTGCCTTTCTCCCTGATGAATAAAATGATTCAGAAGGTAACAGCAATAAGAAGAGTGAATGATTGACCTTCTAAAGCAGAATGATCATAAGATACTCGACAATATCAAAAGCCATCATAATCCTTAAAGGCTTACATAAACACACCAAACGTTGTTGGGTGTGATGTAGCAAAAAAATGGTATCAGTTTTAACTATGTGTATACAGCACAATCTCCTTTATGTGTATCACAGTATTTAGCTATATGTTGTCCATTACTTTTACACTGGTATTATGCATTTTGACCACTGAGAAAAACAGATCTACAATCACAATGAATATGCCACTTTCTTGCAGATATTGATGAATGTGCTGAAGGGCGCCATTATTGTCGTGAAAACACCATCTGTGTAAATACACCAGGATCATTCATGTGCATTTGCAAAACTGGCTTCATCCGAATTGACGATTATTCTTGCACCGGTAAGAACTAGCTCTTTGATTATACTGCATACTAACATCTGGACATACATACAACAAAGTCGCATTAACATTTTATCATTCAGTACCTGGCCCTTCTTGAGCTGGTCTAGTAGTTTCCTTCAGATTTTCCGTTGTCACTCCGGAGTCACTCATAATATTATTGTCTTCTTAGAGCTTGCTGAACTCCACTTTGTAAATTGTTCTCATCTCCATGCAAGAGCTGCCTTCTGTTTTGTTCTCATTGCCTTCCCTTCATTGATACAGATTAACTCTCTCATCTCTTAAGGAGGGCACCCATTCTCTCCTCCTTATTGAAATGTAGCACTTAAGCTTTTTTAGATAAATTCATTAAAGCATAACATTCCGGATGTCCACCTCAATACATTTAAATATCCTCACTGGTGCAAAGCCCGTAGGTCCATAAAAACATAAGTTAAAGGCTTTGTCTAGAACATGCATTCTTCTTTCTCTCCTACCATCAAGTTCCTTCAGTGCAATGTGCCTATGACTATGTTGAACAAGATTTATTATAGCAGACAGAGATTCTTTCAGACAATGTCCTGATGTTATTTACTTATGTTAACCCCTTCAGTTCCACGCCCTTTCCCCGCCCTGTGCCGGGCGTTACATTAGCGGGCGGGGTTCATGACGAGATAGTCTCGTCATGGGCACAGCGCAACCGTGCTCCATGACGAGACTATCTCGTCATGGGCACTGAAGAGGTTAATGTTATATTCCCTTCTGTTTCTAGCCAATGGAACCTCCCCAACAAAACAATATTCTTGAAACTGGACTTTTATCGAGTTCAATGACTCGATGTGCGCCAGTGTGCACCCTCTCAAGTAGTCCCTGCTCCCCATTACAAAACAATAAGTGCAAAGCATGCATACTTGGTCCTGCAGAAAGCATAGAGAGGAAAATAAGAGGAGTCGTTAATCAGCTGCTACATGTTTCTGAGTTGCAGCCCAAGGAAACACTGATGAAGGTTGATGCAGTCAAGATGTACACTCATTTTCAAGGGGGACTATTTACTCCTCAGAGGCCATAGTGTGTGAGGGCTCTGCACAGTCACTGGTAGCTGTGCTGTCTGTGTTGCCACCAGGGTGCACTTAGCCTTTTTTTGAGGAGGGTGGTCCTGTGTGTCCCCCACTGGGTTCCCTCTATTTGTGATGCTTTGTGTTACTTCAAATATCCATTCTGAAGGGTGGGACTCACATTAAGTATCTGCCACATCCTTTGTGTCTAACAGTTAGTGCGCCCCTCCAGAGACTTTTTGTATATGTGTCCATAAATTGTCAGTGAAAAGCGCGAGGGTCACCAACTTGATCCTTGATTTAGATGGGATTTTTCTCTCCTCCTCTGTTTTTATATTCCACCTGTAGGTACTTGGGTTACTAAATGAAGGAGATGAACCCTTACTCAAAGCAACCATAATCTATCTCAGGGTGAAACACAAGCAAACCCCTAATTAGCCTGTGCTTAACCCTCTGGTAGCTTGGCACAAAATCAGTCAGGCTTAACTTACAAGCAATGTGTAACGTATTTATGGCACACTTCAAACAGTAATACAGTGAAAACACAACAAAACAAAAATCCCTCAACAATTTACAAAAATAGAGTAAACTTCAATACATAATTTGACACCAAAAAGACAAAAACCCAATCAATAGAACCAGAGATGTCAAATTTTACGGATTTTCTGGTAAGTAACGCACCTAGAAGCATAAAGCGCCACTCATGGTTATCTGGTCATGTGAGACTGGGTGAAAGTCACAAGTTCAGGCGAACTGCGAAGGAGCATGAGCCAGATAAAGAGACCAAGTTAGTCCAGCTGAAGGAGTTACGTTCAAAAGAGTTTTGTTTGCGGTAGAGGGGGCCACGAGGAGCAGGGAGATTGTTGCGTATGGTCGACGATGTAGAGCGAAAAGCAGGCCGGGCATTGTGGGCAGTCGTCACTGTAGCATGAAGATCCTTTTGGGTGTCAAGGACAGTTATTGCCGTATATTTGAATTGGCGGTCACTGCGGGCTGTCAATGCTTTAGCGCGAAGTGTAGATCTCGCATTACAGGCTGTCGCTAGCTTTCTCTGTGACGCAAAAAGTTGGTTTCACCAAAAGTTTGCTTTGACGAGCGGCAAGATCTTGGCTCGAAACGGCTCATTCGTAGTCACGAAGAGACCAAAACCTCAGAAGTTTTCCTTTTTTGAGCACGAGCTCCACTGATGCCACGTCAAGGGTCGAGACCTGAAGGGCACTTCATGGGGATCAGGAACCCACTCCAGCAGAGGCCAGCAGGGCTCAGGCTGGCCCCGTTGAATGTCAGCTAAGGTTGATGCAGGGAACTTCTGGAGATTCTGTCCTTGCAGCTCAGAAGAGGAGGTCAGTCAGCTGACCCTTTTTTTCAGAGTTTTATATAACGCAAACTTGACCCGAAGGTATCAGATATCAGAGCAATTTACATGAGCACCTGTTGCATTACACAAGGACACACTCATTCAATTGTAACTTAAAATCTGCCTTTGCACCAAACTCAAAATTCCTACCTATTCCCAATTGAAAGTTAGCACTTATTAATTGTAATAAGTTAAGTCAATGTTATCTTATAAGAGAGTCAGGCCTTGCGGTAATGAAAAAGGAATTTAAGTGTTTTTCACTACCAGGACATGTAAAAATTAAAGATACATGTCCAATTATTTAAATCCACTGCACCCTACCCTATGGGATGTTTAGGGTCTACACTGGGGGTGTCATATATGAATTAAAAAAGAAGGTTTAGGCCTGGCAAAAGGTTTATTGTGTCACATGAAAATGGCAGTTTAAAACTGCACACACAGGTTGTAATGGCAGGCCTGAGAAATATTTAAAATGGCCACTTAGGTAGGTGGCAGGTCTGGGACATGTTTAAAATGGCTACTTAAGTGAGCAGCACAATAAATGCTGCAGATCACTAGTAGCATTTAATTTACAGGCCCGGGTACATGTAGTACCACATTACTAGGGACATACAAGTAAATTAAATGTGCCAATCGGGTATACACAATTTCTAACATATTTTCAGGAGAAAGGACAAGCCCTTTAGCTCTGGTTAACAGTGACATAGTGCACAGAGTCCTAAAAGCCAAGAAAAACAGGTTCAGAAAACTGGAAGAAGAGGAAGGCAAAATCTGTGGAAATAACCCTGCAGAGAGGGTCAAGTCCAACACCACTCCATTATATATTCGTAATAGACCTGTCATCCATAGGGTGGTCTTCCCCCAACATTTTGCCTGCTTACCTCCACCTTTTGCTGTATCATTTTGTTGGCCTAAGGGCTCTGAGCATTTTACCACTGCTAACTAGTACAAAAGTGCATGTGATTCTCCCCTGAACATGGTGACATGTGTTTATGCCTGTTTGGCATGTTGAGTTTACTTGTATGTCCCTTGTAAAGTGGTATACCTTATACCCAGGGACTCCTATCTAATTGCTACTAGTGGGCCTGAAGCACTGATGGTGGCATCCATGCAAGTAACCTTTCAAACCTGTCTCAGGCAAGCCATTGCAAGGCCTTTGTGTGCAGTTTAGTGAAACGTTGAGTTTAAAATCACTTGCCAAGCCTTATACTCTCCTCGTATTACTCATAGGTCACCCCTAATGTAAGCCCTAGGTAGCCCTAAGGGCAGGGTGCTGTGTAAGTAAAAGGAAGGACATGTACTTTTATGTTTCACATCCTGGTAGTGACAAACAGCTAAATTCATTATTCACTAGTGTGAGGCCTACACTTCTCATAGGCTAGCATTGGAATTCCTTAAAACACTTTTAACCCCTTCGACGCGCATTCCGTCATGCACGTTGGTTGCGCTGTGCGCATGACGGAACCGTTCCGTCATGGCCCCCCCGCGCACGGAATCTTCAGTGTGGCGCGGAAATACGCGCCGCGCTGAAGAGGTTAAGCTGTAATTCCTGATTAGAAGCAGTTGTTAAATCATGTTTCATATATTTGGAATGGAAATGAGAAATCCTACTAATTGTAAAGTTGGATTTGACGTTACTATTTAGAGATGTCACTTTTAGAAAGTGACGTTTCTCTGCTCTAAACTTTGCTCTGTGTGCCTGCAGCCTGTCTCCAATACAGGTCTGGGCTGGGTTACAGCTACACTGTGCAGTCTCTCTAGACAGCTACAAATACAGGAAGGTGAGGCTCATCTGCATTCTGAGCATCTGTATTCTGATTGGTCTTCTGGAAATGGAGGAATGGAAGATGCTAACACTTACATTTCAATAGGTAGTGTTGTGTCCACACACAAAGCACTGATTCAGCCCCCACAGATAGATTGGCAAACAGGGCTGGGTTGAAAGGGATCCTTCTGCACTTCAGAGAGTTGCTTTGAAGTCACCCCCTACATCAAAGGCACTTTTGGGTATCCGTGCTGGGGATCTGATTCTACCAAATCAGTACACTATTGGACCTGGGATGAACTCTACTGGATTACATACTGTTGTGCTGTAAGGATTGCCACTCTGCCTTGACTGACTATTCGGAGGAACTGCTTCTCTGCTTTGCTGAGCTGCCCTGCTGCCTGCTGATATCTGATGGGTTGGGGACAAGGAATGGGCCCATCTCACTTTCACCCAGAGTGATTAGAAGGGCTTGCTGGCTTGCCGACTGTTTTCTGAAATCTCAGGGACACAAAAGACTTCCTGCAATCCTGCTGGTGCTGCTTGACTCTGCCATCTATGGGTCCTACCCTTACCCGTGGTGCTACCTCCAGTCCTGGGCCTCAGAAGTGGGTTCTGAAGCTGATTTCTGCAAAAACTGATGCATCACTCCAACTGTGTGAGAAATTCTGCTGCGTCACCCTTCGGCGCAGACGCTGCTCAACAACAGCAGATCCACAGCCTGCATGACTCGGCTATGACTCTCTGCACGTCTCGACGACGATGCATTGCATTCACTTCAACGGAGATCGGCGACGACGCGGACCTCCTTTGCGAGGCTCAATGACAATGTAGTGAGCTCTCGACATCGACACTTGTGCCACCTTGGTATTTCTACCGTGGGTCCTGTCTGGGTCCTGTAGCTGGCCTGCCCTCCATCGTGGATAACCTGAACTTTGGATTTGTACCGGTCCTTCGCGACCTCAAGTAAACTTTTAACCGCTAGTGACTTCTAAGCACTATTTTTGCATTTATTCTGTAAAAATTCATATCTTGACTTCTACATATTGGAATTTTGTTGTTTTGGTCCTGTGTTGCTCAGATAAATCTTTTTTTTTCTAAACCTGTGGAGAGTCTTTTTGTGGTGTATTCATTGTGTTACTGTGTGTACTTGTGTTGCACAAATACTTTACACATTGTCTCTTAAGTTAAGCCTGCCTGGTCTGTGCCAAGCTACCAGAGAATGAGCACAAGTTAATTTAAAGTGTGCATCTAGCTTATCCTGACTAGGATTGTGGTTTCTACTTGGACAGGGTGCAAAGCCCCGCTAACTAGCGACCCAAATTCTAACAATTTGTTTCAGTCCTTTTCTTAATTTAGCTTTCTTGCACTATGTTTTGGTTGCTGTCCCACTTCGTGTTTTAGTACCTCCAGTGTTCCAAGATATTGTAACTTTTCTTAGCTCATATTTATAATGTTTCTCAAACGAGTAGGAAATTCTAGATCAACTATCACTCCTGAGAAAGGTTTTGTAGTTTTATGCCAAGCACTAATGATGCCTTCTTTTAAGTCTGATTCCCCCATTGATTTTAAATCACTCAGCTTAGTTTGATCGACGAATATAACAGTAGAAATGCATGATCTATGAGCAAATAAAGAATAGGGCACTGGTGAGTACCAATCAAAGCAATTAAAAGGCAATATAAAACCCTATGACAAACTAAATGAAAAGAGCTTGCAATGGGAAAATAAGATTTCATTCTGTACATTCTCAACAATCCACTGTAATAGTAGCCTGAAATTATGCATCTGTTGCACACTCAATACAGTACTAACGCCTCATAGTTATCAAACCTGTGCTCCACAAAAGAACAGTCAATCCACACATAACTGACAAAGTTTTAACTCGAGCCACAAAGACCACACCCAGAGACCAGCATAAACCTACGTAAGGCCCACCTATCCAAAAGAACACATTAGACATGGAGCTCACTACTTTTCAAGAAAGCGAATGTCCACCTATAAGACTGTGGGTGCTGGAGACCATGATGTTGAGGTTTGCACCTGAAGATTCCTTTTCCTAGTCTGAGCACTGGAGCAAAGTGAGAGGAAACTGGGATGAGTTCTTTTTAAATGTTCAAAGTGGCTATTGTTAACAATTGGGGGTGCTAGACTGATACCCCTCAAGAAGGAACCACTTGATCATGTTCTCTGCATTTGCAAACCGGGGCAGCCTGGACTGTCAAGCGGCTTCTATTGGCCTTCCCCAGCTCCCAGACCCCCCAGGACTATTGCTGGCCAGGAGCTGCCGCAGTGTGCGGCGTGCTTCAACATACAGCGCGGGGGAGAAAAGCCCCGCCCGAGAAGGTTTCTAGCGTCCCGCCTCTGATCCCCTGACACGCGCGGAAGCGTGCTGTGCCCCTCTTCCCGCTCTTTTTATAGAAATCAGGAAAAGCGTTCAGGTTTGGTAAACGGCTAACAACAGTGTTTCTGAGCTATATCTCAATTTCACTAGAATGGTAGAATTATCAAAATAATGCGCTTTTCCATCAGTGAACAGTAAGTACAGAAAAGTGGTTACGTCGTGCAGAGAAAACGCTAATAATGTCTTGTCAAAATTGAACTCGTTGTATTATGCCTGGTACAAAGAATATAACACCGAGCGGCCCCCGCCGCAGCGCGTTCAGCGCTTCCATCTGCAGCGCGGAGACATTCCCTTTCAATCCTGAAGAGATGGTTTAACCCCATCCACTCTTTCACGGCGATGTTATTAGCGTCAGCAATAAATTTAAGTGCTTAAGATAACCGAATCCATTAAGTAAAAGTCCCGGTGGCGTCCCCCGTGCGGGGTATTAACTGGATTTTAATTGGGTTTATTATCACTTTGGGAGATCTGACAGTGAGACTTTTCTGTCGATTTCCAGTACTATTCCCTAAGAGATGTTTATTCTCTTGTAATACAGCGCCCATTGCCAAGTCTTTCTCTAGTCACTCAAATTACACATTCAAATTGATTCTGGCTAGTAGTTTGTATAATTACTTGTCTGTCAATCTCGAATATACCTCATGTTTTCGAGGGACAGATGTAGATGCTGTTTGAGCAATTCATATGGTATGAGGACGTCCAAAGGATCATTTTTATACTCGAAAGCAATTATAATTGGGAATGAGAATACCTTAAAAACGTAAATATGTTCTATGACAGAAGAGAGTGACGTGAAATAATAAAAGAGACTCGACTGTTACAGCAAGCAGCACCATGCAGACAGATATAAGCATACACCCTGCTGTAGGTTTCATTAGATATAATCAAAAGGCCAACAATCTGTGTTTAATGTATCATGTGAGATTGTGCTACCCATCTTCTTTTGCTGCCCATGTAGCAGTGTGTTAAAAAAAACCCTCACAGAGAAGCCCAGACACTCTGGGGACTTCTAACAGAGGCTTTCTGGAGTACATAAAGTAGAACTATCACAATCGGGGGAGTTCCCCCAGATCTACAGGGGTCACATTTCTAAAAAGCCTGGTGAAAGTTGTTAGTTCAATGCGTGAACACGACTCAGAAATCGTGTTTGATTTCGACCCATACACAACCCGCTAAGCAATACTGTATCAGTGGTATTTTGTGGTCATGATTGGTCCCTGTAGATGAGTTCAGTGAAACAGCGGAGCTAAAAAAAAACCTCTTCTGTAAATTAATAACACACTAAAATATAACACTAAAAAAGACAGGGTAAAGCTTTGAAATGTTTATTTACAAAAAACAAGTTTACTACATAAAATATGAATCTTAACCACACAAAATGAGAAAATAAATGCAGCAATGCATAACATGGCCAGCAAATACAATATTAACAGTCTGTTCCTAGCTTTCTAACACCCTATCACTATTTCTAAGTGCTATGCTAAATTTGAGCAGAAGTAGAAAATAGCAAGCTTCTAAATCGATTTTCTTAAAATGATTCACAAAGCATACCTTTCTTGGCAATACATAGTTTGTTTAGCTATTCTGTACCACAGCCCTTGCTCAGGAAGGATAAGCAATGCTGGGCGGAAGGCCACTTCTTTGTGCCACTCCAGGCCCACTGGATTGCACCCCCAATTGAGGCTGATCTTGCAGCAAACCAACATGACCTCTGGCCTGATCACTCTGTAGCGAAGCCTCTTGCAACTGTGGCCTACTACAGGAGTTTTATAGCGCCTGATGACTGATTTGTATCTCATGCTTACAAATTGGCCAGCACTGAAGCCCCAATTAGACAAAACATTGAATGTGTCATTTCATTCCATTTGTTGAAATGTTACCATCCACTGTAGGCGTCCATCATTACCATGCCAGTGACCTTAAAATAAACAACAACATATGTCATCCTAGGTAGAAAGCAGGTATGATGCTACCCTTTCTGCATGTCTACATCTTCACACTCTCTAATAGAAAGAGATACGAATTTGCAAGCCAGCATACTACAGAAATAGAAGACGTTAAAGTGAGCCATATCAGCACGTTCATGACAGTACTCTTGTATTATTATTATTTTTTTACTCTCACATGCCTCTGTGAATTGGACTCAAAACATCTAAAATGGAAACACAGTGCAATATGTAGTGACCCTTCATGTAGAGTTAGTAAAAATTGAAAGGGCTTTGCCTTCTCTGAACTTTTACTAATAAGGAGTTGGGCATCTCTTGGCGGATTCACCCAGGCATATAAAAGTATTGAAAGAGTACTCATGTAGTACTACTTCCCATACTCAAAAATGATTTTGTGACTCAGCCCATTTGCCTATTGGATACCCTAGTGTTTGAACTCTGCTACAGGGCGGGACCTGTTGACAGGCCAAAGCTCTTGAATGTCCACATAAGTGGCCTTCCCTTCTTTCCCAGTGCAGGTTAATAGAGCGCCATGGCAGCTGTCAGCTCCCCAGTCCAACTTCATCAACATTTGCAAGGGTGAAAAAGAACTGGGAGAGCTGACACCTGTCCCTGTGCCCTGTTGCAGTTAAGAAAAGGGTACAGCAGCAGTGTCCTGCTCTCATTTGCTCATAGGCTACTGGAGCAGCGATCAATACCGAAGGTCCTCTATGAAGAACAGCTTTTGCAGCTGACGAGTGACTTCGTTTGTTAAATCCTTAGTATATATTTATCCATTATTAAACCAAAATTGACGGGCATGTTCTAGGGAAGTGTTATTATAAATTGTATTGAAATCATCTGCCGTGAGAAAAATGAAGTTGCTCGTTAATGATCATGGGTCAATTTTCTGAGCAAAGTGTTGCGTCACTAAATATAGTAACAACCTACATGGGTAAACAATGTTTACCCCAAAACTTTTTCCCCGCTTGGAATCACAACGCGGTCGTTACAACGACCGCGTTGTGATTCCACATACCATTACTCCGCAAGTCGGAACAACGACTTGCGGAGGGGGGGGAGGTGTTGGATTTAAAATCCAACACCTTCCCTAGTGTCCGCACACACTGGAGTTGGAATAGTAAATTATACTATTCCAACATCCAGCGCCCCCCCCCTCCGCAAGTCGTTGTTCCGACTTGCGGAGAAATGGTATGCGGAATCACAACTCGGTCGTTGTAACGACCGCGCTGTGATTCCAAGCGGGGAAAAAGGCGGCGGAATAACATCGTACATTCCCTACATGTGAAAGGTTTCAGGGAGCCATGATCATTTATCGAGAAAATGTTATACCCAGTTTCCTTAATTTCCATCTCTCTTTCTCTAGTCTTACATCCTTTAAATGCACTGACTTCAGATGTTAAAGTTAAGGTATCAATCTGTGAAGTGTTAATACTACCCTCACTAAGAACAAGGTTAGCTGGAATCAACTGATGATCTTTTAATCCTGGAAAGGTAGTTGGAGCACCAAGGAAAAAGTTTGGTTACTGTTACCCCTAGTGTTTTATCAATGATGCTTTGTTCTTTGGCCCAATGTTACTATCACATTCATCTTCAAAATTCTGGGTGACCAAGGTACTATTTAGTATGGAAAAATATGGGCAGTACCAAGATTTGTATCTTAGTTACCCTACAAATCAAATCTCCCCAGAGGCATATAGGGGTACATTCATAACTGTGTTGACACTTGAATGCACAACATGTAGTTGCCAGAAACATTTCTTATTGAAGAGCTACAAATATATTTCATATAGAGCAATTCCTAGTATTGGCCACATGTATGCTCCTTTTATTATTTCAATGACTCAATTACATAAAATCTACTACCTTCCTGGGAGGGCAGATAACTTTGCTGCTGGATTGAACTACCTGAACAAAGAGGAATTACCCCCCAGGTCCCTTATGTCCTCATCCCATTCATTGACAAAGTGGAGATAACCATCTCCTGACAGAAAAAAATACCAGAGGAATGCTGGGACTCCCCGTGTGCCCCCAGCTGAGGCTTCTGCTACTACTGGGGGTGTGGCTACGTCCTTTCAGTCCATTGGGCGTTGGGCACCTGCCCCTGTCATCTGCTGGGCTCTGCCTGTGCCAGCCAGTTCCTGCCTCTTTGGACTTCCGTTTTTGTGTGGTTGGTCTATTGTGTTCTGTTGCGCTGGCTCATACTGATGCCTGTACATAGGGTTGACTGTCTTGTCAGGTGCTGTGGTGGTAGGAGTGTGGGCAGTGGCTTCTTGTTATGTCCCCTCTGCCGCTTATGCTCTGGAGGGGCTGCTTCTTCCGTGTCACGCAGTGGTTCTTGTTGCTGCTTGGCCTGCTTTGTGTCAAGAATTCCTGTCATGCGAGGGGAGGAAAACGGTAACCAGCGAAAACGGACTACATCTCCCAGGATGCTTAGCGGTTGAGAGGTTATGTAAACAGGAGAGCTGTTACATAACTCAAGGAAAACACGCCCTTATGTAAACAGGAGAGCTGTTACATAACTCAAGGAAAACACGCCCTATAAAGGGAGGAACCGGGAGGTACAACGCTGTCGGATATTGTGTTTACAACCGACGTACCTGCTTAGTGAAGAGCAGTGTTCCGGAGTGGTGCTCCAGTAAGGCAAGAACGGAGGTAGGTCGAGTCGTTACTCCCTGGGCCGTGTCTTGCCCCATCGTCACCTGTGAAGGACCCGGAAGCTCTACCGGATAACCATTGAGCTTCGCTTTTTGACTCGGCTGAGTCAAAGCGCAGTGGCGCTTTTGCTGGTTGGAGTCGTAACTCCCAGCCCGACCAGAGATACAGGGACTGCCAGCTGTAACGCACACCAGGAGGTGTTTGCCGCGTTACAGACTCGGAAGTCCACAGGATCGATCGAGCGGCTGCTCTCGGTTCAGTCTTCTTTGCTTGTGATTGGGGTATCGGTGACGCATCACCAGGAGGTGACTCCGCGTCCCGGTGCAGTCTGAGGAAGAGGTTGAGCGGCTGCTCCCTTCAGGTAGAGACCCCGGCTGGGTGTTTCCCTGACTCCTCGATTCTCCCCAACACTCTTCGTGCCCCTCACAGCCTACCGATTGGCATTGTCGGCCATTTCATTTCTGCCCTCTGTTGGCATACGCCGGGATCGGCGTATATGCAGAGGACGGTTAGGACCATCCGTGCTGTGGGCTGGTAACGTACTTAGCCTGGAGGATTCCAGTGACTATAACCTTTGTTTATTCCTTGTATTATTTTTGCCTTCATTAAAATAACTAAACCTTCACAAGTGGTTGCGTTCTCATTATCGTGTCTGTTAAACGATCCTGAGACGTTCAGGGCGTTACAAAATATCCGACCTTAATAACACTAACTGTCTCCCGGTCGATAACAGACATGGCAACACTTGATGATGTGCTGGCTGCTTTAGCGACCGTGCAAATTGAATTGGCTGCCTCCAGGCAAGAAACAGCCGATGTAAAAGCCAGACTGGATGCTATCCAATTGGACCCGCTCACGCCCAGCACCTCCCTCACGAACCAGACCCCTGCGGTAGTAGTGGAAATGCCGGTAGCCGTCCCCTTGGCAACACCAGAGAGGTACAGTGGGGATCCTAACACAGTGCAGGTATTCCTCACACAGGTGGCGCTACATCTATCGTGCAAACCAAGGGCGTTCCCCACGAGTCAGGCTCGTGTGGCTTTCCTTATATCCTATTTGGCTGGAAACGCGGCACAATGGGCCGTACCTCTGGTGAGCAGGGACGACCCCATCTTATGTGATTGGGGTGCTTTTCGCGAGGAATTCCTGAAGGTCTTCGACAGAAGGGCTGACTCGTACACGGCGGACCGTGAAATCCTTGAGTTGAGACAGGGATCCAACGACCTGGTGCAGTATCTCAACGCGTTCCGAAGGCTGGTTGCGGAAACCAAGTGGCCTGTTGCTAAACAGACGGCGCTCTTCCATCACGGGCTGTGCGATGAGCTCAAGGACGCCGTGGCTCATATTGACCCACAACCCAAGACATGTGAGGGCCTTATCAACCTGGTATTACGGCTGGAACATAGGCTAAGTGAAAGAAAGCGGGATCATGGGAGAAAAGGAAAATCCCTTCCATCCTATTTGACAGTGGGAAGTCCTGAAACTTCCACCGCATCCAAGGGAGAACCCATGGACATCGGCGCAATACGAGCGAGCCTCACAGCCACGGAGAAAGAGTCACGCCGTAAACAAGGATTGTGCCTATATTGTGGCAAAAAAGGCCACTACGTACGTGAATGCCCTGCCAAACCGAAGACGTCACGTTATCGGGCCAACCGGTCGGTAACAGCCGTGGTGGACGTACCGGCGGAAAACTAGAGGACTCCCAGACCAAAGAAGGGGCATCTCGGAGTCACTCATCCATCCCTTCACTTTCCAACTCGGTCACTAAGGGACAACGACACCTGTTTCTCACGGTGCACGTGGGAGTGCATGACCAGTGGATACCCGTTGTGGCCATGGTGGATTCAGGGGCCACTGGCATGTTTATGGACCACAACGAGGCATGCAGGCTAGGGCTAGTGCTTCTTCCCAAAGCTGTACCCGAAGACGTCTATGCTGTAGACGGAAGGCGATTGGTGACGGGGCCCATCGGGCAGCACACGGGGGTCCTTCCGATGAGATGTGGGAGGAACCATTTGGAACAAATCGATTTTAACATCATCCGAGCGCCCCAATATGGCGTCATATTGGGATTGCCGTGGCTACAGAAACACAACCCCTCTGTGGATTGGCCAACACATCACATCGAACTGACGTCACCGTATTGCATCCTGCATTGTGGAATAGGAACGGAATCCCTTGACGCAGATGAGAGCGGGAGTCAGACGGTGGCTACAGCGGCAGAAAAAGATGTGGCTCTCCCCCAGGCTTATCACAGTTTTGAGGATGTATTTGATGAGGTGAAGGCGGAAGTGCTACCACCACATAGACAGTTTGACTGCCAGATCGACCTGGTGCCAGGGGCCAGCGTTCCCAGCGGCAGGCTGTATGCCCTGACGGAGCCTGAAAACGTACATCTCCGGGGGTACCTGGATAAACTCCTCAAGCTAGGATTCATCCGCCCGTCTAAGTCTCCGGCCGCCTCGCCACTCTTCTTCATCCCGAAGGCTAATGGGGAGCTGAGAGCCTGTGTGGACTTTAGGGCATTGAATGCGATAACCGTAAAGAATCGGTACCCCTTGCCTCTCATCAGTGTACTCCTGGAACAGGTCAAGAAAGCTCGTATCTACACCAAGTTGGATTTGAAAGGGGCATACCATCTGGTGCGCATGAGGGACGGAGACGAGTGGAAGACCGCCTTTAAGACCAGGTTCGGCCTTTTTGAGTACCTCGTCATGCCGTTCGGTCTGTGCAACGCCCCGGCAGCCTTTCAGTACTTTTTGAATGAGGTATTCAGAGAGGAGTTGGATATCTACGTGGTCGTATATATCGACGACATCCTCATCTATTCGTCCAGTGTGGAGGAGCACGTACACCACGTCAAAGCCGTGCTCCAAAAGCTGAGGGAAAACATGCTGTTTTGTAAACTCAGCAAGTGTGACTTCCACGTCACATCCGTGGAATTCCTCGGAGTGATGCTGAGTCCAGAGGGACAGGAGATGGCAGAACGAAAGATCAAGGCGGTGAAAGAATGGCCGGTGCCCCAAAGCGTGAAGGACATCCAAAGTTTCATTGGCTTCGCCAACTTTTACAGGCGGTTTATAGATGGATTTTCAGGATTGGTGGCCCCAATCACACAGCTACTGAGGAAGTCCAAGGAGTTTGTCTGGTCCCCTGAAGCGAACAAAGCCTTTGAGGCCCTGAAAAGCGCCTTTGGTAAGGCACCGGTGTTGGCTCACCCCGATCCGGATCTCCCCTACGTAGTGGAAGCGGACGCATCGGATGTGGCGCTGGGGGCTATCTTGTCCCAACGCAACCACGACACAGGGGTGCTTCATCCCGTTGCGTACATGTCCCGCAAACTCAACGACGCCGAACGCAACTACCATATTGCGGAGAAGGAGCTTCTCGCAATCAAGGACGCCTTCACCAAATGGAGGCATTGGTTGATGGGGGCAAGACATGTGGTATCGGTGTACACGGACCATCGGAACCTACAGTTCATGACGGCCACAAGACACCTTTCTCCCAGACAGCTGCGGTGGATGATCTTCTTTGCGGGGTTCAACTTCCGCATCACATATCGGCCGGGGACGGAAAACCGGAAGGCGGACGCCCTGTCCCGTCAATCTGCAGTTAAGGAACCATTGCCTGCGACCGAGCATTCCATCATTTCCCCGAGGATGGTATTGGGGGTTATCCAACCGGATACTTTCCTGAGGGGAATAAAGAGAGGGATCAGGTCATTCGCATGGCGGAGGTGGCTCCTCAGTCACAGAGAATGGCAGCTGAAGGACGGGATACCCCTGAAGGGCAGGTGCCTATTGATACCCACGCCTAGGCTAAGGAAACAAGCATTCATCTGGTGCCATGACTCTCCATGCGCAGGTCATTTGGGCTTTGAAAAAACGGTGGCTAGCATGGGACGGCATTTCTGGTGGCCAACCATGAGAGCGGATGTCAGGAGGTGGGGACAGGAGTGTCCTACGTGTGCTACCATGAAGGCCGACCATGGCCGAACCCAAGGGCTCTTACATCCACTTCCGACCCCGGATAGACCATGGGATAGCATATCACTGGACTTCGTGGTGGGCCTACCGGTAGACCAGGGGATGACGGCAATACTGGTGGTGGTGGATTACTTGACGAAAATGGGGCACTTCATCCCCTGCAAGAGAGTCCCTACGGCCGGGGAATTGGCGTCACTACTCCTAAAGAATGTGGTACGACTGCATGGATTACCTGGGGTGATCGTGTCGGACCGGGGGTCGCAGTTTACTGCGCAATTCTGGAAGACTTGGTGCACTGCGCTGCATGTTAAGACCGCCCTGTCCACCAGCTACCACCCTCAAACGGACGGCCAAACCGAGCGCCTGAACCAAACGCTCAAACAGTATCTGCGATGTTTTGTGGACCAGGGCAGGGAAGAATGGGTCGACTTGCTATGGGTTGCAGAGATAGCCTATAACAACGCCACTCACAGCTCCACACAGTCATCTCCGTTCTATAGCAACTATGGCCAACATCCCAGGTTCTTGCCATTTCTACATCCGTTCAGAGAGGACAGGATTCCCGCCACAGCGGACAGGGTGGCACACATAAAAGACACGTTGATGCGCTCAAGGGCTGTCCTAATAGAGGCCAAGAGAAGATACAAGGCTGCGGCAGACAGGAAGAGAAGGCCCGGGCCACTGTACCGCACTGGAGACTACGTCTGGATATCCACAAGAAACATGAGGTTTCGAAAGAACAGTGTGTTCCATCCCAAGTACATGGGCCCCTATCGAATTACCAAGTGTATGGGTCCCGTGAACGTGAAGGTGTGCTTGCCCCAGTCATTGCGGATACACCCTGTCTTTCATGTATCCTTGCTCAAACCAGCACCCTCCAAGCCGTCTGGGACACCTAGGCCGGTATGCGTGGAGTCGGAGGTGGAGTATGAAGTGTCGGGCATACGGGCGTCCAAATGGCGCAGGGGGAAGCTGTGGTACCTGGTTGCGTGGAAAGGCTATGGCCCGGAGGAGCAGTCATGGGAACCGGCTGAAGGGGTTCATGCTCCGCGCTTGGTCTCCTTGTTCCATCGGCGTTTTCCTGCCAGCGCTGGACCCGTGGGGAGCCGCTGAGAGGGAGGATGTACTGTCAAGAATTCCTGTCATGCGAGGGGAGGAAAACGGTAACCAGCGAAAACGGACTACATCTCCCAGGATGCTTAGCGGTTGAGAGGTTATGTAAACAGGAGAGCTGTTACATAACTCAAGGAAAACACGCCCTTATGTAAACAGGAGAGCTGTTACAT
Source organism: Triturus cristatus (assembly GCF_964204655.1). Classification (NCBI taxonomy): domain Eukaryota; kingdom Metazoa; phylum Chordata; class Amphibia; order Caudata; family Salamandridae; genus Triturus; species Triturus cristatus. The sequence continues at coordinate 648,728,993 of NC_140585.1, forward strand.
AACTCAAGGAAAACACGCCCTTATGTAAACAGGAGAGCTGTTACATAACTAAAGGAAACACGCCCTTATGTAAACAGGAGAGCTGTTACATAACTCAAGGAAAACACGCCCTTATGTAAACAGGAGAGTTGTTACATAACTCAAGGAAAACACGCCCTATAAAGGGAGGAACCGGGAGGTACAACGCTGTCGGATATTGTGTTTACAACCGACGTACCTGCTTAGTGAAGAGCAGTGTTCCGGAGTGGTGCTCCAGTAAGGCAAGAACGGAGGTAGGTCGAGTCGTTACTCCCTGGGCCGTGTCTTGCCCCATCGTCACCTGTGAAGGACCCGGAAGCTCTACCGGATAACCATTGAGCTTCGCTTTTTGACTCGGCTGAGTCAAAGCGCAGTGGCGCTTTTGCTGGTTGGAGTCGTAACTCCCAGCCCGACCAGAGATACAGGGACTGCCAGCTGTAACGCACACCAGGAGGTGTTTGCCGCGTTACAGACTCGGAAGTCCACAGGATCGATCGAGCGGCTGCTCTCGGTTCAGTCTTCTTTGCTTGTGATTGGGGTATCGGTGACGCATCACCAGGAGGTGACTCCGCGTCCCGGTGCAGTCTGAGGAAGAGGTTGAGCGGCTGCTCCCTTCAGGTAGAGACCCCGGCTGGGTGTTTCCCTGACTCCTCGATTCTCCCCAACACTCTTCGTGCCCCTCACAGCCTACCGATTGGCATTGTCGGCCATTTCATTTCTGCCCTCTGTTGGCATACGCCGGGATCGGCGTATATGCAGAGGACGGTTAGGACCATCCGTGCTGTGGGCTGGTAACGTACTTAGCCTGGAGGATTCCAGTGACTATAACCTTTGTTTATTCCTTGTATTATTTTTGCCTTCATTAAAATAACTAAACCTTCACAAGTGGTTGCGTTCTCATTATCGTGTCTGTTAAACGATCCTGAGACGTTCAGGGCGTTACAAAATATCCGACCTTAATAACACTAACTGTCTCCCGGTCGATAACAGACATGGCAACACTTGATGATGTGCTGGCTGCTTTAGCGACCGTGCAAATTGAATTGGCTGCCTCCAGGCAAGAAACAGCCGATGTAAAAGCCAGACTGGATGCTATCCAATTGGACCCGCTCACGCCCAGCACCTCCCTCACGAACCAGACCCCTGCGGTAGTAGTGGAAATGCCGGTAGCCGTCCCCTTGGCAACACCAGAGAGGTACAGTGGGGATCCTAACACAGTGCAGGTATTCCTCACACAGGTGGCGCTACATCTATCGTGCAAACCAAGGGCGTTCCCCACGAGTCAGGCTCGTGTGGCTTTCCTTATATCCTATTTGGCTGGAAACGCGGCACAATGGGCCGTACCTCTGGTGAGCAGGGACGACCCCATCTTATGTGATTGGGGTGCTTTTCGCGAGGAATTCCTGAAGGTCTTCGACAGAAGGGCTGACTCGTACACGGCGGACCGTGAAATGCTTGAGTTGAGACAGGGATCCAACGACCTGGTGCAGTATCTCAACGCGTTCCGAAGGCTGGTTGCGGAAACCAAGTGGCCTGTTGCTAAACAGACGGCGCTCTTCCATCACGGGCTGTGCGATGAGCTCAAGGACGCCGTGGCTCATATTGACCCACAACCCAAGACATGTGAGGGCCTTATCAACCTGGTATTACGGCTGGAACATAGGCTAAGTGAAAGAAAGCGGGATCATGGGAGAAAAGGAAAATACCTTCCATCCTATTTGACAGTGGGAAGTCCTGAAACTTCCACCGCATCCAAGGGAGAACCCATGGACATCGGCGCAATACGAGCGAGCCTCACAGCCACGGAGAAAGAGTCACGCCGTAAACAAGGATTGTGCCTATATTGTGGCAAAAAAGGCCACTACGTACGTGAATGCCCTGCCAAACCGAAGACGTCACGTTATCGGGCCAACCGGTCGGTAACAGCCGTGGTGGACGTACCGGCGGAAAACTAGAGGACTCCCAGACCAAAGAAGGGGCATCTCGGAGTCACTCATCCATCCCTTCACTTTCCAACTCGGTCACTAAGGGACAACGACACCTGTTTCTCACGGTGCACGTGGGAGTGCATGACCAGTGGATACCCGTTGTGGCCATGGTGGATTCAGGGGCTACTGGCATGTTTATGGACCACAACGAGGCATGCAGACTAGGGCTAGTGCTTCTTCCCAAAGCTGTACCCGAAGACGTCTATGCTGTAGACGGAAGGCGATTGGTGACGGGGCCCATCGGGCAGCACACGGGGGTCCTTCCGATGAGATGTGGGAGGAACCATTTAGAACAAATCGATTTTAACATCATCCGAGCGCCCCAATATGGCGTCATATTGGGATTGCCGTGGCTACAGAAACACAACCCCTCTGTGGATTGGCCAACACATCGCATCGAACTGACGTCACCGTATTGCATCCTGCATTGTGGAATAGGAACGGAATCCCTTGACGCAGATGAGAGCGGGAGTCAGACGGTGGCTACAGCGGCAGAAAAAGATGTGGCTCTCCCCCAGGCTTATCACAGTTTTGAGGATGTATTTGATGAGGTGAAGGCGGAAGTGCTACCACCACATAGACAGTTTGACTGCCAGATCGACCTGGTGCCAGGGGCCAGCGTTCCCAGCGGCAGGCTGTATGCCCTGACAGAGCTTGAAAACGTACATCTCCGGGGGTACCTGGATAAACTCCTCAAGCTAGGATTCATCCGCCCGTCTAAGTCTCCGGCCGCCTCGCCACTCTTCTTCATCCCGAAGGCTAATGGGGAGCTGAGAGCCTGTGTGGACTTTAGGGCATTGAATGCGATAACCGTAAAGAATCGGTACCCCTTGCCTCTCATCAGTGTACTCCTGGAACAGGTCAAGAAAGCTCGTATCTACACCAAGTTGGATTTGAAAGGGGCATACCATCTGGTGCGCATGAGGGACGGAGACGAGTGGAAGACCGCCTTTAAGACCAGGTTCGGCCTTTTTGAGTACCTCGTCATGCCGTTCGGTCTGTGCAACGCCCCGGCAGCCTTTCAGTACTTTTTGAATGAGGTATTCAGAGAGGAGTTGGATATCTACGTGGTCGTATATATCGACGACATCCTCATCTATTCGTCCAGTGTGGAGGAGCACGTACACCACGTCAAAGCCGTGCTCCAAAAGCTGAGGGAAAACATGCTGTTTTGTAAACTCAGCAAGTGTGACTTCCACGTCACATCCGTGGAATTCCTCGGAGTGATGCTGAGTCCAGAGGGACAGGAGATGGCAGAACGAAAGATCAAGGCGGTGAAAGAATGGCCGGTGCCCCAAAGCGTGAAGGACGTCCAAAGTTTCATTGGCTTCGCCAACTTTTACAGGCGGTTTATAGATGGATTTTCAGGATTGGTGGCCCCAATCACACAGCTACTGAGGAAGTCCAAGTAGTTTGTCTGGTCCCCTGAAGCGAACAAAGCCTTTGAGGCCCTGAAAAGCGCCTTTGGTAAGGCACCGGTGTTGGCTCACCCCGATCCGGATCTCCCCTACGTAGTGGAAGCGGACGCATCGGATGTGGCGCTGGGGGCTATCTTGTCCCAACGCAACCACGACACAGGGGTGCTTCATCCCGTTGCGTACATGTCCCGCAAACTCAACGACGCCGAACGCAACTACCATATTGCGGAGAAGGAGCTTCTCGCAATCAAGGACGCCTTCACCGAATGGAGGCATTGGTTGATGGGGGCAAGACATGTGGTATCGGTGTACACGGACCATCGGAACCTACAGTTCATGACGGCCACAAGACACCTTTCTCCCAGACAGCTGCGGTGGATGATCTTCTTTGCGGGGTTCAACTTCCGCATCACATATCGGCCGGGGACGGAAAACCGGAAGGCGGACGCCCTGTCCCGTCAATCTGCAGTTAAGGAACCATTGCCTGCGACCGAGCATTCCATCATTTCCCCGAGGATGGTATTGGGGGTTATCCAACCGGATACTTTCCTGAGGGGAATAAAGAGAGGGATCAGGTCATTCGCATGGCGGAGGTGGCTCCTCAGTCACAGAGAATGGCAGCTGAAGGACGGGATACCCCTGAAGGGCAGGTGCCTATTGATACCCACGCCTAGGCTAAGGAAACAAGCATTCATCTGGTGCCATGACTCTCCATGCGCAGGTCATTTGGGCTTTGAAAAAACGGTGGCTAGCATGGGACGGCATTTCTGGTGGCCAACCATGAGAGCGGATGTCAGGAGGTGGGGACAGGAGTGTCCTACGTGTGCTACCATGAAGGCCGACCATGGCCGAACCCAAGGGCTCTTACATCCACTTCCGACCCCGGATAGACCATGGGATAGCATATCACTGGACTTCGTGGTGGGCCTACCGGTAGACCAGGGGATGACGGCAATACTGGTGGTGGTGGATTACTTGACGAAAATGGGGCACTTCATCCCCTGCAAGAGAGTCCCTACGGCCGGGGAATTGGCGTCACTACTCCTAAAGAATGTGGTACGACTGCATGGATTACCTGGGGTGATCGTGTCGGACCGGGGGTCGCAGTTTACTGCGCAATTCTGGAAGACTTGGTGCACTGCGCTGCATGTTAAGACCGCCCTGTCCACCAGCTACCACCCTCAAACGGACGGCCAAACCGAGCGCCTGAACCAAACGCTCAAACAGTATCTGCGATGTTTTGTGGACCAGGGCAGGGAAGAATGGGTCGACTTGCTATGGGTTGCAGAGATAGCCTATAACAACGCCACTCACAGCTCCACACAGTCATCTCCGTTCTATAGCAACTATGGCCAACATCCCAGGTTCTTGCCATTTCTACATCCGTTCAGAGAGGACAGGATTCCCGCCACAGCGGACAGGGTGGCACACATAAAAGACACGTTGATGCGCTCAAGGGCTGTCCTAATAGAGGCCAAGAGAAGATACAAGGCTGCGGCAGACAGGAAGAGAAGGCCCGGGCCACTGTACCGCACTGGAGACTACGTCTGGATATCCACAAGAAACATGAGGTTTCGAAAGAACAGTGTGTTCCATCCCAAGTACATGGGCCCCTATCGAATTACCAAGTGTATGGGTCCCGTGAACGTGAAGGTGTGCTTGCCCCAGTCATTGCGGATACACCCTGTCTTTCATGTATCCTTGCTCAAACCAGCACCCTCCAAGCCGTCTGGGACACCTAGGCCGGTATGCGTGGAGTCGGAGGTGGAGTATGAAGTGTCGGGCATACGGGCGTCCAAATGGCGCAGGGGGAAGCTGTGGTACCTGGTTGCGTGGAAAGGCTATGGCCCGGAGGAACAGTCATGGGAACCGGCTGAAGGGGTTCATGCTCCGCGCTTGGTCTCCTTGTTCCATCGGCGTTTTCCTGCCAGCGCTGGACCCGTGGGGAGCCGCTGAGAGGGAGGATGAACTGTCAAGAATTCCTGTCATGCGAGGGGAGGAAAACGGTAACCAGCGAAAACGGACTACATCTCCCAGGATGCTTAGCGGTTGAGAGGTTATGTAAACAGGAGAGCTGTTACATAACTCAAGGAAAACACGCCCTTATGTAAACAGGAGAGCTGTTACATAACTCAAGGAAAACACGCCCTTATGTAAACAGGAGAGCTGTTACATAACTCAAGGAAACACGCCCTTATGTAAACAGGAGAGCTGTTACATAACTCAAGGAAAACACGCCCTTATGTAAACAGGAGAGCTGTTACATAACTCAAGGAAAACACGCCCTATAAAGGGAGGAACCGGGAGGTACAACGCTGTCGGATATTGTGTTTACAACCGACGTACCTGCTTAGTGAAGAGCAGTGTTCCGGAGTGGTGCTCCAGTAAGGCAAGAACGGAGGTAGGTCGAGTCGTTACTCCCTGGGCCGTGTCTTGCCCCATCGTCACCTGTGAAGGACCCGGAAGCTCTACCGGATAACCATTGAGCTTCGCTTTTTGACTCGGCTGAGTCAAAGCGCAGTGGCGCTTTTGCTGGTTGGAGTCGTAACTCCCAGCCCGACCAGAGATACAGGGACTGCCAGCTGTAACGCACACCAGGAGGTGTTTGCCGCGTTACAGACTCGGAAGTCCACAGGATCGATCGAGCGGCTGCTCTCGGTTCAGTCTTCTTTGCTTGTGATTGGGGTATCGGTGACGCATCACCAGGAGGTGACTCCGCGTCCCGGTGCAGTCTGAGGAAGAGGTTGAGCGGCTGCTCCCTTCAGGTAGAGACCCCGGCTGGGTGTTTCCCTGACTCCTCGATTCTCCCCAACACTCTTCGTGCCCCTCACAGCCTACCGATTGGCATTGTCGGCCATTTCATTTCTGCCCTCTGTTGGCATACGCCGGGATCGGCGTATATGCAGAGGACGGTTAGGACCATCCGTGCTGTGCGCTGGTAACGTACTTAGCCTGGAGGATTCCAGTGACTATAACCTTTGTTTATTCCTTGTATTATTTTTGCCTTCATTAAAATAACTAAACCTTCACAAGTGGTTGCGTTCTCATTATCGTGTCTGTTAAACGATCCTGAGACGTTCAGGGCGTTACACTTTGCTTTCCTCCTCTGTATGCTCTCGGCGGGCTCTGTTCCTTTGCTCTCTGGGTGTCCTGGCCCGGTCTTGCTGGTCTCTGCTGGTGTGATGTTTCCTTGGCCCTCGCCGGCTCTGGTGCCTCCGTGGTCTCTTGCTTCCCCTGTGGGGTCCTGTGTTTGGCCTCTTGGTTGGCAGTTATTTTCCCAGTGGGTGCCCTCTGCCTTTTGTCGGGCCTGTGTCTTCTTCGGTTGGGGGTCTTTGTTCGTCTGTTTCCCTGTGCCATGTTGCCCTTCTGGGTGCTTTGTGCTTCTGGCCTTCTCCCCGGGGCGCACCTGCTCTTGTCTGCTCTCTGCAGTCAGGTGCTGTCGGGCCTTGTTCATTCCTGGTTAGGAGCCCGCCTGGGTCTAGGTGCTGTTGGCTTCTTGTTGGTCTGGGCACCTCGGCTTGCACTGGCCTGTGGCGTTCTCCTCGGGCTTGTTACCGGGTGGGGGTCCGTCTGCCCCTGCCTTGTGCTGGTGGTTCTCTCTGGCTGGGGTGGGATGCGTCTTCCCCCGTTGGCCCGGCGTTTCTGCTTATTTGGTCCTTCTCGTGGCCTGCTGCCTTTCCAAGCTGCTTGCCCCTCAGTGCGGGGCTGGCTCCGGCTTTGTTCTTGCCTGTGTGGGGGGCTCTGGTGTTGTGGGCCTCTTGCTGGGGCAGACCTGCGGCTGTTGGGGTCCCTTCCTTGCCATGTTTTGTATTTCCTGTGTTGCACCACTGGGGGTGTTCTTCTTTTCTTTCCCCCTTGTGTGGTTGCCGGTCCGGGGGCTGTGCTCTGGTCACTCCTGGTCTGCCAGCTTGCGGCTGGTTCGGCTTGGCCTCCGGCTGTGCCTCCTTGGTCTCGCCTGCTCTTCTCCTGTCTGTGGGTCAGCTGGATCGGGCCTGGTTGCGGCCTGGTGGGGTGTCCGCCTGGGTCTCGCGGTGCTGTTTGCCCTGTGTTCCCCCGGCACTCACTTGCAGCTAGTATTTCTGATTTTTTCTGTGTTGGGGCTGGCTTTGCCTCCTTGGTTTCCCTCTCTGTGCTGTGGTTTTTGTGCCGACTCTGGGGTGTGTTTCACCTCGCGTCCCCGGTCCCTTTTCCTGGTGGCGGGTTCCTGGCTTGGGTGGGCCCCGCCTGTTGGTTGGCTGGTCCCTCTGCTGTTGGGTCCTGGTTCTTGTGGGTTGGGGGTGTTCCTGCTGTTTTGGCCTTGTGGTTCAGTCTGGGCCTGTTTTTGCCTGTCCACCCACTCCTGTCTTCCCTGCGTGGCCCCCACGGTGCTGCTCCCGGTGTGAGCGTATGTCAGTCGGCACGCCCCCATCCCCTGCCGGGGTGCAGTCCTGTGGTGTTTGTCTTGCCGCTTTGAGGGCCTGCCTGGCTTGCTGCTGGTTGTGCGGGGTCTGATGCCGGGGTTCAGGCGGGGTCTTCTGCCTCTGGCTTCTCTGCTACCTCCGGTTCCTAGTCTGTTGCTTCTGCCGGTGGCTCTGTTTTTCTTTGGCTGTTGCCTCTGTTTTGTTTTCATCTTGCCTGCTGCATGGTCCGGCGGTTCTGTGTCGGGGGTCTCTGTTGGCATCCCTGCCCTTTTCTTGGACCTGTGAGCTGTGCGGGCTTCTCCCAGGTGCGTTTTGGACCGCCGTGTCCTCCTGCCTGGGCAAATTGCTTGGCTTCGGCCCTGGCTCTTGGTTCCTAATGCGCTCTGTTAGTCGGGTTGTGGGTGGTGTCCTCTGCCCTGGGATTTTTCCCCTGCCCTCCCTTGGTGCGTCCTGGGCCATGGCGTTTGTGTGCCTGTGCGGTCTGTTTGTCTTCTTTCCTGGGTTCTGCTACCTTTCTGGCCTGGTTGGTTTTGGGGGTTCGTTTTCCCTCCCCTTGGGGGGGTTCGGAATTGTGGCCGTTGGCTCTGTCCTGCCCCTTGCGGGCCTGTGCGGGTTCTGGGTTGTTGGTCCCTGGTGTTTGCTGGCATGTCTGTTGTTTGGTCAGCTGTCCGCCTGGTCTCTTTGGGGCCGTCCCTGGATGGCTTGTTCTTCTGCCGTTTCTGTTTGCTTGTCTTTGTGGCCTTGGGGTTGGCCTCGCCTGCCCCTGCTGCTGCTCTGGGTTTTCAGGCTGTTTGCGGCCTTGTTCCTTGTGGGGCGTTTGGCCTCCTGGGGTTCTGGTCACTGGCTGTTCCCCTACACTTTTCAGTTTTGTTGGGGTCTGACTGTCTAGTCCTCCTGAATGGTCTTTCGTTCTTTCAGTGGCTGGTTTCTGTTGTGTTCTCGGGCCTGTTCTCTTCTGGCTCCATGGGCCTTGTGGGGTGGCGTTCCTAGGGTTGTGTTCCTGTTTTCCTGGCTTTCTGTTGTGTGCCTTGGCCTTTGCTGGCTTTTGGCCCGTTCCTGGGCTCTCGCTGCGGCTCCGCCTCTCGTGATGGGTGCTGAGTGGTTGTCGTTGGGTTTTGTCCTCTGGGCTTTCTGGGAGCCGAGTCGTTGTGGTTGGGGGGGCTGGTGCCTGGCTGGTACTTCCCCCGTTCCTGGTTTGGTCTGGGTGGTCCTGCCCTTTGGTGGTTCTTTGGGTTGTGCCTGTGCCCTGTTGGCTGGCCCTAGCCTCTTACCTTTTTGCTTTCTCCGGTGGGTCTGTCAAGTAGTGTTGGGGTTTGTCCTCTGGTCGGCCCTTTCGCCCTTCATGCCTAGTTGCGTCGGTGCAGTAGGGCCTTCCATTCTTCCTGTTGCCTTTTTGGGGCTCCTGGTGTGTCCGTTTGTCTGTCGGGGCTTCCCTTCTATTCTTGAGGGGCTCGCTCTGTGTCTGTGCTGCTGCTGCATCCTGTGGGCCTCCCTTTTTGTCCAGTGGGCTTCCTTGGCCGTGTCCTGTTGGGGCTTCGTCTTCTCTGGTCCCTGCGGTCCGGGGTATTGGTTGCTTTGGTGCCTGTTTCCCTCTGGGGCTTTGCCTTTGGGGTCTCTTTGGGATGCCTCCTTTCAGCTTCCTTTTTGACCTGGTCGCCTTTTTTGCCATGCTCTCCTCCGTTTGGCAGGTTGGGGTTTCCCTTTGTTTGCCCTGGGTGCTCTGTTTCCTGTTCTCTGGCTGGCTGCCTCTGTCTTGTTGCCTTCTGTTTCCCTTGGTCCCGGTTTCCAGTCCCTGGTTGTGTTCCGGCTGGCCTGTTCTGGCATCCTGGCCGGTTGGGCTGCTGGGGGTCTTCTTCTTTGTGTGGCCTCCTCACTGTCCTTTGGTTGTGGGTGGCCTCTGTTGGTTTTTGTTTGGCGTGTTCTCCCTCTTCCTTGTTCGCTCGGTGTGAACATGGACTTCTATTGGAATTCTCCAGGGCATATTATCAAGCCCATTATCACCGCTTTAGCCGCAGTTTTCTGCCCCTAAACCGGCGATAATTTTAACGCCGTCCTTGATAATATGCCCCATGGTTTGCTTACAGACCACCCCTAATTCAGAGAATAAGGAAATTTGTTCGGTATTTGTTTGATAGTTTGAAGATAACTGGGTTGGTTGACTGCACCACAGCACAACAGTTTTCATTCAGGAGTAAACACAATGAAGCAAGTTATAACTTCAAGGTAATGAAAAACTCAAAAAAAGTGCAACTCATTAAAGGGTTTCTTATAATTGTGTACATTTTGCAGCTTTCTAATTGTTTTAAAAAACTATACTCTATTTTGCAGTTTGCTGTAGTGTTAAAAGGTGTATAATGCAATTAAAGTTTCACTGAAACAACAGCAGCATGACTTCGAATGTCTAAATGACTGAAACCTAGAGATGGAAGAGATTTGTTCTACGGGCTAACTTGCTGAAAGGATTTCAGGGATGAAATTGCCACTCATTCCAGTGGCTCCTGCTCCATTGAATGTGGTTGTGGTTTAAATCCTCACTCACATTGGTGGCCCATGGCTCCAGGCGGAGGGCAGGCAGCGGGGACATCGCTGCAAACTCCAGTGGCCATTGTTCCATGGAGAAAAGATAGGACTCACATCACTGTTCACAACTGTGGCCCCTGCTGTATAAAGGGGAGGCCTCAGGGAGGAGGTTGGTCTAACAGTGAAGCAGCAAAACTCTGAAGTATTACAAAACAAGTATGTGTATAAAAAATAAAATGCATAATGCTTGCAATGCCGAAAACAAAACAAAAACAACGACTTTTAGTTAATCACTTCATCAAGCTTGAGAGAATGCCATAAAATGTACACATCTGCAAAATGTAATCAGCTAAAAAACCGGGATAGTGGACCCAGTAACACCAATATCTAAAGGGGCTCCACCAAAAAGGCCAATGCTTAGGAGGGCTGATATAAAGTCCATTGTTGTATTTTATATGGTGTGTGCGCTGCATTGCGCTGATGTCTGATTTGCCATGACGATAAAGCTGCATGTAGCCAGACCTAAAAAAGTGGGTCAAGCAGAGACAAATGTAAATGTAAATGTACAGATATTTATATAGCGCAAATCACCAACCGGTCTCTAAGCGCTTGCTTAGGGAACCCGTCCTGGTATTCCCCTGTGAGATAACCCAGCAGGGTATCCACAAGGTGAAAGCCAGGCATCCCGCCGCGAGGGGCCATTGTGGAGATTAAGCAAGCTATTGCCCAGAGTTGCAGAGTGTGAACCCATGAATCGAGTATGCACTGGAGCGAGAATTATCGAGTCCATGGACAATTTATGGACTCAAGACCCAGCCGAGCCGGGAATTGAACCCTGGTCCTAAGCTGATCCCTGCTTCCAGGTCTGCCTACTCTAACCAGTGAGCCACACTTCTCCACAAACCGTGTTAAGAAGCATACTGCTAACTCTTGCCACCTTATCTGAATGTAAGGAGTATCTGAGCTCCCTCCCTGCTCCAGTCTAGTTTTACCTCTCCGTACACTGAGAAAAAGCTGAATCTCCCTGGAGCTGGCAAATAAATCCCACGCTGGACTTGTTTGTCTGTTTATGGCTTAAGAACAACCTGCAGCTATTTGGAGCAGAGCTACTTGGAGCTGTGCTCAGTCCGACTCGTATGAACGGATCCCTCCTGTGCTCCGCCTCCCGTCTTGTTTCGTCTGCTTATACCCTGAGCCGGAAAACCTTCAACTCCATGGAGTAGCGTTCTGTCCTCCTGAGTGGCTTCTTTGGGACGTCAGCCGCGGATGCCAGAGTAAAACAGGGTGAAGCTGGGGGAACAAGGACAGGGAGCGACTACGATGCTGAAGATAGTACTTTAACAACCTCAGCCCCTGCTCTGCGAGGCAAACCTTGTGATGGAGAGCTCTCTGGTGTGTAACCTCAGCAGGACACTCCCAGCCATTAACATTCTGGAAGACACTGAGCATGTATTCTAGATTTCCTGGTTGAGTGGTTGATTACTGTGCCTTTGAAGTATGATGGCTTCACTACCACTCCCATTAAGAGGCAAGCCGAATTGCCACTTCCCAGCGGGCATTTCAGGCAGATGGCTTAACAGCTGATTGATATTTCTGGTGGTGACCAAGACTTGGTAATACAGCAAGGAGCCTGCATGTTCTCAGCAGAATATATTATCCTACCGTGCAGAAATAAAATCCTTTCTACGGTCCACTGCAGGAAACACATACACTGGGAAGTTATCAGCCGTGATGTCGTATGAGGAAAGAAATATGATTTATTTTCCACAGTAAAGCTCGAATCTGCTAGACAGCCGCTAGATTCAGGAGGTTATTTATTTAATTGAGTGCCTGTTTGTGAGAGTCTCTGGAATGCCTTTAGCACGGATTCCGTCCCGTGTCTTTGGTGTCCAGAGAGTTGGGGCTGTGGATCGATTTCAGAGCACAGCAATCAGCCTACACCCTCCCCAGGTACCCAGCACCAGACAACGTGCGACCTCTCCTCGGAAGCACACGTGGTTTATTTTGTAGGTTTCTAATGAAGAGGTATTTTTCATAGAAGATGATGCTTCGTTGATAAACAACGATGAGTTAATTACCTGCTGCATCACACCAATGACATTTGAAAACTGCATATTGCAGCTAATTACTTGTTTTCGAACAGTTGTTCATATCCCACTTTTGCTGCTTCTAAGTGAAAAAAAACAGAGGTTCCCATTACCCACTTTAATGGTATTAGACTTTCTAGGATTTTAGTTAGTGACTTAAAAATCACCAAAGGTTTAAGTGGTGACCTTTTAACGCAGTCTTTCTCATGATTTTCAATTTTACCCACCCTCCAACCCCGAATTTAAAGACAGTCACATAAACGAAAAATGTAGCAAAACTTGCTCGCACAGGTGTCACTGCAAGTGTTGGAAAATGGGTTATTGGTAGGGGTAAGTATGCACCTTCCCCTAGTAATAAGTCCACTAACATGGTATAGGATCCAGTAAAGGTCTTAATAAATTAGTGCCTTGCTCAACCTTTGGTAGCTGTAACTGAGCAGTCAGGCCTAACTTAGAAGATAGGTACGTAAACCATTTAAAAACACAAATACATTAAATAAGTAAGAAACAACACAAAATAAAAATCCCACACCAATTTATAAAAATAATAAAAACTTCGATGAATAAATAGACACCAAAATGACAAAAATCCAACGTAGGGACCCGGAGATATGGATTTTTAAAGAATTACCACTTTTTAGTGCTTAAAAGCTTCTAGCCCCACTCTGGGACACCTAGTCATGCTTGACCGGGACAAAGTCAAAGTTTCAGGCCAACCGAGATGGAGTCCTGGCCGGATACACTTTGGGGAGGCCTGGGTCAAAATTTTACCTTTGCACTTAGGAACGTTTTTTAAACTTGTTCTTCTGACTCCCCTTGCTGCTCCTCACCTGGCTGGATTCGGGAATGATTTGCCGGCTTCAGTTTCCATGAGGATCTGGTCTAATCCTAGAAGTTGGAGCTTCAGAGCATTTCAGCAGGACAAACCAGCAGTCCAGGCCGGATCGCGGTTGAAGTAGGCCGGCTTTGCTCTCCCGGTCGAGTCGGTCCCCTTCTGGATCTTTTTCCCAAAAGTTCTCCAAACTTCAGGAGGTGTTTCCTGAAAGTCTCCTGGTGGATTTGAACTGCCCAAAACACAAATCCAGGGGTCTGGAATCTCCTGGATGGTCCTTAGAAGTTTGAGACCACAATCCCACACTGCACCTGGCCAAATCCTTAATAGTCCAGTGGTTACACTCCAGGCTGGGGACTCTTGGTAGAGATGGTGCAGGTGAGTTCTGTTAACCTGTAGCATGCGCGGAGTCTGCCCTTTAATCGTTTTGAACCAAGATACAGCCACAGGGCTGTAGTTCCAGATAGTGCAGCAGGCGCAGTCAGTCAGAACGCAGGGCCTGGTGTTGCAAATCAAGTTACCAGCTTGGCAAACGTTCTTCTTCTCTTAGTTTCAAGCAGCAGATGTGAGAGGCTCTTCACCTCTCACATATTTATTCAGTGTTCTCTGGGGTCAAGCAGGAGAGCACTCCTCTCCAATGACGTGCAAAGCAACACCCCAGAGCATGACAACTTCCTCCAAAGTGTGACATATTCTTGTCCCAGAAAGCACTTTTCTTCCAACATTTATGATGGCTGAAATCTCAGCAGAGGAGCAAGAACCAGCTAAACCAACCTCCAGTGTGTCTCATTTCCATAGCTCCCTATCCCTTACATCTACAGATTCCTTCCTTAAGCCTGCCATCTGACTGGGTCAGAGGGGATAGGGGTAGCCAGACCGGGCATAGCCTGCCTGTCCTGTACCTCCTTTAAAGCCTCATACTTTATGAACCCTCCTCCCTTCTCTGGCATTTCTGTGTGGCATAGACCTCTCGAGCAGACAGCCTCTCCCCTGGCGAGCCACTTATCATTTCATCAAAGCAGCCTTGGCCTACAGACAAGAAAGTCTTATAACTTCTTTTCTGTACAATTTAGGATAAATTCAGAAGTGGCATATTGCTGGATGTATCAATATCATTCTTCAAAGTCTTTGCATGATATTTATTCAAATCCTATCAATATTTCTGCATCCATAAACTATTGCAATGTTATCCTATGGGGCTAGGTATCTACAATGGGGAAAACGAAATGTGCAATTTCTCCATCTCCAAAGCATATAAAACATATTTCATAAGGACCCTGCTTATAATTAAATGACCTCCACCAATGAGACACCTAGGGGAGACCTTGGGGTACCTAATATGTAAAAATAATGTAGATTATCACGTTTTCAGTGCACATACCACCAAAGTCAAGTTTGCAGTGAATTTACTTTTAAAAACAGCACTACAATCCAGGGTTGCTTTTAAAATTACCTCAGGCGCTCAGCCGTGCACACGTTCAAGTGCAAAAAGGCTGCTGGCCTCTAAACTGCCATGTCCCATTATATACTAGGTATATAAAGGTAGTTTTAATCCCCCTTGCCCTATTATCTAGATGGGATTTATACAGTAAGAAGGTCATGCCAATTACAGGTGTACCCTAACGCATAGTGTACCCTAATGCATGTATGTGTTTTCACTTGTGTTTTCAGCATAGCACTGGCCCTGGGCCTGATTAAACAGAGCCCAGGAACAGTCAGAGTCAGTTACCACCAGTACCAGTCAGCACACAAGCATTTGCAATGCAATCGGTCTCACCTTTGGGACATTATATGTATTTAGCTATGCAGCACATTAGCCTGGGTGCTGAAACATCTACTGTTCTTTAACTTGGAGGGAAAGTAAGCACCAAACTGCGAGACACGCCAGGTTTGGGAACACATGGAGAGAAATATTGCCTTTCAGCGGGAAATGGTATAGTCCAAAGCTCTGTTTTTAATATAAAATCAGGGCCTTCGGTGGTCATATCACTGAAAATACAAGATTTGAAAAAAATATTGTCTACGGGTACTCGTGGAAGACAATTTCTATGGACTGGAATCCAGAGAATGCTAAAGTGATTTTGGTATTTTATTGACCTCTTCTGGTCGTTTTCTATCAAGAAAGTTAAATAGAGGCAGTTGCCAGAAAAAAAAAAAAAAAAAAACTCCTTCAGCAGAAAGCAATTCTGGTATTTTACTGACCTCTGCTGGTCATTTTCTATCAAGACAGTTAAATCGAGGTAGTTGAACAGAAAAAAAAGTCCCTACACGGAAGAAGACAAGTCCTAAGACTTATCTCCAGAGCCCACAAAGTACATACACATATAAGTATATACTAAAGTTTATACAAGAGGTCTCAAATGCTCGACCTAAAAATGGAGGTGCACAGGGATCAGGATGACTTTGCATCATACAGTTATAATTTTTACTGGTACTGGGACAATTTGACTGACTAAGGTCTGGCTGCTAAGTGGAATTGCCCTACCACTCATCACACCTGGATGTTGTATAGTATTGTTATTGTCAATACCCAGGTGAAAACCCTTTTGGGGCACGATTTCCCGTAAAAATGGAGCATACAAATGCTGTCATTCATTAAAGAAGCACTACTGTTCGCTCGACACATTATTCTAGTTGCTATGTTACACGCAGGAGCTGTGGAGGTTTAGTACATGCCCAGCTCAAAATCCCTCTCCACGCAAGGATTACAGATAGTTCTGCCTCCCAAGGGCCCCTTTAGCTTCACAACCTTTTTAATCCCAGAAAGGTTCATGCGCACATTCGTTTTAATTTGCGTCACGATAGATTAGCTCAAATAGTAGAGTGGTAATGATAAACTAGTGTTTTTATCGTGCTGTTGCACGTGCTCTTAGATGTGCCCTGGATGTGAGCTGATCACACAAACCCCCGACACCATTCTTTCCCTGAACATTGCAAGGCAAAAACATTTGAAAAAAGAAAACTCCGCATGGATTTAAATTGTGCTTCAGGTAAAAATGCTGCAATATATATCCTTCTGCGACGCTACCAAAGAGTAAGGAGCAGATTTACAAGCCCCTTGCGCCACTTTTGCGTCACTTTTCCCATGTTAAAAATAACGCAAATGTGGCGCAAGGGCCTTGTAAATACGCCCCTAAATGTCTAGCTAATGCAGAACTGTCGAAACAGTTGTTTTTCTAACTCTATCCCTATCTTTTCAATATTTTAATGGGGCATTGTTCGCCACACTAATGCGAAGCATAAAAAATGTGATTCATTTTTCCTTGTGCAGAGCTTTTACGATTTTGTTTAAATTCCGATAAGCAATTGTTTAAATTCTTAGAAGCAGTTTGACACACCTACTCATTTTGAAAACAGTACACTTGATTTATAAGTAAAAAATTCGCAGAATGACAAGAACGCATTTATTGTGCAGAAAAGTGTTCACAATGCTGACTATTTTGGTCTGCAACTTTATATTAATTAGCCTTTTGGATCGCATCGGTAAAGAGCAGAATACCTCATTTTTATTTCGCAGAAATTTTGAATTGATATTTGACAGATTGTTGTCAGTGCTCAGTAATGGCTGATATAAACGACTGACAGAAACCATGCAATAGAACTGCTAATCAGGAGAAAATAATAATCACTGACATATATAATGTTAGTGCAGCACAGTTAGTTAGCAGAAAGGAACGAGAAGAAAAAGCAACTACACGAATCGTCCAGCCCCCAAGCAGAAACCTAGACTGTCGTCAAATCATATCAACTCTTTAGGGCTGTCTAGGAGATAGATGATACTACGACTTCCACACCAAAATATCTGTCGTTCCAACACAATATCAAGAGGAATGCAGGGGGAAACGGGAATCGGAAGAGAAAACAACTACTGAGAAGTATCCTCATTTGGCCAAGGATCATATTCTTTTGAATTGTGTTGTGTTGAGTGGTGAGAAGAAAATCCATATGTTATGTGAAATAATTTGTAAAGCACATAGCTGACCCAGCAACCGGGAGTCCCAGTGCTAGCCTCAGAAGAACCAGCTGCTGAAAGAAAGAACAAACAGGAAGGGTCATAGGTGCTTTAAACAGAAAACAACCAGGTCTTCAGGGCTTTCCTGAAGGACCAATGATTCTCAATGATCCTGATAAATAGGAGAAGTGTGTTCCAAAGAGCAGGTGCGGAAAGCGCGGCCTCCTGCTCTTACTCTTTTAACATGTGGACTACGGGTCAAATTAAGGGTGGCTGAGCGCAGTGCCCGAGGGGTAGATACGGAAGAAACAGATTGGACAGAATGGGGGCCCCCTGGGAGACAAGGATCTTATGAGCCATGCAGAAGACCTTAAAGTGGACACGCTTGTCCACAGGGATCCAGGGAAATCTCTGGATAAGGCAAGGGACAGGGAACATTTTTGAGAGGGAGAATAACAGCCTTGCAGCGGCATTTTGAACCAGCCAGAGTCTTCTAATCACCATCTTTTACGATCCTAGAATAGTCTAACCTGAAAGGATGGCTGACTGAATCATAACCTGTCAAGTGTGGGGATTAAAAAATCCAAGAATAGGTTTGAGTCCACATATGATGGTAGGGAGAGATTTGACAAGAGGTAATTGTCAAGAGTAGCAAAATAATGCCCTATAATCAATGACATATAGCTATTTAAATAGTTATCATATCTTTAGGTAGCGTTCTCTGTGCTGCGTAGATTTATACATATATGACTTAACTATTTGAAAAACAAAACTATAATACCTGTCGTACTTATCCCTCTTTGCATAGTCATCGCTTGACTTTTTGCCTTCAACCTCCTGCTTTCTGAACCCATTTTTGTTGCCGATTAGGACTCTGCACAATTAACCACTGCTAACCAGTGCTAGAGGGCTTGTAATCTCTAATTAAACATAGTAAAACTGGCTTGCATCCAATTGGCACATTTTATTTACTTGTAAGTCCCTTGTTAAGTGGTACTACATGTACCGAAGGACTGTAAATGAAATGCTAATATGGACAAGCAACACTGATTGTGCCAGCCACTTATGTAGCCCATTCAACATGTCTCAGGCATGGCATTGCAGCCTGTGTGTGCAGTTTTAAACTGTCATTTCGAACAGGCAGGAAAAACCTTTTGTCAGGTCTAAACCTTAATTTTTAAAACATAGAAGTCACCCTTATGGTAGGCCCTAAAAAGCTCACAGGGCAGGGTGCACTATAATTAAAAAGTTGTACTTTTAAGTTTTACATATTCTGGTTGTGAAAAACTCTTATATTCGTTTTTCACTACTGCAAGGCCTGCTTTCCCATTGAAAATAATACTGGATTACTTAATTACAATTAATACATGCTACTTTTCGATTGGAGCAAGTAGGAATGCTGAATTTGTTGTCTAAAGAATTTAAATTTAAAACCCTCTTCAATGGTAAAGTTGGATTGTAAGTAACAAATCTGAAAATGACACTTTCAGAAAGTGCAAAGATTACTAGAGCTGAATGCTCTGGACAGGAACTGCACTACCTGTAGAACTAAAAAATGAGTATATAACAAACTTACCGTAACAAGTAAAATACTTGAGGTACCTAAGAACGGTTTACGTTACTATGACAAATGCTTGCAACTGTAGTGTCCAGAACAATACAAAATGTGTGACATAGCAATAAAACGAGACTTCTTCTTGCTGAAGTGTTGTTTAATCACACTCCTTTTTGAGGCTTCAAAATCCAAAATTCAAGTTCATAGAAGAATGATCCAAATCAAATGTTGAAACAATATAACAAAGCTTGATATGCGTTCCTAATGCATTTCGGGTGAATCTCTCACCCTTCTTCAGGGGATATCTAAAAGCAAAGTGAAATACATATGTTCAATTGTGTGTATGAACACGAGACAAAATTAAAAATGGAAGGGCTCAACGCCACCAGAGAATAATAAATACTGCGAGGTGAGGTGAGTAAGTTGGATGTGCGAACTACATCGCCAGTGGTTGTAAACAAGACTGTGAGGAGAACGGGGAGAAAGAACGGCCTGTCGATTGCAGGAGTACGGAAAGCTGTAGATCACCATGTGTATAAGTTAACCCAACCACCACGTGCTGTGTACGTGAATCAACACTGCCTTAAAACAAGACTTTGCTAGTCTCGTGTGTGTTGCTGTTGAAATGATTCTAGGTAATCTATGAAATAAAGGTAAAGAGTGGAACAGTGAAATGCTGCTGTTCTTCTAAATGAAAAACGTTATAAGCACTCCACCTGTTGTCAAAAATAAGATAAAATAAAGTGACTCACCAAGCGTTAACGAAACGCTAGGGTTCATAACTCGCTGAATTATCGGCTGCGTGGAGATCAATCACTATGATATCCGCGGTGTGAAGGAAGTTCGCAATGATACCGTCTCTGCCGTGATTGTGGTATTGTTTCCTAAAAGAAACGTGTTGAAACTAAGTGTGAGAGCGTGCATAGTATGTATGAATGCTTATCACTATGTGATGTCTGTCGAGTGCCCCGAGCGATTAAGAAAGTTACCTGGTGATATTTTGATGGTCGCCGCGCGCGTAAATCCAAATGTGCCAAAGTGTGTGCTAGAAGCGAGTTGCTGTAGATAAATCCGGCGGCCGGACCACGCTAACGTGGGACGGTGCCGTATCATAAACATAATGAAGGGACTCGTGTAAATGCTATCATAACAAATGAGCGGCCATATTGTAATGGGTGAATGTGGCAAAAAGAAATAACGATGATGGCCAAAAATGAAGGGGTGTTGGTGTGAAGTGGAAAGGGTGAATAAAAAATCAAGCATTAGATCAAAACCACCAGGAGTGCTATGTTCAAAACTGCTTCGTGAATAGGTTTAAGCTGAAAGATGCGATATCCTGCCTATGTAAATTCTATGAATGGAAAATATAACAGAGAGATACTTTCTTAACAAGTACATAAAAAGTTTTTTTAACACATTTCTGGTGCTCATATAAAGATATGCATTATTGAACATCAAACAGACGTAAAAGATTAGACAAGTTATCTGCTGCTGTGACGCGTAATACAAAAATAAAACTGATGAAGAGAGACCATCAACATACAATATACGGTTGACCTAAATGCTGATATCACGATAGCACCTAGGCACTGTTTATACATGCGTATATCTCAAAAACAGTCTTGATTAAAACCCTCCTTACAAAAATAGGTCGTCTACATACAATTATGATTGTGGTAAACCAAGACATCAAAGTGAATGTGAGCATCTCCTCAAACAATCTTAGTTCAACGTGCATTGTTACGTCAACATTATAAAGGAAATGTGCAATAAAACAAGGATGAAAAGTGAAAACAAAGTAACCCTAACATATCAATGTATGGTGATCTGAAATTTACTAGAAAAGGTTAACAAGCTTAACTGATGCAATAACGACAGACCCTAACTCCCCTTTCCGCTGAAAGTTAGAATTTTCTTGTCCCAACCATTTGACACCTGCACCCTGTATACTGGGTCACATGACTAGGTGTAGCTGGCAGTTGGTCTTTGTGTATTGCTCCCAGACTGTGAGAAAAAGGAGCATAGATGTTTGCAGGGTGGACCTTCTCTGATTTGATGACGGGGAGGAGCTATCACCTATCACACTTGCACATAACAAAGACACTTCCTGAGTACACTCACAAAGGGTTTGAACCATAAGTGTGACTCCAAGGGCTAGTTGATAGGCCTCCAGAACAGATCCTCGGGGGCAGAAAGGACTCCAACCACCTTGAATGAAGCACCTGGACTCTCTCTGCTGTGAGTCCTATCTCTCAAGTGGTGCAACCCCTGTCCTGGACCCTTGGAAGTCGGCCTGAAGGTGCTCTGCCAGCCCAACTGCGGTCCTGTGAAGCAAAAAACATCATAGTGTGCTGCATTACCGACGCAGAATCTCGCATCACAGCCTGCATTCTCCTTAGACCCGCCACTGCCTGACACATGCTCAATACAGGCCTTCGCATCTCAAGCCCCTTGTTGACGACATCCTTGTGACGATGCAGGATTCAACATCACCGCCCAGCAGCTTCTCTGGAAGTGCAGGTGCACAACGCATCTTTGACGTAGGACTTCACATCACAAGCCCCTCATCAAAAGTATCCTTGATGATGACACAGGACTCAGCATCACAGCCTCACAGATCCTTGAGAGAGGGCTAGTGCACAACACATCCTCAACCCTGTATTCGACCTGTATCCGACTTGTGCTCCATCGAGGTCGGCCTGAAGTTGAGACTTTGTCCAGGTACGACAAAATCAAAAATCAGGTAACCACAGTTTGTGCTTTGTGCTACTAGGATTTTCTTTATTGAAAACTGCATATCTCCGGCTCTACTGGTCTCTAACAATTTATTAAATTTTACTCTTTAACTTGATGTGGGATTTTCTTGTGCTGTGTTTTTATATTATTACTATTTGAAGTGTTGCAAAAAAACTTTACACATTGCCTCTAAATTAAGTTTGACTGCTGTCTGCCAAGCTACCAGAGAGATGAGCAAGGTTAATTTGGAGTTTGCTTGTGTCTCACCCCGCCAGAGATTGTGGTTCCTGCTTGAGTAGGCTTTCACTCCCAACCAGAAATCCAATTTCCAGCAATACCCTTCCCTCAAGTGGCATTAACACATGACCAAATATACACAAGTTAGAGTCTAAATACAATTCCTGAAGCCAAAAATAGCTTTGGTGTAGAAGTGATGCTGATGATTTCTCTCAACAGCTCAGTTATACCGAAATAACAATACTACAGACTTCTATAGTTTTTACACCACAATCTTATTGCATCCTCAGTGCTTTAGAAATTGAAGACCACATGTACAAAATTTAGGAATTGTGAGTTCCTAATTGTGATTCTTACGGAATTGCAATTAGGAAATTGCAATTCCTGACATAAGCAATTCCTAATGGTTCTTGTTGGAAATGCCCTTTTTGCAGGGTTAGCCCCAAATTGTTTTGCTTCTTCCTCTTCCTCCTATGTTTTCCTGACCTGTGGTTGTTGGCATTAGGACTCTAGGCACTTTACCACTGTTGACCAGTGCTAAAGTGCATATGCTCTCTGTCTAAATTGTTATTGTGATTGGCTATCCATGATTGGCATATTTGTATTACCAGTAGGTCCATTGTAAAGGGCACTGAGTGTGCCAGAGCTGGTAATTCAAATGCTACTAGTGGGCCTGCAGCACTGATTGTGCCACCCACATGAGTAGCCTAAAATGGTGTCTCAGGCCTGCCACTGCTGTGCCTGTGCTCAGTTTGTTAACTGCGATGTTGTCCTGGCCAGTGTACACACTTGCCAGGCCTGACCCTTCCCTTTTCTTACACAGTGGACACCCCTATGGTAGGCCCAAGGTACCCCCCTGGGCAGGGTGCAGTTTATGTGACATGTACTAGTGTGGGTAACATGTCCTGATAGTGAAATACTGCCAATTTCGTTTTTCACAATTGAAAGGCAATCTTGCCCATAGGACAGAATGGGGAATGCTGTGTGACATGTTTACCTGAATACGTTCCCATAGGAGTGAGATAGAAAATTAGAGTCTGGTATCCCTGAACTCAGAATTTAATAAAACATCTTTTAGGAAGGATGGTTTTTAAATTCTGTGTTTGAAAATAGCCCTTTTAGAAAGTGGCTATTTTCTTGTTCAACCTTTCTGTGTGCCTCTGCCTGTTTGTGGATTGACAGTCTGGTTTGAGAGTGACAGGTGTGGCTCCAGGAGTCTGGGTGAGTCAGCACTAGGCTGAATAGACCTATCTGCATTTGGAGTGGTGGGAGGAGTAGCACCTGGGCCTGAATAGGGCTGTGCCTGCCTTTCACAATGCTGGATCCACCTCCACGGTGTGTCTGATGGCCCTGGCCCACACTCACAAAGGAAGAAGTTGTGCAGTGGCAGAGTGCACCCAGAACTGGTTTGGACTGGGTCCAGGACCCCTAACACATAGAGAACAAAGACTTTTAGGGTATAAATATGAGAGCTGAAACCCATGAAAGTTAGACTACTTTGTGATCAAGAGGAATCCCTGCCAAAGAAGATCAGCTGAAGAGACTGAGGAGAAGTACTGCCCTTGCTGTGTGTCTGGGGTTGGCCTGCAGTTTGCTGTTTTTACTGGGGAGAGCACTAAAGGACTTTGCTGTGTACCCTGCTTGAAGAAGGACTGTGCTGTGTGCTGTGTCCATCTGAAGAAAAGTCTCCAAGGGCCTGAGTAGAGCTGGCCTCCTGTTCCTGAAGTCCCAGGCACAAAAGGATTTCACCCAAGCTTCCCTGAACTTCCTTGCTGGGAGTTCTGACCTACCAGGAGGTGCCTGTAACTGTGTGTGAAGCCCTGGAGGTTGCTACCACTGTTGGGAGCTGAAAGAAACTAAAAAGAAGCAAGAAAATCTATTTCCGACACCGTTGACACCGCCACTGTGACGCTGCGACCTGCATCGAGGTCCGGGGAGCTGCTCGTGAAGTGACGACGCAGCGCCCGGCCTGTTCCGCAGCTCCGACGCCCTATGACGCCCACCAACGCCAGCAATGACCAGCTGTGACCGATGCCAGTGCCTCGCATCGACCCTGTGTTTTCGCCAAGTGCCGGTATCCCGTTATTGCGGTGCCGATAACCGCCGAGGGTGATGCAAGAAACTCACCGACATCGCATCATCACCGGAGACGACATTGTTCTTCTTCGACGCCGTGCATCATCACCAACATCATTTTTCAAGGTACACTTGTTCGGGGGTCTGTGTGACTCCACGCCCGACGCTGCAAGAGCGACCCTTGACCTTGCCTGGTAGGTCGCTCCCCCCCGCTGCAGCTCCGCCTGCACCCCCGCTGATGACTACTGCCGCCGCTGAAGTCGAGGCCCTCCACCACCCACAGGCTTCCACCTGCGCCTCATCCCTGGTGGCCAGTGGTGGCCTTAGGTTCGTATCTGCTCTGTTGTGCCTTTAACTCTGTCTGCCCGCTCCTCTTCTGTGCCCCCCTGACCCCCGCTCGCCGTTTTGCTTCTGTGCCCCCTTTTTAATTCTGTACCCCGTTTTCTGACTGCTGTGCCCCTCTTGATTTTGTGCCCCATTTTCTGACTGATGTGCCCCTCTTGATTCTGTGCCCCTTTCGCTGACTTCTGTGCCCTCTTGATCCTTGCCCCTTCCCTGTCTCCTTCCCGCGGTCGCTCGGCTCCGCTTCTTTGCCCCCGTCCCCGCCGCTGCTTCCCCTGCATCCCCACCCCCTCTGCGCCCATTCGCTGCCCCTGACACACACTTCCCGCCTCCCAGCTGCTCATCCCTCCCCACCTCCCAATATATGGCGGCCGCTGCGCGGTGAGGTGAGCGACCCATGACCTTGCCTGGTAGGTCACTCCCCCCCGCTGCAGCTCCGCCTGCACCCCCGCTGATGACTACTGCCACCGCTGAAGTCGAGGTCCTCCACCACCCGCAGGCTTCCACCTGCGCCTCATCCCTGGTGGCTAGTGGTGGCTTTAGGTTCGTATCCGCTCTGTTGTGCCTTTAACTCTGTTTGCCCACTCCTCTTCTGTGCCCCCCTGACCCCCACTTGCTGTTTTGCTTCTGTGCCCCCTTTTAATTCTGTACCCCATTTGCTGACTGCTGTGCCCCCTTTTAATTCTGTACCCCGTTTACTGACTGCTGTGCCCCCTCTTGATTCTGTGCCCCGTTTTCTGACTGCTGTGCCTGCTCTTGATTCCGTGCCCCTTTCGTTGACTTCTGTGCCCTCTTGATCCTTGCCCCTTGCCTGTCTCCTTCCCTCAGTCGCTTCCCTGCCCCCATCCTCGCCACTGCTTCCCCTGTGGCCCGCCCCCTCCACGCCCATTCGCTGCCCCTGACACACACCTCCCGCCTCCCAGCTGCTCCTCCCTCCCCACCTCCCCATATATGGCGGCCGCTGCGCGGTGAGGTGAGCGATCCTTGACCTTGCCTGGTAGGTCGCTTGCCCCCACTGCAGCTCCACCTGCACCCCCGCTGACGATTACTGCCGCCGCTGAAGTCGAGGCCCTCGACCACCCGCAGGCTTCTGCCTGCACCTCATCCCTGGTGGCCAGTGGTGGCCTTAGGTTCGTATCCGCTCTGTTGTGCCTTTAACTCTGTCTGCCTGCTCCTTTTCTGTGTCCCCCTGACCACCGCTCGCCGTTTTGCTTCTGTGCCCCCTTTTTAATTCTGTACCCCGTTTGCTGACTGCTGTGTCCCCTTTTTAATTCTGTACCCTGTTTTCTGACTGCTGTGCCCCCTCTTGATTCTGTGCCCCGTTTCCTGACTGCTGTGCCCCCTCTTGATTCTGTGCCCCTTTCGCTGACTTCTGTGCCCTCTTGATCCTTGCCCCTTGCCTGTCTCCTTCCCACGGTCGCTCCGCTCCACTGCCCCCGTCCCTGCCGCAGCTTCCCCAGCGGCCCGCCCCCTCCGTGCCCATTCACTGCCCCTGACACACACCTCGCGCCACCCAGCTGCTCCTCCCTCCCCACCTCCTCATATATGGCGGCCGCTGCGCGGCTGCACAGCGGACACGCCGCTGCTGTGCCGAAGGCGCAACTAAGGCAAGCCTGTCTGCGCCCGTCTGCGCCTCAACAGTGCCCAGCGCCAGAACCCCTGCCCCCCGCACCAGCCACGAAGACCGCCTCCACTACGACGCCAAACCCTTGTCGCTCTCAACCCAGGTAGGACCCACACCTGCTGAAAGGCTGCCCCGAAGTGCACCCACGGCCCCTTCACCTGCAGGAACTGCAGCTTCTCCTGCCTTGAAGGCACCGAGACACCCGCCACGACGGAACCCAACCAGCTCAGATGCATCCTGATCAACACCCGCTCCGCACGCAAACACGCCGTCGAGCTCTGGGACCTACTCGACACCGCATCCCCAGACGTCGCCTTCCTGACCGAGACCTGGATGAATGAAGCCTCCTCGCCAGACATCGCCATAGCCATCCTCGACGGGTATAAGATCACCTGCAGAGACCGCACCAACGGGGCCGGAGGAGGAATCGCTATCATCCACAAAAACACCATCAGGGTCTCAACAAACACCAACGACACCCTCAGCACCGGCGAACACATGCACTTCCAGATCCACACGGACCCCAAGACCACCCTAAGAGGCACCCTCGCCTACAGACCGCCAGGACCCCGGCCTCAATTCTGCGACTCCATCGCCGACCTCATCAGCATGCATGCGCTGACCTCCACCGACTACATCCTCCTCGGAGACCTGAACTATCATCTGGAGAAAAACAACAACAACATCTCCTCCACCCTGATCGACAACCTCGCCAACCTCTAAAACAGCTCGTCCTGATGCCAACCCACATCGCCAGTCACACACTTGATGCCATCTTCTCCTCAAGCCCCCACGTCACCTTCAGCCACACCTCTGAACTCACCTGGACAGACCACCACTGCATCCACTTCTCCTTCTGAAAACCCCTCACACACCACCGCACCCTACAGATCCCCCGCCGCTGCTGGGGCAAAGTCACTGAAGAACAACTACAGACACGCCTCGCACTCAACCCTCCGACTAACCCCGACGATGGTGCACTCACCCTCGGACGCTGGATGGACGACTGCGCCAACACAGTAGCCCCGCTGAGAAAGCCCACCGACAGAGACACCAGCAAAAGAGCCAGCTGGTTCA
The DNA here is from genome assembly GCF_964204655.1 of Triturus cristatus. NCBI lineage: Eukaryota > Metazoa > Chordata > Amphibia > Caudata > Salamandridae > Triturus > Triturus cristatus. The sequence continues at coordinate 648,755,855 of NC_140585.1, forward strand.
CCCCGGAATTCCTCGCTTCAAAGCGCACCTGCCGTAAATTGGAGAACACATGGCACAGCGACAAGACGCCAGACAGCCGCGCTGCCCACAAAGACGCCATCCGCAACCACCACCACCTCATCAGGACCGCCAAAAGGACCTCCTTCACAGACCGCCTTGACAACAACGCACACAACAGCAAGGAGCTCTTCAACATCGTGAAGGAACTCTCCAACCCCAGCTCCAGCGCCAATGACATCCAGCCATCGCAAGCCCTGTGCGAGTCCCTTGCCACCTTCTTTCACCAAAAAATCACAGACATCCATGACAGTTTCAAACCCCGGACGACCCCTACAGGCCTCGACACGCCGGACCCACCGCACCCCACTGACCACGACTCCCTGACAACCTGGGCCAATGTGAGCATCGAGGACACAATCAAGACCATGGGTACAATCCACTCCGGATCCCCATCCGATCCTCTCCCACACCACATCTTCAACAAAGCCGGCAGCTCCATCGCACCCCACCTGCACAACATCATCAACCTCTCCTTCGAGACCGCTACCTTCCCTGAGAACTGGAAACACGCAGAGATCAACGCCCTACTTAAGAAACCCAAGGCGGATCCAAGCGACCTCAAGAATTTCCGGCCCATCTCCCTGCTTCCATTCCCAGCAAAGGTCATCAAGAAGATCGTTAACATCCAGCTCACCCGTCACCTCGAAGACAACAACATCCTGGACCCCTCCCAATCAGGATTCTGCAGCAACCACAGCACCGAGACTGCCCTCATCGCCGCCACAGACGACATCAGGATCCTTCTAGACAACGGCGAGATGGCGACTCTCTCAGGCGCCTTTGACACCGTCTGCCACTGCACACTACGCACGTGCCTCCACGACGCAGGGATCCGAGAGAAGGCCTTGGACTGGACCACCTCCTTCCTCACCAGCAGATCTCAGAGAGTCCGCCTCCCCCATTCCGTTCCGAAGCCTCCGAGATCATCTGTGGCGTCCCACAGGGATCCTCCCTCAGCCCGACGCTGTTCAACGTCTACATGGCACCACTAACACGCATCGCCCGACAGCACGTCCTCAACATAATCTCCTACGCTGACGACACGCAGCTGATCCTCTCCCTCACCAAGGACCCTCTCACCACCAAATCCAACTTCCACCAGGGAATGAAGGCCGTCGCCGACTGGATGAAGGAAAGCCGACTTAAGCTGAACTCAGACAAGACGGAGATCCTCATCCTCGGGCCCAACCCCTTAGCATGGGACGACTCCTGGTGGCCCGCATCACTGAGGACCCCCTGACCCCTACCGACCACGCACTCAACCTGGGAGTCATCCTCGACTCAAAACTCACCATGACCAAATAAGTCAACGCAGTCTCCTCCACCTGCTTCAACACCCTCTGCATGCTCAGCAAGATCTGCAGATGGATCCCAACAAACACGAGGAAAACAGTCACCAAGGCCCTAGTCAGCAGCAGACTCGACTACGGAAATGCCCTCTACGCCGGAGCCTCATCCAAGCTCATCAACAGACTACAAAGAATCCAGAACGCCTCTGCACGCCTAATCCTCGACGTCCCGTGCCGCGACCACATCACCCCCAACCTGAGGAACCTGCACTGGCTCCCCGTCGAAAGAAGAATCCCCTTCAAGCTCCTGGTCCACGCACACAAGGCATTCCACAAAACCGGCCCAGCCTATCTCAACAGTCGACTCTCCTTTTACGTACCCAACAGGAAACTCCGCTCCGCTGACCACGCCCTGGCCACGGTCCCGCGCATCCGTAGAACCACATCCGGAGGCAGGTCCTTCTTCCACCGCGCCGCCAAGACCTGGAACACCCTTCCCCTCAACCTACGACAAACCGAAGACCTGCTGACCTTCAGGAGACGACTCAAGACCTGGCTCTTCGACCAGTAGCAACAGCACCCCCCCACCCCCTCCCCCTCAGCGCCTTGAAACCCTCACGGGTATGTAGTGCGCTTTACAAATGTTTGATTGATTGATTGATTGATTGATTGATTGATTGATTGATTGCAATCCCCACGGGCGGCGCCGTACTTTGGATTTTTCCATGTCCTGACGTCGTGATAGCCCCAATTGGTGCTATTTGATTTCTACATGCTTATTTTTGCAACAACCTTTGTACCTTTGTAAAGACATTTTATTGAGTATCTGTATGTTGGATTTTTGTCATTTTGGTCTTGTTTAGTTTAGATAAAGATATTTTATTTTTCTAAACTGATGTGGTGTCCATTTGTGGTGTTTTCACTGTGTTACTGTGAGTGTTGGTACAAATACTTGCCTTTGAGATAAGCCTGTCTGCTCGTGCCAAGCTACCAAGGGGGTGAGTAGGGGTTATCTAAAGTGTGTATCCCCCTTACCCTGATTAGAAGCAAGGGTCCCCATTTGGTCAAAGGTACCTACCTCTGCCAACTAGTGACCCCCATTTCTAACAGGTCTCAAATCGACCCACCTCATGAATTATAATGAGGTAGGTCACAGTTTGCGATCCATTTGCAATGATAACCATCACAGGGATGGTTGCCTGCAGGTGTAAGCAGAGCTCTAGGTCTGTGATAGTTTTTAAATAAAGCAAAACATTTTATGGAGCCTGTTTTCCTAAAAAGAAAATGTGATGCATTTAAAAAGAAAGAAACTTAATCTTTGAAGTTTAATTTTTGGAGAGTAGGCAGTAGTCCAACTTTAAAAACTATTTTTCCAACTTTTTGAAGGGTGAGGGGATCCAATAGGACTTTTTCCCATTTGCGAATGGGTTACCACCACTTTTAAAATGGTGGTAAAGTATTGCTGTTTTGCAACCAGAATTTGGTAATACATATCATACTGATTTGTTATTTGGAAGAGACACCCAAAACATCTTCCTTCCAAATACCGAATTGCAAATGAAATTGCAATTCAGTAACAAATTATCAAATTAGGTTTTTCATTTTGTACATTGAAGAAGCATTTTTCCAGTTGTAAATGGTCCAATTCTATGAATTAGGCTGTTTACCCGCAGAAAAATGCTTTGCAAATCTGGCACCCAGTCTTTCTGTAGATTAGTCTCTTGCAGCACAATCCACTGGTGAATAATCCTTTTGCTTGGTATAACATATTTCCAGAAATATTCAACAAGTAATTGAATGCAAAGGGCACCTGTAAATGGGTTTCTTAATACTTTAATGTATACTTATCCTGTAAAATTCTAAAGGAGACAGAGTTCATATGGAGTGATTCAGAAGCACTGACCAAATGTTTGACACTTCCTTATACAATGAAGGCAAAATATGGCCACTGTACAGGAAGACTCATTAATTTCTCAAGACTACCAAATCTCTTGCGATGATGCCTGCCATATTGGGTCAGCAATAAGTAAGGATTCTTAACAACATAACATGTACAAAAAAGCTTCCTCCATATTGGTACAAGAAAATAAACAATGTCAAGTGTATAGGGTTATTCCTGGTGTTGATATCTGCTATCATAAAGCAAAGGAAATACAAATAGGACAACATATACTGTGCAACTGCTAATGCCATATAGTCATGTAAGTCCCCGTCACCTGTTGTCTTCAATGTTCAGTGATTATAACCTTTCCAGTGTGATAGTGCCTGATGTTTAAACATATCTGAGACTATTGACAGACTGAGTAGCAGAATCATACAATTGTTAACAAAGGCGTGTGCACTGTGCCCAGTTGCAAACTGTGAAGCCCCACAGCTACCGTTCAGGGAGCACAGTGCACCCACCTGAAAAAAAAAGATAATAGAGTGAGCTATATAGATTGTCTACAACAATATTAATTAACAGGAGGTACCAGTTTACAGTTTACAGGGGAGCAAGGCACGTACAGACAAAAGACGAGAGCCAGAAACATAACTAAAATGGACTTGGGATGTCAGGAGTATAGAAGAGAGGACAAAAGTTGATACAAGAACTAAAACACTTATAATATTCTGGAACACAAGGGTGCAATAATCCTTTCAACAGGACACAAGGTGAGAATAAAATTGTGGGAGTAGAATCAATGGGTGCTTTGCCAAACTGCGTGACTATGCCCCCAGTTTTTAAAATGGTGGTGTTGAGGTAGAATAGCAGGGCTCTGGGATAGGTGCTGCTGAGCTGATAAATGAAACCTCCCTCAATAAGAAAAAGTAACAGTTTAACTGTACAGAGCAAACAAGGACGAGTATTGCTTTCAAGAGACACAGAAACAGAACTACAGCAAGCAAAAACTGTGAAATATGGAGGCAAGTCAGAATGCTGATCTCCTGTCATCAAGCTTTCTAAGGACTGACTAGGACAAGTCAAAATCTTTTCCACAGTAATCATAAAACCAGGTTCAGAGGTTCAGTTGCTTTGATGTGTTCAGTGTTTAAATTCTCACAGCTCATGGCGATACTTCAGAAATTGATTAAATGAGTTCCTACACCTGGTCCCTGCTGTTAGGGAGATACTTTGGATCCTCCCAGGAGTAAATGAAAGAAACTCACCAGACACAACTGTTTGCTTAGAAACTGAGTGACATTTATTTATTGGTACCCACGCATGCTTGCTGATCAGCAAGGAAGAAGTCAGGTCACCAACTTGTGCTCTCAGCCTGCTTCTTGCTTGAGTGACTGGTTTCTAGGTCCAATATACATTTAGTAATAAAAATGTCAGCGGAACTAGAATAAGGCACTGTGCCAAATAAGGCTAACAGGGATATGCAAGATCTGGATCATGTCAATTATAAACAGTTATATATGGGCAGACTATGAAAGGCCGGCTTGGCACTGTGCCAATTATACTACAGACCTTCTGTGTAAGCAAATTGCACAACCAGAGAAGTAAACTAACATGGAATCAGGACATGCAAAGTGACCTCTAAGGTGGTTCGTAATAGCTGTTGAAGCTTGACCATACAAGGCCAGACTTGGAAGCCCTTTGGGGGCATATTATCAAGAACGACGTTAAAATTATCGCTGCTTTAGCGGCAGGAAACTTCCACTAAAGCGGCGACAATGGGCTTGATAATATGCCCTTGAGAATTCCAATAGAAGCCCATGTTCACACCAGAACATGGGCTTCTATTGGAATTCTCAATGGCATATTATCAAGCCCATTGTCACTGCTTTAGCTTCAGTTTCCTACCGCTAAAGCGGCGATAATTTTAACGCCATTCTTGATAATATACCCCTTTGTTTCTCCAGGCATCTTGTTAGTGTGATATATGTAAGGATTATATCTTTGTAGTGCAGACATATGAATATATATATATATATATATATATATATATATATATATATATATATCTATATATATATATATATATATATATATATATATATATATATATATATATATATATTCCTCCTTTGTCCCCACCGGGATTCCTCGCGCACTCACGAGACCAGAGGCAGGTGTGCAGTGAATCAGTTATATTTATTTGATATTCAGCAAGCCAATGCTCAATAAAAACTCTACGCGTTTCGGTTTCCCTGAAACCTTGCTCACGAGTTCTAACAGTTTTCAAACCGCATTTTTTTCTCTTTATCAACGAACACCAAAGAACACACCCATGTGATACATCGTGTCACTTCCTGCGCTGTCCCGCTAAGCATTATGGTACATATAGTTCATTTTACTTTTCCATTAAAAGAGGTCACATTATAATCTCGTATTAACAGTCTCAATTCATCTAAAGGATTGATCCTTAACAATCTTTCCATTACAATCATTGATACAATTGCAAGAGGAGAACGACATTATCCTACCGATAATTTCCAGGCAATGCCTAATTGTTACCAGCCCCCCAGTGGGCAAACAATTCTATCTGAATCGATTTTGCAAGTTAGTCTGCTGTGGTATATTAAAACCCTCTAGTGGGTCTGCCAATCATTAAAGGAGGTATATGTCGATATGTGAACACACATCCTCATGATCACCTCATATAGCGTTCAAGCCCTCTAGTGGGCCTTCACCTCCCCTGTGGAAAGAAGATTTTTTTAAAACTTTTTTTACTGTTTCATTTTTCTCGTGACTATCTATTGTCACTCATTTTACCATCGTATCTTACAGGAAGGTTTGTTACAGAGAAGTTTCATTTAAAACCGTGTTTTTTCAAACATGAAGGGGTGTGAAACGTGAATCTAATAACAACTGTGCTAAAGGGAGACAAATAATAACAGCTCTGCTGGGAAGTTTACATTAGTTTCATCATGGAGCATATTTACAAGCAGTTCATAAGTGATAATGGAGTTCCTCATCCTGGTTCAAGCCTTCCGGCATAAGTGTTCGAAAATTTAGAATGTGGCGTGATTCCTTCTGTCTTAGGATCCTTTCACGATCCCCACCTCTTGGGTGTATTCCTACTGTCTCCAACGCATAAAATTTTAACTGTTTCCAGTCTCCACCATGCTCCTTCTCCATATGTTTGGCTACCGCGTTGCTTCGATCTGAGTTGATGGTAGCTCGCACATGCTCTAAACTGCGTTTTTTCAATTCGCATTTTGTGCTGCCGATATATTTTAAAGCACATGGACATTCCATTACATATATTGCAAATTGACTTTTACAGTTGATTAGTTGGTCAATCCTCCACATTCGTTTGTTTGCCATCATCACCTCCTTCTTGTTTTGTGCAATCAAACAGACCTTACAGCTAGTGCATTTAAAAAATCCTTTCGGCTTGAGCCATATGTCCGATTTCTTTTGATGTTGGAAGTGACTATGCATTAATTGATCTCGCAAATTTTTAGCTCGTCTGTAGGTGATGTTCGGATGGTCTCCCACTATTTTAGATACTGTGGGGTCCATGTGTAATACATGCCAATTCTTGCGCAGTATTCTCATTAGTTGAAGGTTTTCAGTACTGTATGTTGTTATGAGCCTGATTTTGTTGGTTTCCTCGTCTGAACTTTGTTTTTCTTTGATCAGATCAGTTCTTCCCACATTACTGGTGCGTTGCAGTGCATCTTGAATAATTTTACAATTGCAACGATCTCCAGCCCCCAGTGGGCGTGGCCATCCGCACGGCCTGCTGGAATCTGTAGTTTGCCAATATGATAAAACTTCTGTGAGCTGGCACGCAGTCCTGAAATTGATTGCAATAAAATCCACAGTGGGTTGTTGAGCCATGTAAACTAAAAACCGCTGCATCTTTTCGCCTTCATTGCCAAATACCTGTCCCAAAGCGCAATCAATTTCAGGACTGCGTGCCAGCTCACAGAAGTTTTATCATATTGGCAAACTACAGATTCCAGCAGGCCGTGCGGATGGCCACGCCCACTGGGGGCTGGAGATCGAATAAATTGTAGGACTGCCCAAGGTTCGCAAATCCCGCTTCCAAGCCTTTGAAGAAGTGAAGAGTCACGAAACGCGTCAGGCTGTTACCATTTGCTGAGGATGTTTTACTTTCACCGATGCAGCCTTCATTAAAATGATGCTTCAAAAAGAAACCTGATTGAGAGCTCTTCTTCTTGGGGTAACTCTTGCGGATTGTATTATAACGGCTGACCCAGCCGTAGAAGAGCCCCGCCGTGTTCATACGGAGCCTCGCAACGCCACAAGCGGCGTTTGCGCTTTGGGACAGGTATTTGGCAATGAAGGCGAAAAGATGCAGCGGTTTTTAGTTTACATGGCTCAACAACCCACTGTGGATTTTATTGCAATCAATTTCAGGACTGCGTGCCAGCTCACAGAAGTTTTATCATATTGGCAAACTACAGATTCCAGCAGGCCGTGCGGATGGCCACGCCCACTGGGGGCTGGAGATCGAATAAATTGTAGGACTGCCCAAGGTTCGCAAATCCCGCTTCCAAGCCTTTGAAGAAGTGAAGAGTCACGAAACGCGTCAGGCTGTTACCATTTGCTGAGGATGTTTTACTTTCACCGATGCAGCCTTCATTAAAATGATGCTTCAAAAAGAAACCTGATTGAGAGCTCTTCTTCTTGGGGTAACTCTTGCGGATTGTATATATATATATATATATATATATATTTCATCACCTGCCCAAAGTAGAAGAGCCTCATAACCATGTAATGGTTATTCTCCTAACCAATAATATGAGATGTTGCATACTATGAGTATCCCTTGAATAATATTGAGGTTATTAAGTAAGTTGAAAGCGAAATAATTTGGTCTATCCCTTTTCCATATGTCTCATGTATCTTATGCATGCTTTAGCTCTACTCTACCTGTTGCCTGATATTATACCCCTATGCAAAGCAAGTAGACCGCATATTTGTCTTGTTTGCACTGACAATTTAATGTGTTTAAGAAAGCAGACAAATCGGTCTGCTCGACTACACAATCTCTCCACAGGATGTCAGCATTTTAGAAATTACAACTGTGAATCTTCAAGAATATCTTGGATCTTACACAAACAGCGAGCACTCTTCTTCTATGTGCTGATCAGTTGCAGGGAATGACATGCAAAAATGTGCACTATAGATACCATCAAATAACTTGGGGTGTCCCTGCAGCATAAGCAATCTTATACAATGTCTGAGCCGAGTTTGAAATGGTCTTCTATTGTTTTTGATACATAGCTCTCTCATTCATGTTAGCACGCTGTCATACTATTCCCTTTATTCCTTTCCTACTCTTGTGAGGGTGCAGTGGTTCCTAGCAAAGGATAAATTAAGATTGCCCTCTGCAGTAGAGCTCATTTGTGTGTGCGTTCCTACCACTATACAGATTATGTGTGCAGTGCTTAGTTTAGAAATGTATAGGTGCTGGGGTCTAAAGTTTGCTCAGAAGCCCACGGCTGATGCTATTGAATGCAGGGGTTACTAAATACAAAATCTGCATAATCTTGATCCCACCTTTCAACCACTACCAGACACTCCTTTCCCCTTTAATTCACTCTTTCAGGTTCTTTTTCCTCACTGTTTTCTTTCTTTCTCATTGTTGTTACTTCTTGCTCTTACTCCATCTGTCTCCCTTTTGTGTTTGTCTCTCTGTTCTTCTAGGTAAAAGTCTGATGAGGAAAAATAAGTGTTGGTCCCCATGAGAAAGTGTATTATTAGTTGGAGGAGAGCTGAGTCCTCAATAAGTAATAATGTCACAATTCTGTACCAGGTCCAGTTAAGTTTCTATAATTTAAACTTTAACTCAACCCTTGGTTGCTGTAGCACACGGCAGACAGGCTTAATTTAGGAGAAATATGTAAAGCATTTATCAGTACTAAAATACTTAAAAAGTGGGGAAAAAGCACAATAAGAATCCCACTCCAATTTATGATAATAGTGTAACATGTAGTGAACAAATAGACAACATAACAAGAAAAATTGGATGTAGGAAACCAGAGATATAATTTTTAGATGTTTTAAGTCAAAATAGCACCTATAAGTGCAGTTATCTGGTCATGCTAGACTGGCTCCAAGTCAAAGTTTAAGGTCGACCATGTCAGCTGGTCAGGTATAGGGCCTGGGTTAGTCCTGATTGCTCGTTAACCTTCTGACTGGAGAAAAGTCCTCGTTGGTGGCCATCAGTAGGCCAGGCTACAGGACGGGTCCAAAGGAGGGCTTGAGGACAGTGGTGTGGGTCCTTGGTGTGAGCCTTGGCTCTTGTGAAAAAATTCATGAGGCCTTCATTGACGACGGGTAGCTCCGAGCAGTTAATTCTGGAATCTGTACTCAGAAAGATTTAGTCAGCTTTCAGATGCTGTTCAACATCCGCCTCAGCAAAGTGCATCCATGTTTGAAAGTAGAAACTTTTCTGGATGTAGAAATCCTTTCAGATGGGGAAACGAGTGAGATGAATCAAATCAGTGATTCGACCTCAACGGTGAAGGCTTTGCTTTCAATCCAGGTATCCGCTGTATCCATGGAGGAAAAGTTCTGAAAAAATATCTAAGTGTCCAGTTTTGCAGCTTTTAGGATTAGGCGAGTACACTCTCACACCAGCAAAGGGTCTAGGACCTTGCGGGCATCACTTGTGGGTTAGGACTCCCTCTCACTGGAAGCGACTAGCAGGGTCCAGGGCAAACACAGTTTGAACTGGTTAGCTGGAGTCCTGGAAAAAAATGGGCTCCATGCAGCTTTTCTGGCCATGTAGCTTAACAAGACGCCAGGCAACTGACCCTGGAAGTCCACTTATTTGTCATGGATACAAGTGGGAGCAGGTCCAGTCCTGGGGCCGGGGTCTCTTTCCACAGGTTCAACAGCAGGTGTAGTCCTTCTTCTGTTGTTAACAGGTACTGATGTATTCCGAAGGAAGTATTCAAGGATGCAACATTTATGCTTTGCAATAACTTGTAGATGGGAAAAACTCCCAGACTAAGTTCCTCGGGGCAACGGTTCTCCCTATACTTCATTTGTTTGAGGTTTGGCCCTAAACTATCGCACTTTGCACTGTACTGTCAAAATCCAACATGGCAGAAGCTTTTGTACCCCGGGCAGAACTCTGGGCACACCCCTGAGGTGTTTCTAGGGAGATGAGAAGCTCCCCTTGGAAACCAATTGTGAAACAGTGTCCCCATCCTCCTCACAATGGGATTGGTGCCAACTGGTCTACCTGGACAGGTCTAGGTGTGAGTTACATCTGTCCGTGACAAGGGGTGCCCTTTGAAGCTTGTGCAGTTGGTGGGCCCATCACCTAGGCCATACTCGCAGGAGGAGGTCACACCTCCTCCTGCACAAGGTCCATTATCTTCCCTTTCCTGGGAGCTATTTACACCTCCTAGCAGGGGGTCAGCAGGCTGCCAGGTGGCAGCTGGGAATTAAGGCTACTAGTCTAGGCAGAAAAAGTGACTTTCTAAAACCACTGTTTCTGAAATGGATACACACAATTTGATTTTAGTATTAAATTGGGATTTGTTTAACTTGGCAAATGAGTGCTTGAAGCATTTTTTCAGCTAATTCCAATCGAAAGTTAGCTTTATTAGGTGCAATAAAGTAACCCAGTATTTTCTGTGGCACAGCCAGACTTGCAACAGTGTAAAATGAGTTTGGGGACTTTTTCACTGTAAGAACATCTAAAAACATTAAATATCCCTTTTTAAATAATACACATCCTGCCACACCCTGCATTTGGGTTGCTAAGGCCTACCTTAAGAATGGCTTACTACTATTTAAAAGGAAGTTTTTAGCTTTTGACAGGTCGAAATGGCAGTTTCAAAACAGCTCTGCTAGGTTTCTGTGGCAGGCCTAGAGTCATTCTTTACGTGGTCACTTTAATGGTAGCACAATGAGTGCTGCAGTTCTCTAATGCCATTTACCTTACAGGCCCTAGTAACATGGTCCCATATACTACAGACAAAGTTAATGTGCCAGTCAGGAATTTTCACCTATTCAACGGGGGGTCAGAGCACATGCACTGAGGCCTGGTTAGCAAGATCCCAGTATACAAAGTCCAAAAACCAAGAGCATCAGTCTAAAAAAAATGGGGGTGGTCTTACAAAAAGAGGTGTTCTCTTACAGTCCCGGAAAATGAGAACCAGTGTGCACTGTCTGCAACCACCATCTCAAGTTAAGCATTGTATGTGTGTATTTACATATTCAGAGCACATTCTCAGGCCAACTATCAGTGTTTTAAGAGTGGGAGAAGGAACATGGTCATGCATATAAAGTGACCAATAGGAATGAAAACCAGACTAGACATGATGATTGAATGTTGATTGGTGAAAACAATAAGATCTCGCTATAATACCCAAGTAAAACTACACTCTGGTAACTTCAAGCTCTGACTAACAATCTTACCATAGCAAAAACTCTATACAGTTGCCACATCGCATCTTCTTAACCGCCATCCAAAACATAAAATCCCGAACTCTGTACATTACCATTGCTAATTTGATAAAATCTCTTTTTCAGAGTGTATTTGTCCCTGGTATTAATATAAACATGATGCTACTGATTATGCCTCTAGAACCATCAGCATCATTTTAAATGTCTTTATGACTTGAAGGATTTGTTCTATAAGACACACAGGAAGTCTGAAATGTGTTTACTGTTCAGAGCACATGGCCTTTCCTATGCAGTTTCCGGTTTTGAGTAACTAAAGTTAGGCCAATTTTCGCTCATAAGTCATAGAACCTAAATGTAATATTACTTTTAAAGACACCTCGCTGGTAAGGGGGTGATTGCTAGCTTCACTCACCTTGTGTGGGTCAAATGGACTCTTTTCCTGAGTCTACTGTACTAATGCAGGACTCAGTCTCACACTTTCCTACATTGTTTCCTCCACAGTAAACACCTTGGCAGATATGCTGTGGCTAGTGCTTTCGCTGTGCCAAAGTTTTATGCTGCTTTACCGTTTTGTTATTGCCAGCCATTACAGGCTTGGCTGACAATGGCAGCATTGCCATGCAGCTCCTTTGTTGCCATTACACAGTCTTTCATTGCACTGTGGCCTCTGCTACCCCCTCACTAAGATGTCTGCCTCTACTTTGGCATCATCAATCTGTTCTCTCTACCAAATATCATTCTTTTTATTTGATCTCACATAAACATGCAATACTATCTAATTCCTTGGCATTCAAACACCTTGAAGTACACAATCTAGGTAAGAGTTTAATTGACAAGCCAACAATATCAATACACCTCTCAGTTAACCATGGTGATTGTCAGTGTGCATGAAATCTTGGAAGAACAATTAATAATCTTACAACTGAATAATGAGAACTGTTTTGTGGGTATGAACAGCAGGTACATTTTGAACAGCTTCCTCATATCTTAATATTTTTGCTCTCACTGGATTTGGAATAAGGCCACATTGTTTGCATCCTTCTAAGAATAAGTAACCACCTTCCTTCTGGGAATACTCCACCAGCCTCATTATATTAAATCCTAAGTGCAGTTTTAACAGTCTGAATTTCTTGTTTCTGTATGCTAATAATTAAACCACACAGTAGGTTGTTTCACACCAACCACTGTAATCACTTCTATGAACTATAATTTTTGAAGCACTGGAAAAGGCAATAGGTTGCACCTATGTGAGAGTTGGTGGTTATGCCAATGCCTCTTTCCCATGTTGTAGAGTAGCATGGTTGCTGTGTAGCATGGCTAAAAGTTATTTTAAAAAGTGCTATGATGCAGGAATGGGAAGAAAAACAAAAATGCTATGATGCGTTTAGGGCTGACTGCATTCTAGCCCTTTTTTATCTTATTGCGGGTGGAGGTACAACAAAGACAACAGGACAGTAGGGGTAAGAGGGAAGAGGCAAAACAGACAACAGGAGAGTGGATGTGGGAGGGAAGAAGCAACCCCAACAACCACAGGGTAGTTCATGGGAGAGAAGAAGCAACACAGACAACAGGAGGATGGGGTTGGAAAGGAAGAAGCAATACAGACAACAGTGGGTAGGAGTGAGAGAAAATCTAACATAGACAAGAAAGGGGTGGGGGATGGAATAACTGCGCTAGCTAGAAAGAAAAATAGTACATAAACATAAGTCTCCTAGCGCATGAATAAAAAGAAAAATAGTACCTCAGTCAGAGCGCAGGAGAGGAGGGACCCTAATCAAGATGAAGCAATCAGTACTTGGTCTGTGCTCCAGACGAAAAAAGAGGAAGTGAAGCCTGTACATACTGACCAATTAGGAGGCAGCAAATGAGAGTGGCAATGAAGCGCACAATTGGTAAGCAATGGGTGGGCTCCAGGACCCTTCTAGTAAACAATACCTCTTGCAAGCGACAGCACATGCACTGTCACAAGCGAGACCTAAAATTGAATGACAATAATAACACATGACAAAGGGTAGAAGGGTAGCAATGCATGCTGGAAGACAGAAACTCTCAAATACCATTGTTAGTAAGTCAGGACACTCCCTAACATCAAAGTTCACAGTTGCATCTCCACCTCTTTCAAGTTAAGCTCTGAGCATCAAACGCCTATTCATTTGTTGATTGAGTTTGGATTACCTCATCTTCAAGACCCAGTTGTGCTCAATGGATCATTTGCTGTCATTTTAATCAGTAGGATACATCTTTTAATATCACGTTTGCACGTATCCATTATGTCACTTTAACCGTGCCCACGTGAGTTGTTGGCTTTGATTGGTCCATTGCTTTCCCAGAAACCACACATCATCGTTTATTTTCCCCATCTGTATAATTCTTTTTCCAACTGCTGTATCTGACAGGGCAACTTTTGACTTCCCATGAATAATTCTGTATTTCAAGGCCTGTGGGGAACAAATGCTTTGAAGAGAAAACAAAACAGCGCCTCAATGATTTGCTCATCAGTTAGAACCATTAGGCATTCAAGGCCTGTTCACCGTGTATAACTAAGACACTCTATTTGGTAAAGTGCCAAATTACTTTCACAAACAATCTCATGTGTGGCAGCTCTTTCATTACAGCTGACAATCAGCAAAATGATGATTTTTTTTAGAGAATGTCAGTAAGTTTTCAAACTGAATATTCAGTGTGCTTGCATTTGCGATACAAAAACCTCTGAGATGTTAACCTTACTCATTTTTCTGCAGTCGTCTACGTTATAAAAATATATGTGTTTAATAATCGTTTTAAGGTTCACTTCTCTTGCATACATGTTCTATAACATTTGTGTTAAGACTGTGCACCCATGTGACGTGGTGGCAGCTCTTCTATCATCTGCTGGCAATTTCTCAACTGCTCTGTAGTAACTTTTCTACCAAGAGGATAGAGGAAACATGGAAATTAATGTAATCCCAGTATTTACATTGTAGATAGTTAAGTGCCAACTTGGAATGTGGAGCATATTATTTCTGAAACGTGTATCTAAGGTTTGTGCTACAGTAAACTCCTGACATGACTACACTTCTGCTTCTCTCCCATTCCATGGCGTTTTAAACCCAAACAGAAGTAGCAGTTTTACCAGGACAGTAAGGACAGGGTGAGGATTAACGCTACTTACATATATTTAATTCAATTTATTTGAAAAATACTTTCATGGTAGTGAACAAAAATCATTTTCTCCAACTTTACGTCTATAGCGTAATGGATACTCCATGCATCTGTAAGGAAATCCAATGAACCTTTCCTGAACTCATAAGGATATTGCCTCTTGTGAAATTAGTTTCTCAGTATTAGAAGTAGTCTTTATTTTGTCCCAAAAAAAACAAAAATGGGGAGGAAAAATTAATCTGGGTCCTAGTAAGCACAGATCTTAAACAAATAATGCAAATGCCAGGGAAGTATTTCTAATTTTAGGTGTAGCTCCCAAACATGTGTCTGCACACCTTTAGGTTAACCAAAGTTACCACAAATAACTTTTTTATTTTTCCAGTAAGAAAAACCTATCTATGTAACCAAATATTTTCAAGTTGAAGAAGTCTTTCAATGTGAGTCTTGACTCACGCCAACTCTTTATCATAACTTTATGTGCTTGCAAAAAGCCTACTGTGCTGAGCCATCAGATCCCCAGACTCGGTCCCTCATCTGTTCTTAATTTAATGAGGGTAACCCGCCCCTGGAGACTTGACGTCCTTCTTGCTTCTTACTCTTCCTTGCTCTTAGAGAGCTTGGGAACTTGTACTTTCTCTTTACTGTGCAGAAATGGCTTTGTATGACCTTTCCAGACTTATTTTGTTGTGGTGTTGTCGCTGATGGGTGGATGTGAGTGGCAGCCATGTTCCCAGGGACCATGCTTTTCAAGTGTTGACAGTTTGCTAAATGGCCCTGTGGCATGGGCTGTGCTAGGTCAGTATGGCCTGTAGTTCTAGTGCCTCCCTCATGTTGACTTAGCAAGCCATGCCAGCTAGAGATGACATTTTCAGCAGTTTAGAGCAAGCAATGCGTAAGCAATGCATAGGCCTCAAAATGTTAGAGACAAAGCAGATGCAGGAAAATACTGTAAATTCTGCTTTAGAGCGAAAACGAGGAGGTCTATCTGAGACAGTAGGCTGTTTATGGCCTAAAGAGCAAGCAGTCGTGGCTCCATTTGGTGTATTTATAGTGCATTTTTACGTTGTTCGATAAGCTGTTCTAGAGCAGCTGACATTAGGGAACCTTTTGAAATACTTTGTTGTTACATTTGTAGCCGTGACAGACCCAAAGTCCAAGAAGCATATGTAAAACAGGCACCACAAGTCTCGAGCAAGGGACTGAAGTACTCCTGTCCGCATTCATCTAATGAGCTGAGGGAATGGAGACGACAGAGAAGGAAACATCATACACACGGCCAAAAAGTGTCTGACTTCATGTGTACTTGCTCCTGCGCCTCGTGTTCTGGTTCATAGTGGCCTAGTGCCACTTCTCACTTGTCTAGTTATTTTTGTACTACTCTCACCTGTGCCAGAGGTGCTTATGCCACAGCCCTTATGCCAGTTGTGGCCGTTTGCTCGCAGCTCTTCTTTCAGTGGTCCCTGTGCCATTATCACCCCTGTTCTCTGAGCTCTAGAAAAAGAACAGCGCCAAAGTTTTGCCTAAGCTACCATCAGCAGCGTTTTGCATAAAATGCTCCCGAGGGTGATTCCACCAAGCCTGGGAAAAGGCCATGTCTAGTCCCAGACGAAGGCAAGACCAGTAGACAACGTGTGATGGGAGAAACATGCAACTGTAATAGATGAGACATTCTTGAAAGTTGCTCGCAGGCTTTTATAGGAGCCTGAGTTTACAGCATCACAAATGATGTTGCTGAGAATCCTATGCTTGAAATATTCTGTCTTTACGAAGCAGCTCTTTTGAACCGTCCTTTCCTCAAACAGTGGAAGTGGAAGACATTCTATAGAGTACTGAGCTATACTAGGCAAGGCCTAAATGCCATTTTATTTAGGGGGCATGGTAATGCACCCAGTGGTAACAGTAGTTACTGGGTGATTTACTGTATTACTTCTGAAATTAACAGGGCTCTTAAAATGCGGCCATAAATGTCTATGATGTGTGGATAACATAAGTTTCTCCAGAGTCTCAAAATTCCTCATCTTTCAAGTATTGAAAATGGCACATGAAATAGTGGGACATTCTTCAGCATATGGAGGCACAAACAATGTTCCCATGTATTTGACCCCACTTAGGTTTAGACTGGGCTGCGTTAGAAACCTTACTCAAAAAGTACCTTATGTTACGGCAAAGCATCCCCTGTATTGAATGCGCTGCTGAAATAGCCATGTTGAAACAAATATGTGACTTTCTCTCTCCACTCCTGTGGCTCCCAGCGGGTATATAGCACTGAAAGGCAATTGTTCGTGTTAGGATTAATACAAACCTCATTAATTTCCTGGGTGCAATATGAAATAATTAATTCATGAGTTCTAACCACTGTCACGGCTCAAAGCCCATCATACAACACCTACAGGAAATACACAAAGCGAGGGATCAAGGAGGAAATGTGTGCAAATCACCAGCCGCCCTTCGCTTGTCAGGATAATCAAGTACTCGTGTGATTGCCCAGAAGACTTTGGCAAAGCCTTGAACCTTAAAACTAACAGCGTTTGCCAGCTGTTTCGCCGCATGATTGTCACATTCAGTGACATGTAACAAAGTAAATGAGGCCAATTACTTGTAGGAATCGCTGGTGCTGACAGTGCATTTTCCCTTATGGCCACCTTGCAAATTGTAGAACTGCTTCCTTTCGACGGCCCAATCAAAAGCCACAGGGACCTCCAAGCAATCACTGCATGCCGCTTAGACGGTAATTAACTAACCTAATATTTACAAACTCAATGAAAAGTGAATGCATCTACGAAAAATGCAACACAGAATAGCACAGAGCAATGCAAAAATACACGCTATGCGTCCATGTTGTTAAGTTGAAAAATTACACTGAAATGAAGGGTTAATAATATTTTACCCGGAGAAAACAATCACATGCATTAAAACTTGCCGCTACAATTGAAGGCCTACAAATAGCATTCATTAAAATGATAGCTTTTCAAGTGTGTTGTACAGTCCTGCCTCTGAAGGTGTGACTGAGAGGCCTACTTAAGGCTGGAAGGTTTGTAAGCAATAAATACTTCGAACGACTTCAAAAGCCACTGCCGAACTCGCTGTTATTGAGTTGATTCCAGGCGCAAAAAAGCAATTTCAGCTTCCTGTGTTGGTCTGCCTATCCCACACATCGTTTCAAAATGTAGCATGACTATTTAGGTTAGAAATCACCAGCATTGAATTTGCTATTTTTGTTTCATCGGTAGGTAATCGGCGCTTAAAGTTACGTCTGAAAGCGTTCTAAGGCCACATGTAGCTAAGTACCCATAATCAGTGTTTGGAGAGCGCTGGCTAATAATCCTCATGGCAGGTGCGAGGGAACAGGCATCCTGCCGGTAGCCCCATAGGAAACTCCTACTGGATGTAGGGTGCTACAGAAAGGAACGAGGTGTGAAAGCTACAGCAACAAAAACAAGCATTGGCATAGCCAATAGGTCTCGCCTTTGGGACCTTATAAGTGTTTAGCCATGCAACAGTTGCATAACTAAACACTTATAAGGTCCCAAAAGCGAGACCTATTGGCTATGCCAAGCGGCCATGCGGCCGCAAAAGTGAAAGTGATCGCGATAGCGATCAAACATCAAAGGGGCCGTGCGGCCGCTAAAGTGAAAGTAATCGCGGTAAAAGTCGCGCGCGCGCCAGCGCATATACACTGTAGTTCTAGGCTGGCCTGGTAGCACTTTTTGGAGCCCTCTCAATAAGTCTCGCCAGACCAGCGCATGCACTGGGTCAGGCGAGACCTAATATTCTGAGATATGTTTTTTAGTTTCCACACTACAGACAGATGTCTGTTGTTGAAGAGCGATTGTGGGTAATACAATACATTGAGTGAGCTTTAGGTCAGCCCCTTACTCATATTTGTATAGCTTTCTAGTCCAGGGGGCAGGACCTGACTCAATGGTGCCAGACTATATCCCAATCATTCTACCGACCAAAGTACCTGACACACCAGAATTAGTTAATGTTGCGGACAGGTCACAAGGTCCGACTTTGTTGGTACCAAACAGGCAAGGTGTACTCTTTCCTTCCATGTCTGACCTACAGATGTATGACTCTACACATAGGATTGGTGACAGTGATGTAGGGGACCTAATTGCCCATTCAAATACCCCGAACCTCTTCAGGCTATATTAGTGGGCCGTAACATGTTGGCGTAACGCTGGGGCCCTGCACTGACAAGCCCTCCAGATATTTATTTTTTACTCACGTAATGAAGAGTGAATATTAAAGGTCACAACAGTCACTTCGATACATATTTTTAGCTTTAGTGTTTCCTGGCCTCTAAGACAGTAAATAGCTGTCACCCATCCTTACAACCAAAGAGCTCCAGCAAGAGCTCACCGTATGTAACTTCCATGTCTCAACGGGGAAGGTGGCCAGATGACAGAGCTTTTACCCTTGGTGAGTGATGGCTTTTGCCCTTTTTAAGAAAAGAACCACTCTGTGTGCTCTATCTGCATATGGACCCATGCACTTTACTAATTCTGGTGTGTCAGGCACTTTGGCGAGTGTAAATTCTTGTCTATATCACATCCCTGGCTCCTGATGTAATGGCTTTCTTCCCCTTCTTTGTGTTTGTCCCACACAGGAGCATCTGCATCTCACCATGTTTTCCTTGGATGTTGTGTATTCTTACACTGCTGATGTCAGACCATTGCAGTGCATGCAATGGACTATTGTCTCTCCACTTAGATCCATGGCAGTTATCTTTGCATGGTGTTTCTTAAAACATAACTAAATCCTTTCAAAGATGACTGCTGCAGATACATGAACATCTATGGTGGCCGTCTTTGAATGGCTCTTCTTGTACTGTAAGAAAGCCCCTTCAATGCTGACTGCCACCGATGAACGCAAAAAGAACAATTGATGGATGATGACAGTGGATCCACAGAGGCAATCACTAAATGGGATTTCTTAAAATATAACTAAACACACTCAGTCAGCCACTATGAATGTGCGCATCAGTAATGAATGAATGAGGCATATTTATAAAGCGTGACAGCTGCTCCATCCCAAGCGTCCCGGTGCTAAGTTAATGAGGAAAAGCAAGAAACTGAGATGAAAGGAGATCCTGAGTCATATTTCTTTGAAGAGATGTTACTTCAAGAGAGCCCTACAGATGGACTCTGAAGAGGTACAACAAAGGTGTTCTAGAAGGGAGTTCCACAGATTGGGGGCTAGAAAGGTTAAGGATCTACAACCAGCTCTACCTTTTCGAACCTTACGAATGCACAAAAGACCTTGCTTTGCAGAATGCAGGGTTGTGGAGGGGCAATCGTTTTTGAACTGATCCTGAATAAAAGTAGGGCCCATCTGTTGTACAGCCCAATCATAAGGGCTTTGCGTTGTATTCTTTGACTGATCGGTCACCAATACAGAACTCTCAGATCTTGTCGAATTACTATTATTATTTTTAGAGTTTTATATAGCTCGAACTAGACCCGAAGATATCAGGTATCAGATCGCTTTACATGAGAACCAGTTTTGTTACAGATGGATACACTGATATTTGGTAGGCAGGGGGAGATTAAGTTATTTTCCCAGAATCACAGCATGTTGAGCGTCGTTGCTGAGGCTCCAACCCGGTTCCCCAGCTTCGAGGTCGACTGCTCTAGCCCTAAGGCTACACCCAATTGAGTTTAATTTTGGAATGTTCAATATCAGTCAAGCCGCCGCATTCTGTACCTGTTGTAATCTGTTGATCAGCTTTTGTGGAGACCCAAGGAGAAGAATATTAGCATGGTCCAACCTTGATGTAATCAAAGAATGGACAATGACTTCTGAGTGTTCTCTGGCAGGAATTTTAGGGCCAGATGTACGACCCTTTTTTGCGGCTGCAAACGGGAAATCCTCATGTTTGCCATCGCAAAAAAGGGTAATAGAATCTACAAATGCTATTTTGCGAGTCACTGACTCGGAAAATAGCATTTGCGAATCCCGCTATTAGGAAGGGACGTCCCTTCCCACCAATCAAGTCCTCCACAAGGCTGTTAATAAATAGATAGAAGAGGGTTGGGGTCAAATGCTGATTTTAAGTCCACGAAGATCAGATAAAGGCTGCCGCCCTCCAGAAGCACTGTCTTCCAATAGAGAAGTTGTAGCCTTTAAATCTGATCTATCGCGGACATCCTTGCTCCAAAGCCGGCCTGTTAGGGGCTAAGTATGGAATGTTCCTCCATCCATCTCTCCAATCGATCTAAAAGTACTCGTGCATAGATTGTTTGTGAAACATCTATGAGACTAATTGGACGATAGTTAGCGGGGAGAAGTGGAGAGCCCTTTTTGTAAATCGGGATGATCTCTGCCCCCAACCAGGTCGTGGGAATTGGCATCCCCTGAAGAATAGCATTAAATAGGCTCCAAAAATATGAAGCCCAAATAATAGGTTAATTCCTAAAAACATTGCCTGGGATCTTATCTAAGCCTGGCGCTTTAGCGAGAGCTACTCTGTTCAATGCAGCCATTATCTCTTTTAGGGAGATTTCTGGGACATTGGGGGAAGACTGTTGAGAGCAAATTAGCATGCCCA
This sequence comes from Triturus cristatus, assembly GCF_964204655.1. Taxonomy (NCBI): domain Eukaryota; kingdom Metazoa; phylum Chordata; class Amphibia; order Caudata; family Salamandridae; genus Triturus; species Triturus cristatus. The sequence continues at coordinate 648,777,225 of NC_140585.1, forward strand.
TAGATTAACCTACTTCTTCCTTTTCCCTTGCATATAGCGACTTGAAGTGAGTCCTCCAGATTTCTGCCCCAAGATTTGGCTCTATTGCCAATTTGCTCTCCTTACAACCAGTATTAACTGTGTTCCAACAGGTTCGCATGTCCCTTGAACTTCAAGCAGCCCTCATACTTTCCCATTTATCAGCCTCCCATTGTTTTTTTGCAGCATTGGTTGTATTTCTATATGCTATTCGCTTGTCTCTTAGCATTGGTTTGTCCTTTGCTTTGATTGGTAGGATCAATGATTGCTTAGCTCTTCGACAATCACCGTTATACCAAGAGTGCCCCATGGGCACCTTTTGTTTAGATTTTACAACAGGAAAGAAGATCTTAACCAGGTCACTTACTAGATCTTTATGATTTCTCCCAATTTCTGCTATGACTGTGTTACAGACTGTTGTATAGCTAAGTTGAGAGGCAGCCTCAAGGTATGAAGTGACAATTTTGTAAAGGGAGGTCAGCTTATCCGGAAAATTACAGATGGCCCGCCATTTCACTCGCCTCCTGCAACCAGTCAGAGTTAACCTGGACCCATTTAGATGATTTCCCATAGATTATAAACAATATCAAATTCATGCGATTTGAAACAAAATAAAGTGCGGGGAGTCTTGAAATTTATTTTCTTCATATAATCTTTATTTTCATTTCCAATCAGAAGCATAAAGCCCAGCCAACGCGTTTCGTCCAATAAATGGACTTCATCAGGGTTGTGAATCAGATCACGAAGATCAGCAAAGCAATCTACGAATATGAAATCTTGAAAGCCACGAATCTTATGACGTCTTGTTAATAATATATATTCAAGTTGGGAACAGCTCATGTAAATCACCAAACAAGTTTAGTGATCTATATAAATGTGAATCGATATTCCAATCGCACCAATGTATTCTGGATTTTCGAAGGATTATTGCCTTCTATCCATGCCGGTATCATATGAAGTCGTGCTCAAAGTATCGTCAAGACTCCCTGCACCTTAATTGTGTTTCAAATGGCATGAATTTGATATTGTTTATAATCTATAAATGTAATATATTTGATTATATGCTCCTTTTCATTATTTCTTTTATCTAAATGCACTATATTGCTTTAGGAATACATGGGTAAGGAAGTTAGAGTGAAACTAGGTCTCCCAATGGATTAATTTGCATTTCAAAGGCACCTAAATAACATCTTTCTGTGAAATATGGATTTTTATAATGCAACACACCAATATCTATCTATCTATCTATCTATCTATCTATCTATCTATCTATCTATCTATCTATCTATCTATCTATCTATCTATCTATCTATCTATCTATCTATCTATCTATCTATCTATCTATCTATCTATCTATCTATCTCTACAGGCGGAGAGACAGACATATGATAATGAGCATATGATGCCGAAAGTGTAACCATATGTTGGAGTGTCTGTATGTCTGATGTTGGATGTGCAGTCATTTGATGGCTGTCAGGATGTATGATTGTGGGTCTCTGAAATATAATGTTGGTTGTTTTGGTATATGATTGTCGACTTTCGGGTATTTAATGGTGGGTGTGTAATGAGTCAAAGGTGGGTGTACTGACTACAGTGGTGGGCGTGGTCATCTGATGGGGGTGCGAGTTTATGGTAGTTGGTATTTAAGCACATTATAGTGGGTGCATGGGAGGTGTTTGATGCTTTTAACCCAAACCTTGCCCAGTGGTGGAAGGAGTTTGATGTTTAATCCCTCTGGCTTTCCCAAGGGTGAAGGAGCAGTTTTTTTCATATACCTTTGAAATGCCCAAGAGCAGGAGTGAGGTACAAGCGAGTTTTGTTCTTGCTGTCTTTATTATTCCGTCCCAAAGTTCACAAACTTCGAGATGATTTAAAAAATGGTGTCCAACCATAGTTCATTTTAATATTGAGAAACTCTGTGTTTCACGCCCACCTGCCTTGAGCCAAGGTGCAAAAGCTTTGCTCCTTTAAACCTGCCCTGCCTCATCGAGGGGCTAGCATTTAGTTTTTTGTCACATCTCTGCCTTATCCCAACCTGTGAGGGGAGGTGGTGAAGCTTCTTTTCACGTTTTTAACAAAACAGTCTTTCCAGGCACTCAAGAAAGATTACAGAAAAGAAAAAGCATTCATATACTCCTTCCTCTTTCATCGTCCCATTTTAGGACATGGCATCAGCTGTGTACTGGCCTGGTGCTGCTTTGCAAAATGTGAAGAAGGCTCCAGCCATCTATGTGGTGAGATGGGCTTGTTTTCTTTTCTCCTCACCTTTAGACAAGATTAGAGTAGTTGTGTACAACCCTACCTCAGATTCTGGGGCAAGACTTTAGTGGCTGATTACAATCCCCCCTCCTGCACGTCTGCAATGCAAGCCAAAGCAGCCCAGGTAGAGTTTCATTCGTAAGACCCCTGCACCTTTGGTCCAGCAAAAGGTAGTTGCCTATCCCCTGCCCTTGGGCTAGGCAGTGGTAGGTTAATTGTAGCTACATAATGTGGCAAAATGAGGTGATATAATAACACACCCAAGACGCCAACAGTTGGCCTGGGTACCTTTTCTTTAGGTGTAACCCCCCTCATGACCTAGGCCAGCCCAAAGAGTGTGGTCTAAAGCCCAATTTAACGTCTGACCTGTGGGATTCTATTTTTTTAACAAAAAATATTATACAAGATTTATACACTTTGATGGGCTCTTCTTTGCTGGGCTTCATCCAGTGGTCTGTTTAATCAGTTTCCCAGTTTTGCTTCTGACTACCACAGCATACAGCATGGGACAATGGGTCCGTCCATTTTACCCATTGGCTTCCTTTCCTTACAGTGATGCACAAAGTCAGAGCACATTGTTCCCTTCTGCCTAAAAATAGTTATTTTTCTCCAGAAACAAAGCTGGTTCTAAGTGTACCTATTTATTTGATTTTTTATAATAATTTAAATGCTGCCTATTTTTCCTATATTTCAGGAGCTCAGTTAAATATTGATTTATTTTCTATTCCCTTTATAATGTTGCAGTGATAAAGTAACACGTAACATTGTAGTGGACACGATTCAAATGCCTGGGTAGGGGTTGATTTATTAATCTCTCCTTCGCATGGCGCAACTGAAAGGCTTGTTATGTTTTTAATAAAAGTAAAAAAATCACATCGGTGAATGTTTTCAAAATTTAAAATTTGTATTACAAGCCCATGGCAGCCACGTTTAGGGGGTGGCAAACTTAGTTTTGGAATATGCTTGTGATAAAAAAAGATTTAATTTGGAATGGCTAATGATTTCGAGCTTGCAAATATGAGAAAGATAGTTATTTATTCTTGGTTTTAAATATATTGTTATAAAAATTATTATATGGAAAAAAATACCTTGGCTGACTTTTCTATTTCTGATGAAATGAACAAATAAAGGATTTGACCAAATCAGTGGAGACCTATTCTTCCCCTTTGGATACATTTTGAGAAAGCAAGCAAAGCATGAGAGATTGTAATCAATCAATCAATCAATCAATCAGGGGATCTGTAAAGAACGCTACATACCCGTGAGGGTCTCAAGGCGCTGAGGGGAGAGGGGGGGGGGGCGCCGCTACTGCTCGAAGAGCCAGGTCTTGAGGCGTTTTCTGAAGGCGAGTAGGTCTTCAGTCTGACGTAGGTGGGTAGGTAGGGTGTTCCAGGTCTTGGCGGCGAGGTAGGAGAAGGATCTGCCACCAGAGGTGGTTCGTTGGATGCGGGGGACGGTGGAGAGTGCAAGGCTGGCAGAGCGGAGCTGGTGGGTGGGGGTGTGGAAGCTGAGTCTGTTGTTCAGGTAGGCTGGTCCGGCGTTGTGGAGTGCTTTGTGTGCGTGGGTGAGGAGTTTGAAGGTGATCCTCTTTTCGACGGGGAGCCAGTGTAGGTCTCGCAGGTGGGGGGTGATGTGGCTGTGGCGGGGTACGTTGACGATCAGTCGGGCAGAGGCATTTTGGATGCGCTGGAGTCGTCGTAGGTGTTTGGCTGGGATTCCGGCGTAGAGTGCGTTGCCGTAGTCTAATCTGCTGCTGATGAGGGCTTGTGTTACCGTTCTTCTTGTTTCGGCTGGGATCCATTTGTAGATTCTGTGAAGTGTGCGGAGGGTGTTGTAGCAGGAGGAGGAGACGGCGTTTACCTGTTTGGACATGGAGAGGGTGGAGTCAAGGATGAATCCTAGGTTGCGTACGTGGTCGGTCGGTGTCGGTGCTGTCCCCAGAGTGGTCGGCCACCAGGAGGCATCCCAGGCTGAGGGGGTGGGTCCGAGGATGAGGACCTTCGTCTTGTCCGAGTTCAGTTTCAGACGGCTGCTCCTCATCCAGTCGGCGATGGCCTTCATTCCGTCGTGGATGTTGGATTTGGCGGTGCGTGGGTCCTTGGTGAGGGAGAGGATGAGTTGAGTGTCGTCGGCGTACGAGATGATGTTGAGGTTGTGGTGGCGGGCCACTTGTGCGATGGGGGCCATGTAGATGTTGAATAGCGTCGGGCTGAGGGAGGAGCCCTGGGGGACGCCGCAGATGATGTCGGTGGCTTCGGATCGGTACGGTGGGAGGCGGACGCTCTGGGATCTGCCGGAGAGGAAGGATGCGGTCCAGTCGAGGGCCTTCTCTTGGATACCGGCTTCATGGAGGTGAGTCCTTAGTGTGCGGTGGCAGACCGTGTCGAAGGCGGCCGATAGGTCCAGGAGGCTGAGGGCTGATGTTTCGCCGTTGTCTAATTGGCACCTGATGTCGTCTGTGGCGGTGATGAGGGCTGTCTCGGTGCTGTGGTTTCGTCTGAATCCGGATTGGGACGGGTCCAGGAGGTTGTTGTCTTCCAGGTGGCAGGTTAGTTGCATGTTGACGATTTTCTCGATGACCTTCGCCGGGAACGGGAGCAGGGAGATGGGCCAGAAGTTCTTGAGGTCCTTGGGGTCCGCCTTGGGCTTCTTCAGGAGGGCGTGGATTTCGGTGTGCTTCCAGCTGTCCGGAAAGGTCGCAGTTTCGAAGGAGATGTTGATGACCTTCCGTAGTTGGGGTGCGATGGCTGCGCCTGCCTTGTTGAATATGCGGTGTGGGCACGGGTCTGTCGGCGATCCTGAGTGGATGAGTTTGGCTTCCAGTACATGGTGTCAATAATCGAGCTGCAATTTGATAGCTGTAGGAAATGACCATCTTTTGCCTGGTGCACCGTCAGATGTTGTCTCTATCTGTTTTTGCTAGCTGTAGATCTCTGTGCACTTTAGCCCTCCTAAACAGTAGTAAATTGCCTCTGCTGCTCCTTTATCATGGTTGAACTGGCATAATACTAATTGGGATGTGAAACTTACCTAAACATTCCTAGAATATGGCACAAGATGTACCATACCTATTATAAGCCCATAATACAGGCTGCATGGTTCTTAAAAGTAGGGCATGTTGAAAGTTAATGTTAAACATGTCCTAACAGTGACTAGATCGAAAAGCAATTTTCACTATAGTGAATCTGGATGTTCCATGGAGGAACACTGGGATGCACAATTAGATATTATAATGCTATTTTGGCTACAAAAACACTTAAAAATATAGTTATTAAACTTTTTGTCATATTTATTATAAGCCCAATTCACTAGTGAAGTTATACTATAAATACATATTAACCTTAAATTGCTTTTATAAATTACATTTTCCTAGTCTAAAGCCATTAGTTTCCTGCTTCAGCCCTCTGAGTGCTCAAACTCTAAATTTGGTGTGAAAACTGCTCACAGAGAAAAGACAAAGGCCTGGGTGTACGGAGTGCCAAGTAACCTAATTTACTTCAAAGGGGCCTCTCCTATCACAGGCAGATGGCAGATGGCAGATGACATCTGGACAGCCCTCTTCGTTTGTCCCCACAGTTAGGCAAGCACTGATCCCAGAGGGGAGGGAGTTGCCCACAGAACTGGTTTGATGTGACCACAGAGGATGGGTTGCTCATTTCCCTGGCTGCACTTTTGGGGTGGACACACAGGCTCTGCACAAGGGAAAAAGGCCTTCACCATCTTGTATTTATGCAGATAGTGGCATTGTGGGATTGTTTGCAGTAGGGCACACAGGAAATGCTGCACAAGTGAATAGGATAACACCTGGAAATCTTTCCTCTTTGGATAGGGAGGAGCTAGGATTCCTCCCATGAGCTGGTGTCAGGCATACATGTGGCACTTCCAGTATTCTCCTCAGAGAACATATCTCAACCTCCTGTCTGAGACCTGAGACAAGCCCTGAAGAACTGGAACTGATCCCTCTTGTACCCAGGATAAAGAGGTGGAATGCAAGGGTCAATACAGTGACCTCCGATTCATGCTATAGGAACACAACAAGCTTCATGAGGCCTTTCCTGAAGATTACCAGCTGACCAGCTGGTAATCCTGAGGTCCAGTCCCTGAGCTGAGCCTTGCATTTGACCTCTACTGGAGTAAATCCTGACACTCCCAAGTGTTGTGCCTGAGGTGCTGACCCCTGAAAACTTGGGACTTACGAACTTTTTGATGCTTTGCTGATGGGATAAAGATTCAGGCGACCCTGGTTAAAAACGTTTTCATCACAGAAATTTCTGTGTGGCAGGATCATGAGGAAACAGTATCTGGCCTTGTGGAGCCCTCTTCATCTACAGCCTGCAGCTGTGCCCCAGTGGAGCAATCAAGTTCCAAGAAAGTGACTGAGTGCGAACCAAGAACTCTTGACTGGGTGACAGCACCAAAAGTATTCAGCCAGCAAGGGACTTTCCCTGGGCCTAAATTTCGAATTTCTTCCACTTGGAGTTTTCCTACCAAAAACCAATGACTTCATCAGGACATCGTTTGACCGCTATTCGACCTCCTGGAGCCTTCCTCAGCTACAGCCTGCTTCTATACCCACTGAAGACTTTGGACTTCCATTTTTTAAACTAGGTCCAAAGGTAAGTCCTCTGACGGGGTTGAATTTGGTCCCTGTAGACCAGGGATACTCAAAGTACAGCCCAGGGGCCACATGCGGCCCTCTTGACCTTTAATTGAGACCCCCTGGTGAACAGCAGCACTTGACTGCTGTTCACTTGACAGAGCAGGAATATTGAGAAAACTGTGAAAGAAATGGGTTTCCTTTACTTACACGTTAACTAAAGTAACAGAAAAGAAAGTGTCCTGGACATCTTATCTTTAGGAACAGCTTTAATTTTAAATATATCTTGCACTAAACATGTATAAACATGATAAACTCTGCAAACTTCAAAAAAGTGTATTTTATTAACATGCATGTGTGTTGCTTTGACTTTTAATTCTGGTACTTGCGAATGGAGCATTGGTGGTAGACAGACATCACATTAAGGCTCAATTTGTTGACCAGACACCATGCATCTGTTTCAAGTCCCCCCTACACCCACCTTTCACCACACTGATCCTTGCCCTGCAGGCATTGGTGTGGCCCTTGGGCATGCTACAGACAGTACTTTGCGGCCCCCAGGGATATGTTTGCGAGTACCCATGCTGTAGACGATCTGCACTCCATCACTGTCAGCGTCATATCACGCCTAGGTCCCAGTCTACTGAGACTAGTTGAACACAGTTGGTGCTTAATGCTAATTGATACTATTTTTATTAAAACTTCAAACATTCATATCTTTGGCTTCCCTTATTGATTTTTTTTCATTCTAAGCTGGCGTTAGTTTAGTTAATTTAGTGGTTCACCATGACAATTATTGAGTTTATTACTTAAGGTGAGTAGCTAACCTTCCTTAACTAATATCCCAATTTATTATAGTAGTCCTTGACAACAAGTAGCAGGACGTATTGCAGCATGGTCCCAGTGCATTTGCACCAAAGCTATATTCAGACAATGATTTGAAACAACAAGAGTGTGGTATTTTTAACTACCCCTACATACTATAAATTAAACATTGGTGGTTTCATCTAGCTGTTTCAGAGTTTTTCGTGCACAAGGAGTGCCATGAGAAAATCAATGATTGAAATGTCACAAGTTTTGAGTCTTTCCATATAACGTTTGAACTGTTTGGCCAGTCTGTGCTAAATTTGGCATGATGTATGACAAGGCATTATTTTTGACAAAGCTATTGTGAGTGCAAAAACAGGACTCTGTTAGGAGTAACATTTCATCCTTAACTAGAGTCCCAGAGGCACAATTGCGCCTCTATAACATAAATATTTGAGATCAACCAAAGTTCAAAATAGAGGTAAGCTCACAGATTCGACCCAGAGAAAAATGCTTTTACCCAATATTTTACATTACCTGACGGTACAATATAAAACTAACTTTTGTTTGATTTGGGATTCTAAGTGTCAGAAGTTGAATGAATACTATGTAGTTTTTAGGTCAAGCCTAGGCAGTGCATGCGCTGTTACTTTGAGACCTGCTGTAATCAATTTGTGGGCTTCAAGCCCATCCCCCTTCTTGTCATTGCTTTTCAATTGTCTATGTCAGTATCCTTTAAAAATCCTTGCCTGCTATTGGTCAGTCCTGCCTCTTTGTGTCGCCTGTCTTTCTTCTGTTCCTCCCAGGGAGCAGGGACTAAGTACTGTCTCATTAAGATATGGTTCTTTATCTGTTCTTTGGAGGACTATTTGTTTCTAGGTTTCCTGCTCTGTTACAGTTTGCCTGTGTTCAGCAATAAAATAATTATCGTATATGGCTACACGTATATGTAGGAGGGGTATATAACGTTTGAACTGTTTGGCCAGTCTGTACTAAATTTGGCATGTTGTTTGACAAGGCATTATTTTTGACAAAGCTATTGTGAGTGCAAAAACAGGACTCCATTAGGAGTAACATTTCATCTTTAACTACAGTCCCAGAGGCACAATTGCGCCTCTATAGCATTAATATTTGAGATCAACCAAAGTGTGAAATAAAGGTAAGCTCACAGATTTGACCCAGAGAAAAATGCTTTTACCCAATATTTTACATTACCTGATGGTACAACATAAAACTTTTGTTAGATTTGGGATTCTAAGTGTCAGAAGCTGAATGAATACTATGTAGTTTTTAGGTCGAGCCTAGGCAGTGCATGCGCTGTCACTTTGAGACCTGCTGTAATCCATCTGTGAGCTTCAAGCCCATTCCGCTTCTTGCCATTGCTTTTCAATTGTATATGTGAGTATCCTTTAAAAATCCTTGCTTGCTAGCGGTCAGTGCTGCCTCTTTGGGTCTCCTGTCTTTCTTCTGTTCCTCCCATGGGGTATGGACTAAGTACTGTCTCATTAAGATATGGTTCTTTATCAATTCTTTGGAGGACTATTTGTCTCTAGGTTTCCTGCTCTATTACTGTTTGCCTGTGTTCAGCAATAAAATAATTATTGTATATGGCTACACGTATATGAAGGAGGGGTATATAATTAAAAAAATTCCCTATTAAATCGCTTAAAAAATTCCCTATTAAGTCGGCACCACTCCCGCTATATGACTCAAATTTACAAACCAAAAGGGGTTATTTTCTCTAAAAAGAGGACAGTACTGTAAGTGAACTTTGCAGTTCTTGTGTCACACACCCAGTGCTTAATTTGTGCCGGTGCTTTCCGGTGCTTAGCACCGGCACTTATTTGTCAGGGCCGGGGCTACACTGCCACTGCCAATGTGAACTCACATCAAGGACGAGACTGCACTCACTGCACGTGCCGTCATATTTGAAAGTAAATATAAGTGACTCACTGCAGTGTTGTTCAAACTAGGCTGCTACAGTTTCCGAGTCCCCCTGGTGAAGAAGAGTGTTCCTGTGCTCATGCTGAGAGAGCTTACAGCCAATAATAAATCCTCCTACATGTCCATGTAATTTGCCTTCGGTTCACTGTTGCGGTGGGCACGCACTGATTGGGCTGTATTTGTGGCGGTAGGGGCTGCGCCGCTACGGCAGCTTGCGTAACCTTTTATTAAAATTACATTCCATGCCCCGGCACACACGCACGCACCGTCAACGCACGAGTCACTGTGGCGCCAGTTCATCACAACGTTGAGGTGGGCACTTTTATTTGAAGCAGCAGCGCAGCAGATCTAAGGAAGGCAGTGCCAACAGTAAAGTAATACCGTGAGTAAAAAGAAAAACCTTCCAACGTTGCTTTTTCTTGAGCGTCAGTCGTAGGGTTACAAAATAGTGTTTGCTCGGGCCTCGGTTCTAATCTTAATTATACAATCATGCGACCAGCACCGGGCGGGGCACAGTGTGCTGGAGCACTAAACAGGTCAGGAGGCTGAAAGAGCAGGGGCCTTGCCCTTAACCCGATTCAGTTGTAAAGATTCTGCCCACATATCAGACTATCTGGTTTTAATCCGCATATCTCTCACAGTTTAATTACTCTCCGATTGTTGTTTTGACGCACTTAAGAACTAAATATCAACACTGCCCTGTATCTGTTGTTTTTTGTCGTTTTGTTGCTGCCTGACTCTAAAATCTGATTTTTGCAGATTGCTGTTTTACATTTGAATATGGCAAAGGAGTAATATAATGTCGGAAAGAGGTGGGATTCTTCATAGCTTACATGGCAGAGGGGAGAATGGATAACTACAATGTTTATTATATCTGTGCCGCCCGCGCCGCAACACCGCCCATGTAGAATCTTCTCAGAGGTGAAATGAACCCAGTAAAAGGAAGGATTGGACACAGAGTAGGGATTTATTTCGGACCGCTGTGTGAGTCACACCGCCTCTATGGTGCTTTGCCATTGCAACATGTTAATAGCAGGCTGTGCTTCGCCACGCCATAACGAACGCAGCAAAGTGAGCCACAAGGGTATTGCAGCTAAAGGGAGACAACCCAACAGCTATAATAAACCAGTTTTTACTGATTCCCATCACTTTTTTCTATGGCATTTAGTACAGTTAGGGGGCTGGGTGCCAGCTAGCAAAGCCTTCTTCCTAATCCAATGTGTAACCAAATTGTGATTAGACATCTGTTTGTATTTGGGAATTTGCTCGAACAAAGCTGAAGGCAGGGTGAATGAGCGGAGGTGGGGTAGAGCAAAAGAGGGTGATTACTGCACCATGACATAAACTTATTTAAAGAGGTGTCTTCAGCGGTGTCATTAATGGAGTGTAGTCTCCGGGGGGAAAAAGGATGTCACTGCACGTGTGCAGAATAGAGATACACTGAATAGCTAACTTTGTGGGATGTAATTGGAATATATATGATTGTATGTGACTGATGCAAAGCAGTGGCACTACTAAATGAATAAAATACAAAGTAAGGTATAGGCAGTGGTGCGTGTAACGCAATAATGGACCCCCCTAAAAACATACGCCTCAGGACCCATTGACGCCCGTGTCTAACGAATATTCATAGACCACCTGAGGATGAATGGGGGACTCTTGAAGGGAAGGTTGACGGGCAGGGCGGATAGGCAATAGGGCCCTAGGGCAGCTGGTTTGTTTTCTATTGATGAAGTACCCCCACCTGCCAGGATGGGTGTGGCTGCTAAACCTAAAATGTTGCTGCCTTTCAGAGTGAGCAGCACATGTTGATATAGTTTACAGAGTAACAGTACAAAGCTAAACGGCTCATTGTCATGCTTAGAATGACAACAGGCCTGCCATAACTGCCACAGCATGAGGTATGCAAACACCAGTACCCCAGATCCTTAAGTACCCCTCCTAGAGTTCCTGCACTGAAGGAGCCTTACAGATCAGAAACTAGCCCGGGTTGGGGGAGGGAAGGGGAAATAGATGGGAATAGAAGGGCAAGGTCTGTGGTGGGGACTGGGGAGAGAAGAAGGTGGTCAGCAAGGAAATTCTTCTGTTTCATTCATCCCCTGTGGTGCCGGCCTCTCCTGAGCTTCAGCTAAGCGCAGCGTAAACATTAGGTAGGTGGCGCCCCTCTCACAGGCGAAGCAAAGGATGGCCTCTCACTCCCCACACCTCACCCTCCCATTTCTTGTTTTTATTAGCAGAAACTAAAACCTTAATGTATCCAGTGTTTTATAACAGTAAGTTTTCTTCATAACATTTTTATTGTCATTGTGTGTTAACCCTGACATATACATACCCAGCGGGTGCCCAGCTCTGCCAGGATACAAGAACCGTGACCTGCATATCCCTAGATCTATTGTTAAGGGCTAGGATTGAATACGGTTTGATTGTTAGCCCCCAGATGCCTTGGCATTGGGTTAGCACAGAGTATAAGCTGATCTTGAGCCCCAGTGGGTGTGTATCCCTTGGTATGGGCTAGCGCTGACCATACGCTGATCTTAAAACCTAGAAACATCTGGAGCCCCACTAGCAGGCTAGCATTGACATTAACTGTGATTTGGCTGCACTTGCAGCAATTGACAGAGAAGGCAGATCCTGGGAGGAAGGCACACTCTAGGAGAAAGTCTTTAGAACATACAGGAACAGAGAGGGACGTCTAGTACACAGTGGGATCAGGTGATTCTTGAACTTAGGACCTCTAGTGATACTCGAGTCAAAATTCTACCATCCCCAGGAGGGATATTGGCTCAGCCAATATATCTAGAGTGTACAATGGAGAGCTTATGTTCAGTTAATGCGCAATACAAGGAACAGACTCATGAGAGAACCAAGCTGCTCCAAACAGAAACAAAAAAACAAAAATATGTAGATCTGAGGGACTGGGACAAAAAAACTGATCTTTTTACATAAACTAATGTTTTCAAGGGGAAAGGGAAGGCCCCCATTACAATCATGGGGATATATGTACACACCCTGGCTGGATGCCTATATGTGACATTTCCATGGTTTATGGCCTCGATCATGGATGCTTATGTGTGACATTTCCACTGTGTGTGGCCTGCCCTGGCCTGGATGCTTATGTGTGACATTTGAACAGATTATGGCATGCTTTCTGGCCTGGGTGCTTGTGTGACATTTCCATGCTTTCTGGCCTACGTGCTTTTGTGTGACATTTCCATGTTTTCTGGCCTGAGGGCTTATGTGTGACATTTTCACGGTTTATGGCTAGTGTGCCAGTTGAGGGTGTGGGTGGAGCCAATAGAGTAAGTGGGTGGAGCTAGTGGGGGAAGTGGGTGGAGCCGAGAGAATGTGGGTGTGGCCCCCGACAAATATTTGAGCACCTGGACTTCATATTTTACAAATTAAGCACTGCACACACCCTTTCAGCTTCTGTATATGACACATCCCCCTCTACACAGTGCAGAGGGTGGGGGTGATCAGATTGGTTCTCGTGTCTGTGAGCGTTGCCCGCACTATACTTTTTGCGTCTATACACATTTCATACATTAGGCTCCATGTGTTTGTGTACATCTAATGCACTATGATTATGGTGCCTGCACGATGCTTGTGTTCAGCTCTCACACTAGGATTATTGTGTTTGTGAGTATTTTCCACATTATGCTTCTCAGGGGCATCTCGGTCACAGACCAGGTGTCTCAAGAGTGTTAGACTCGCCAACACCGAGCTTCTATTGTTGCCTAGAATCTCACATTTGTGATTATGCGCCTCTCAAGCTCTAGGCTGCTCATGTTTGAGAGCGTTTCACAGTGTAAATATGTGTATCTCTCACCACGGTTCCCCTGTGTTGTAAAATCACACACAGTATCTCACTCACAAGGCTCGTTAGTTAGCATCTCATGCTAGTATCCCATGTTAATGAGCCTCTACACCCCATGCTTCTGTTTCAAAGCTTTCTCCACACGAGGCTTCCCATGTTTGTGAGCAGTAGACACCATACCAAGTATTACATACAAAATGTTTCATGTGATTATAAGTCTACCACATACTTTGGTTTGTCATGCCCGTGAGCATCTCATGCACTACTCTTTTGTGAACTCGTCCGGTGAACTCTTTTGCAAGCTTTTCTCACACATTATACTTACTACCTTTGCAAGTATCTCACTTAGTCTTGTGTCTGCGTTCATCTCAAACACCACATTTCTGAGCATCACCCACCTCATACTGTTGTGTATATCTCACTATGCTCATTGTCCGTGTGTATTTCCCGCTCCACCTCGTGCTTGTCACACTTACCTATATCTCAAAGACATCCATACAAAAATCTGGCATACTGCAAGCTTTTCGCATTTGCAAGCATCTCACACACGCAGCAAATGTCTTTGTTTTGCACCTCACATAGGAGGCTTCTTTTATACGTGTGTCATAACTTCGCTTCAAATGCCTGCGTGCATCTTAATGTACTCGGCTTGCAAGCATGTGATGAAATCGCCTTCTGGTGTGTCACTTCAAAGTTGAGGCAATATCCAAACAACATTTTTTGGACAGCAACCAATTCAAAATGGGCCAACATTTCCTTGTGCATGACCAGTTGAGGTTGTGTGCCACAGTAAATGCAGCGACACAAGGGAAAATGTCTAATGCCTCGTCGGGGAATGTAAGCGATACATAAATACACTTTTCATACAATGAGTACTTTTGTTTTAGTGAACTTCGTCACATCCACCATTATAAGGTCATAATGTGCTTCTAGCTGTTCTGTATTATATATTTTATAGACACGCATTGCTTGCAAGTGATTCCTGCTGCAGTTGATTTTCTACTAGTGTTTCAGAAGTCAGAGGAAATGTGTGGTCTGTGCTTCTTGCTCCCACCGGAAAGACAGGCAACTGGAGGCCATCGGTGCACGGCCAACTCTGCGGCCCCCTGACAGATGTGTAACCTCCTAAAATACTGCTTCTTGGCAACATCCCTTTCGGTGTGTCTGATGGCGTGAATGGCGCCAAGTAGATTAATATGGGAAACTGATCTCAATAAAGTTCAAATGTTTGACCTTATGTAAAAATAGATTCACTGCTCGAACAATGTTGCCATAATTTGCATGTAGGATAGGCACTGATGTGAAAAAGTAATAGCGTGTTTACATACAGACATAAACATTTGTATCTCCTTTTTTGCTGGTTGATTGTATGAATATCATAAGGTCTACATTCGTGACAACGCATTGATATGTGTGTTTGTATGCAAAAGGCCCAGAGTCATTTGCATGGCAGAGATTAGCTACAATGTATCAGAGCAGTTTATATTTTGCTCCACTTTTGATTCATTGCTTGCAGTCCATGGTAAAATATGCGGCATTGCAGAAATATATACTTTTCCATATATACTTTTTCTGTGTTTGTGTCTAATGGATTTACAATGTATTCCTTATTACAAGAGACAATATATTTGATCAGTTATTATTGGCTCCACTAACAATTAACTCAGAGCATCGGAGTTTTCAGTCCAAACTCCTTTTTCTAATTGAACACTCTTTGTAGCCATTATAATCATGTTTTTTACTATCGGCCATGCAGAGACCTCTAATTAAAAGATCTCACATGGGTGCATGCCTCATTTCTATCAGCATTGCATGATTGCTTATACTCTGCATAGTCCGTGTCTGTCATTGATTTATTGACAACACTACATTAAAACACACAGATTTAGTTCTCCTCGCTGTCTTTCAAATATTTGTTGTAGTCCGTGTTAATACACGAGATAATGCACAGACCTCTTGGTTTGGATGCAACAAACCCCTCCCACTCCCTGTCTCCTCTCCATACTGCCTGCTCACACATGCTACCTTCCTGCACCTCCTTGCGCTGTGCACTGGTCCACCTCTCGTCTGCCCCCAGGTGCCCCTCCCACTCGTCCTTCTCTGTCTCATACCTCTCTCTCACACTCTTCCTGCCTCTCTCATATTGGTTCACTTCAGGTCCGCGAGCACAGTTTATTCCCATGCTTTTTGAAGATTTCCATCCAGCAAACTCACACTTTCCTCCTCTTCTTGGAGTGTCTTCTGCGTACACAGATGGCCTGCTCTCCCCTTCTTTCTCTCTTTCTCACACACTCTTTCTGCTCCTCTGTCTGGAGTTCATTAACAACTTCATGCACACATTACCTATCTCTCTCTAACTTCCTTTCCATTTATTCTGTGCAGCTCTCATCCCTATCTATTCACCATGACTCATAGTTCCACTACACAAATACACTACACACCACAAAATTCCACCCCACACAATTCTACAGCTAACAATTCTAATTCAACCCATATAATTCCACTCCAAACCCCATACAGCTGCACCACTCCAAACCAAAACACATGGGTAAAAGACATTGTCATTTACAATGCCAATAGCTCTAACTCTCGCAAATGCGAGACCAATTGCATTGCAAATGCTTGTTGATATTCGATATGCTTCTATTGTTTTTGGTGTTTTAGAAGGAGCATTTGTTTCAGCTTCATATATTTCTAGTTTTCGCCACAATTGTCATTGGAAAATTTTGTGGCAGAGCAATGTCAGGGAATTTTTGGGGTTATACAGAATCTATATATCTGAAGTGGGGTTTGGTTCCGAATACTTATATTCTGCTTGTGATAGATAGATGCGAATCTACACTCGGTGTAACTTTGAACTCCAAAGTGTGTCTCCCTAGTGAACTCTGTCAGGTCAGTGAGTTTTCAGGTATATATTCGCTATGCAGTTTTGGGAGGGGGACATTTTTCCATGATTACAGATTGATGACGTAACTTGTGAAGGTAGAGGAATGTCGCTCAGTACATGATCGCTTGTGTACCGTTTTAGACCTAATGAAAAAAAGAGAAATACTCTTTAGTGCATAATTGAATGCATCACAGAGCTCATGCCGATGTCAATAGTTGACATGGGGTGCTTTAAAAAACACATTTTTAAATGCTTTCAAAGTATCATAAGCCATATCAAAACGCAGTGCATACGTATAAATACATCTTAACATTAACGGTCCTTTTTGAACTTTTCAGAGCATGACGAATGTGCCTCAAACCAACACAGCTGTGATGAGAATGCACTCTGCTTTAATACCGTGGGAGGGCACAACTGTGTCTGTCAGCTCGGGTACACAGGGAACGGAACTGTATGCAAAGGTACATTTTCAGCAGATGCAAGCATTATACTTTGGCTTTGAATTAAATAGAACATTTGAATATAAGTAATGTGCTACTGCTTTTCAAGTTAGTAATGTGATGTATAATTTAGCATTGATGGCATTAGCATTTCTGCACACGCTTGTATCTTTTTTATGACGCTTATCGATTGGTGAATTTGTGCTGCTTATTTATTAATTTATAATAGAACCTGCTGGAGCTAGTTCCAGAGTAATTATCTGAGAACATTTTGTGACAATTTGTCAATATTGAATCCCTTTGAATAAACATGAAAGGCAGGACACTGGGTAACCCTTCGAATACCACTTACAAAGGTGCCTTCTGCCTCTATTTCAGCTTTTTGCAAAGATGGCTGCAGAAACGGAGGCACCTGTGTGGCTCCCAATGTCTGTCTATGTGCTCAGGGATTTACTGGTCTCAGCTGTGAAACAGGTAGGCATCTTACTTCCTATTTTCACCCGATGAATATCACGAATTGTGCAATGCTGAATGTTCTCTTAACGAGAATGAACCTTGAAGTGGATTCTGTGTGCGAAAATGCAAAGCCATGCGTGCAAAAAATGCACTATTTATGGGAAATATCGAAAAATAGGTTTCCATGGTCATCTATCATCCGTGTCTCAACTTATATGTCGTGATATCTATTTGTTGAATAGCATACACAAACGCATTTTATGTTTTTTGGATGAAATATTCTTCTACTGCACCAGAATTCCAATTTTTCTCACAGTACCTCATGAGTAGTTCCTAGGTCATAGGATTGCTATTTTCCTCCTTAAAGACCCATTCAGAAAAACGCACGTGTTTAATTGGCTGCTTCTCAAAGTAGTGCCTGTTCTCTGCCCTTTGTCCTGCCAAGAAGAGAATACTAACAGTAAAAGGTCAAAAGGATTCATTTGCTGAGAGGCATTGCTAAGAAATCACGTGGCCTTCGCAAATAGGCACGAGGTTTAACCATAGGGCAGACCCTTGGGTGCCAGTGACTTTTGGAGTTTTGATCATTGTGTTTCAATAGAGGAGATTGTCATTATTCAGGGTTCAATATCTGCATTGGGCCGAAGTAACATAAAACGCGAAGTAGTCGAACTATTGACTGACGTCTGGAGCAATATACGGTCTACAACAGCCGCGGTCAGTAGTAGGAGTAACTGCAGGGCCGTGACGTGGGGAGGGGGAGGGGCAGGTTGGGGGGTAGTAAACTATGGATTACGGAGGTTTACAGGTAAGTTAACATATAAATTAATAAAACGAATTTCGTTGCGTGCACAGCATCCCCAAATGCGATGCAGTGCACGCAACGAAATTCGTTTTATTAATTTATATGTTAATTTACCTGTAAACCTCCGTAATCCATAGTTTACTACCCCCCCACCCTGCCCCTCCCCCTCCCCACGTCACCGCCCTGCGGTTACTCCTACTACCGACCGCGGCTGGTCTACAACACAGCTAATTGTGGGCGAGCATGCAATTGAATAAGTCTTTTCGGAATGAACGAATGTATGAACGAAAACGTGAGCGGGTGAACAGCAACCAAAAGGGTTTTCTTTTCATAGCACTGAAGAATGATTCTAGCCAAAGGGAGAGGTGTCTTCTATCCAGTGGGTATGGGAACTGATAGAATCAAGGGGCATATTATCAAGACAGGCGATAAAATTATCGCCGCTAAAACGGCGATAATGGGGTTGATAATATGCTCTATGGAATTCCAATTGAAGCCCATGTTAGATTTGAAGGACATGTAACCTGGAATTCCATGGAGCATATTATCAAGCCCATTATCGCAGTTTTAGCAGCAGTTTTCTGCCGCTAAAGCGGCGATAATTTTATTGCCTGTCTTGATAATATGCCCCCAAGTTTTAAGATGCCTCCTGAACAGATTGTGATTATTGAACTCACTAATTTGTAGAGTAAAGGAGTTCCACATTTTATGTCACAGTAAGGAGAAAATGCTTCCACTGTGTCCTGATCACTTGATTCTGTTACAAGAAGATGGAACATGGAGGTGCGAAAAGAGCGCAGTAGTTGATGTTGAATGTGTGTTTTCCTGCTAGAGCATGGCCCTTCATTTGTCAGGCGTTTGTCTGTTAGGATTGTCCTGAATATAGTGTACTTATGGAACCAATGTTCATTTTTAAGCTGGCTGCTGCTGATGAATGTGTTCTTTGGGATGCAGAGTAGTAGCATAGCTGCTGTATTTTGCACTACCGGAAGACATTGTATCAGCTATTGGTAGATGCCCAGATAAAGGGTATCCCTAATAGATTTGTGTAGTGATCACCAAGACCTCTTTGACGTTAAACAGAAATCTGTACTTGACGTGCTGGCTTAGTAGATAGATGCATATCTAGGTACAGATTTGTTGAATGAATGGAATTGCACATCATTGGTAAAGTACACTACATTAAAAGGTTGTCATTTGGAAGTAACTACATAATCTCTAGCTCTTTGTCATTTGTGTGCATTTTTTTTAAATACCGTTTTCCTTTAACTTATTTTTATGTGAGTGATATGTGGGAGTCTATTATCAACATTTTAGAGAGAAAGTGTTTGTTTCATGCAACATCCGTAAAAAAAGTTTCTTTTAAATCAGAACAGGAGGACATCACATATGAGAAATGGGAGGGTGTCAGCGAGATTATTGCAGTAATATAAGCGAGCTGCTGCTGTATTACAATATTGAAAACACACACCAATATCCATGAATATTAGATGTAAACACATTTAGAATTGGGATGAGTGTGCCTGTGCACTGTCAGTGACCCGGTCAAAGAAGGTATGAAAGAACTTAAGTTGGATCATAAATTGAAAGCTGTTCCGAACAGGGACCCCCAAAATACGTTTGGTTCAGAGCCCTCAAAACTCTGAAGATGTCCCTGCAACAGGGAGCATGCTACTTGCCTTTTTATTTTCACCAGTACTAGTCAATTCAAGTCAAACTGAATATCAGTTAATGCCTAATTTTAGCATTATACCTAATGAATAGCTAATTCTCAATAAACTAAGTTAAACTAAAAGCAAAATGATACACATAATATATATACTATAAACAGCAGCAGGCCCTTTTTACAAATTATAAAAATCATGTAACTCACTGTATGTTCATAGATTCCACAGCATTTTACACATTTTAGCATTCATTCTATTACTCCGCTCAAGCTAATAGCAGCAATTTCCTAATATTTTAGAACAGAGCAGATACTGTTTTGCAAACCACTATCAAGTAATTTCAATGTTAGATATACAGTGAATTGTTCTCAAATATTTCAAACTAATGTCTTTCAGGTAGGGACAAGTAAATAGAATGGCAAATGACTGTTCATCCAGTCTACAAAGTCTAGAATATTAAACGTTGCTTAAAACAAATAGTCAAGGTTCTAAAGTTATATAATGTAAAGTTATAAAGTTATGTAATCAGGTTTTGTTGAAAGCAAAATCGTATAAGCACTTACCAGACATAACACAGCAAAGGATCCATTAGGTATCTCTAGAGAGTGGGACTAAAATACCGTCAGATATGGTTTTTTATGTTGTTAAAAATTAAATATAATTCACAAAACTTAAAGTAGATGTTATGCTGTTTGGATCAGAGTGGAGGTTGCTCCTTCTCCTACCTCGCCGTCAAGTCATGGAACGACCTCCCACTCCACCTCTGAACCTCTCCTTCACTCACCGACTTCAGGAACTTGGGTACCCTCCGGAGTGATAAACAAGGCTTAACAAATACTAATTGATTGATTCATTGATAGATAGTTCTTCATTTGACCCTTAAACACTACACTAATGTCTGTTTACAAATATGCCTTCAGGAGAGGTTACAATTTTAAAATATTTGCTAACACACGGCCTTTGTACGGAGAAACTGCCCTTTTAATCTCAGACTAAATCAAACCAGAAATCAACAGGCAATGTGCACCTCTTATTTTAGCACAAAAAACGTAAGCAACTTTGGTGACCACACAGTTAAGAGCAGTTCTAGCTAGCTGTAATCTCAACGACGGCTGTGGTGTACCTTTTTGTATATTCAATATCTATCTCAGAGCATTACATTTTATACAATTTATTTTCTCAATGTTAGACTTGGCCCTTTTTGCAGGGTCGCCCCCATAACTTTTTGCCTTCCTCCTGGTATTTTTTCTGACCTGATGTTGGTGGTTTTTGGACTCTGGGCACTTTATCACTGCTGTTCAGTGTTGAAGTGCATGTGCTTACTATGGTAAACTTGGTAAGATTGGTCTACACCTGTTTGGCGTATTTAATTTACCGATCAGTCCATTGTAAGATGGCATCTCATATACCCAGGGCCAGTAAATTAAATGCTACTGGTGGGCCTGCAGCGCTGCTTGCGCCACCCACCAAAGTAGCCGTTCAAACCTGTCTCAGGCCTCTGCCATTGCAGGGCTTGTGCACGCAGTTTACTGCTGCTGTGCCGGGGCACATAAAGTGGTTGCCACATCTGCACCTCCCCTTTTACTACACATCAGTCACCCCTAAGGTAGGCCCTAGCTAGCCCTATGGGCAGGGTGCGGTGTAGGTAAATGGTCGGACATGTGCCTTAACTGTGTGGCATGTCCTAGTAGTGACAAACAGCCTATTTGGTTTCTAACTGCTGTGAGGCTGCCCTCTCATAGGAATGCATTGGGGATTCCCTAATATGGGTTTCAGTGGTAATTCCTGACATGAGAGGAGTAGCGTGATCAAGTTTGGTATGTTTGGAATAGTGGCGATAAATGCTATGTAATGGCGTTCGCAGATTTATTATCACAATTTTAGAAATGTCACTTTTAGAAGTGGGCATTTCTGTGTGCTTTGTGTCTTTGTGCCCGCCTGTTGTGTATTGCATGTCTGGCTCTGCATGACAGGGGATGGGGAGGGGCAGTAGCTCCAGAGGGCCTGATCTGCATTCGAAGTAGTGGGAGGAGTAGCACCTGGACCTGAAAAGGACTGTGCCTGCCTTCCACAATGCTGGCTCCGCCCCCCTGTGATGTGTCTGGGGCCAGAGTCTACACTAACAATAGGGACTGCTGTGCACTTGATAAGTGCCCCCCAGAACTGGTTTGGACTGGGTCCAAGGCCCTGTGCCAGGGCAGAACACAGACTGTATGTGATATAAATATAGGGGCTGTGACCCCATGTAAGGTGTGCTTACTTGAAGACAGGACAAAGAGGACTGCTGGGCACTAGGAGGAACCACCACAAAGGACTCCCCTTCTGCTGGAGGGCCCATGAGCTGACCTGCCTGGGCCCAGCTCTGCCCCTTGTGACATTGGGGATCAGGGCGTGGTGAGCGCTGGATCTGTTCCCTTCAGGGCTTGGGGGATCCTGTCCTGTAGTACTCAGCAGATTTAGCACTATGAGAGTGCTAGATTCATTGGAGGCTCTGCCCCCTTTGCATGGGGGAAATTCTATCTTTGTTTGCCCGATCCTGGGGGCATTGTGCCTCTGGAAACCGCAAAGGGAGCAGTAAACCTGCCGGTGAGTTCTGGGCTGAGCCCCCATCCGACCGAGGAAAAGGCACGAAGCACGGCCGTTTGTCAGGAACCGAGCGCCGCAGAGAAGCCAGACGTTGCCTAGCAACCTGCGGGAGCCGGCGGCCTGCGAGGAAGGAAGCTGCAGGAGAGGTCGTAAGCCATGCAGAGTAAAGCCTGGTTGTGGGCTGGGCCCGGCGACAAGGTACAGCTGGCACCTTGCAGGCTTTCTCAACCCGCAGTCTCCAAAGGAGAAGAACCGGAGCCTCGCGGGCTGCATTCCGTGACTTCCTTCCTCCTCCCACCTGGTAGAGGGAGAAGCGGGTCACCAGTGAAAGCCGGTCATGGTGAGGAGACCGGAATAGCCTAGAAAGAAGGTCCCAGGCCGCAGTTACCAGGTCAGTGGGACCTGAGAGAAGATTCCCACGAAGGGGGTGGGGTTGCCCGATGTTCGGCCTGATTGCTCTGGGCGGCTGATCACTTTTGGTTTGCTCCGCATCGGTGGAGTATAAGAGTGGTGTCCACAGCTGCGCCATCAGATCACGGGCAGCTGCTCTGTGGAGGGACACACGCCTTTCGGTGAGCCCTGGACCGGCATGTTATGTACAGCGCTTGGGGGCCCTAAGAGTAAGGTTTAGTACCAGTGCCCTATGTCTAGGTGGAACCTCATGTGATTAGGAGATATGTTAATACATTGCCAGTGGGAATTACAAATAAGTGCACACTACTAGGGTGCACTGGTGATTATGATGCTAATGCATAATGTGCTTATGCTGTTGTGGCAATGTATGCTCCCTAGGAGCAATTATGGTTATACCTGAGAGGTGCTCATGAGATGTGTACTGTGGCCAGTGTTTACTATTGTGCACTGAGGCTGTATATATGTAATACGTTGTTCTAGGTAATGCTATGATGTATGCCTAATGTGTTTATGCTAAATGCAATTTTACCAGTAGTTACTGGTTGTCTTCTCTAACGGTGACATAGATGATGGTTATGACAGTGGCCTGATTTGCCCTGTAGTGTATATACCCCACTTAAGTCATACCAAGTGCCAGATGGCACCGTGTATATATGTGATTACGTTCTAATGTGTTTTATGAGTAATACAAAGTCTATTTTTACATAACCTTGTGTGGAGTTTCTTTGTGGTGTGCGTAGTGGGTCACTGCTGTGTGAGTGTGTTGCACAAACACATTACACATTGCCTCTGGGATAAGCTTGACTGCTCTGCCAAGCTTCCAAGGGGGTGAGCAGGGGTTATCTTCAGCATGTAAATCCCTTGCCCTGACTAGAGTGGTGGTTTCTGCCTGGCTTAGGCGCATGCCCTAGCCAACCAGAAATTCCATTTCTGACACTCACCAACATCTAAAGCCCAAATACTGGTACCAATAAACCATCCACAAAACTATTAGGCATTAACCGTAAGCCCAAATTGATCAGCTGCGCTGTTAGTATCAAATGCATAAAGTTACTGTTCCAACTTAATGGGAATTTCAGGGTCACTCCAAGATAGCCTTATGTTTCACCTTGTTAAAAAGTTTCTCTAAATAATACCAATTGAATCTGCAATCATTCCAGCCAAATGTCAACACTTTTGTTCTGACAGGTTAATTGGTAAGTGGTTAGTTGCAGTGTAGGTCATCAAGCTGATAATCAACTTCTAAAACCCCAATGGTGTCTGATTAATTGAGACTAAAGGCAAATCAGCCAAATATAGGTTGAATATGGTAAAAGCTGGTACACAACCTTGTTTCAGGCCACTTTGATTAGATACACAGTGAATACTTACTCCAGAATTACCGAAGCTGACTTTAACCTAGTTCATATTATGCAACCACTGGATCTAGTTAGAATATCCTGTAACTATTCTATAGTTTGATGACTTCACCCATAAAGAGGTGTGTGTTATTTTATCAAAGGCACTTAATCAACTATGCAACAGTACAGATTTTTTCCAATATGGATACACTTGTTAGCTAAGCATGACGATGTGATAATATTATCAATGGTAAATGCTTGGTATCAGAATCCTACCGGTTCAAAAGGTATAATGCCCTTATCATCTATTTCAGCTGGCATTTGTTGCGGGATGAGTATAGCAAAAATATTCCCTCGCAACTGAGGAGGTAAATAATGCAGAAACTAGATGGGTCTCACTTAGAACCATTTTTGTAAATTGGAAAATTCCAACTGCCATACCAACTTGTAGGAATAGTCCCCTTCTGCAAGATTAGGTTCCAAAGGAGGATGAGTTTATTCGTTAGGAATTTGAGGTTCATACTTAACATTGAAAAACGTGCCTTATTGGGTACAGGGGTTTAAGAGCATTTTTAACTCTTTATATATAGCATTACTAATTCCAGTCCTCGAAATTGTAAAAGCTGGTACAACTTGTTCATTTAGCCAATTATGCTTACATATATTAGAATCTATGTTCACACAATATAAATTGGCAGTTCAGTTCTACCATTGCGTATTGATGATAATGCAGTCTGTTGTACTTTTGTAACCCTGCATGCTAAAGGAAATACAGGACAAAAATTAACCATTGTTCTTCATTATGGAAGCAATCATTTTATTTGCTCAAACCTCCCACTAAAGGTAGAGAGTGTTTATATTTCCTCTTTAACTGCAAATTCCATCTTTAGAGCACCCATGCTGGCTAGTAGCTTCTAGACACTCAAACTCTATGTGACCATTCAAGGAAAACAATCTAGTCAGCCAAGTGTCCTGTTAACATAAAGACTGATATTCTCAAATATTAACTCTACATTTAATTGTTGAATCCCACATTGTTCAAAAACAGTAGCTTACAATTTGATCTTTCTGACAGTTACTCAAATGTCCTAAGTCAGACAATACCTGGTCTACAATGTAAGCACTGTTTTCTTGTCAATCTATATCGCTAGAACATAGTAGTATTACCTTGTGGTTGAGCAACCAGAGATGAGGCTAACCATCCCAAGTTATGTTCATGAGAAGAAAGTTAATATTTATTACTTACATCATTTCTGGGTAAACGTGTGACCAAATAATAGATTAAAAATGAAGATCCAGCAGCACAGATCTCATTCTTTAATCCTTTGTCTATTTTGTGAGTATCCGTTTTTCCCAATCTGGTCTAAGCACTATACTTCTCATGCAGGGTCACTGATTTTATTAAATCCTGTGATTTTGCAAGACTCTGCAGTAAGGGTGGAGATCTCTGCATGGCAAAGTAAAGGGAAAATTTAATGTTTTTAGACTCGAAAATAAATATAAAAAATAGGTTAAGTTACAAATTAATGTAAATTCATTTTATATATTTACTTTAAATGTGAAACACATTTTTAAAATGCTACAGCACGTAATGGAATTATATTACAATGAATGAAAATTATTTTTTAAAGTTTAAATTAAAATATAAATTCCCATCTGAAGAAAAAAATATGTTTTTATGTGCATTATTAAAAAAAGTGATGTATAGACTTATTAACATTAATATAGTTGCTTTAATTAATTGCTATAATTACATATTTTATTATTAAATATTAAATATGTACTTTACATAGCATTAAACTGTAGTTATTTATAGTTCTAACTTTTTCAATAATCTAACTTAATTTACCATGATTTCCTTTGGGGTTTTAATTTAAGATTCTACCTCAATTATTGTCTGTGGAAGGGTGTTTCAGTGCCAGAGGTTGTCAATGTTAGTGCTGGTCTTACTACAAAATAAGTTACTAAAAAAGTGTAAATTACAAGTGTAAGTTACTACAAAAGTGTAAGTAGTATGTTTTGTAGTGCTATTGTATTACATTTTGTGAATCAGTGTGAAGAACGTGATGTTTCTATTTTCTGTACAACCTCTATAATACAGAGGCAGTAAATGGTGCATCCTAGCTCCAACAGTGTTTGCACTAGGAAATTTCCCTTTTTTGTCTCTAATGCCAGGTAGCAATAGTTTGCCTTGATCGTGAGATATTTTCATTGCTATTGACAGTGATGCACAGACACCTTGTAAACTGACATCACTGATGTGAGACTTAAAGCAGGAGGAAACTAAAGATTCTGGCTGAGTTTAGTTTGATCGTTGCTCTGGGCACACCTCAGGCACCAAGCACCTACCTCATTGGGAAAGGTACAGTGGAAAAGAGGAGTATCCCCTTTCTATCTGTACGTCTCACTTGTGGATACCTGCTGCAAGGTGTATAAACATCACGAAAACACCAGGCATTTGAAGGTGTGGAATGGGCCCCCATCATGAAACATTGTCCCCCTCACCAAAGGGCAATAACATGAACACAAGGGAAATATTTTCAGAGAAAAAGAAATGGGGGGGGTGGTCCACCCGGCATTGGCATCTGGCTACAACACCCACTACTGGGCCAAAGTTAGACTGCACTGGGTGAACAATAAAAAAAATTCAAAAAGATATGGGGCTGACCCATCCTGTCATCAGGCGGCTCCCACCAGCCCTGGGCCCAAGAAACACTGGGCAGGAGAAGAATGGCGATTTTACTCCCAAATCAGCCCAGCTTAGGGAGGCAGAAGGTTCACTAAAGGTTTGTGAGGGAGCCATCCTATCCTGGTATTGGGCAGCGGCCCCCACTCCTGGGCCTAAGACAGTCAGAAATCCAATTAGGCAGACCTTCCAGGATTTTGTGATTCGCAAAATAATTGTGAAATAAGCTAAAGAGCGCAATGAACACAATATTTGCCATTTTGTCACAAAAAAGGTCTCCTGGCAGATGGAAAAAATATGGTGACTTCTTATTGGCTGTACGCACAAACGTCACTACGTGCCGCAGTACAGCTGTAATACAGACGCCCCCCAGGATATTGCAGGGAAATATTTCTGCTGGAGACCGTTTTTTGCAGCTAAAATGGTGACCTGAATCCAAAGCCAAGTGTCAGAAGAGACAGCCAGAGATACACTGTCCAGCTCTTCGGCCACGCTCCACCACCTGCCAAAGTACCATAGCATGGCCCGCTACAACCGCACCCATGCTGAGGGCAAGTAAGTGGATCCTCGTCTGTCCATATACTCCTTCAAAGTCGTGCCTTGAGGTACCCTGTGTGTCAGGTCAGCGCTAATGGTGCAAGACGGGTACCGCAATACAGAAGCTGCTAGGTGTGAGGAACCAGGAAGCAATCCAAAATACTGCCGGAATAAAAGCATCTTCTAGAGAGACAATGACTACCACAATACATCAGTTGTTTCATAACATTCAACGCTTTGTCAGGGATAGTAAGTGCTACATAAATAACATTACATGCAACACGCTAGTTATAATATTTGCCCCTGTATGAAGGTTGTACTCGTGCACAACAGGTGTACATATGACCCAAACGCCCCCGTCAAAGCCAAAAATGACGCTCAGCACTGTTGACCCCTCTATGTAACAGGGCATCCTAGTCTGGCACAAACAGGGTACCACGAGGAAACCCGGCATCTCCTGCAGCTTCCAGGATCCCATTCTCTGGAGCACGACTGCTAGCACTTCCTGGGGTAGGACATGGATGTTGTGCAGGAAGGTGGTTACGTGGGGCGAGGCAGGAGCTAAGGGCAGTACGGCTATGGGTTCTTTCCGGAAGCAGAAATTTACCCACCGTGGCCCTTTGTCACTTACAAGCATGTGACAATAGAATGCAAAGACACCCCTCCTGGTGCACAACATGTGTTTTGCAAGGACAGTAAAACAAATCACTTAACATCTGGGGTAAACTGAGGTTAAAAAAATAAATTTGAGTAATGCAGTGCACAGCATGGAGCTATATTGGGTAACGTGAATATACCCAATTAGACTGTAATATGCTTTTTTCAAGAACTTAAAAACTATAGTTACCAATACCTATTATATCTGGTTAAGGTAACCAGAGGTGCGTCAAACAAAGAGCGATGTCTGCTCTGCAATGCGTGCACTTGCACCATTGCGATACAGGTACCTGTTTCACAAGGATGGGCAGGGTGGGTGGCCTTCCTGCTTGAGCAGAGGAGCACATATCTAGTTGTAGTGAAAAAGAGGTGAAACAGAGCTTGAAAAGACTGACAACAAGGGAGAAGATGTGACGAGATGGTCAGGCTGCAATCTTTATAACTTGGGAACAAGGATCGAGTCTCGGTGTCTGCACAACAACAGCCTGTGATTTTGGGAAATTTACATAATCTCCCAGCAACTAAAAAACAAATGACAGACAGATCTAGAAAAGATGGCAAGACAGCAAGTAAAAAGTAAAAAGGAAGACAGACTACAGAGAAGTCAGTTTACATTGCAAATATTCCGCTTTCCTTCTGTGATTCCCCCCGTTGGCAGGAAGCCAGTATAATACTGAGCACTTTGGGTGTGTTGGTAGGAGCTATGTGCCCATTTGTAATGTAACTGGTGCTCATTTAAAGCGCTCCATGGGCTCACCCTCCTGCGTACCCTGGCATTGTTGGCACGCTCCTTCGCCTCACTGATCTGCCTGTCTGGCTACGTTTTTTGAGAATATAATGCTGTTAGACCTGCAATCCTTGACATGGTTTTTCCCTGACTTTTTGCCTCTACCTCCTGTGTTTTTGATGCTGTGCTGGATTTTGTTTTGCTGGCTTAGATGCTTTGAGCACTTTGCCACTGCTGGTCAGTGTAAATGTGCAAGTGCTACCTGGGTAAAGTGTGAATATGATTGGTTCTCCCTGATTGGCATATTTGGTTTACTAATAGGTCCCTAGTAAAGTGCACCACGTGTGCCAGGGCTGGTCAACCAAATGCTAGGCGTGGGCCTGCAGCACGGGTTGCACCACCCACATGCGTAGCCCAGAAAAGATGTCTCATGCCTGCCACTGCAGTGCCTGCGCGCAGTTTGGTAACTGCAATATCGACCTGGCAAGTGCACCCACTTGCCAGGCACTACCTTTCTCTTTCCTTGCACATAGGACAACCCAATGGAAGGCCCTAGGTACCCCCCTGGGCAGGGTGCAGTGTATATGAAAGGTAGGATATGTACTGAGTTGTGTAACATGTCCTAATGGTGAAATACTGCCAATTTAGTTTTTCACTATTGAAAAGACAGAATGGGGAATGCTCCGTAACATTTTCCAAGCATATCTTCCCATAGTAGTAAGATAGAAAATTGGAGTCTGGTATCCCTGAGCTCAGAATTTAATAACACATCTTTTAGGAAGGATCGTTTTTAAATTTTGTGTTTAAAAATAGCACTTTTAGAAAGTGTCTATTTTTCTTGTTCATCCTTTCTGTGTGTCTCTGCCTGGTTGTGGATTGACTGTCTGGATTTGGGAGTGACAACGGCTGGTGAGGGGTACTGGCTCCAAATATTAGAGCTGAAACCCCTGAAAGTTAGACTACTTTGTGATCAAGAGGAACCTTTGCCAAAGAGAACAGCTGAAGAGACTGAAGAGGAGTGCTGCCCCTGTTGTGTGTCTGGGGCTGGCCTGCAGTTTGCTGTTGCTGCTGAGGAAAGGACAAGGGACTTTGCTGTCATACTACAAAGTACTGAGGGCTTTTTCATCGCCGCCGAACCAAGTCGACTGCCCGAGACCACGACTGTAAGGGAAGGATCAGCCCGGTAACCTGAGCAGCTGCAAGGCGTTGCCTGGCAAACGGGATTCCCCCTGCACTTTTCCGCCACAGCCAACGGAGTCGCCAAGCAGGACGTCAACAGAGAGGACGAGCGAGAGAGCAATCCCCCAGGTAACCTTCAGATTTAAATTCTGAGCCGCTGCATGTGGCTCTGCCTAGGGCGGGATATAGGTCTGCGGGGAGCTGCTCTTGCTGGTGGCATCAATGACCCGTACTTGCCCAGAGGGATCTGCGGTACCGGGGGCCTGCCTCAATCACTGTTTCTTGCTCAGAAAGCATCCGGGGGCATATTTTCATAGCGGCTGATTACGGAGTCAGCATTGTGGTTGGCAAAGCGGATTTTAGAACAAGAGGATCACCGCACACCGGTGCCAAGTGACCTGTACTTAGAACATTGCCTAAAAGGAGTAAAGAACCTGCAACGTTTATTTTTCCTTAGTAACAACCTTTCTGAAAGCCATATTTTCTTAACTGTGTTGGATTTTTGTTGTTTTGGTCTTGTCAAGTTTAGATAAAAATATTCTATTTTTGTAAACCGGTGTAGTGTCCATTTGTGGTGATTCACTGTATTACAGTGGGTATTGGTACAAATACTTTACACATTGCCTTTGGGATAAGCATCTCTGTTCGTGCCAAGCTACCAAGGGGGTGAGCAGAGGTTATCTAGAGTGTGTTTTTAGCTTATCCTGACTAGAAGCAAGGGTCCCTATTTGGACAAAGGTACCTACCTCTGCCAACTCGAGACTCCTATTTCTAAAATTGGTGGTCAGCGGTGAGGATTTGAACCTGTATTTGTACTTGACCCACAGTGATTGGTGTACATAACTAGATTAGTGCAGACCACTATGCAACCACATACTGTGTTTTTGTTTTGGTTCTATTTTGATCTGACCTCTGAGTCCTCGACGCATCATTTCTCTAAATGGTAAAGCAGCAAGTGAGAAGGTAGAATTGGAGTTTTACATTGAGGATTTGCATTCCTACAAAGTAGATCAACTCAAGCAATTCTGCAAAGATTTTGGATGTCCCATGAAGAGCAGCTCTAAGAATGATGAGCTTCAGAAGGCCTTGAGGGCCTGGTGGGAAGCCAAAGAGGCAGAGGAGACAGGGAATGCAGAGGTGGATGACAACGCACCAGGGGATGGGTTTAGGTCATAGGATTTGCCTGTGTCAAGAGCAGCCTCCAGGTTTGGCAGCGTCCATTCTGCTGGAAGTCTTTCCCGAGAGGAGCGGTAGGCGAACCAAAGGGTCAGAGAGCATGAGCTGGAAGTCCTGAGGCTCGAGGCCAAGGTGGAGGAGAGCAAAGATGCTCGTGCCCTGGAGAAAAAGAAATTGCATTTTGAGAGCGAAAAGAGAGCTGAGGAGAGCAAGAACGTTCTCGCTCAGGAAGAGAAGAAAATGCTTTCGGCTCATGGGTTGAGTATGAGGGAACTGGACATTAAGGCCAAACAAGTGGAGTCCAGTTCAAATGGTGGCAGTGCACAGCCAGTGCAAGGGGGTAAGGTGTATATACCCAAGGATTTAGTGCAGAATTACCAGAGGGGTGAGGATATTTATCAATGGTTTACCTCATATGAGATTGCCCTGAGGATGAATGAAGTGCCTGAGAAGATTTGGGGGGCGGGCCTGTGGAAACACTTTGAGGCCTCTGGGAGGGACGTCTTATCGCCCTTAGAGCTGGTGGGTATCAAGACCTACCCCAATATGAAGGAGGCCTTATGCCTCAGGTATGGGTTCACTCCAGAACAGTACAGAGAGAAGTTTAGGAACTTCAAGGAGCTTGATTCAAGTACTTGGTTTGAATGTGTGAACCTGTACACGTGTGCACTGGAAGGTTGGATATAGGGCAGCAAAGTAACTAATTATAAGGGGTTGTGCCAATTAATTAGTTGGGACCACTTGAGTAGTCTGTGTGTTCCAGAGCTGCGCCAGCATCTTTTGGACAGTAAGCTAACTCATCCCAGTGAGCTTGCTAAGGAGGCAGAACGCTGGACCAGCACCAGGGTCCACAAGAGGATTGTGGGTAAACCAACCAAGGGTGGACAGGGTCCCCAGCAGAAGAGTGGGGGGGACAAAAGTAACCAAAAGGAGTTCTCTAAAGGGCCCCAAAACAGTTCAGAGGGAAAGGAGTCCCAGCCCCCCAGCCTAAGACGTCCCAGGCCCCTAAGGGCAGGCGTGACACCCAGGGTTCCCTCAAGTGTTACTCAAGTGGGGAGAGAGGCAAAATTGCCCCTAGGTGTCCCAAGAAATCACCAGCACCCACTGGCGGTCCATCACTGGGTTTAGTGAGTATAGCGCTAGGGGAGGAATTGGTTCCTAGTGAAGGGGAAGAACAAGCAGTTATGACCCTTGTCTCATTAGGAGACAGAAAGATGGCCCAGGAGTCCTATCTGCCTGAGAACACTAAAAAATACAGGCAGTGGGTGACCATCAATGGGAGGAGGGTGGAGGCTCTGAGAGACACAGAAGCCAGTGTGACATCTGTCAGGTGTCAATGGGTGTCTGAAGAACCGGTTATTCCCAAGGTACTTCACCCTGTAGTTGCAGTAGACAACTCAGGGTGCTTATGTAAGCTGGCACTAGTTCCCTTTGAGTTGGGGGGGTCTCAGGTTCCTTGAAGGTCATTGTCAGTCCATCCATGCCTGTAGAATCTCTGCTTGGAAATGACCTGGAGAGTTCCCCCTGGAGGGAGGTGGAACGCCAGGCTCATTTGGAGATGTTGGGCCTGCCTGACCACTCGGTCAATGGCAGCCAGTAGGGGTAATCAAGAGGGCCCGGAGCCTGAAACAGTGTCCCCGGTGCCAGCCAGAAAGAGGATGGGCAGGGGGCATAGGAAACCAGCCCCCGAGGTTCCCACGGTCCAGGAGGAGGCAGAAACTGAGGGGAATGCCCTGGAAGCTACAGGGGAGCAAGTAGCCGAACTGGGAGTCCTGCCTGAGCTGACCCATTGGCAGCACATAGGGGGTCCCTCCAGGGAGGAATTCTGCAAGGCGCAGATGGAGTGCCCTACTCTTGTTGGTATGCGGCAACAGGCTGAAGACCTGGCAGCAGGTGATCAGTCCAGGTCCCATCTGATTTACTGGGAAGATGGGTTACTCTATAGTGAGCCTAAGGCCGCTCAGCCCGGTGCAGCCCGTGTGCTGGTGGTACCCGGGTGCTTCTGGACCTTCCTACTGGGCCTGGCTCATGACGCTCCTCTAGCAGGACATTTGGGGTGCGACAAGACCTATCACCCACTTCTACTGGCCCCAAATGAGAAGGAACGTTGGTACCCTTTGCAGATCTTGTCAGACTAGCCAGGGAAGTGGCAAGAGTGGAGGGAAGTGTAAGGCTCCCCTCCAACCCTTTCCTGTGGTGAGCCCCCCTTTCGAGCGAGTAGGCATTGATATCGTGGGGCCACTGGAACCCAAGACAGCTTTAGGCGACAAGTTTATTTTGGTTGACCATGCCACCCGGTACCCGGATGCTGTCCCTCTCCGGACAATCACAGCCCCTGTGGTGGGCAGTGCATTGATGGGGATCTTCTCCCATGTGGGGTTCCCCAGAGAGGTGGTCTCTGACCGAGGTACCAACTTCATTTTGAAATACATTACATCTTTGTGGGAGGAGTGCGGTTTAACTTAAAAGTTCACCACTCCTTTCCATCCTCAAGGGAATGGGTTGGTTGAGAGATTCAACCGAACCCTGAAGGGCATGATCAAGGGTCTTGCAGAACCCATGAGACGGAAGTGGGACGTCTTTTTGCCATGCCAGCTGTTTGCCTACAGGGAGGTACCCCAGAAGTCCTTAGGGTTCAGTCCCTTTGAACTACTGTATGGTCACCCTGTGAGAGGACCTCTGAGTCTGGTAAAGGAAGGTTGGGAGAGAACTCCTGGTAAGACCCCACAGGATGTGTTCAGCTATGTGCTGGCCTTCAGGAACCAGACTCAATGCTTCAGGAAGCTTGCTCAGGCGAACCTAGAAGATAGCTAGGAAGAAATGAAAAGATGGTATGACCAGAATGCCACTCTGGTAGAAGTTAAACCTGGGCACAAAGTGTGGGTGATGGCATCAGTGGAGCCTTGTGCGCTCCAAGACAAGTGGACTGGTCCATATGAGGTGGTGGAGCGCAAGAGTGAGTTAACCTATCTGGTGGACGTGCAGACTTCCGGGAACCCTTTGAGGGTCCTACATGTGAACCACCTCAAACCACACTTTGAGAGGTCTAATGTAACGATGCTCCTTGCTATAGATGAAGGAATGGAAGAGGAGAGCAAGCCTCTTCCTGATCTTCTGTCAGCAAAGGAACAAGATGGGTCAGTGGATGGGGTAAACCTCTCTCCTACCCTGACCCCAGAACAGCAGAGGGACTGTCGCCAGGCGCTGGGACAGTTCGCCTCCCTGTTCTCTCTGACACCAGGAGTCACCAATTGGTGCGTCCATGATGTGGACACTGGGGACAGCCCACCGCTGAAGCAGAAGTTTTATAGGGTAGCTAACAAGGTCAGGGCCAGCATCAAGGAAGAAGTTTCTAAGATGTTTGCGTTAGGGGTGCTAGAGCCCTCCAGCATCCCCCGGGCTAGCACAGTGGTCTTAGTGCCAAAAGCTGCTGCACCCGGTGTCACTCCAGAATTTCGGTTTTGTGTGGACTACCGTGGGTTCAATGCGGTCACCAAGACTGACGCACACCCCATCCTCAGAGCTGATGAATTCGTAGATCGGTTAGGCGCTGCCCGGTACCTCAGTATGTTTGATTTAACATCTGGGTACTGGCAGATTGCCTTAACTGAGGGGACAAAAGAGAGGTCAGCGTTCTCAACACCTGAGCGGCACTACCAGTTCAGTGTTATGTCCTTTGGGTTGAAAAACGCCCCTGCCACCTTCCAGAGGCTGGTCAACCAGGTTCTGTCCGGGCTGGAGGAATTCAGCGCCGCTTACCTGGATGACATTGCTGTGTTCAGCTCCAGTCGGGAGGAACATTTGCAACACCTCTGCAAAGTGTTGAAGACTCTGCAAAGAGCAGGCCTCACTATCAAGGCGTGTAAGTGCCAGATAGGGCAGGGATCTGTGGTGTACTTGGGACACCAGGTAGGGAGCAGCCAGGTGGCGCCCCTACAGGCGTAGATTGATACCATTCTGGGTTGGGAGTCCCCCAAGACCTAGACAGAGGTGAGAGCCTTCTTAGGTCTCACCGGGTACTACCGACGGTTTGTCAAGGGATATGGCACCATTGTTGCTCCCTTGGCAGAGCTTATTTCAAGGAAGCAGCTCAGGAAGGTGATCTGGACTGGCGCCTGCCAGGCCGCTTTTGAGGCCCTGAAATCTGCCACTTGCACAGCACCCGTGCTCAAGGCGCCTGATTTTTTCAAAGAGTTTGTTGTGCAGACAGATGCTTCACAGCATGGTGTGGGAGCAGTACTCTCACAATTGAATTACTAGGGCCTGGACCAACCTGTAGCTTTCATAAGTAGGAGGCTACTTCCCAGGGAACAGAGGTGGAGTGCAATTGAAAGGGAAGCTTTTGCTGTGGTCTGGGCACTGAAAAATTAAGGTCCTACTTGTTTGGGACTCACTTCCGGTTTCAGACAGACCACTGGCCCCTCAGATGGTTGATGCAGATGAGGGGTGAGAACACAAAACTGTTGAGGTGGTCCATCTCCCTACAGGGAATGGACTTTACGGTGGAACACCGCCCTGGTACAGAACATGCCAATGCTGATGGTTCGTCCAGATTCTTCCACCTTAGTGGTGAGAACTCCCAAGAGGGTGGGTAGTTCTCCCCACTTTTCAGCTGGAAGACCTGGCATCCTTGGCGTGGTTTTCCCTGACTTTTTACCTCTACCTCCTGTGTTTTTGATGCTGTGCTGGATTTCGTTTTGCTGGCTTAGATGCTTTGGGCACTTTGGCACTGCTGATCAGTGTCAAAATGCAAGTGCTTCCTGGGTAAAGTTTGAATATGATTGGTTCTCCCTGATTGGCATATTTGGTTTACTAGTAGGTCCCTTGTAAAGTGCACCACGTGTGCCAGGGCTGGTCAACCAAATGCTACACGTGAGCCTGCAGCATTGGTTGCGCCACCCACATGCATAGCACGGAAAAGATGTCTCATGCCTGCCACCGCAGTGCCTGCACGCAGTTTGGTAACTGCAATGTCGACCTGGCACGTTCACCCACTTGCCAGGCCCTACCCTTCCCTTTCCTTGCATATAAGACACTCCTATGGAAGGCCCAAGGTACCCCCCCTGGGCAGGGTGCAGTGTATGTGAAAGGTAGGACGTACTGAGTTGTGTAACATGTCCTAACCGTGAAATACTGCCAATTTCATTTTTCTCTATTGAAAGGCTATCTTGCCCATAGGACAGAATGGGGAATGCTCTGTAACATTTTACAAGCATATCTTCCCATAGGAGTACGATAGAAAATTGGAGTCTGGTATCCCTGAGCTCAGAATTTAATAACACATCTTTTAGGAAGGATGGTTTTTAAATTCCGTGTTTGAAAATAGAACTTTTAGAAAGTGGCTATTTTTCCTGTTCAACCTTTCTATGTGCCTCTGCCTGGTTGTGGATTGACTGGCTTTGGGAGTGACAGGGTCTGGTGAGGGGTCCTGGCTTCAGGTGTCTGGGTGAGTCAGCACTAGGCTGAATAGGCCGATCTGCATTTTGAGTGGTGGGAGGAGTAGCACCTGTTCTTGAATAGGGCTGTGCCTGCCCTCCACAAAAGACTGGCTCCACCTCCTGCGGTGTGTCTGGGACCCAGACCCTCACTGACAAAGGAAGAAGATGTGCACTGGCAGAGTGCACCCAGAACTGGTTTGGACTAGGCTCAGAGCCCCATACACAAAGAGAACAAAGACCTTTTGGGGTATAAATATTAGAGCTGAACCCCCTGAAAGTTAGACTACTCCGTGATCAAGAGAAGCCTTTGCCAAAGAGGACAGCTGAAGAGACTGAAGAGGAGTGCTGCCCTTGCGGTGTGACTGGGGCTGGCCTGCAGTTTGCTGTTGCTGCTGAGGAAAGGACAAGGGACTTTGCAGTGTGCTGTGTCCTCCTCCCAGCTTGAAGAGGAGTCTCCAAGGGCCTGTGTGAGCTGGCCTCCTGTTGTGAAAACTTAGGAACATCAGAGTTTCCAAAAGTGCCTCATCGACGCTGTGTGCGTGTGTCTGAACGCAGCTCCACCTGCACCTTGACCTTTGTGACGCCTGCAGTGATATCCAGAGGCCCTGATTATTTCAAATACTGTGTACCTGATACCATCGCTGGCCCGAGTAGCAGCGCCGCTGTGTGCGTGTGTCATCTAACAGCCCTGCCTGCACTGTGATCATCTTGAAATCTGCTGTGGTTATTTAAAAGTACTTAGGGCTCTTCACCACCGCCGGCCCAAGCCGTGATCTACAGAGTGCTTTTCACCGCCGCCGGCCCGAGCCCTCAAATTACAAAGTACTGAGGGCTTTTCACTGCCACCGACCCGAGTCGACTGCCCGAAACCGCGACTGTAAGGGAAGGATCAGCGCGGTAACCTGAGCAGCTGCAAGGCTTTGCCTGGCAAACAGGATTCCCCTGCACTGTTCCGCCACGGGCGACAGAGTCGCCCAGCAGGACGTCGACATAGAGGAAGAGAGAGAGCAACCCCCAGGTAACGTTCATATTGAAATCCTGAACCGCTGCGTGTGGGGCTGCCTGGGGCGGGTTGCAGGTCTGCGGGGAGCTATTCTAGCTGGGGGCGTCAACGTCCTGTACCTGCCCAGAGGGCTCTGCGGTACTGGGGGCCTGCCTCAATCACTGTTTCTTGCTCAGCGAGCATCCAGAGGCATATTTTCATAGCGGCTGATGACGGAGTCAGCATTGTGGTTGGCAAACCGGATTTTAGAACAAGAGGGGCACCGCACAAGTGACCTGTACTTAAAACATTGCATTTACCTATAAGGAATACAGAACCTGCAACGTATATTTTTCCTTAGTAACAACCATTTAGGAAGCCATATTTTCTTAACTGTGTATGTTGGATTTTTGTCGTTTTGGTCCTGTCAAGTTGAGATAAAAATATTGGGGCAGATTTACAAGCCCCTTGCACCACTTTTGCGTCACCTTTCCCATGTTAAAAGTAACGCAAAAGTGGCGCAAGGTGCTTGTAAATCTTCCCCATTCTATTTTTCTAAACCGGTGAAGTTTCCATTTGTGGTGTTTCACTGTATTACTTTGCGTGTTGGTACAAATACTTAACACATTGCTTTTGGGATAAGCCTGTCTGCTCTTGCCAAGCTACCAAGGGGGTGAGCAGGGGTTATCTAGAGTGTGTTTCCCTTTTACCCTGACTAGAAGCAAGGGTCCCTATTTGGACAAAGGTACCTACCTCTGCAAACTCGAGACCCCCATTTCTAACAAATGCCAAACTGTGTATTTGGAAATTATTCTTTTGCTGGCTTCTGTTTTCCTTCTGTGCAACGTTGGGGGTTGAAGAACCAATAGCGGAGATAGAAAAGGAAAAGGAATTGACAAGTAGGGAGAATCTTGACCTATTGGAGAAAAAGGCTAAAAGACTACAGACGATTAAAAAATTAAAAGCTGTGGCTAATATAACTGAGCATTCAACAGGCTCCCAACCCAGAATTTCAAATATATTTAGCCCCGCAATCAAAGAAAGACAGCAGAATGGCCCCTATAATGAAACTGCATCAATCACAATGGATCAACAAGGATTACAAAGTAGGACCATGACTGCTGTAGAAGAGGTTTTAGTCCCGGCAGAACATCTAGAACAGCGAAATATGCGGAAAATGAAAGTGAAAGGCAGCACCACAGCAGAACTGTTGAATATAAACCAACCTACAAAGGAATATGCCTCGGCAGAAGTTTCCGATGGTTCTGAATCAGAGATCTATGAGACAGGAATTTCAATTTCTAGTGAATACAGTGAATCCAGCAAATCCAGCGAAGAGACGGATCATGGCAAGAATCCTAGACAGGAGGAACTGGACAAAAAAGTGCTTTTACCAACAGAAATCGGATTTAAAAATACTCTGCTTTGTGATTATATATTAACAAAGAAATCCGGGAGAAAAAGAAGCAAACTCAAAAGGCACCAAAATATAGCTCAGGATGAAACAACAGACCCTGGGAGTAATCCAGAACAAAAAACAGTGAGAACCAAACTGTCACGCAAAAGTCCACATCGCAAAACAAATGTAGAATCTGAAAGAAATAAGAATATTTCTTTTGACAATCCGGATGACGATGAGCAGCTGAAGCATAGAGAACCTACACTGAGTGAAGTTTTTGAATCAATTAAAAATTTTCATCAGGATGTAAAGAAAGATAGTCAAAGAAACCATGTCGCTATTCAAAAATTGGAAGGCGCTATCAATAAAGTTGGCAATACATGTCAGGAAATCTCCAATAGAATGTGTTCGGTAGAAGTTCGAGCAGAAAACTTGGAATCAGACGTTGGCAGATTACAACTGCAAGCCAAAGAGCACGAGGGTATAATCAAAGACCTAATGACAAAGGTTGAAGATCAAGAAAATAGAACAAGAAGGAACAATCTTCGATTTCTTGGGATTCCCGAGGGCTCGGAAGGTAGTGATCCAAGAAACTTCATGATCAATTTACTGAAATCCTCTTTCCCGGAACTTAACTCCTGGGAAATGGATAAAGAAGTATGCCGAGCACATCGCTTTCCACTGACAACACCAAAACG
The DNA here is from genome assembly GCF_964204655.1 of Triturus cristatus. Classification (NCBI taxonomy): domain Eukaryota; kingdom Metazoa; phylum Chordata; class Amphibia; order Caudata; family Salamandridae; genus Triturus; species Triturus cristatus. The sequence goes on from NC_140585.1 coordinate 648,816,738, forward strand.
GTCAGAGAAATCACTTAAATATCCGAGAGCTTTCCTAGTCAACTTTGGAAACTTTGTGGTACGTGACACTATATATGATCTGGCTAGGCCAACTGCTCAAAGAGAATATAGGGGCTTTACGTTTTTTGTAAGACCAGATTTTGCACACGCAACAGTTGAAAGACGATGGCGAATGAGACAGCTGTTCGCCCCCTTTGAAAAACTTGGAGCAACAGTCTACCTGCAAAATCCGGCACGATTAAAAATAACATATAAAGGCACAACAAGGAGTTTCACAAGTGAGATACAGGCGGAGGTCTATCTCAAGGAGGTTGAAGCAAGTATGAAGCAAAACAATGGTAACTGAACAGAAGAAGACTTTTAGTGTTGACAAACTATCAACTACTATTATCTGATGTAAGGCTGACACTAAGCGTGACTATATAGTAGCAGGCCAGGTAGTAGGCTCAGGCGTGTGGATTACACGGCCATCAACAGCTGGGTGAGTCTAAACCCAGGATGCCTCGAAGGGTGGCAGGAGGGGGGGTGATAAGAGGGGGGGGAAGGGAGGGGGGGGAAGGGAGGGGGGGAAAGGGGGTTGGATGGTGGATTTGGGGGGAGAAAATAAAAAACCGAAGAGAGCTCGTACTGTTAAAGGGATTTCGCATGAAGGAGGAAATTTGAAACAAATGATGGGTTCTTATTATGAATTCAGGTATCCGGACAGGTTGATGTTATGGAAGTATTTAAAAATTGACAATGTCTAAACTTAGTATTGGATCTCTTAACATAGGAGGATTAAATAATTGGAAAAAGAGGGGGAAGCTTGAACAGTATCTAAATATGATAAACTTAGATTTAATATGTCTACAAGAGACCCACCTACCGTGGAGCAAAAAACACTGGTTGAATTTTAAAGGCTATGAATTGTTGTCATGTACATCCCAGACTTCTATGATAAGAGGCGTGGCCATAATTGGCAAAGTGGGGTTAGGGGGGGCCAAAAGGTGCAAGGCGGATTCACTAGGAAGATGGGCAATATGCGAAATGAACTTAGGTTTCACTATTTGCACAGTATATGGATCTAACACAGCTGAGCCACAAGTTTTTAGTCACATTGAAAATGAATTAATCGATTGGCATACCAATATAGTACTATGTGGAGATTTTAACATTTCTGCGAATTTCACGGATGGTAGTGCATACATAGGCAGGAAGCCAAGGGTGTTTAGAGCAATTATGTCAATGATGCAGTCACATGGCTTATATGATGTGTGGGGAAACTTATCGACCGGAGATCCAGGGTTCACGTATTACTCACATCCTTATAATAAATATTCGAAATTAGATTACTTTATGATCTCGAATACCTTACGTAAGAGTGTTCAAATAAACAAGCTTCCCAAAATCATGTCAGATCATAACCCCCTAGTCCTAAATATGATTATTAATAGATCAGTCAAGGTCCCCAGACCTTGGACATTCGATAAAAAACTGTTAGCGGATATCGACTACATTACTCGTTTGAAAAAATGGACTCAGTCCTTTTTCGACGCTAATAGGTATAGCGCCTCACGGGGAGTGGTGTGGGATAGCTTTAAGGCAGGAATAAGAGGAGAGACTATAAGTTATACCACCAACGTATGGAAAAAGGCTAAAAGTGAAAGGGAAGCATGGATGGGAAAATTGAGCGAGGCAGAGACACAACATAGACAAGATATAATTACAGGTGATCAATCTGCTGAGAGCCTACATAAAGTAAACTCCATAAAAGCTGAGATCCAGAAACAATTAGCAAGAAAGGCGGCAGCATACTATCAGGCACAGAGATCATGTCTTTATGAAACCGGTGAGCAAGCAGGTAGAGCTCTTGCCCTGCGAATCAGGCAGGTTGCAAGTAAAAACACTGTGTCACAAATCGAATATCAGGGCCAAACATACAACAAACCTGGTGAAATTTTGGAGGGGTTTAGGAAATTCTATCAAGAACTATATCAGGAGGAAGCGGTAGGAGGGCACACGAATATAAGCTGGTTAGACATGGGCAGTAAGCTAAATTTAGGCCAGATCACATCATTGGAACAAGATATTACATTGACGGAGATATCGGAAGCTCTGCAAGATCTCGCAAGTGGAAAAGCAGCGGGCCCGGACGCCATACCGTTGGAGGTATATAAAAGTTTAAGGGAGGAAATAACACCACTGCTCTTAGATCTATTCAATGGTGTTATGAATACCGGAATAATACCAGAGTCTTGGCAAGAAACCAATATAGTAATCTTTCACAAAAAAGGGAAATCAAAGACCAACCCGGGCTCCTATAGGCCTATATCACTGATTAACAGCGATAACAAGCTATATGCCAAAATTATGGCCGCTCGTATCGGGAGGGTTATTGCGTCCCTGGTCTCCCCCTGGCAGCATGGATTTATCCCAGGAAGAGGAACTACAAACCATATTTGGAGAGCTATTACATTATTCGATATTGGTGCTGCTAGGGGGGAGAGGGTCGCAATGATCCTCCTTGATGCAGAGAAGGCATTTGATCGCGTTAGATGGAGTTTTCTATGGAAGGTTATGGAAGCAAGGGGATTTGGCCCTAGAATTTGTCAAGCTATTCGTGCTATGTATTCATCACCCACGGCTAGAATTCAATCAATGGGGGAAAGATCAGATAGGATCATTATAACAAGGGGTACTAGACAGGGCTGCCCATGCTCTCCAATCTTGTTCGCGCTTTACATAGATCCCTTAATTACACAATTAATGAATAGTGCGATTATTAAACCAGTAACATCAAATGGGTTTCACACTAAAATTCTCGCTTATGCGGATGATTTAGCAGTCATCACAAAAGATCCAGAGCTAGCTATGAGGGAGGTAGTTAACATTACCGGTCAGTTGGAGATGTGTCTGGCTATCGATTAAATGTTGACAAAACTCAGATATTATGTTAAAAAAAAATAGCCAAGGTGGATGGAAGATATGTAGGATCAGTAGTTTACCTGGGTATAACAATAAATGCAGAACCAGGTAAAATAATTGACGACAATTACACCCCTCTTTTGAAATCTATGGAAACAGACCTAAAACGAATGGACTCATTACAGCTGTCACTGATAGGGAGGGCTAACGTTATAAAAATGACAATGTTTCCTAAGGTGCTCTACAAATTAAGATCAATCCCATTTAAAATTGATGAGAAAACTATTAGGAGGATTGAGGCCATTTTTTTGAAATTTTTATGGCAATATGGTAAAATAAGGCGGTCAAATAGATATATGTCATTACCACAAGATAGAGGTGGTTTGGGACTGCCAGATATTAAGAGCTACCATCTTGCATGTCTCCTTACAGACATGGCTATTTTACTCCATCCGGGTGGCCCAACCCTCAGACAGTCGGCAATACCATCAATTTTCCAGCTATTGGTAGGAGGTGAAGCCATAGGGCTTTTATTAAGGCAAACTCAGAGGAGTTATTTCAAGGAAACTGGATATAAGACGCTTGAGGATGTATGGTATATTTGGAAAACTGTTAAAAAAGCTCTAGATATACCTACCCTCCATTATCGCACACCACTTTGGAACTCAACACTTTTTCCAAATTTTAGTAGGGATGGAACGTGGCGTCATTGGGAGAGTCATGGTATAGTGGAGCTGGGGCAAATAATGATTGGTGAGAAGTGTAGAACACTTGAAGAACTTACACAACATTATTCACTACGAGGCTATCAAGAATTTAAATATATGCAGATTGTAAATAGAATTAAATCAATTAGGCCATGTATCACTTTGCTAGGGAAATTTGAACTAATTGAGTATTTGAAATCAGGGGGCCATAGAATTAGAGATATATATAAAATA